>NC_141685.1:440870071-442070071 GCF_964263255.1 Lissotriton vulgaris | reverse complement strand
GGACTGAAACATATCTCTAACTGGATGCACAGACATAAATTAAAACTGAATGGTGACAAAACAGAGCTGCTTCTATTTGGTCCAAATACATCGCTCTGGGGCCCGCAACATTGGCCTCATCAGATGGGCCCCATACCCACCCCTTTAGCCACAGCCCTCAACCTCGGGGTCCTTCTTAACAACCAGCTGTCACTGAAGCAACATGTTGTAAAAGTCTCTGCCACCTGCACCACCATCATTAGGTGGCTGAGAAAAATCACGTGGATGCTTCCAGCTGATACCCTGAGGACCGTGGTCCAGGCCCTTGTCACCTCACGAATGGACTACGGGAACATTCTACTTCTGGGCACCTGTAAGGAGGTAATAAAGAAACTTCAGGTGGTTCAGAACATGGCAGTTCGCCTTATCTGTAACTTACCTGCCAGGTCCTCGGCCGCCATCCATCTGCGCAAGCTGCATTGGCTGCGAATTGAGAGCCGAGTAAAATTTAAAGCCCTCTGCATAATGCACCACATCAAAACGGGTAAAGCTCCGAAATATTTGTCCTCTTTGGTGCAGCACTATGTCCCCTCCCGTACGTTGAGATCTTCAACACAAAACAAGTTTCAGATCCCCCGCGTCAACAGAGCCAAAATGGGCGGTCGCTCGTTCGCTTTACTGGCACCCTCCCTATGGAACTCCATGCCTCAATTCTTGTGATCTGAAATCTGTTACCTGACATTCCGTAAAGGAATTAAGACCTGACTTTTTAATACTTAACATGCATGCTCATATCCTCTTAAACTTAGCTCACCTTCTGTTTGCTTTAGCGCCGGGAAACCTCTGGGTAGCTGCGCGCTCAATAAATGCAATTATAATAATATAATAATAATAATCACCGCGATGTAAAGGATGTTTCTCCGTACATTGAGGAGGATGCAGTTGAGTGGTGGAGTCCGGTAGGCTGGGGGGTGCTGCTCGGGTATGGAGGTGGGTGAAGGTGCGGCGGCAGTGTAGAAATGCGAGAAGGCCTTGGGTGTTGTTCGGTATGTCTAGAGCTGGCAGTTGTTGCGTCAAGGGTTGAGAGTGTGGACGGTGCTGGAGTCATAGCAGAGGTCAGTCAGAGGACCAGAGTCCTTGCTGCTGGTGGGGTCACGGACGGGCACGGACGTCTTGCCTTGGCCAAGCATTCCGCATGGCAGCAGCGTGCCCGCTGAGCATGGTGATTGTTTGTTTTTTAGTAACTGTATAGGTTGATTTGTACTTGTAGCTTTTTTTCTTTCCTTTATACCTTTTTCTGTGCCCGTTTGTTCTCACGCTCCCCTATGGCCCCTCCCCCTGTTCTCGCCGTTCCTGACTCCCAGATGATCGTCCCTCCCCTTCTTAATGGCGGCCACTGTGGGGGAGCAGGAGTAAGACCGCTGAGCTTTGGTCACTGACCTGCTCTCTCCCAAGCAGCTGCACTCTACTTTCCCTGCAGCTGAGCCTTCCGGCCCCTCCTGTGAGGTGTTCGAGGTCGCTGCAGGCCCCGTGTGTCGCCAGTTGCTGCCTCTTGCCTGTCTTTTTTTTTTTTAAACATTTTTATTAGCATTTTAATAGAACTCAACAAAACAGCATGTCATCATCATCGCACCTCTCCCCCTCCCACGTTCTGCCCTCCCCCCACACATCTCCAACTCGTTCCACTTCAGCATAGACCAATGTTCACTGTGAAATTATACGGTAGTCCTTTGTAGTCGGCCTCCGATGGCTCCCAGCGTGACGTAGCCATAGACTTGGGTTCTTGTGAAATAAGGAGACATCACAGCCCAGTATCCATCCCATGATACTTTCTCCATTTGCCACACACCTTACGGAACTTCTTCGGGCAACCCCTCGCCCTGTAAGTGACCCTTTCAGCGGCCCTGTAATGATCCAGCCCTCTCCTCCACTCCTCCACCCTCGGTGGCTCAGGCGCACCCCAGTGCTTTGCTATGTCCCTCTTGGGCACCACCAACGCCAGCACCAAGAAGGTCAGGAGGGGACACGCCAGGTTTACATTATTAGTCATGGCCAGAAGGGCCAATTTGGGGTCTAGGTCGATAGAGGTCTCTAAAATCTCTCCCATCTCCATAAATATAATCCTCCAGTACTCCTGGATTATTGGGCATGCCCATACAATGTGGTAGAAGTCTCCTCCCGTGTCTCTGCACCTGAGGCACCTAGCGTCCTCCGTCCGTCCCATTTTGTGAAGCCTGACTCTGTCGTAGTACGTCCTATGCAGGACATTAAACTGGATAAGGCGCAATCGGGATTTAATGGTCACTTCCCTGGGGTGCATTAGGATCATCTCCGAATCTATATCTTCCATGTCTCCCACCTCACTTTCCCACTGTTTCCTAAGTTTCTCTAGGTCTCCCAACATGTTGTTCGTCAGAGTTCTATACGTAAGCGACACCGCTTTTTCCTGAATCTGTTCCTGCAACAATCTACCCTCCAAAGGTGCGTATTCCTGTAGATCAGTCAGCTGTATCTTTTCAGCTCGCCGGGCATGTTTTAATTGAGCATATTTGAAGAACTGGATGCGGTGGAGTCCAAACTCCGACCTCAGAGCTGCATACGTTTTCAGGTCCCCTCTTGCCACTATGTCTCCCAAGGTGGAGATACCAATGTCGTCCCACCTCTGGAACCCTCTCAATTTGTTCAGTTCTGGGAGCCATCCGCAGTGCCATATCGGCGTCTGTCGTGTGGGCTTCTTTCCCCAGCCCGTACAGCTCATCGCTTTGTTCCACAGTTGTAAAGTAATGCTCCTAGCGGGGGGAAGCTGTGGTCTTCGAGCGCCCCATATAAATAGGACAGCAGTGGCTTAGGTGAGAGTTTATATTTCTCAAGAGCGTAGGTGGGGTGGTCCGCTGGCGCTTGTAGCCATGTAGCCAGTCGTTGATCGGAACTTTGTGTTCCGCCCAATAGTATGCTTCAAGATTCGGGAGTGAAATCCCACCGCTGTATTGGTGGCGCTGAAGTGTGTTCAATGCCACCCTAGGGTGTTTACCCAGCCACAGGAAGGACCGAAGTTCCTCATGTATTTTCCTAAAAACGACGTCCGAGAGGGGATAGAACTCGTTCTAGAGGGCATATAGGAATTTGGGCAACGTGATCATCTTGAACATAGCCGCCCGGCCTAGGAGGGTGAGTGGGAGCTGCCTCCATCGGGCTGCGTCTTCCACAAAGTTCAGGAGTATTCGTTCTACATTGCGTAGGTAGGATTGTGTGCGATCCAGGGTGACGTAAACTCCGAGGTATTTAAACCCCTTGCCCGTCGTCAGCAACCGTCCCGGGAGGTCCGGCCAGCTACCCCATCCCTTAGGATCATAGAGGACTGACTTGTGCCAATTCACCTGGTAACCTGCGTGCCTACCATAACGCTCCAGTTCCCGAAAGATCTCCAGGGTCGTGGTTTCCGGCCGTGTAATGTAAAGGAGAATGTCATCCGCTTAAAGCGATATTTTTTCCTCCGTGGAGTCCAGCTCACTCCGCCCAAACCCCCTGATGGCCCCATTCTGCCTTATCTTAGCTGCTAGTACCTCTATCATGAGTGCAAAGAGGAGTGGGGACAACGGACAGCCCTGTCGGGTCCCCCTTTGAACTGGGAAGTCTCTTGACGTAGCCCCATTCACTCTCACTTTCGCTCTGGGTTCAGTATAAAGCAACCGGACCCAGTTACAGAATTTCAGGCCGAAGCCAAACTTCTGCAGGACCCCCTCAATGAATGGCCAATGGACCGCATCGAAAGCTTTCTCTGCGTCAAGGGAAAGAAACCAGTGTGGGTCTTCCCTGCCACTTACTTCTTGCAACCAATTATAGGTACGCCGGAGGTTTAATCTTGTGGCCCTACTCGGGAGGAACCCTGATTGATCCAGATGTATCCGGTCCGAGATCACCGTGCGGAGGCACAATGCAAGGATGGTTGCCAGGAGTTTCGTCTCTATATTCAGAAGCGAGATGGGGCGGTACGACGCACAATCCTCGTGTGGCTTCCCTTCCTTATGGATCGGGACAATTATCGTCATACGCAGTTCTGGGGGCAGTTTCCCCTCTTGGAGTGCCTCTTCGAATAGCCCCTTCAGATAACGTGTCAGGAGGTCCGCCGTACGTTTAAAAAAATTCGGCCGGGAACCCCTTTCGGACCCGGAGTCTTACCCGGTCTAAGCCGAGCAAGAGCTTCAGTGACATCGTCCAGGGTGATGTCCGCCTCTAGGCCCTGTTGGGCTTCAGGAGGCAGGATCGGTAGGTCAATCGCGTCCATATATTGTAGCGCCTCCTCAGAGGTTCCTAAATCCCTAGCCCGATAAAAGCTTTTATAATGCTTCGCAAATGCCTCAGCAATAGCAGCATCCGTTCTCATCAGTGTTCCCATAGGGTCTCTGATGTGCTCCACCTATCGTGCCGCACGCTCCTTTTTACTAAGCCATGCCAGTAGTTTGCCTGACTTATCCCCCACATCATACAGCCTGTGTAATGTGGCTAGTGTCTGGGTTTTGGCCTCCCCCGTGACCAGTTCTCGGTACCGTCTTTGTGTGTCTGTCAGTCTCCGGAGAGTTCCCGTCTGCTTCGAAGCCAGATATTCCCTCTCCAGGTCCAGAATTTTAGTTTCCAGTGCCATTGTATCCACTAGGAGTTTCCTCCTGTCCTCCGCTAGTCTATTTTGTATCCTGTCTCGCATTACCGTTTTGAGAGCCTCCCAGAACATAACTTTAGATTGGACCGTCCCTTCATTTTCAGCGACATAGACCTTCAGGTCCGCCCTTAGACCCTTCACTACATTTACGTTTTGTAAATCCCACACCGTCAGTCTCCAGGACCCTGCGGTCCCCTTTCTTCCAAACCCCAATCTCACGAGGAGTGGGGAATGATCGGAGATCCCCCTTGCCTTATAGTGTGCCGTATCATCTATGGCCAAGTGTTGCCTGGAAATAAAAATTTAATCCAGTCTCGAGTACACTTTATGGGAGCCAGAGAAGAAGGAGTAGGCCTGCTGGTCTGCATGCAACCACCGCCATACATCCGTGAGTCCCATAGTGGGAACCATTCGCGATAGGGGGGTTCGAGTCCGATCTCTGATCGTCGCCCCCGTCCGGTCCCGCCCTGAGTCCATCACATCATTGAAGTCCCCACCTAGAATCTGTATCGTGTCTGCTGTGTCGAGGAGTATTTCTACCACCTTCTTATGTGTGTTGGCCTGTGGTTTCAGGGGGGTATACACTGAGAGTATTGTGTACTCATGCCTATTCCAAGTCCCCCTCACCCCCACGTACGTTCCCTGTTTGTCCGTCCACGTTTAAGCTATGCAGAACGGCGTTTCTTCTTCATAATTATGGCTACTCCCCTCAATCCTGTAGTGTTCCCCGCATGCGCCAAACCCTGTACTGTCTTCTAGCTAGGAAGACACATTTTGTCCCCTTAAAATGCGTTTCCTGGAGTAGTGTTATGTCGGGGCTCATCCTTTTAATGTAGGAATTGACCAACCCCCTTTTAATCTTGCTGCCCAACCCATTGACATTCCATGTTAGGACGCTAAGTCCCCTTTGGTCCCTGTGAGTACCTGTATCGTCATCCGGCATCCTGGTGTATGCGTACCTTAGTGTAGTCAGATTCCTGTGTGAAGGTGTCTCCCGAAGAACCTGGGTGTGTGCTTAACATGACATGCATTGTCCCCTCCCCTCGCCCCTCCCTTCTCTGCCCCCCCCGTCTGTATTGACTCAAGGAACTGCCCCAACTTTTCCCCACTCCCCCTACCCCACCTTCCTCCCCCATCAGTCCCACCATCTTCCTCCCTCCTATGGCAGGACTTATTGGCTGGAAAAGGTCTGTTGTCCCCCCTGAGTTCTCCCGTCTATGCCAAGCTACCCCAAGTTGTCACTCTCACAATGACCAAATAACAAAAGGATATGGTCCATAGAGTGAACAATAGTGTTCGGTAGTTCGGTACAAGAAAGGAGAAGAACTAGAACAAACAAAGAATTACTATATAACAATAAAATAAAATAGGAGGAGTGTAAACCAATTGCGTGTCACCATGCGGCATGACTGATACCTCCTCCATCCAGCTTGTGTCCTTCTCAGGTGTTCGAGTCCTAACCTTCCCCCTGAGTGGGGACTTTGTCAGCCGCGGATTCACTCTCCATCTCCTGTATGGCTGCTACCAGCGGGTGGAGTGACTGGTCCTCCTCATCTTCACCTCCGGTTGCGTCATCTCCCGTGCCATTCTCCCCCTAGGTGCGGTTTCCATCTGCCAAGGCCCGGTATCTAAATCCTGCCTGAGCATCCCGTTGTGGAGATCCGGGGTCTTGTTGTCTCCTTAGGGACCCCTTCAACGAAGGGTACGGTGTCAGCTGCGTCTTCCTTGCTCCCCGCTGCCGTCGTCTCCGCTGTGGCTGCACCACCTCCCAGTAGCTGCTAGCCAGAGGACCCTCCATTGTCATGCTACGCACAGCCTCCTCTCGACTCCGGAAGGGTGGGCGTTCCTCCAGCCATTGCCATGCGTCATCCGGGTGCGTGAAGAAGTGCGTTTTGTCCTTATAAATTACTTTCAATTTGGCTGGGAAGAGGAGCATATATTGGATCTTTAAGTCCCGGAGTTTAGCCTTGACCACGTCGAATGACCGTCTCATTTTCTGCACCTCCTGACTGTAATAAGGGAAGATCATTATTGGCGAGTTCTCAACCCTTATGTCACCCAGCTTCCTGGCTTCGCGAAGGATGAGATCTCTGTCGGCAAAGTTGAGGAACCTTGCGATGATCGGTCTCGGTCTTCCACCCACCAGGGGCTTAGCCATGAGTGCCCTCTCGATGATAAAGCAATTTGAGAATTTCGCCTGGGGGAGCGTTTCAAGGAGCTAGGCATGCAGGAAGTCCACCACATTGGATCCCTCAATCCCTTCTCTAAATCCTACAAAGCGGAGGTTATTACGTCTCGCTCTGTTTTCTGCGTCATCCACCTTCCACTGCAATTGCTTGTGGGAGTCCTTCAACTCCTTAACGTCTTTCCGCAGGGCCTGTATGACATCCTCCGCCTCGCCCAGCCGCGTCTCCACAGTGGTGACTCTCTCCATGAGATTGCAGAAGTCCTGTCGCAGGAGGTTGACCTCCACCCCCACCTCTCCTATCTTCACCTCTAGGGCAGCTCTGGATGCCTGGATGTCCGCCCTCGAAGCCTGTATCGCAGCCATTAGGAGGGCTGTGTCCAAGCTCGCTCCCGCTCCCTCCGTACCTCCGGTGTGCGGCGCCACTGCAAACTTGTCTATAGGGCCTTGTTTCGGGGCTTTAGGAGCCGGATCCTTCTTGCCCATGGCGCTCTGGATCTTCTGCTGCGAAGGGGGGGCAGGGCAGCGTCCCCAGCCCCTGGAGCAGTCCTACGCCCACTACGGCTCTCCACCTTGCCGTCCCAGCTCCGGCCTCACCGGTATCCCCCGTCAGGTGCCGGTCGGCGACAGATGTGGGCCTCAGTCTTCAGGATAACAGACTCCCACTGACGCCCTCAGGGACGCAAAGCTCGGCGTCACCACCAGGCCCCGGAGGCCTGTCAGGCCGTGTCGCAGTTCAGAGGCCCAGTGCTGTGGGGGGACCCCGCAGAGGTGGTGATGTATCTTGTCACCTTCCGATCGCCTCAGGTAAGCCCTTTAGTGCAGGTGGCAGCGCGACTCACGGCTATCCGCCGCCAGGCCCAACGTCTCTCCCCCTGTGTTGCAGGATGTCACCTCTCACCACCACCACTCCAAGTTCTTCAGGATCAGTCGCTGTTGGGGCTGCGGGGAGCGTGTGGTGCCCAGGGGCGTCCTCCCTGCTCCTCCTAGCACTCACTTCCCATATTGCGGCGGGCCTATGGTCACCCGGCCCAGCCGCCATTCACAGTGCTCCCTCGCTTATCGCAGCTACCGGCCCCTGGGCGCCTCTCACCCTTGGTCTTCAACAGGGGAACGCCACCTCTCACCCACGATCCATAGCAGGGGCCGACAAGCAATCGGCGTGGGCCATCAGTGTCCCCTCGCAGCTCACAACGTCACCAGGTCACTCCCGGGGCTCCGCACAATATTCTGGAGCGGGCGGCCAGCTGCAATCTACCTTCCCCCCCTCCTCAGTTGGCGCCAGGGGTCATCGTCTGCTTCACAGCGCTCCAAATCCACGCTGGGGGAGGAGGAGGGGTGGGGGAGACAGCTCTCGACCCTCCGATCCTCTACCCACTCAGTGCCGCCACCCGACCGGGGCCACCCCCCGTTCCCCCCAGGCTCACTCAGATCACAGATGGGGACGGCGGGGCGGTGCTCCGGTGCTTCTGGGAAGCCCGCAGTGTTCTCCTCCGAATCTCTCCTAACTGCATCGCGGGCGCCGCCATCTTGTTCCGGCCTTGGGCTCCGGGAGTTTCTGCGGTATCCCTGCCATGCCGTAACTGTTGCGGTTGATTGTTCATTTTGTTGGTAACTGTATAGGTTGTATTTTACTTGTATCCATTTTTCTTCCCCGTATAACTTTTCCTGTGCCCGTTTGTTCTCCCGCTCCCCACTCCTGCCGCAACTAAACCTGCGGCCCCTCCCCCCTGCTCTCGTCGTTCCCGTCTCCCAGCGGATCGTCCCTCCCCTTCTTAATGGCACCTAAGGCAAGCCCATCTGCGCCCGTCCGCGACCAGCACAAGGGACCCTGCATCTCGTCCCATCCACCAATACAACACAGCTGTCCTCCACGCACTCAACCCCGGAATACTCAGCAACTGCCAATAGGCAACGCTGAACATGACCCACGGACATTTCTCATGCCTCTGCTGCCGCCAGACCTTCACCACCACCCCAACTTCCAACACCGCAGAAACCAACACTGGCGACACCCTAAGATGCATCTTCCTCGATGTGCGCTCCGTACACAAACACGCCATGGAGATCTGAAATCTGCTCGACTCCCTCTCGCCCAACATCCCATTCTTCATGGAGACCTGGACCAATGTCTCCTCCGCCCACGACATCAACACCGCCATCCCGGACAGATACAAGATCCAGAGAAAGGACCGCCCCAATCAGCAGGGAGGGGGCCTTACCATCGCCCCCATGACACCCTCCGGCTCACCATCTCCATTGAAACCTTCCCCTCTCCCGAACACCTGCACTTCCAGATTCAGACTAGCCCCAGCTCCATGCTTCGGGGAACCATCCCACCCCATCACCACTATGAACTACATACTCATCGGAGACCTGAACTTCCACCTCGAGAATACCAACGATCCCAACTCCACCACACTTTGTGACAACATCGCCAACATCAGACTCAAACAACTCATCTCCACACCGACCCACACAGAAGGACACACACTCGACCACATCTTCGCAGCAGGCAACAACATTCACTTCAGCCACACAACACAACCCCAAGGACAGACCATTACTGCATACATTTCAACATCGACAAACCCAGGGCACCTAGACCAGCCCCACGCCCTCCACGAAGGAACTGGAGCAAGTTAACCGACCACCAACTCATCTCCGCCCTCACCTGAAACAACCACACTTCGGCATCCGATGCCAAAATCGCAGCTAGAGAACTCCACACCTGGATCTCGAAATGCACAGACGAGCTCACCCTGCTAGGCAACCCTGACAAACAATGCCCCAGGAAAGCTGCCTGGTTTACCAACGACCACCAAGAAGCCAGACGCACTGCAGACGCCTGGAGAAGAACTGGAGAAACACCAAGACACCCGAAAACCACGCCACCTACAAGGACGCCATGAGGGACTACCACAAACAAATCAGAACCACCAAGAGGACCTCCATCCACACAAAAATCCTCGCCAACTCCAAGGAACTCTTCACTGTCATCCAGGAATTGACCAACCCTCGCAGCGAAGCAACAGACATCACCTCATCCCAAGACCTCTGTGACAAGCTTGGAACACACTTCCACCTCAAGATCAAAAATCTCTATGACAACTTCATCAACCTTTTGCCTGACGCCCCAGTTGGCCCGCCCCCGACACACCGTCCAGCCCACCATCTCCACCTGGACACTGAGCACAGTTGAAGACATCTCCTCAACCATGAAATGCATCCACTTAGGGGCCCCCACTGAACCTTGCCCCCCACACATCTTCCAGAGGGTCGCCACCGCCATCACACCCAAACTACAATGCACCATCAACACCACCCTCGAAACAGGCACCTGCTCAGATAACTGGATATGCGCAGAAGACAGGCCCCTGCTCAAAAATCCGACAGTTGATCCCACCGACCTCAAGAACTACCGGCCCATCCCGCTTCTCCCCTTCGTGGCCAATGTTGCAGAGAAAATAGTCAACAAGGAACTGAAACGATTCATCAAAGACAATGCCATCCTCGACCCATCCCAATCTGGATTTAGAAACAACCACAGCACAGAGACCGCCACACTCACCGCCACAGACGACATCCACACCCTACTGGACCAAGGCCACTCCGCACCCCTCATCCTACTGACCTATCAGTAGCCTTCGACACCGTATCCCACCGAACACTCGTTGCCAGACTACACGACGCTGGCATACAAGAAAAGCCCTAGAATGGATCTGATCATTCCTCACGGGATGAAGCCAAAGAATTAGACTACTGCCCTTCCTCTCCGATCCCACGGAAATTACCTGCGGAGTCCCACAGGGGTCATCACTGAGCCCCACCCTCTTTAACATCTACATGGCCCCCCTCGCCGTCGTTCGTCCGACAACACGGCCTCAACATCGTCTCCTACACTGACAACACCCAGCTCATGCTCTCCCTCACCAAAGACCCCGCCAGACTCAACTTCCAGAAAGGAATGCAGGAGGTCACCGTCTGGATGACCCACAGCTGCCTCAAGCTCAACGCCGAGAAGACAGAAGTACACGTACTCGGATCCACCCCTTCAGCATGGGACAATAGCTGGTGGCCGACAACCTTCGGAAGCCCTCTGACCTCCTTGGACCATGCCAAAAACCTCTGCATCGTACTCGACTCATCCCTCACCATGAACAAACAGGTCAATACTGTCATCTC
Organism: Lissotriton vulgaris; assembly: GCF_964263255.1. Classification (NCBI taxonomy): domain Eukaryota; kingdom Metazoa; phylum Chordata; class Amphibia; order Caudata; family Salamandridae; genus Lissotriton; species Lissotriton vulgaris. The sequence continues at coordinate 442,059,065 of NC_141685.1, read as the reverse complement.
CGGTTGCTTCAACACCCTCCACAACACCTTCAAATAGATCCCCCCGGAGTCATGGAAGACAGTCACCCACGCACTCATAATCAGCAGACTGGACTATGGAAACGCACTATATGCCGGCATGAACAAGTCCCTACTTCGGAAATTCCAGACGATACAGAATACCGCCGCCCGACTCGTCCTCTGCATCCCCCAGCACAAACACATCAGCCAACACCTCCAAACGCACCACTGGCTCCCCGTTGAGAAAAGAGTCACCTTCAGAGACCTCACCCACGCCTACAAATGCCTGCACAACACTGGACCCAAATACCGTAACGACAGAATCAACTTACACGTACTCAAAAGGAACCTCCAATCTTCCAACCTTGCACTGGCTGAAACCACAAGTATCCGCAGAGCCAGAGCAAGTGGAAGATCCTTCTCTCAGATTTCTGAAAAAACCTGGAACGAGCTACCGGCAGACATCAGACTTGCACCCTCCCTGAACACCTTCAGGAAGGCCCTCAAAACCTGGCTGTTCGGCTAAACTGAGCTGCGAAGCCCCCCCCCCCCCCCCCCAGCGCCTTGAGACCCTCACGGTTGAGTAGCGAGCTTTACAAACCCCTGATTGATTGATGGCCGTGCAGCAGTCGCCATTAAATAGGGAATGGGGAGGGCGGGTCAGCTTGGAGGTGGAAAGGACACACTAAAGGGAGGAGGGCGTGGGGCAGAGGCGGAGGGAAAGAGCAGGGAAAAATGGCAGAATCATAAGGAAACAGAAGAAAAAGAGGGCACTGAGGAAAGAGGCAGAGAAGGAAAGATAAAAAGAGGAAAGAGGCCAGAAAGGCAGAACATTAGAAGAGCAGAGTGCTCTACCACTGGACCATCAGGGATGAGGCACAGGCAGGAGGCTGTGGGTGGAGGAGGGCCTCGAACACCCTGCAACAGAGTGCTCAGGGCTCAAGGGACAGTACTCAGTGGTGGAGCCGCACGGGGAGAGCAGTCGCACCAATACCAAAACCAACTTCTACAACACCATGACCAACGTAGCCAAGTGAATGAGAGACAACTGCCTCCAGCTCAACTCAGACAAAATGGAAGTACTGATCTTCGGGATGACATCTCCGCATGGGACCCCATCTGATGGCCTGCAGAACTCTGACCTACACCCACACCATCCGACCACACAAGCAACCACTGCATCATCTTTGACAGCCAACTTGCCATGAAACAAGTCAATGCAGTTGCCTCCTCTTGCATCCACACACTTCACATGCTCCTCAGAATCTTCAGTTGGATCCCAACCAACACCAGAAAGACCAACACTCACGCCCTCATCACTAGTCGCCTCGACTTCAGCAACACCCTCTATGCTGGAATCTCCACCAGCTCCTCAGAAGAACCCATACCATACAGAAGGCTACATCCAGACTCATCCTGGACCTCCCCAAATTATCCCGCATTGCCCCGCCACTGAGAGACCTCCACTGGCTCCCCATCTAGAAAAGATACCAGTTCAAGATTGTCATGCATGCCTACAAAGCCCTCCAATACCTAGAACCTGTCTACATCAACCATTGATTGACCTTCCACTAATCCTCCAGACACATTCGGTCCTCTTCACTTGCTCTCGCATACACCCCCACATCAAGTGCAACTGCTGTGGTGGCTGCTCCTTCTCCTACATCGCTGCCAAGACCTGGAACGATCTTACTCACCAGCTCTGTACAGCCTCCTCGCTCGCAGACTTCAGAAAGAGACTCAAGACCTGGCTCTTCGACAGAGACACATATAGATGGTTACGAGCTTTCAACAGTAACAGGGCTTAGTTAGGCCTCCAGTAAGAAACTTCACTGTTAAACCTTTATTGTTATAAATAGACTCAATCATTTGTGGTATATTGATAATTTTGCCACATTTCACATTTTTCTGGTTCTTAGTGATAACTGATCCACTACTTTTAGAATACGGGCTGTATAATTGCCCCTGACCGAATAATCATTTCAGGTCTGGGGGAAATCTCCATATCAATTAGATTGATCCATAGTCAAACATTCAATAATATATAATCGAAGTTGCTTCTATATTGGTCTCTTAACTGTGTGAGTGGCCCAACATTTGAAATAGAGTGCCAATTGGACACTCGTAGACTGTATACTCATCAGACATTAAATAACTGCAGATTCCCTTTGGTAAGCTGGATGTGTGCTAGGGCTGCTAATTTGGGGTTCCAGTAGGAGTCTTCATCTTTAGAGATCTCTCTCAGTAGACCCAACGGTTTAAAAGAAGTGTTAAAATCACACCTATTAATTATTATAGTCTTTTTTATAGATATTTAAGACAGTAACTAATTGACATACAGTAGTTCATTTAGAAGTCTTATTTACACTTCTATTGTATACTTTGATTAGTATGAGTGGTTTTTATTGATATATGAAAGTCCAATGAGTTTGTTTAAATTTGCTTCATGATACAAACTAAAGATATTTTCACACAGATGCATAAGTCACCTTCTGGGTGGCCAACACTGGACTTTGTGGCTAATCTTTGAAAATGTGTATTTCAAGGACTATGGTACTCCCTCATAGCCCAGTTCTTGTGCATCAAGGAGAAATCAAACATATCCACAAAAAAAGGTCACTGTCCTCCAGTTTTGCTTTTAAACCTACATCAATCGAAATGAACAAAGTGACCTTTCTCATTAGATCGAAGCCTAAAGCTGTTGGTTTGGGCTCTATTTGCCCTGGGATTAATGGAAATGCACAATTTGAATCTCTAATTTGGAACGGTCCAACATCTGTTGGGAGAGCAAGGAATAATGAGTATTGCTAGATGCAACAATATAATCACACTGACTTAGGAAGCTGCTGTGAACTTTGGCATTTGTATAATTTGGAACAGTACCTACACGATCCTTTAGAGACCAGTAAAACTCAATACCTAGCCCTGAGTAATTACAATATTCTTCACAAGAACTAGGTCATAGTGGGTATTAAACCAAGTAAATATTTTTGTTGATATTAAAGGACCTAGTCTCTGTACTATTGAATCATCGGTGCCTGTGAGCTCATGCTATGGAATATTCCTTGCCCTATGGTTCAGTCTCTCTCTAGGATCTTCATACCTGGAATTTACTTCATGTTGGACATAGGGTGGAAAAGGTTTCAGTTGGTCTTCAGATCCCATAGGAGGATCTGGCCTTAAGCAGGGCATAACTAGACCAGTGCTTAATGTGTGCCGGTTGTTTCTGGTGCCCGGCTCCAGCAATTAATTACAGCACGGGCTCTAGTGACAGTCCACCACATGGTGGTGCTGTCTTTTTTTAATATTGAGATGAGCACAACAACCCTGTTATTAAGTCAATACTTTGGAAATTAATAATACTAGCTTCTCATGCCAATATTATAGCTGTGTGTGGACTGGAATAGTCTGAATTGTCACACATGTAGGGGTGCAATGGTTACATGTTATGTTGGTACTGCCATTGGCAGCATTGCAGGGTATGGGTGGTGCAGGCTGCAGCGACCTTGAAGGGCCCTGGCCCTTAATTTTTTACAAATAAGGCACGGAACTGAACTAGACCCTTTGTTATTTGTTATGTTATGTTATGTTATTCATAATTTGTATAGCGCACGGGCACCCAGAGGTTTCATGGCGCTAGAGAAGAGGAAGATAGTGAGCAGTAGCCTAACCGTGTGCTTGTTTGAATAACCAAGTCTTCAGTGCACCCCTGAATTGCATTAGATTGGTGCAGCTGCGAAGTGAGAGGGGAAGTGAGTTCCAGATCTTTGGGGCCAGATAAGTGAATCGGCATCCGCTGAGGCATTTCTTTTTAAAAGGGGGTAAGGTGAGGAGAGACAGGTGGGCAGAGCGGAGATTGCGAGTCGTTCGTGTCTGTTTATGAGATGGTTTATAAACTTGGGGCTTTTTCCATGAAGAGCCTTGAAGGTCAGACAGCTTACTTTGAAGGTTATCCGATGGGCTATAGGTAGCCAATGAAGGGTGGCTAGCAGTGGTTTCGCCGAGCTCCTGCCGTTACATTTGAATATTAGTCTGGCCGCTTGATTTTGCACTATCTGCAACCGATTGGAGAGAGCTAAAGGCATACCTAGATAGATGGAGTTAGAAAATCAAGGCGGGAAAGGACCAAAGCGATTACCACCTGGATGAGGGCGGAGTGTGTGAGCAGGTGAGCGATTTTCTTGATCTTCCGTAACTGGAAGAAACATGAGGAGATCACAGTTCCCACCTGACTTTTTAGTGATAAATCGGTGTTAAGGGTGATCCCAAGACTTTTTACAGATGGAGAGGGAGAAGGGGGAGATCCCATAGAGGGTGGCCAAAAGTGAGGGCCCCAGCTAGTTGCGCTTTTACCCGGGAGTACCAACTCGGTCTTTCCGGGGTTGAGTTTTAGATGGTTTGTCTCCATCCACCTTTGGATGTGCAACATAGTGGCCTGAAATTCTTCAACGGTGTCTGAGGAATTTAATGGGAATAAGAGCTGCAGATCGTCCGCATAATTGTATATGGTAACCTTCCTGTTTTTTAATGAATGCAGCAGTGGTTTGAGGTACAGATTGAACAGGAGGGGGGACAGTTATGAGCCCTGCGGGACGCCGCAGATGGTGGGAAGTTTGGGCGCCGTAAAGTTCTCAAGTTTGACAGCCTGGTAACGGTCATTCAGAAAGGACTTAATCCAACCAAGGGCCGTGCCTCGCAGGCCGGCCTGTTCGACACGGTGTAATAAGATGGTATGATGCACCATGTCGAACGCTGCCGACAAGTCTAGGAGCACCAAGGCCTGATGTATGCCCTTGTCGGCATTAGACCTCATAGTGTCCAGGACCGCTAGGATCACCGACTCGGTAGAGTGCGCCTGGCGGAAGCTGGCTTGATTGGGTTCTAGGAAGTCGGATGTCTCTATGAAGCTCGAGATACAGCTAGCCACATGGGCTTCTAGGATCTTAGCACCAAAAGGGAGAAGCGATATGGGTCGATAGTTTGAGAGGTTGGAAGGGTCGGCGCCGGATTTTTTTATTAATGGGACCAACGTGGCGTTTTTGAATGAATTAGGAACTATTCCCTGTGATAGGGACTCGTTCAGGAGGGGAATTATTCCTTGGGGTATTGTCGAGTAGACTTCTTTTAGTATGTGCGGGGGGCAAGGATCGTTAGGAGAGCCGGACGTGACTCGGTTCAATAATTCTGCTAGTTTCGGTTGTTCTATAAGAGGGATAGCATTGAGTTCATTAGGGTTTCTGACGCTATCTGCTCTTCCTGCAGGAGTCAGGCAGGGTTGGATGCTGTTTTTTATATTATCGATCTTGTCCTTAAAAAAGTCATTGAGTTGATTGCATAGCGTTTGAGTGGGAGCTTGAGAGGGGGAAGTTCTGGCATCATTGCATAGGTCGTTTACGACCCTGAATATTTCTCTGGTTTTATTTTACTAGCTCAACATCTTTTAAAATGATTGTAATATAATCCCAACTGCCTGTAGGGCCGGGGAAGCGAGTAACCTCAAGCACATCACTGTAAATTACAGAATAACACTGACCTGAAAGATAGATCATGAAGGACACCCCATGTACGCCTTCGAATTGCGGACCAGAGTCCGTAAGGGTTGTTTACTCTTCCTGCTACCCACAGACTGGAACATGAAGACATCCACCGCGAGGAAAAGAAATGTGATCCAGTGGACACCTTGAATGCAACTCGATGACCTGGACTTTGCAGATGACCTGGCCCTACTCTCCCATACTCATCTGCAGATGCAAGAGAAGACCGACAAAGTGGCAGCTGTGGTTCCGAAATTCTGGACCCTGCTGTGATATGGTACCGAGGTCCAACACTCGTGTCACAAAATATCGTCGTACCATGACGAATTTGGTATCGGCAGACCGGTAATGATTAGGACATTATCCCTGTGCATTTGCGGCTTCTTTGAGCGATGCCAACACCCTCAAATCGTGGTTTCCGTTCTGAACCCTCGGACTCCATTTTGTGAACGGCATCCATCTTATGCCTTGCCCTCATATAAGTCAATTGATTAAGGTCGAGCTTGATCTGAAAGGACACGTCCACCTTAGCTGACTCCCCCATGACCTGGCCGAACTGACTCCACCGCCTCCAGCCAAACCTGTTTGGGCAGCTACTCGCCCAGTGGCCGAGTAAGATATCATCAAAGCACCACATGCCATAAACCATTCACCACATACAGACCATGTTTTCTACACACATACACCTGTCCATGTTCCTTGTTTATGGCCAGTTTTATGACGAGGAGGTGCCCTGTTTTATTGGGGTTTCATCGATATCTGATTGTAATTCCGGGCCGGGCTGGGTCATCTATCACAAACTGGACATCTAAAATATGGGTTGGCCAACATGACTGTGCGTTTTGCTCTATTGTGTAAATATGTCTATGACCGTATTGTAAACTCAAGAATTCTCGCCTGAAGTGTAATACCGTGTATAAAAGGAGAAGGCTGGTTCTGTAAAAACGAACAGTCTCCTGAGAACTTACGAGTACGACCCGGGCTGTCGTGCTTCTAGGACACATGTTACTTGGTTGCAGCCAATAAACTCGATCACTGACTTCAACTAGAAGACTCTTGGTTTCTGTGGTCCGGAACAGGGAGAACTCAGAGGTCTTCGGGTGTTATCCCCTGGCACCACCGGGTTCCTAAAAACCCGGCACCTCAGTTGGCGCCCAACTCGGGGCGGTATCAAGCGGTGACGGTTCAAGCCAGATGTTCGTGAGGAGCTTCGTGTGAAAATTCCAGAGGACGGCCAGCCACTTCAGCGACCCCTGTATGTCGACGTGGTTCCGAAGGTCTTTGCTGCGAGGTTCCCCGCGTCCCGACGGCTACGAAGGACTGCTGCCCTGACTATCGCCCTGTTTTGGACCCAGTGATCCTTGGTAGAGCGAAACGATAGACGAGTCTTCTAGTGACGTCACCGATCTTCAATACTTCAGTTAAGTATAAGTGGAGCGTCTCCTAGTCCTTAGTTTGGTTCTTAGTCTTTGGTATCCTTGAGGTACACCTTGTTTGGAACTTGCAAGCGCCAAAATTGAGGGATTCGTGTATTCACGAAAATATCATAGTTAGATAATCCCTTGAAGTTTGAAGCTAGACTAGTGAGCGAAGATGCCTGGTCTTAGCAGACTCGGAAACTTGTTTTGTCTTGGTTGTAGTAAGGACTCCCGATTAGAGGATTCGTGTCTGGTTCCTCCGATTGGAACTCCAACATATGAGTTATATATCAAGCACGGAGTAGGCCCTATCACATATAATGAGGTATGGATAAAATACACCCGCAAGGATGGTGTTTTAAAATGGCCCCAATATGGTAGCTTTGACTCAGAAATTTTAGATAACCTCGAGGTCAAATTGTTTAAGAAGAAAGCCAGGCCGGTGATGTTTGACTCTTTTCGCTTGTGGCGCAAAGAAGCCAAACAGAAAGAAATGAAATTAGCTAAGAAAAATAAAAGAGGTATGTCGATGGTGCAAGCTGCCATCGCATACAGGGATAATGAGGAAGAGCAGGAAATCGAACAAATGCTCAGAAGCAAGAAACTAGCAGCAGATAAATGCTACCCGATGTTGCCCCATGAAGGACAAGATTCGAAGGGAGCATCTGACAAAGATCCATTAATGTCCCATTTGTTGAATTCACCACCCCCATATACATCGAGTATTGTTGGACCCCCGAAGCATATTGTTATACCGCGCCCCGGCGCACGAAAAGCAGCTCTTGCACAACCGCCGGCTCCTCTTCAGCTGGTTCCTACTTCTCCGGCGCAGCCTTCTCAAGGGCCGCCGCCTTTGCTACATACTCCGTCTACTTCTCCTACAACTTTGCCTACCGCTCCACCTTTTTATCCTGATACTACTTCTGCCACTGCCTCGACTTCTTCTGCTGTTGCTTCGACTTCCTCTTTACATCAGCCTGTTTTTTCTGGCGCATCTGCTTCTCCGCAAGCTTCTCCTTCTGTTCGACAGAGAGTAGCAAGTACTGTCACTGGTCTGTTTTCACCTTTCTTTGGGTCGCCTAGAACGACCCCTAAAACAGGACGTAGACAGCTGCGTAGTCAACTGCCTGATCATGAGGAAAGAGAAGTAGTGAATGAGTTAGCACGCAAATGGGTTACTGACACTGTTAAATACGATGTTCAGTCTGTTATGGAAGTCTTCCGACAATGGGATGCACCCACTCAGAGATATGTATTCGAAGAGATGTGTGTATATCTTTGTGAAGATTTGGAGACAAACGATCCAAAGCGCAAAATGCAGGAATTATTTCGTATGCGTTTTAAGTTCTATGAAGGCATGATTGTAGGTGCCGATGTTGAAAAAGCAATAGATCTGTTATTATCCTATAGGAGTAAGGGAAATGTCTCTAGATCATTGTATGAAGATGACGTGTCAGGTAGGAAAAAGGCGCGACAGTACCCTATGAGAGAGGTTCCTCCAGTTTGGAGGGAAGGTGATGCGAATGCACATCCACCTGTTCCACCGCATTTCCAGCGTGTATGGGTACATGTCCCCTGGAAAAGATCTGAAGTTTTAGCACTCAAGCAGACATTACCTGATCCACGTAAAAATCCTGCAGGGTATTATAAGGAGTTATCACAGACTGCCAGCTCATGTATAATGAATCTAGCAGATGTAGACATGTTGTTTGGGAACGTTGTTCCACAGCCTTTATGGAGTAAGATTCGTCATACAGATCATGATCAAGAATTGGGTGACACATGGGCTAATATTACTGCTGCTGATGCTAGACAAGTTGGTGGTTCCAAACCTGAGCCTTTAGTAGCTGAACTTCCTGGTAGAATTATCACGTATATGAAGACCTTAATGCCTGAACTGCGTGTAAATTGGGATAAGTTGTCTGCGTGCAAGCAAAAGAAAGATGAGAATGTGTCTGACTTTTTCACGAGATTTGAAGAGACTTTCGTCGATCATAGTGGTCAGGATATGGCTACCGAAGGTGGTCAAAGATTGTTCATAGACAAATTCGTACATAATTTGCTTCCTGAACTGTGCAATAAATTGAAAGATTCAGAGAGTGCTTGGGCTGTTTCCACGTCAGCGCAGATTTTAGCCACAGCCCAGTACTACGAAAACAGGCGCAAAGACGAGCTAGATAAGGCAGATAAAAAGACTAAAGATTTAAAGACCAAAGTTCTTCTCCAACAAGCCTATCCGCCTCGCACTCCTAGTCAGCCCAATTATCAGCAACCACAGCAGTATTCGAGAAACTCGCAAGGGAACGAGTTTTCCCATCAGCGTTTACCGTACGGCCCGAATCTGTGTGCCTATTGCAAAGAAGAGGGTCATTTCAAGAATAATTGTCCAGCTCTGGCACGACGTCTGAATGGTGTTTCTGGTGTTTCTGGTGCAAGAGGTAGAGGTGTTCAACAGGCTCCTAGGGGTAGGGGCCGTGAAAATTTCCCCCACAATAACACTTCTTTTCCGCCTCAGAATTCTATGAATAGCTTTGATCAACAGAATATTGCATCTTCTAGGTCAGCTCAGTACTATACTGATGACTATTACGCAGAAAACGAGAATGAGGGTAATAATTGCTAGGACAGCCATGGTCAAAGAGAGGGAGTTGTTTTAGTTCCAGTAGATCAGAATGGACCTTATGTCGAGGTGATTACATCCGGAGTGTCAGAGCCATTTCTGCTGGATACTGGTGCTACAAAAAGTTCTATTATGCACTCTAAACTTCCTGGCGCACCTCTGTCTAGCGAAATGAATATTTCAGTAGGTTTCTCTGGCGCCCCTGTTAGAAACCCGATATCTAGTCCTATGCCCCTTTCTGTTGGCCCATGTGAGTTAGAAGCAACCCTCATCCTTACAACAGGTTGTGGCGAAAATTTGTTAGGTTTGGATTTGTTAAAAAAATTATATGCGACTTTGTACTGTTCTCCTTCCGGAGTACAACTTACCCTTGGTAAGAAAGTGATTTCCCCAATGTATTTGTCAAAGGAAGATATTCCAACCGAATTGTCATCTCTTCCAGATATACTTTGGGCTACCGGTTCTAATGATGTAGGTCGTTTGGAGATAGCACCGTATGTCATACCATTGAAAGCCAATGTTAGGTTGCCACGTATTCTCCAATAGAAGATCTCTAGCGAATGTGAAAAGGCGTTGTTAGCGATCATTTACGATCTGATTGAGAAAGATGTCCTTGAGGAAACAACAGGCAACATTTGTAACAGTCCTATTTTGCCTGTCTTAAAGCGTACTGATCCTTCACAGCCCCCTGTATACAGATTCGTGATTGATCTCAGAGAAGTAAATAAGATCGTTGTACCGCAGTTTCCAGTCGTCCCCGACATTACTGCCTTATTGACAATGGTTCCAGCTTCAGCCTCTTGGTTTTCGGTGATTGACCTGAAGAACACTTTCTTCAGCATCCCGATTGCCAAGGAGAGCAGAGACATTTTCGGCTTCAATTTAGGAGGACGAAGCTTCCGCTTCAAACGCGCTCCTCAGGGCTACTGCGAAAGCCCATCTATATTCAGTCAAGCTCTGAAAACACAACTGGATACAATTGTTCTACCTGATGGTGCGACTCTGATTCAGTATGTAGACGATCTACTGATCGCTGCAGATACTGAAGAAATCTGCAAGCAAGCCACACTGTCGTTGTTGCGTCATTTATGTGACATGAAGCATAAAGTCTCTCTTTCAAAAATACAATTTTGCCGACAAGAAGTGACCTACCTAGGTCACATCTTATCGAAGGAGGGAAGGAGACTGACCCCAGAAAGAATACAGGCAATCGCAAGATTGAGTGCCCCAAGGACACAGAGAGAAGTTCGGGCTTTCTTGGGCATTACATCGTACTGTAGACAATGGATACCGAATTTCTCCCTATTGGCCAAACCTTTGCTAGCACTACTCTGCAAAGACACACCCAAACCTATGCCTTGGTCTGAAGATTGTCAGACAAGTTTCCATGAGTTGCGCGAAGCATTGTGTTTGGATCCTGTGTTGGGCAACCCCGACTACGGTAAGCCTTTTACGTTATATGTCCATGAGAAGGAAGGTTGCGCATTATCAGTACTGACACAATACCTTGGGGACAAACAGCGCCCCTGCGCATATTTCTCAGCGACTCTAGATTAAGTAGCTAAGGCATGACCAAGTTGCTTGAGGGCCACTGCTGCAGCAGCTGTCTGCATTCGACAGTCTGCTGGGTTAGTCATGAATAATACTCAAATCGTTATGGTCCCACAGGCAGTAGACATTTTACTAAACGAAGACGCAGCATTTAACTAGTGCTCGACTGTCCAGCTATGAGCCGACACTGATAGCGAGCCACATACACATAAAGAGGTGTGATACACTCAACCCCGCTACGTTATTGCCCATTCCGGCAGAGACAGATGAGGTTGAGAAACATGATTGCTGCTTTAGGACAGAAGAAGAGACAAAAGGGAGAGTAGACTTGCAGGACACACCCCTTCCTGAATGTAATGATAATTTATGGGTTGATGGTTCATGCTTCAAGTTGCCAAATGGTGATACGACTGCAGCATATGCTGTGACAACATTACACACTATTGTAGAGACCGCACGCATCCCCCAGAATTCTGCGCAAGCAGCAGAGTTAATCGCACTTACAAGAGCGTGTGTGTTGGCAACAGGAAAGCGAGTGAATGTGTATACAGATAGCCAATACGCCTTTGGCGTAGCCCATAGTTTTGGACGATTGTGGCGTGAACGTGGGTTCCTGACGTCACATGGTGCAAAAATCTAACATGGTCAGCTAGTTAACGAACTCCTCGAGTCACTGACCTTGCCACTACAAGTTGCGATCGTAAAATGCAGTGCACACAGAAAGATTCAAGATGATGTTGGTCGTGGGAATGCATTTGCAGACGAGGTTGCGAAAGAGACTGCAAGGAACACAATGAGTCGGATGTACGTTGTAGGTCCTGCTAGATGGATTGCCGATGTGGGTATGTGTGAGGACACTATTGAAAGTGTGAAGTCCATACAAGCTGATGCCACTGAAAAAGAGGTGAATGGATGGAGAGAAAGCAAGGGAAGATTGGATGCGAATGGTTGATGGGTCGAATTGTCAGAACACCAGCGATGGCTGTTACCCGGCGCATATGTACTCGCAGTGGTGACAATGGCCCATGGAATGGCGCACATCAGTGTAAAAGGAATCTGTAAACTGTTGGCCCCAGTATGGCAGAATAGTGGTATCCCGAAATGCGCAGAGAATTTGGTCAGGAATTGTATGGTGTGTTTGAAGTACAATCCCGGTAGGGGGACCCCAACTCCAGCTGGTCATTTTGCGCCTCCAACGTACCCGTTCGAGGTTTTGCAGCTCGATTTCATCCACATGGAGAGGTGCAACAATCTGAAATACGTGCTTGTTGTTGTTTGCGCCTTCTCCAGGTGGGTGGAAGCGTATCCCCTCAAGTACAACACTGCCTTGTCAACTGCCAAAGCCCTTGTCAAGGAATTCTTCCCTAGGTTTGGGATGCCTAGAATGGTCTGGAGTGATAATGGAAGTGAATTTGTGGGACGGGTGATGAGGAGAGTGTGCGAATGTCTAGGCATCGACCAGAAGTTCCACGCTGCAAATCACCCCCAATCAGCGGGATTAGTAGAGTGCTACAACGGCACGTTAAAACTGAAATTAGCCAAGGTCCAAGCCAGCACAGGCCTTAAATGGCCTGACGCCCTGCCTTTAGCACTCCTGTCTACCAGAATGATTGTCCATTCTAGATTAGGACTCAGCCCTCACGAAATAGTGTTTGGCCGCCCAGCTAACATCTGGGGCGTGCCAAGGCCAAAGAGGCTAAGCGAAGTAGAGCATCCTGTACTGCTTGACTATTTACACGAATTGACAACTAAATTGCGTGTTTTACACCAACAGGTTCACAGTTCCTCTCCGCCAGCCTCTGACGATCCAGGTCACTCCATTGAACCCGGCACCTGGGTGCTAGTGCGGAATTTTCAGTGCACGAACAACGAACAGCCCAGGTGGACCGGACCGTACCTCGTCCTTCTTTCCACAAGATCAGCCGTTCGGGTGGAAGGAAAGAAGAACTGGATCAACGGGACCCACTGTAAACGGGTCCCTCTGCCTCTTCCATATGACCGGTGGGTCCAGGACAGAATCGCTGACTCTGAGACCGAAGCTGTACCTCGCTTTGCACTCTTCAGCGATGCACGACTGAAAGGAACTGGTACAGAAAAGGAGAGTGATCATATTTTGAAAGGATTTGTGCCTCCGTCAATGCAGTTGGACACTACAGAACCTGAAACATTGTTCGAAGACCACACTGTACCTGGGAAACAACGATACAATCTGAGGTCAAGAACAAGAGACTAATGAAAACAAATTACTACGATTCTCTCTTCTCCTAAGAACTATTTTTGATTTCACAGCTCTCTCGCCCAGGGAACTTGCTCATTTTTGATTTTCGAACCGCCATCCGGTTCTGCTGCTAGGGTCGCGGTTGATAGTCTGAGGAGTGCAGCTGGGGACGCCTAGGTCAACGGTTCTGGTCGGTCTGAGGGAATTACCCCGGACTGAACAGAGTGCACTCCTTGGCAGAATCAAACTCCCACCGCGGGCAGCAACTAGAGGATGGAGTTTCCGAGGGTAGAGAGACCTGCTAGACCCACGAACTTTAAAAAGCAAATATGCACTGTGATGGCCAGAAAGAGATTCTTGATAGTATGTATTCTACTGTTGTGCAGCATAACGATGTTCTTGATTAGCTATACTGTATCCACGTTCCAAGTTACCTTTGTAAATAACACTCAGCCCACACCTCCTCCTACTGTTCCTACACACTCCTTTCACCCTCTGCCTGAACACGAGTCTGCCAGAAGACTAGAATTTGTAAATAACTCATTCATCCAACTCCTACACCAGCACCAATCTATAATGAACACATCGAATTGTTGGATATGTGGACTTATGCCACACACAACCGAAAAGAGTATCCCTTACTTCGTCCTGCCATTCAGTTACTATGGCTCTCTGTGGGCTTTTCAGACAATGTTCCTGTTTGCCATAGAATCATATCCCCCACGTCCCACAGGGAGCAATTCCAGCAACAAGGCGCTAGTGGAAGAAGGAAGAAGTAAGGAATATGAGCAGGGATATCGACACATATCGAACGATTCCCAAAGATGAGTTTACCCCGTACAGTAGGTGGAACATCACCAAATATGGGATTTCCTTAAATGAGAGCCAGAAATCGAAGAAATCCTCCCCGGTTTGGGTAGTACCCCACCGAGGTCACCTATGTCTGCAAGGTATTGGCAGGGATCCCAAAGCACAGTTGGGGAAGAGCGTATGCACAGAAACGTACGTGTTTGCATCCCGAACTTCCCCTCCATTCTTGGCAGCTAAGGGTACATACTTCATCTGCCATGACAAAGCGTACACTTGGTTGCCCCCTGACTTCTCGGGCACATGTTTTATCTCGTTTCTGCTGCCACCCACCTATACGGCCGGGGCAGATTACCATCGGACAAGGACAGTTAGGGGTGTCGTGAGTCAAGACGACACTGCGGGTCAAGAATTTGGGGACTTCGCAAAGGGTTTTCTGCCCTTTTGGGGGCCTACGGTGAACAGCAGGAACATTTGCCAGTTAACAAGGGTAGTCGAATCCGCCGTGACCGAAACGGCCGGTGCCCTTAGTAATTTGACAGCTGAGCTCCAGTCGGACCGGCTTATGACTCTTCAGAACCGGGTTGCCCTAGATGTCATACTTGCAGACCGTGGTGGTGTATGTAGGGTGATCCAATCCAGTTGCTGCATTTTCATCCCTGATAATGCTCCGACAGTGTACCAGGCCATCTCCAAACTGCACAAAATCTCTGATTCCCTTCATGTGGATAGAGGGGATTGGTCCCTGCTAGGGTGGTTCTGGGAACTGATCTCTGCCTGGGGATGGAAAATTCTGATCTTCATTGGGATGATCTTAGCCATTCTGTTTACGTTCTGCCTGTTTGTGCAGTGTGCTCCTGCAATATGTGGCCTCTGTGCTACTTCATGTGTAAGGAAGCCTGTGTCAAGGGACGAATTGAGCAACAGAATGATGCTACAGCAGCATCTCCATGAATTCGTTAATACAGATTTGGACTCAGATTAGCATGAGTTATTGCCTAATATGAGGGCAAAAGGAGGGTCTGTGGTTCCGAAATTCTGGACCCTGCTGTGATATGGTACCGAGGTCCAACACTCGTGTCACAAAATATCGTCGTACCATGACGAATTTGGTATCGGCAGACCGGTAATGATTAGGACATTATCCCTGTGCATTTGCGGCTTCTTTGAACGATGCCAACGCCCTCAAATTGTGGTTTCCGTTCTGAACCCTCAGACTCCATTTTGTGAACCGCATCCATCTTATGCCTTGCCCTCATATATGTCAATTGATTAAGGTCGAGCTTGATCTGAAAGGACACGTCCACCTTAGCTGACTCCCCCATGACCTGGCCGAACTGACTCCACCGCCTCCAGCCAAACCTGTTTGGGCAGCTCCTCGCCCAGTGGCCGAGTAAGATATCATCAAAGCACCACATGCCATAAACCATTCACCACATACAGACCATGTTTTCTACACACATACACCTGTCCATGTTCCTTGTTTATGGCCAGTTTTATGACGAGGAGGTGCCCTGTTTTATTGGGGTTTCATCGATATCTGATTGTAATTCCGGGCCGGGCTGAGTCATCTATCACAAACTAGACATCTAAAATATGGGTTGGCCAACATGACTGTGCGTTTTGCTCTATTGTGTAAATATGTCTATGACCGTATTGTAAACTCAAGAATTCTCGCCTGAAGTGTAATACCGTGTATAAAAGGAGAAGGCTGGTTCTGTAAAAACGAACAGTCTCCTGAGAACTTACGACCCGTGCTGTTGTGCTTCTAGGACACATGTTACTTGGTTGCAGCCAATAAAACTCGATCACTGACTTCAACTAGAAGACTCTTGGTTTCTGTGGTCCGGAACAGGGAGAACTCAGAGGTCTTCGGGTGTTATCCCCTGGCACCACCGGGTTCCTAAAAACCCGGCACCTCACAGCCCCATCAGCACAACTTGGCGTAAGCATCCACAGGGGAAACACCAAGATCCTGAAGGCTAACACGTCCAGTACTACCACTGTCACCCTTGCAGGCATTGCAGGCAATGCTCTGGAGAAGGTTGAGTCCTTCACCTATCTGGGCAGTGTCATAAACATCCAGGATGGTAGAGAAGCCGATGTCAAAGCAAGAATCAGCAAAGCAAGGCCTGCCTTCACTCAGCTAAAGAAGATCTGGAGCTCCAAGACCCTAACTCTGCAAACCAAGATCAAGCATTTTAGCACCAGCGTAAAATCAGTCCTTCTGTTAGGAACAGAAACTTAAAGGACAACAGCGAACACCACCAACAAAGCCCAGTCCTTCATCATACATGTCCAATGAAAATCCTCCAAATCCACAGACTAAACACCATCAGCATCAACGACCTATGGCAGCAGAATTTCCAACTCACTGCTCATGAAGAAGCAATGAAAAGACGCTAGGGCTGTATAGGTTACACCTTCCGCAAGCCCGCATCGAACACCACTAAACACGCCCTCACCTGGATCATCAAGGGAAAAGGAAAAGAGGAAGGTCCAAGAAAAACATTGCATTGAGGCCTTGAGCTAACTGCAAGAAGATGGGTTACACCTGGAGTCAGACTGAAAGAAAAACCCAGGACATGGACGACTAGAGAGGCTTGGGTGATGGCCTATAATGCAGGAGGGGTTATAGGCATAAGTAACTGGCATGATCCAATGTACAACCTTATTTTTCAATAAAGGAGTGGTCTTCTACTTGCCTACTCACAGTTTAGGGATCATTATCATAAAGATCATAGCTTCTCTGGAAAGGTTGTAGCCAGCCCAGGAATGTAAATGTTCATTAGAATAATAGTTACAAGTGGCCCCCTGTGATAAATTCTCTTGGCTGTAAAGTTCACATATCCACTAAGAGCTCGGTTTTTGCTAAATTTAAATACTGGTCTCTTCCTTCCTTCCCATCCTTATGATGTTCATTTTCGAATTCGGAATGAGGTGGGACCAGAAAAATATCCCTTAGAACTTTTTCTTCCATTGGAGTTCTTGAGACTGGTAGATAATGCCCTCATTCACAGTAAACCACCTTGTTTAATTTAGAGATGCGAGTGAGGACAATTACAATCTAGACAGCCTGGCAATTGGCTTGTTGCAGCGCAATAGAAGCACAAGTCAAATTACGAACTTAATCAATCAAGGTTACCAGCATCTGTTTTGAAACTAATATCTCAGATTTCAATGAGATAGCAATGTTGCCAATCTCTTTGAGATTGTAAGAACAACGATGGTGACCACTAACAGCTAGCTTCGGTTCTTTCCACATGTGACATTGTTCACACCAATGTTCCCTCTAATTGTGTTCCTCTGTGTGCGGCAGTGTAAGGTCTCTGTACGCTGCAGCCTAGGCTATGTGCGTGAAGAACCCGACCATGCATGCGAGCCAGACAACTACAAGGAGGGTTTGGGGTGTTCTCCCCATGAAAATGTAGGCAGAAAATGGTCCATTGTATAACACATATTTCATTATATATTAAATTGTATTAACTTTTAAAGCATAGTAAATGATGACCTTACAGTGCACAATGACAGAATAATCTTTGTTGGGGACCTTCAATGATTCCCCCACTATCACCTTCAACAGTGCCCTGCATCTCTCCATAGACCCTCTCACGTGTATTTCATTTGTTTTATAGAAACTCTCATACCAATGTAGGGTGGCGGAGCACTTTACATCACACATAAATACAGAGACAATGAATCATACATTTGTAAATCAGTCTATAGGAAATATTACATGAGAATAAAGGGGGCTACACGGTGAAAGATTCATGTCATCCATACTGATAGGCATTTTTGAAGGGTGCTTGGTCTGAAAAAGCACAAAATCAGGATTTAGAACGTAACTCTGTGGTAAGGTTTGGCTTTACTAAGAAGAATATATTTTTACCCAAACAAACCCTTTTCAGCACCATTAAGATAATGAAAGACTCAGAATAAAACATAACTTTCTAACCTGTACTATAGCTCACTGTGCTAAATTAAGATTGTAATTCATGAACTGCACAGTAACTAAAGGGTCTCTTTGACAAAATCGGAAACGCTCTAAGCTATGCAAATATACTGTTCTGTGATCTGCATGGTACACGTCTTTTGCAGCAGGCAGAGTAACCCTCTTTTGACACTTTTATTGTTGCCTGAAAGCTACGGGAATATAGAAGGAACTGTGCAGCAGGTGCTTTCAAAACTGCTGCACTGCTACAAACCTGTCCCCAGTAACAAATGATAACACATTTTAAAAGTTACACAATCTTGTTTACAAGCCCTGCAGCCACGCTCCTACTTTTTACAGGAATGCGGTAAGTGGCATATGCAGGAGTCACTTGCTTCTCAACGTGTGACCCTCTTTAACC
Organism: Lissotriton vulgaris; assembly: GCF_964263255.1. Classification (NCBI taxonomy): domain Eukaryota; kingdom Metazoa; phylum Chordata; class Amphibia; order Caudata; family Salamandridae; genus Lissotriton; species Lissotriton vulgaris. The sequence goes on along the minus strand of NC_141685.1, from coordinate 442,040,565 downwards.
CCATAGACTGACGTGGAAGAGGAAGGCTTACCTGTCGCTCGCTGCCACTGCTCCCAAGGACGTTTTATGACGTGTTTATGCACACACACACACACAAACATGCATGCAGAGGCATACACATGTTCTCAAATGCAAAGACACACGTCACCTACGGACAAATCACATTAAAGTGCACACATACACATACACACAACATATGCACATGTATACAAGTACTTGTATGCTTATTTTGCATGGCAGCTTTTCACCCTTCGTTCTGTGTCGAATGTCCCAACAAGGCCTCCAATGCTGAGAATCTCAGTGGCGGTATTGAAGCAGAAACCTTTGTCGGTGTTCCGAGGCGTTCAGTATTTTTGAAGTGTCTCTTGTGTAGGTATTCTTAAAGGAGGGTTTCCCGAGGGTGCCCATTCAGAAATCTGCTTTTTGGTAGGGTTGTGCGGATAAAATTCCCAAGTGTTTCACTAGCCTAGGGCGCTGAAGTTGCACCATCTGTGCACAGTTTTCAAAACAATTTCCCCTGCCAATCAGTAGTAATTATAACTACGCTTTAGAATATAACTTTCTGAAGGCACTGATAAGAGGTTATATTCCTTCTCATCTAAATGGTATTCATTTTATCTACCTTGGGCGCCTGAAAGTCTAAGTGTGCTTGTGGATTCCATCGTGCAAGGCTATCTTGGATGAGTCAAAACCTGTGGTGGTCGCCGCATAACTAAAATTGGGTGTGGGGGGTAGAGGAAAGGACGGGACAGGGAACCAAGTGTAAAAATATATATTTTTAACTTACATCTTGCTGCACCGAAGCCGATGGCCGCAACGGTGCACCACACCCGGCAGTCTCTGGGAAGGCCAGGCTCCCCACCCAATCCAGACACAGCTCTCGTGCTATGAGCAGCGACCGGGATTGGTCTGAGCGGCCTGGTCTCCCGCTCAGACACTTCCTGGGTGCATGTGGCTTTTCTTCAACCCAGCTGTGAAAGCAGCTGCGTTGGAGAAATAGAAGTGAGCATGTTAATTTGGCCGGCCTGAGACAGCAGGACAAACTTACATGCGCACTTCTAAGTGCCTACCACTCCTTTCTCTCATGGCCCGGTCCCACCTCGTCACAGAAAAAGAAAATTATATTATTGTTTTAATATTTTATTTTTCTGTGACTTACTCGGCTGACCAGTGAGGCGACACCTGGTCAAAACTGTCACGAGACAAAACTCCTATCTTTCTCCAGGAGGTACATTAATCACCAGAGTTATCTTGATACTTTTATTGTTTGCTGAAAACTACAGGATGCGTGACCCTCTTTAACCCCAGAGACTGCCGTGGAAGAGGAATACAAGCTAAAGACCGTTTTTGGTGCCTCTCGCGTTTTATAAAGCAGCGCCGTAAAGCAGTCTCTTGTCTTGCATGATGTGCAGTGAAAGTATGTGCGCACTTCACATGAGACACTGCGCGCTTGGGGTAGAACAGATCTTCATGCGTGCACCCTACAGGGAACAATGGTCAACACCCCCTTCTAGCCCACCCTGTTCCCAAATGTCACGCGATTGCTACACCACAGATATATTTGTGCAAACCCCATTTGGTGAAAGGTGAGAACATTCTTTGCTTTTGGGTTTTATGGTCTTGGCCTGCGTAGGCTGCGCTTGCACAGTCTCGCCGGCGAGATCTTATGTTTTAGAGTGTGGGGCTTGAACCCGCCCCTCTTCTCCATTGGCTGGCTTCCTAAACGGAGGCCAGCCATTGGAGAAGAGGGGCATCTGTCCGTTTAAGCACCGTCTTTTTGGGATTCGAGGGCGTGTTTTTTCATGTTCTTCCTCTCCTCTTCACATTGGCTGGAATTTTACATTCCAGCGAATGGGAAGAGGAGAGAAAGAAAAACAAACCCCCGAATCCGAAAATGACGCTGAGTTTCTCCGAGGCATTTCTGCTTCACCTCGGAGAAACATGGTGGTGTGGAGCTTCCTGTTGTGAGTGCTACACCTCTCGCTATTATTGTGAAGGGACGCAAATCCCTCCTCACGCCAGCGGGTATGTGCCCCTCACTCCGCGGGTGCATGGTCACCTGCACCAGTGCTAACTGTGCTAGAAACTCAGTGCAAGCAGAGCCTACATACAATGCTTCTGTCCTTTCACTCCATAGAGAGCCTTGTTTCTAATTGTCCGAGGGGTGGTGGGGGCTGTTTAGGGTTCACCCATCACCGGGGCCCGCAGCGGCAGCAGCTTTAGGACCGACTTTCCTCTGAGGCTGTGAAGGGGGGGGACGCCGTCGCCAGGCCCCGCCCCGGTGCAGCGACCGCCCGGGGAAGAGGACGAACAACAGACCCAAGAGCAGGCGGACAAGCAAATAGCGACTACGAGGGCTGGGGACACCCGCAGCCTGACAGTTACCTCACCACACTCACCAGCGTCTCCGAACCCGCCTCTGGCCTGGGGCGGAGGACACAAAAACAAGGAGCTGAACCCCGCCAGAGCCCAGAGAGGAGACAGCAGCCACCCAAGGTCTGAGCTGACCAGAGACTGCTGGGTAAGGGCTTAGCGACCACCCCCTCCGACACTGGTATTTGAAATAACGCTGGGTGTTTTGGGTTCGTGTTACCTCAGGCACTCTGCTGTGTTTGGAAGTTCCTATGCGGGGCTGGCTGTGGCCAGCTCGGTTTGACCTCGAGCCGCCTCACACTCGGAGAGCTCAGCCAGATGAGAATGTGGGTGACTTTGTTAGGATCGGTTCTTCGTTCCATTCTCGTGAACGCCGCCTTCCTCCCATGTGTGCCCTGCGGTCACACTAGTATGAACTTGTTCTGCCCGGGGGCGGGGACGTGCTCACTTCCAACTGCTTGCTGGCTCTTCCTCTAACAGTAGATAAATATTGTAATTAAAAGAGCAGGCTGTGGCCTCCTGAGCCCCGCAGCCCCCTTCAGTATGTCCGATCCCATGTCCTGCGTTGTTTCCCTGGTTGTCTAATGAGGGGCATTTTCGACCTCTGGTCTCTTGTTGTAGTGCTTAATAAAACTTTTCTTCACTGTCTTTCAACTGAACGTTGGATATGTGTTCCGGTTTGTCTAAATGTCCTATTTGAATTGACCTCGTGCAGGGAAGTTTTATAGAGATATTTTGCCATCCTGTTTTGAGGAAATTAATTACAGTGTGTGCCAGGGTCGTCGTTGGCGATCTAAAAGCAAGCGAGGAGGAAAAGGGGCTGGACTAATAGGGGAGGGTACTAGGGCATTTTGCAGAGGCACATAGGAAGGGGAAGAAAGTATAACGTTTAGTTATGTCTAGAGATGCTACAGTATGATGGTAGGATATAGACAGTGGAAGAGGTATTAGTTATAAGCATGGCCACTGGAATTATGCAGCTGGAGAGTGTGTGCCAGTTTTATCTTGCCTCTGTTCCCTGGTTGTGAACGTTTTTTCTTGCCTCTGCCCCCTGGCTGTGATAGTTTTTTCTTGCCTCTGCCCCCTGGTTGTGCTCGTTTTATCTTGCCTCTGCCTCCTGGTTGTGCTTGTTTTTTCTTGCCGCTTCCCCCTGGTTGTGCTAGTTTTTTCTTGCCTCTGTTCCCTGGGGCGTTATTGGGCAGAGGTGGGCGTGTGGTGAGGGGCAGTGGGTGCCCAGGGCATGGACGCCAGCGCACCGGCTGACCTGTGTGTGTGTGGCTCTGTGTGTGTGGCTCTGTGCGTGTGTGTGTGGCTGTGGGTATTGCACCGTTACAACGCAACTTTTACAACGCACTACCATTACATCGCAACTTTTACAACGCAAATACCATTACAATGCATGCCATTACAACGCATTCATTACATAGCAGATACTATTACAACGCATGCCATTACATCGTAAGTATAGGTAAGTATATTATTTTTATTTAGTTTTATTTTACATTTTATTAATTTAATTAATATTAAAAATAAAATAAAATATTAATATATTAATTTAAGTAATTTTGGGGTATTTTTAGGTTTTAGGGCTGGGTTTGGTTTTTGGGGTACAGGGGTATTTTTAGGTTTCAGGGCTGGGTTTGGTTTTTGGGGTACAGGGGTATTTTTAGGTTTTAGGGCTGGGTTTGGTTTTTGGGGTACAGGGGTATTTTTAGGTTTTAGGGCTGGGTTTGGTTTTTGGGGTACAGGGGTATTTTTAGGTTTTAGGGCTGGGTTTGGTTTTTGGGGTACAGGGGTATTTTTAGGTTTTAGGGCTGGGTTTGGTTTTTGGGGTACAGGGGTATTTTTAGGTTTTAGGGCTGGGTTTGGTTTTTGGGGTACAGGGGTATTTTTAGGTTTTAGGGCTAGGTTTGGTTTTTGGGGTACAGGGGTATTTTTAGGTTTTAGGGCTGGGTTTGGTTTTTGGGGTACAGGGGTATTTTTAGGTTTTAGGGCTGGGTTTGGTTTTTGGGGTACAGGGGTATTTTTAGGTTTTAGGGCTGGGTTTGGTTTTTGGGGTACAGGGGTATTTTTAGGTTTTAGGGCTAGGTTTGGTTTTTGGGGTACAGGGGTATTTTTAGGTTTTAGGGCTGGGTTTGGTTTTTGGGGTACAGGGGTATTTTTAGGTTTTAGGGCTGGGTTTGGTTTTTGGGGTACAGGGGTATTTTTAGGTTTTAGGGCTAGGTTTGGTTTTTGGGGTACAGGGGTATTACGACTTAAAATAAATTAAATTAATTAAATTAATTTAATTAAATTTAATTAAATTAATTACAATATTTACAATTAAAAAATTAATTGAATTACATTACTTTATTTAATTTAAATTAATTACTTTTTTTATTTATTTTATTTATTATAATTAAATAATATTATTTACAATTTTTAAATTAATTAAATTTCTTTAATTATATTAATTTAAATTATATTAAGTATTATTTTAATTGTATTTAAATTATTTTTATTGTAATAAATTACATTATATTATTTACTATTTATAAATTTATTATATTTCATTAATTATATTATATTAAATATATTAAATTAATTACAATTTTAATTACTATAATTAAATTAAATTAATTAATGTATTTTAAATTGTTAAATTATATTTATTAATTTAAATTAATTAAATTAACTTTATTACATTTTTTAAAAAAAGATATACTTACCTATACTTACGATGTAATGGCATGCGTTGTAATAGTATCTGCTATGTAATGACATGCGTTGTAATGGCATGCATTGTAATGGTACCTGCGTTGTAAAAACTGCGTTGTAACGGTCTGCGTTGTAAAATAACGCGTTGTAACGTCATAGATCCTGGGCTGTGTGTGTGTGTGTGGGTGGCTCTGTGTGTGTGTGTGTATGGCTCTGTGTGTGTGTGTGTGTGTGTGGCTTTGTGTGTGTGTGGCTCTGTGTGTGTGTGTGTGGCTCTGTGTGGGTGTGTGTGGCTCTGTGTGGGTGTGTGTGGCTGTGTGTGTGTGTGGCTCTGTGTGTGTTTGTGGCTCTGTGTGTGTGTCTGTGTGGCTCTGTGTGTGTCTCTGTGTGTGACTCTGTGTGTGTGTGTGGCTCTGTGTGTGTGGCTCTGTGTGTGTGTGACTCTGTGTGTGTGTGTGTGTGTGACTCTGTGTGTGTGTGGCTCTGTGTGTGTGTGTCTGTGGCTCTGTGTGTGTCTCTCTGTGTGTGTGTGGCTGTGTGTGTGTGTGTGTGGCTCTGTGTGTGTGGATCTGTGTGTCTGTGTGTGTGTGGCTCTGTGTGTGTGTGGCTCTGTGTGTGTGTGTGTCTCTCTCTCTGTGTGCGTATGGCTCTGTGTGTGTGTGTGTGTGTGTGTGTGTGTGTGTGTGGCTCTCTGTGTGTGGCTCTGTGTGTGTGTGTGGCTCTATGTGTGTGTGTGTGTGTGTGGCTCTGTGTGTGTGTGTGTGGCTCTGTATGTGTGTGTGTGCCTCTGTGTTCGCTAATACTCTCTACTACTCTCTAATGCTCACCTATCGCCATTGTAAATGACAATACCATTTATTTATGTTTAAACAAATGAAAAAAATGCCATTTGCAATGCCAATAGTTCTAACTTTAACAAATACAAGACCATTGCATTTTAAATGTTTGTTCTAAGTGGGAAACAGCACAAACAGTCTCAGAGGTAGCAAAAGATTGAGTGGTCAGTACATGTGGAGATTTCTTCTTATGATCTAATCAAAATGTTATGCAAATGTTTTTGGTCTTGATTGTGGATTTTCCAACGGGCACCTTTCACACACATCTACTATCAAATTATCGATATCCATTATTGTACACTTTCAGCTGTGTGCTTTATTCCTTTCTTCTTGTTTGGGTGCCATTTGGGATGAACACCGCCTTCCACTTAGCCATGATAAAGTATAAATTCAATCTGTTCCAGAATAAATATTACAGGCTCAATAATGACAAAACACACAAACGTTCATGAAGTTGAAGAAAAACCCAACTGTAACTAAATACCAATGGGTTAATAGATGAAGAGTAAAAGCTGAACAGTTCCTTATGCTAGTTTGGCTGTAGTCAGAAAAGGGGTTGCAGTAATTTCCCTACCAGGGGAACAAACCAAGAGGGGAGTCCCAGCCCAGCCTCTTCCAGGCGATGACGGCCTCCCCTTGGCCCGGGCGTGGCCAGCATGAGTCCCCCACAGTTCACATCTTCATGTGCTACATAGCGCAGAGTGGTGACATCACTGTGGGGCTCGCCTCACCTGCCCCACCTCCTCGGCCACGTAAAATTATTTATGGAGCTTGGAGATTCCTTCTAAGTGATGTTGTAAATCAGTGCAGACAAACATATGGATTATATTCCCCTTTCAATCGGCACACACATCCTTTGTACGTGCAGATGGCGTCTGACGAGCATTCATTTACCAATGTCTGAGTTGTTAAATATCACTGCTCCAACTCGTCAGCTACTTAAGCCACCATTCAGCCCAAAACTGTAGCAGTGAGACGGTCTTAACCTAGCTTTTCCATAGCTCACTAGATGTGATACGGTCCGCTGTTTTAAATTAGCACTTGCAGTGCACAATTTTTGCTGCACGTTCCGTGTGTTTATTTCTCACTATTTATAAAAATGGAAATTCCATTTTGTATAATAGTTTTCCCTTGCAAGTTTTTGTGCTTAGTCATTATAAACCTAAAACTGTAACCCATTTTATCTTCTTTTGAAGAATGAACATCCTTTGAGTACATAAGGCTTGCATATTTTGAAGGGATCTCTCTCTATTTGTTTAACAAAATGTTTATTATAAATAACATAACAGCCATCGCCCAAGAATCATACATAGGCAACAATATAGTTTGTACAACTGTGGGCTAGGATATCCACATTGAATAGGCCACGTTTACAACGCATGCCATTACAACGGGCGTTGGATTTTCGAATAGTATAATTCACTATTTCAACTCCAGTCTGTGCTACAGTAGGAAAAGTGTTGGATTTAAAATCCGACACCTTCTGCTCCCTACAGCAAGCTGTTGTAACGACATGCGTTGTAATGGTATGCAATTTAACAACGCGGTAGTTGTAACGAGCACGATGTAATGGCATGCGTTGTATCAAATGCGTGATAAACAATGTTTACCATCTACATTAGATCATAACAAACATTACTAACAAGAAAAATTGTCCTCCAACAGGAGCCTCAAATCTTTCTCTCCATCCCCCGACCCATGCTGTGTCTGTTCCCCCCCACCCTCCTCATCCGATTAGTTCGTGGGTTGAAGTAAAGGCGAGGCAATCACCTAAGTCTTTCCAGTGTCATTCTCTTCCTCCTAGTGGTCGATACACTGTAAGGAAGCAGTGGAGGCGACAGTCAGTTCAGGTGCCGCCCTTCTCATCATCACCCAGGGGTATCCCTCATTCAGGTAATCAAAACCACCAGGTGGTCCCCTAGTCAGAGACAGTATTATCTCTTCTGGCCTCACCCCCACACAGGTCAGCCAGCATCATGTCCCAAGCACGGAAGACTCTCTGGGCCTCCTGCCATGACACTCCTCTCAGAGAGAAACATTGCTCGCCCAGTCTACCCAGGACAGCATGTCCGCTCTCCAGCACTCAATCCGGGGCCATGCAGTGTGTTTCAAGTGCATCACAATTCTACTTTTAATAATATAATAATAATAATCCACATTTGTAAAGCGCACAATCACCCGTAAGGGTTTCTAGAGGCTGGGGGCGTCGGGAGGATTAAGCAAGCTATTGCCCAGAGTCCCATGGTGCTGGGCTAATCTGCTGCCGGTGATCGAACCGTGATCCCCAGATTCCGGAGTCAGTCGCCCTAGCCGCGGCGCCACACCTCTCCCTTCTCATTGGGAAACAGCACTTTGGCAAGAATCAGGGCCAAATCGATGAACCTGGTTGTGATTTTGTGTTTAGCTGGCTGGGGATAAAAGCTCAATTGGCAAAACTGGGGTGAATGGGTCAGGGAACGGCCTGTAACCTCCGCCAGGAGGCACACCACCCCAGACCAATAAGATGCCAAATGGACACAACACCAAAGCATATGGAGGAGATCACCCCTAATACCATGACAGCGTGGGCATGCAGGTGATGTAGGTGGAAAATAGACACTAAGTTTCTGGGGCGTGAGATATGAACGTTGTAAAAGATAACATTTATGAGTTTGAAATGGGCATTGCAGGAGATTTTGGGCGCAACCTCCCACATTTTAGTCTAGTCCCCGTTGGTCATAGGGAGCCTAAATACGATTCCCACTGTTCATGCAGTGTTGTGAGGGGAGTGAGTACATCCGAACGCAGTGCTCCATACAGCCCTGAAACCAGGCTATATGTCAGTAGTGCTTTGAAGGGATCTTTTGGCACAGATATTGTTTCTACAGCAACAAGTCCCTGCACAAAAGCAATCACAACAATGAAAACGTCGAATATCATAATCTTGCGACACTGGAATGAATACACAAAGACAGTGCGTTAGCATTAGCATTTTTTTATTTTCCTTTTTTGTTGCATAGGAAATGCAGTACTTGCTTCCAGTAATTGTATTGTAATGTGAGAAGGTGGTAGCACTAATGGTTGAATACACAAATTAAACTAATCCACACCAGCTCGAAAAAAACCTGCTGAGATGTAGGTGAAGAAGAATGGATGCCCACAGTGATTCTCAAGCAATTACAGATTTTCACAGAACACAGTAAACCTAAAATGTTAACCATGACAGTCAATACAAATGTACTAAAAGCACAAGGAGCTCAGCTCATAAAAAAGTACATGTTATAATCACAGGCAATTAAGGAAGTTTTGTCAGCTCTTTTACTCTTCCTGTATCACAGAACATGTTATGCTTAAGTAAATTCCATTTCACCGTTCCCTTCGAAATAAATTTAGTTAAATTGGGTCCTGTACTGGTTTTGCGAGTGAGCCCATTTATAGTTTTCTTACAATGGCATCAAAGAGTAATTTAATTCAATATGTTGCTTTTTGTCTATGACTTTTTGATCAAAATATCTCTTATTAAAAACTAAAATCGTTGGGAAATAATTTGCATAATGGTACAACCTGGCAAGACAGTTTATATTAATGGAGTGAAAAAATAAATTGAGTGTCCATATGTCAATTGCATATCTTGTAATGTAGTGCTTATGGTAAAATCCAACACTTTACTAAGAATCGGGACAACATCTAAATTAATGTAGGTGAGGTACAGTCCTAGTCCCAGGGGGTTGAAAAAATAGCTGGGGATCAATTAAAAACTATTACTACACATTAATGGCACAGACTGTTCTGGTGCATTGTCACTAAGAGTCAAAACCTGAGCACAGATCTGTACAGCATGAACAACAAGTGCATTACATCAATAGTCGTGCGTATGTAAAATTAATCTGTGCTATGTTTTGCTGATGAGACCATAGAGGTAGCCCCAGATGTCTTTAAAGGGTGAGGCATCTTTCTTGTAGAAAGCTATGTATTTCCCCTTCAGCACAGTAGTAGTGACCATTCCATCTTCTCGGAGAGGTGGAAGTCATGGGCTAGCTCTAGACCTGGGCAGATAACTGATATGTTTCCTCTTCCTGCAAGACTTCCAAGAGCTCTCCTTCTGCTTACATGTGCTCTATCGAAGCTGGAAACAGGACTTCTCTTCATAAAAGTTAAGTATATATGGCTTGGCTTTAACAACTGGCAAGAGTTGCCCAGTGACTAGTACAGGAATGGAGGCTCAAATGTGTCCTCATTTTACCCTTCTGAACGTGGCTGCTAGTTCTATGCTTCATATTCAATATGCAGTATTGAACTGAAGGGAGCATGGTCTTGTGAGGTGTCACACAACCATGAAGAGAAGGTGGCTAGGCAAGCAAACACAATTGCATTGTTTACCTGTGTGAACATCATATCATTTTTATGAACCAATGTCCAGACTTCTGCACATTGTTTTTGAAAACAAAAATATATCTCAACTGTGAAAGAAGCAAAGCTGACACTTTTGAGAATATTTATTTTTGTAGTGTTAAGCAGCCTGTGTGAAGTAGGATTTATAATGAGTTCCTACAGAAATGTCATCAGTTCACAAGTTAGCCTTACAGTAACTTGAGTACTTGCTACAGAATTTTTCTCTGTGACTGAAACCCGATGAGTATCTTTACTGTAATTATCCTAGCAGAGTTTTTTTTAAGAAGTTTTGAGACAAAAATCTGACCAGGCACTGACTTGTGGTTTGGAAACTAAAACCATGCTTACCCTCTATGAAAAAGAAAAAAATATTTAATACTGAATTTAAGGTATACCTCCAAAATACTGAAAACACCCAAAATTAAGAAAGACAGAGTTTGTGTTCTCAGTAGAATATCTTTAAATCTATCTGACAAGAACTGAGTCAGAAAAAAAGAGTAACATAAATTTGAGTAATATTCATACAGCTCACTACGCATTATGGAATTACATGCATTAATATTGTATGGTTAATTTACATCAACTATATCAGAGGGTTCTGACAGACAGCGAAGGCTACCGGTGTAGAATCATATTTCAGAAGAGCAATATAATACAGATTTTACAGGCACTACATTTTAATATATCAGGTATTATGCTGGTTTTGTATAACTGTTTCTGTCCTAAAGCTGGCATTATTACAAAGATCATAAAGGCAAGGATTGAAGAAAACAGAAAGTTGACAAAGTTTGATCATTTCATTTTTTTCTTTCAGATATTTTAGTGCACAGTTGTCATGCAGATAAACACTGCTATACATTTACATTGTTGGAAAGCAGTGTGAATTGAGCCAAAGTCGTCACATTTTTGTAAATCGTTTTGTCAGCATGTAATAGCACCATGTGATGGATTTTGCATGAAAACATTTAAAAGATTTCATTTTTGGCGACACCAATTCTCTATTGTTAAGTGCTATGAAATAGCTTCAATGTTACCTGCTATATATAGTTTTGTCTCACTGTGTACTATTAGTGAAACAACACAATGGGCAAATAAATAACATATGAATATGGTCATTGCATGACCTTAGACAGGATTATAGTATAGTTTATTTACGGGTGAGCCATATCACATGCATCAAATTCAATCCTAGACTGGCGTTAAAAGCGTGTGAGAATGACATTTCGGCTAAGCAGGCAAAATTTGACTGCATGTCAAAATATTGAGGAACAAATATAGTGGGGATAAAATATCTCGGATTAATAGCCAGAACAAAAATATTGTGAAGTTAAGCGCATCTAGATAAGCGTAGGCTTACTAGACCTAACTACACATCTATATATACACCTTGAAGATCTCTTTAAGGTAATGTAGAGAAAAGTATAGCAACTCTAAGCTCACCTTCACAGTATTTTCGGTCTCGATATTTAGGCCTCAATATTTTAGTCCTACAATATTTTTTCCCTTGATATTATGGTGAAAAACACAACATTCACCTCATGAGGCCTTCCTCTAATAGATTTCATGAGGTTGCTCTAAGGTCTCATTGAAGCTCTCATATAATTGTTATTCCAATTGTGTTTGAATATTTTATCTATGGAGGCCTTCTTACAAGTCAACAAAAAATATAGATATTTCCAGAGACACAATCCAAAGTACAATATTAAATGGCATTCATTTAAAAAAAACGTCACAAGGAAAATGTTTTAGGCTATGTAACTGTTTTGCACAGTAAATATCTTATAACACTGTTACTTATAAAGAAGAGTATACTGAAAAAAGACAAAGAAAAACTGTAAAGGGATTTGCATATTCCTGTGGGCTGACTGAATACTGTGGGTCAATGTAAAGTTTGCATTCTTTTTTTCCTCCATAACATCACATGAAGGAGATATAACTAAAAAAGTGTATCATGTCTGTCTAACTGTAGCCTGTTTATTTAGTTAATATGAAGGACTATCAAGTAATGCTCTGACCAGGGGTTCAGTGTAGGTAATTAGACAAAGTGTCTTAATCAATGCAAACACAAGGAACTGGGTGGGATTTGTGGCACACAATGTTTCTGAATGGCTTTCTTGTGGGAGCAGTCCACTAAAGTGCATTTGCACATGCTAATTACAGAGTCAGATTTTAATAGAGTTACTTGCTCAAGCTTTTTAATGATTTTTCACAGTTTATAAGGGATATCACTGTAACCTAGCCCATGTGAAAGGACAAAACGAGTACCCTTCCTCCCAACAAAAAGACTTAATTTGTGTTCTTTGACCTGCAATAATAATTGTTTCCCTTTGAACACCTTGAATTTCCCAATGGTCCTCCAAGAGAATACAATTCTCTCTGCCTGCCAACAGCCACAACAGTTTCAGTTTTTAAAGCTCCTAAAAAAATGATAAAATAATAATACTAACCTGCAGTCTAAGATAAACTACTTGCTATAGTCTAAATACCAAATGCTTTTATTATCCAATTCAATGTTACTCATTCTTCTGACCTTGAAGAGTTGATGAAAGTGTGAGCTGGCAATCCCATGGTTTCAATCAGTTACCTGCAGGTGGCACACAGATTTCTGCTCCAAAGGGATTAACCCAACAAACTATAAATGTGGTACAATGGGTACAAAGTTGTGGTAGCCTCAACAGTTGGGAGCAGGTGGCCTCTAACTTACGGTGCAATTTAACTGTGCCTTTTCAAACCTATCCTAACGAATCATCAAGACAATGAAACCGATGTACTGGTCCTCTATAGTATGGCTACAGGCACAGAACGAGAGACAGAATTCTATATTGCCCGATATCTTGAACTTTCACATTCGGCTACAGAGATGATTGTCCCAGTTGAAGGATGCTTTGCTACTGCAGTGCATGCCTGAAATAGCTGTCTGCTTTTTCACTTTGAGCAATAAAACTTCATTTGATTTGTATGACTAGCATATGGCCTTCACTGTGGCATTTTCTGGATAATAAGGTGAACAAAAGCATAGCTTAGTGTGTTAACACTTCACAGCCTCTGTTGGCTAAAACATGTGAATGCCTATATGTTTTAAAACCTTTAAAACATGTCTTAGCAACTCTTCCCAGGAGTCTCTAAATTTATGAAACTTAATGCAGCAAAATACCTTCAAAACAAAGCATACCTGTAATGTCCATTTACAATGGTGCTTCGGAAGCCTATACTTCTTAAGTATAGGAATATGCCATACCATTCAGAGAAGGAAAATAACAGTATTTAAATACGTACAAAAAATGGGAACGGGAAAGTTTTTAACTTAAATCCAGTTCCCAAAGGAAAAAAGCAATTTTATGAACGCTGCCATATAACAAACGATCAGAAATTACACTAAGCTAATTTGACAGAATTGTTTGCTCATTTAAACATTACAAAAGTCCTGCATTATAAAATAGGGTAGAATAAATCAGTGTAATCAATAAAACTATACAACATACAAATTACATATCTGCGGAGTGGGCAGTTCAGTCTTTTCTTTTTGCAGCCATGATTACAACACACTCACTAAAAACACCTAACTGCCCAAACTATTGCTTAGTTTGCTGTGTTTAAAAAACGGTGCATTTTTACTGTATATACAACCAATTCTCTGGTGAAACCTTGATGCATGTCAAGGTTCTGACAAAATGTTTGTCTAGGCTTTTTCCCTTCACTGTGAAGCACTGAAAGCTGCTATTTTTAGTGCACATATGTCATAAAGTAATGCCCAGCTAAGTGCTATTAAGGAAGGCAAAGGATGCTGGCTACAGAAAGTGACACCATACACTAACAATCACACAATACAATTTCAGCCAAACCACTACTCAACCACGTATCAGACACATGAAAATCCAAACATTTTTTCCTTAAATAGAGAAAATCAGTAAACAATGTCCGGAACTTGGAAGTTTAAAACGTGCATATAAAAATGGGCATTATTTTTTTCTTGTTGAAATGTGGATTGGTTTGCTGTCTGCTAATAAAAATGGGTGTGGAAGTTGAAGAAACGGGTGTGTTTTTTAAGGCTTGCTTGTGAAAAGAAACAGTTGTAAAATAAAATTACTCCAAGCAGGGTTCAGCTTAGTGCTTCACAGTTGGGCAGCTTCTCTGAGAAGAGCCCTTCCTGCATGTGCATTCAAAACCACAAAGTACAATGACAAACATCTAAAACACACTGCGTCAAGTGCAGCACCAACTTTGGTCAAATAAAAAAAACAATAAAGAAATATTTATAATTGCTAAGCTTTTCTACATGATATAAGCAAGTATTGCATATTTTCATATATCAGGGAAAACAAAGGAAGACTTTAAATCAAATTTAAAATGCAGCAACATCCAGAAATACTGATATCCTACAATCTACAGAGCTCAGAATCGCACTGACCATACAGGACAACAGAGACTGCTCTACCTGTGAAACGACTAACGTTCTACATCATCCTAGATGTCAAAGCTTACAATGGCTGACATGAAAGTCACATTTACAAAAAGTGTCTTCAAATGCTTGACAAGGGAAAAGCCCCTTTCCAATATATGTAGGAACATGTGCAACAATTCCACAAATAATCGCTATCCAGGGCAAGGCACATTGATATGGAATTTTCATTTCGTGCAAATTAAGGAAAAATATATTAGTTGGGGGAAAGGATGAGGAGCAAAATGTCTTCCCATAAATTTCATTACCTTGATTGTATCGGACAGTAGTAGAAACCCTTACCAAGGGCTGGTCAAACATTGTTTATAGGCAAGTGCCTGGAATAGGGATTACAATATTGTGTCTTAATGCACTCTACTCTAGCCTACATTAACTATATAAAAATTAGTTACTAACACTAGAACATGCAGATACTTTTTTTCTGTTTAGCTGGTCTTGCCAACCAGAACGTGTATATATATATATAGCTATAGTATAGGAAACCTTAAAGTTGCATGCGAAGCCAATGGGTGCTTCGCTGTCTGATAGAAAAATCACTTCTATTTTATTTTAATTTAGTTTTAGGGCCCAAACACATATTTCTATTCCATTTGGCTAGTGCCTGTTGTTGGACCTGACAACTGTAACATAAATAATTATATGTGCTTGTTGTCTAGTATGCCAACTATTCTGGGACACTCCTACTCAGTTTCCGGACCTGTTCTTCAAAACTGAATAATATTTTGTTTTAGGTAGGATGGTAAAAAAATTCAGAGTTGGCATAGTCAATGAAAAGTGACTTTTAGCTTATAAAAAGAACAGATATTATGATATAATCTTAATTATGTGCTTCAAAAACAGAAAATGATGAACTAGCATTTGATGTAGTTAACATAATGTGGTAAAAGCACCATAAGGTTCGTAGTTTTTTTTTTACATTTTCCTTCAATTTTAAGGGATACAAGTTTAACAATTAAAAAAAACATAAAAACTAAAATAGCTCCCCTTTCTCTTACAAGGCTGTTTTGTACCCCAATAATTTAGAGTCCTGGGGTGGAAAGACTTGGAAAATAAAAATAGAATTTTCAACAATCTCTATCTTACAAAGATACTTAACTATCCAATGAAATTGCACTTTACTCAATCCAAAATATGATTGTATTTGATTGAATCCTGTCAGTTTCTGTAAAGACAGACCATCTTCTCCATTTCTGTGTTTTGTGTTATTGTTGAAAATTGTAGACAAAATTGTTTTGTATAAGTGCAGCATTTCAAATATTTTCTCCGACAATAGAATTTTAACTGCATTACAGATCAGCAAATTGAATGGAAAAACATGATGGCATTCTAATATCGTTAAGGCTGTGTATGTAACGGCTCTACCTCTGCTAATGAAAGTCAAAGGGCTTCAGTTTGTATTCTACATATCACAGAAGAATTGTATTGTAGAATTCAGTCGCTACTGAAGATACAGCTGTACACGCTAATCTCGATTTCCCAAGGAGTAGCACACACATGCAGGTAAAACACTGCAAATGTGTTATACTTTATGTGGAAAGTGTTACATCAAGTCAAAACAAACAGCATTCGAATATTATGGCATTGTATATGCTTTTTCCATTGATAATGAAACACTTCACAATCTTTGAAGCCTTCTTGGTGTGATTAACTTTAACAGACCTTAAGGTGTAAGAATTGTTTAAAAGAAAACACAAATTATTGTGGCCTATTCCATTCAAAACAATATGATTTATATGTTGTTATTTGCTGATTATACTGTTCTTGTTTTCTGTTCATCTCTCCTCCCATTGCTGTGAAGTAATTGCTCTCGGTTGATTCCACTGCTGCAGCCTCTATATCACAAAGCTGGGAAGGAGTGAGGTGGTCTGCTGCTGGATGATGGAAAGCGGTGCCCATTATCCCAGGTACCAGGACTAAGCGGAAAAAGAAACAAAAGGAAGTTTAGTGTATATGGCACAACGTGAAATGGACAATACTAAACTGCAAAGCCTTATTTTCTCCTTTTGAACAAACCACAACTAAAGCATGCACACATTAAATCTGAAAAAGTTGTAGCTATAATTGATGGATTAGAAGAAGGGGTAGTCAAGATCGAGAAAAGCAGAAGTTCAGTTAGTTAGGCCTCTTTCAGGTGCCTGGGCTTTGATAGCTGCTTTAAACAGAACTGTATTGAATACTGTAATGTGATGGAGAGCAAAGCGAACATGCCACAGAATCTAGATGAAACTTATGTCTAGGATCAGGTAGGTTGACATCACTTATGTCAAACATAGCGAACAATGCAGGATAAATAGATAAATATAGTAATAACCTTCATCAATAACCGTTCTTTTTTCTAAATCTTAACAAATGGTGTGATTAATATGAGAAAAAAGTATTTGAACAAAACAGTATTCTTGGTTATCCTATTCAGATGTAATCATAATACCCATTCTTGTACACCTCTTTGATGTGCTCTCTGACTGTAATAAGGTTGTACTTTCCTAGTGGGGCAGTCTTGAAACAGAGGATCAGCCCTGCAAATTCATTGATGAGCAGAAAGGCAAGCATCGGGACATTTTCCCCCGCTCATGACTTGATGCCTGTGCTGCTGGTTCAAGGCTTCTCGTGCATTACATACTCTGTTCTTCACAAACCATGTCTCCCTGTTGCTCATGTCACAGTTTCGTGCACATTGTCACTTGCAGAGAATTCTCTTCTGCTCCATATTTGACGGAGTCCTGATGATGATCCTGTATTACAATAGGATCGGAATGTTGTCAACTTGTATGCAACCTCATTCCATTGTATATTATAATTGATGGACCGTGCTGTTCTTTACTACTTCTATAAGGACTTTCATCACCTTTATGTATGGTGCACTTCCAACAGCACCGAGCACGTTTTTCACTAGCATCCACCTCATCATTTATTAGATTTTTGCTTTTTGCATTTTATATGTACATTAATTTACCATTTGACTTGGATTATAGTTGGCTTGAAATACTCTAATAGGGATTATTGTTCATATGAATAACCACAGGCTTCGGAAAACATGATTAACACTGACTAGTTTAATTCCTGACATATATTTCCAAGCATACTACTTCAGTGCGCCAACTGGGGTGGGCCGCAATATATGAGAGTAATCAAGAAAAGCCATGTTTGCCAAGTATTGAGGCTGAACTGCATGGATAGAAGAATGCACCTATGTTCAACCTCCTATTGGTGTTAGTTGGATTGGAGATTGTGCTTCCTGTACTGCCATATACAACTTGACTGGCTTTTAAAAGGCAACTATCTATGCCCCAATTCCTATGTTTACATACAGCAAGCCAAGTCCATGCAGTCAAAAGCTTATAGGCTAAAATCAATATAACAAAGCAAATAACCTTGATCCAACAACGTGGATATAATGATGGGCGAGCAAAGATATAGCCACAATGTTATCTGCAGTGGTATGCTGGCAATAAAACCCTGTCTTATAGAAAGGAAGAAGACTATTTCCTTTCACCCATCCTTCTAGATCCTGCAATACACCCTTTGAACATATGAATATAACTAGATTTTTCTAAAGAATTCTAAAAGTGTGGCACAGAACACCTATTGATTCTAATTTCTGTGAATAAATAGGAGCGGGCCTACATTATCTTAACTTCCGAATCAGTGGCTTAACAAAACTAAACTGTGGCTGTTTCTAAAATGTGCACATCAATATAGTGCATTGTGCTTTGTAAAGAGACACCATCTCAAGGACAGACCCTTAAGTCACTGAACCATTGTCAAACTGGCTACTAAATAACGTATCAGATTGAGCCGAAACCTAGTAAACAAGACGTGATCATACACATTTGTCATTGATACAAGAGAGGGTTGGATTTTTCCAACTCTTATCAACAAATCATGATGCACCACTATTACCATGATTAATACACTCTCTCACATTCCAATACTGATCTTACATTATTTTGCATGACACATTTTTACATCAAGTATTCAGAAATATTTCGACATTCTCTAGCATATTCCTAATATAAGACAACTATTGGATATTATAAACATTATCCAGGTCCCCAATAAGTGTCCTGTTCAGCTCTGTCTCTGGTTTACTCCAGATTGAATACCACAGCAGCAACGGGTGCACTTTAATAGTATCTTCCAAGTATGGGAAAGCCAAATACTGTCCATTTAAAAATGTCATTAAGAGTAATAATGAATATATATTATGGTGAAACATTATTCCTGCGCTTTGGTAAGCAATGTCTTTCAAAATACAAGCAACATATGCAAGGATATATTGGTTATGGTGTTATGGAATGATTACCCATGAAAGAGATACCTTTTTCAGGATGGATAATTGTGTGCATTCTCATGCAACATTTACAGTTACAGAATAGAAATTCAAAATATGGGTGCCTAAACACACTGTTAGGTCTGAATGAGAGCAAAAGCAAAGCATTTGGAAATCCCACATACGTCCTAGTGGATTTGTCTATTTACAAAGCTGATTGGAAACTTGCCTCCGAACCCTGATAATAATACAACAAGCAGAGAAAGTTGCCTCTTCTCAACTATCAGTCCAATCATTTTACATTTACAAGTATTGCAAGTTTCATGTTTGAGAAAAATTTCAATATTAATTTTAACAAATCTGACCACAGATTGAGCTGGAGCAGGTATAGATAACTTGTTTTACGATGCTGAAGCCTATACTGTGTCTTACTGACACTGTTAATGTAGATTCCTTGTTAAGTAGATCCTCTGAAATGAAGTATTTCTAATAGTAAAGTGTGAGTGAGTGTAACTGTAATACAGTAATACACATTTCTAAATAGGAATCACAATAATAGATCTGTCTGATCGTAACTTTTTGTAACCTCAATCTAGCATCCTGCATTAGGCAAGGTTTGGAGTCATGGTAATGTAAGCACTACTCTGTGAATTCGCAAGTACAACAAGGTTATTTAAAGAGTTAACGATTAGTTACAGACAATTTCTACTATGTATCTGTGGAAGCCGAACTAGGACGTGATGATTGCTTCGGATCTAAATCCAAGATTGACATTCGCTGGAGAATCTGTCATGATCAGAAAGCAGTTTACACTGTGGCTGAGCATACAGACGATTAGATGAAGGATGCCCCTCATAGTCTATCTATCAACATGTCTTGATCAATAGGAACTTGGTTGAAAAAGTGCACATTAGTTAAGTTACGGTAAAAAATCTGCTCATGAGATAATTCACAGGAGTATTAGTAACATCTGTTACTAGCACTGATTAGTAAAGGCATATGTTCTGTGTGAAGCAATAAATACAGAAGAAGGTATTGCTATTATTTAAAGTTTAGAGCCACAACTTTAATCTCTGGGAGATAGGAATTAGAAAGAGAGACGTATCCCTTCACTCTACTCTAATGCAGGTACAGGCACCAAACCGGGCTTCTGGTAAAACAAGGAGAATACACAAAAGGGGTTGCACTTAAATGCACCAAATTTAATGACTAGTGCTTTAACCAACTAAGTCACAGATACACGATTCTTCAATATATCACACTGTAACTCATAGACTGGAATATGTAGGTATAAGATTGAGCTGTTGAATTAAAGTAGAGCAGACTGTGACAAATCCACGGAGTATATTTTAAACTGAAGTAATCTGCTACCTTACTAGTAACCTGAACAATTTTCTAAGAGCTAGTATTTGGTATTCAGCCAGTCACAAGTCACCAAATAGTTATTTAAGGATGGTTGAAGCTCCAGTTGAGTTTAGATGGGTGCCAATTGCATGGATTGCAAATGAGGGGAAGGCCAGCTCATGGGAGGCCTCTCAACAGCTTTTCGACTGCAATCTCAGTTTAAAGAACTTCAAACCTGTTTCACGTACATTCTATGCACTACAGATTAAATGTTGTTAGCTTGGCTCCCACAATCCTAGATCATGTAGTAACACAAAGCTTTGAACACGTTTTTGTTTGAAAACTTTAGCTCCCTGATGCCTTTTGCTCAGTTATACACCATCCCAGTTTACAGCTCACTTTACTCTGACACATTTTCAGTTGGTCACTTTGACACCAGTCTAATTTACAAGCTCATTTGCTTCCACATATTCAATGGTAGGCAGACGTTCTTTTAGAATGAGTCAGATTAGGAGCCGATATTCTACAACTGGGTAATTATGTAGTAGGTGGAACAAGTGGAGGAGGATGAAGATGGAGGCGTTGGAGAAAAAGCAAAACCAAAGTGTTACTTTTCGAGATATCAAAATATAATGGACAATATCTGGCAAAAATTAACAAGTGACAGAAATCAATGAAGGCTTTAGTTTGGTATAAAAAAGGATCACCGGAGAATATGATGAAAACATTACAGTGGATGACATCCGGAGCCATACACATTTGCTGAACTGCATTACACTAAGGGGAAAAAACGTATAGCACCATTTCTACAAAGGTTGTCTTGCTGCTGCTGTATTATTCCCTACACTGGCACACAAATAGGCTGTGTCTTGCATGACACATAGGGCCATATGTATCAACACATTTCCCCATAGACACAGAATGGGCAAAATCCTTTCATACATCTGGCCCATAGCTTTGCAACATAATGCAGAGGTGGGTGTTTGCTCTTTAGTAAAGAATTTGTACAGGAGGTATAACCTTTCAGTACATATTCCTTCATGTAGAAAAACCCAGAAGGTTCCCATGCACTGTGTATGTGCTGCGCACTGCAGCACACATCACATATGCTAGGCTCTGTGATTTATTTTATTTTTAACTGAGCAAACTTCCCATTGTTTGGCCCTGAGTTAAGTAGGCTTTGATTTTTGGTGCAAAATCCAATGTGGCTATCTTAGTAGATCAGGCTTTGTGTCAAAAAAACGTGCGTCACTTGCGATGATCCACACCAGTAACACACCTCGACACAAAGTGGCTTAGAACAGTTTTTGCACTGTGAAAAGTTCCCTTTTCCAGGGTAAAACATCTTTTGTGCTGCATAGTAAATAGCAAAACACACAAGATGATGGACGGAATGTTGCACAATGGTAAAACATTCACTCCCAGTCACAGATCTGAGTTTAATCCATCGTTATTTTGCTCACCAAGCCACCCCAGTTCAGACATGGCCATATGCAAATCAGTCTTGACCCTGTGCCTCACGGGAACAGTCCAGCCCGAACTGCCAAGCCAAAGAACTTTAACACTAATCGACCGTCTTCAGCCAGGATAGCTTGACTCCAGTGGCTTAGGCACAGTTTGTGGCACTGTTTATTGCCCTGCCTTACACTAGACCTGGTGAAAAGCCTTAGCAAATTTAGGGCTAACTGTTAGGTAGTTTAATAATGTACTGAATGTTCTGGTATTGGTTTCTTACATGTTAATTAATAGTAGAAAGCTTATTGGACTCTTACTCCATGACAAAGGCAGCATCTTATGTGCCAAGACGACTGCAGGTATAGAACTAGGAACCCAAACCACTTCTGGAAGTCTGAAAAGTTGGTTTTATCCTTGAACATATTTGCTAAGCGAGTAAGTAAATCTAGTTAGAGAGACTAAAGTGGAGAAAGAGTGGGCGCTCCATGGCAGTAATACATTGTGAGTTTATGCACATATCCAAAATTGCTCATTTGTGAATATTCACAAATGACTTCTCAATGGCTTTACATATTACAAATGGTTGTAAATTTATTTGTGACAAGGGCTGGGAGAGGGATTATAATACCCCCAAAATTGGAGGGGGATAAAGGAAGCAGTTTCTCCACATAAAATGTAAAAAAAAAAAAAACGGCAAACAAATACAATGGTATTTCTCCCAATGTGCAGTTGTGTTCTTAGTATACTTGTGCATGCAAAAAAATCTCCACTTGTCACAATTACTTCTGTTTCAAATTTTTCAGGACTATGTCTCGACCGCTGAAATGGTTGCAGGTTTCAAGGAGTAACCTGGAAAAAATGTTTGCATCATACAAATTAGCAAGTCTATACGCACGCACCGTGAATTAGGTCCTGTTTGCATACATGTTTTAGAATATCCACAAAAATATATCTAAATTGATAATTTGATTTTTCATGTTTGTATTAGATTACCAATAACGTAATATGGCTCTGAAACAAAATCATAAATCCACAGATGCCAACCATCAACCAGTGTGGGTAGCATGATATTTGGTACCCATTCAGTCAGGGTACGAGGAGATACAATCAGAAAATGAAAGTATACAGGCCTCTCTTCATAGTTTCTCTTCCTTGTCCTTCCGCTATCTCTGAAACAGGAAATAGGAATCTGTTGTATGTCTTTTGATTTCTAACCATGACATTTTCATGCTGCAGCCCACCTTCCGCTGTGTGGGAGGGAGTTCCCACCAAACCCTTCATGATCCAAAAAGGCCTTTATTGCATATCCTGAACCAGGAATGTGCAAGCAACATTAATTACCCTAGTAAAGTTCTAACTGCGTAACCCCCCGGGTTCTGCCGTATTTTATCCAGGCCTACCCACCAGAAATGTTGCAGAAGCATGCCAACAATTTCCTTTTCCCTATTGCCCTCTCACAACAAACTTGCCCTCTCTCCACAGAAACAATACTCCGATAACCACGACCCAATCAATTCCATCCAACCATTTTCAGGTGTGTGGCTTTCATCACCCATACCCAAGGGTCTTGTTCGCGCTATACAAAACTCTTTAAATAAATCATTGATTTCATCCCCCAAATCACGCTCAATGTTCACACAGACTCAATTCCATAGACCTTCCTGATGAGACCCCAAAAGACAGAGCTAGGTCATAATGCATCAACAAGAAAGGAAACTGCTTTGCAATTATGCAGAGTTATCACCCTGTGTGGTTCGAAAGAACAGAGTTTCTTATAACCCTAATATGCCATATGAACAGTTCCCCTCATGAAAGGAATGTGCACTCTACAAGACAATTCATTTTTGATTGTCCCATCTGATAAACTGGTGTCTTCTTGAAAAACAAATAATCTGGACCTATTTTCTGAAATCCAATCACCAGAGGTTATTATATATATATATATAAATAACAATGTTGTGTTCATGCACATTCCACTTTTCCTACTCTAGCGGGTTTCCTTACTTTGAAAATTTAACCTTTTTTAATAAAGGTCTGACTCTGAATGATAAACAGTGTGTATACATGATCTTGAAAACACAACTATTGATTTATTTTGGGTTTGTTCATTGTTTGCCTCACTTACTTTTTGCTACCACTATTTACGTTCATTCCGATTTTTTAAATGTTTGGCAATTCTCTTTCATTTGCTGACTTGCACCTCTTATGGACTTCCCCGCTTCTAATTACAAGCAGATGAGCTAAATGAATAGCCCAGACGCGATCCTCCTCTTTGCTGCTAATTGGCCCATCCCCATGTGTCATTATAAGGGAACACACATTTTTTTCTTGCCACCTCCGCTACATCTAGCATGTTCACCTGGCACTTTCTTCCGCATCCATGGATAAAGTTCATACGTTCTACCACTCTCACAAACCCACTTGAAGCTCTAATTTTTTTTAAATGCCTATTTTGCTTTAGTACTTAAATAAGTCATTACTATATGGCCACAGATCGTGTACAGTCCTCCCCCGCAAGTAGCTTGGCCCACGTGTTTGTGGTATGGTATAAGTTGGAGGAGCAGTGGAGTGACTAACATTTTTTTTATTTCATAGGGTGTGGGGGTACCGTGCATAGAACAGTCTGGTACATAAAACCCTATTTAGAGCGGAATTCAGAAATCAGGGTGTGATCTAAGCAGTCGGTATGGGCAGTGACACCATGTCAATGGGACCGTGCCAGACATCACACTGTGCAACTGGATTTACATATTTGCTCTCAGATATTTACAATTTAAGGCATAGAGGAAAAAAGTACTTTTCCATTAAAGTGCTAAAGTATGCTGTGGAATCCATGGTCCAGGGCACGAAGGCCAGGACTTCAGTCAGTAGAACACATCTTCGTCAACGAAAATACAAACAAACAGATATATTTGACTACACTCGCCAAACAAGTCGCCACTAAACACAACAGATGAGCACGCTGACCTGGAAAACTGGAGAGTGAAAACCCTTTATGCTAAAAATCTTTCTTATCAACAGTAGAACAACAGTTGCAGAACAACTCAAGACCACTGAGAGAGTTTTACACTTGTGAAATATATTATATTTGGCTAGGAAGGAAGACACACTGCAATGTTGGGACTCCTTTCCATTCTTATAACAAGAAGAACTCTGATTTGGCCGAATGTCCCCTTGAGCGACTGATCTCTGCAGAGAAACGTTGTGTGAAGTCCTTGGACACAGGGCATGCACTCTGCCATGGTACACAGTTCCAAATGACACACTGCACCACAAAACTTCTGCAGTGCATCATCAGCCCTCTTTAAAAAGCCAAAACTTTCTTCACACGTCTCCAATTCAGTGGGTGCCTGGCAGACAAGGTTACCCCAGAGTGGGCCTGTAATCCTTCACTGAAATAGGCTGTATTGATTGCTCGGGCCCATTGTCCCCCTTTCAAGTCCCCCTAGTTCAAGTTCATCCTGGTGTTACATCATGTCTGGTTGCTAGTAGCAACGAGACAGGCCTAGACGTGACTTTCTTTAGTAAGAAACACCCCCTCCACCCCTCCCAAACTGCCCCTCCGCTGGCTCTGACGTTGCAGGTCCACTGCAAACACACTGAAGTATTTAGTGTGGCTAATTTATGACCTGCACAGCACGTGAAACCCTCACTCCCAGCGGTAGATTTAAATAATCGCCCTTTCAGTGGCACTCGTAAAAGTTAGTGAAAATTCGAATATTGCGCCCCCTACCCGTTTAATTTAGGAGAGAATAGTTGTTTCATGGGAAAAGAAAGTGCAGGTTTTCCTTTATTCTCCCTGCGACATTTCATTAGGTACATGGCCTGCTTAAGAAAGAAACATCTGAATTGAAAAGCTTTCCCTTCAGTGCTGGTACTCGGTAACACAAATCAACTCGTGGCGTGTTTAAATTTAAATGCTAACCGCACACTCCAGCGTTCCAGTGTTACTTTAAAGGTTACTTTTTAATCAATACAATTTGCTGACTCGGGCGTTTTCCTCTGCGCAGTGCAGCTCCGCCGCCTTTGTCTTGCATCAAGGCTTTCAAACTTTCTTTCTTGAGCTTGGTTTTTTTCTTTTCTTCTGTGATTTGCAGCAGACACAGCCGACTATTGTTCTCTCAACTTGCGGCATGTCACCAAAGGACTGCGGTGACAAGGCGCCGGGGTGTGAACTTGACTCCTGCGCACACAACCTCGTCTGTAGGGCTACTGTACACACAATCCACTCTTCCAGCATTGCGTTGCAAAAGGGGGTTCGTGCGCGGTTCATCAACTTTCAGATGTACCCACTTTTCTGTAGGTGTCTCTTCAGCTTGCTCACTTGAACCAAACCACTCAACCTTTTGCAGCAGTTACAGCGTAGAAGTAAAGCATTTGGCAACTTACATGCCTGCACTCTTACTATGCAATGAAGACTCCGAATTTTTCTTAAACACAAAAAATGACCTTATTTTCTGAATATATAGAACGAGGGAGAGGTCCTTTAACAACCAGTATAAGCCCAGGAAGAAGAACTACCATGCTATGAGTAGATTCTTTCCATTGAGGATTAAAGGGTCTAAAATACATGGGGTGGAATAAAAAGGGGAATCATTATTTTGCAGGCGTTGGTTGGTTAATCATCTTTAAATCACATGGGGCATTGCATAAGGACTGATTCCAGTGTGGTAGCATATTAAAAATATACAACATTGTTTTGATACATGATGTTAGACCTGGCATTCTTGGCGTGGTTTCCCCCTTTTTGCCTACAGACCACCTGTTTTTGTTGACTTCGTTTGTGCTGGCCTTGGGACTTTGCACACTTTGCTACTGCTAACCAGTGCCTGTGCTCTTTGTTTAAAACAGGGAAACATTGGTTTATACCCAATTGGCGTATTTAATTCACTTATAAGTCCCTAGTAAAGTCACACTGCATGTGCCCCTGGCGTGTACATTAAATGCTACCAGTTGGTCTGCAGCACTGATTGTGCCACCCACTTAATGGCACTTTAAACATGGCTTAGGCCTAGCATAGTAAACAGTTTGCCAAGCCCAAACTTTCTATTATATTACATATAAGTAACACCTAGGTAGGGTAGGCCCTGGAAAACCCAGTGTGAAGGGTGTAATGTATTTAAAAAGTAGAACATGTACTTTTAAGATTTACATATCCTGGTAGTGAAATAAACTCGCATTCATTTTTCACTACAGCAAGGCATACTTCTCCCATAAGATAACACTGGCGGGGGTGTTACCTTATTACATTTTATACGTGTAATTTCCAATTGGGAACATGTAATCAGTTTGTGTTTGGTGTCTGTGGAATTTTGAATTAAAAAACCTAACTTATGGGGAAGTAGGATTTTGAATGACTATTGCGAAAATATCCGTCTCTGGGTCATCTGACGATTGGACTTTGTGTATTCCTTCTATACAGCCACACAAAATGGGGAGCTAAGGTGTGACTGGATGGGCCATCACTGGCAGAATGGGAGGGAGGGGCTGGGCCCAACCCCACTAACACTTTAATAGGATGTATCCTGTCTCCACACAAAGGTTTGCATGCACACTTTAGTTAGTATAGAGCCATGGCCAGGATAACAGGGCACCTGTGCACATCAAAGGCATGCCTCTAAAAGCTTCTCCCCACTTCAAAGGCACAACTGGGTACAAATACTGGACCTCGGCCACCAACTCTTCAGTACACTTCTGGACCTGTGGATACTCTGCCAGGAAGAAGGGCTGCTGTGCAGCTGAAAAGACTGCCACTCTGCTAGACTGGTGCAGTAAAGGAACTGCTGCCCTGCTGCCTTCTTGCCTAGGAGAGAAGGACTGAACCTGCATTTCCTGAATCCAGAGTGACTGCAAGGGCTAGTTGACTGGCCTCCAGATCTGAAGTTTCAGAGACATAACAGGCTTCCAACCAACTTGCACCTGCAATCTGTGAGTCTACTCTGCCACGTAATGGTACTCAACTCCTGGACCCTAGGAATGTGGTTTAAGGTGCTTTACCACCCTCTTGGGATCCAGTGGAATCAATGAATCTCCTCTGTTGCACTGTGCATCCTCAAGCAGAACGGACGCATCTCAGGTTTGCGTGGATTGGACCAGTCACAAAGGCCCACATTGCTGCAGCAGCTCGTAATGCTTTCGGAACCGCTACTGCATGACGTATACTCAGCACAGGATCACGCATCCCTTGTTGACAGCTGCCTCACCGACAACACCAAGCTCTGCATTGCAGTCTTGCAGCTCTTAGGAACTGGTGCATTGGTAGGAATGTGCAATCTATACTGTATGCCAGACTTTGCATTGCAAGCCATGTCGACAGGATCCCGACTACGACGCAGGCCCTCACATCACTGCCTTGCAGCCTCTCAGGAACTGATGTATCACTTTGGCTGCGCGACGCATCTCCGACACGGAGCCATGCAACACTCCACAACCCAGGGTTTAAGGTACTGGGTTAGCCAGCTTAACTGTGTCCCTGTAGCCAGCCCACGCTCCACTGTGGTCAGCCTGAACTTGGAACTTTGTCCTGGTCTTGCATGACTAGATATCCATAGTTGGTGCTTTGTGCTTTTTGGTGCTATTTTCACTGAAACCTTTAAAACGGCATATCTTCATTTCTATTACTTGGATTTTTGTCGTTTCGGTCATCTTTTAATTATTAAAGAAAGCTCTATTTTACAAACTTGGTATGGGATCCTTTGTGTGTGGTATTTTCACTTTATTACCTTTGGAAGCGTTGCACAAGCACTTTACACACTGCCTCGAAGTTAAGCCCGACTGTTCTATCCAAAGCTACCAGAGGGTTAAGCACAGGTTAATTTAGGGTTGGCTTGTGCCTCACCCTGACAAGGACTGTGGTTGCGCCTGACCAGGGCTCACACCGCAGTCACTCAACAACCCAATTTATTACACATGACCTCCATCTTACTGCACTGTTATTTTCTGTCCTATGAAAGTGACTGTCAACAAACAGTATGGTCAGAGTGCTGTTCAATGTCAGAGCTTTAAAAGTGCAGCAAGATGGGTTCAGAGGAAGATGGCAGGTGAGCAATTGAGAGATCTGCCAAGGGAGGATGAGCCAAGAGCTATCTTATTAGTTAAATATTAAATCGAGCATAAAACTTATAACACATACGTTTACGCTTTGCCGTTGATAAAATCTATATTATTGCATTTATCAAAAATGTGTTGACTACTGTGGTGATGCAACGCAAGTACGATAATAAAGAACAATTTGTTGAGTTTGGCATCTATCATTTGTCTCCTTCCTCAGATGTGCGCCTAAAGCCCAGAAGGGTGCTGTGTGGATTGGCAGTTACTATGATGTTATGTTGTGTTCCTCCTTTCATTGGATGAATGTGCCTGCATTTCATGTTGGCATTCAGACAGCATACATAGACAATCCAAAGCTCTCTTTCCCCAGTCATTGAGCTGTATATCCTTCACTTTCTTATCCAGTAAGGTGGCTGAGAAAAAAGATTCGCTGTGTCCCTTAAAATTTTGAAGTCCAGCAGTTAATTCCTGGGTCAAGTTGCTGAGTGGACAGGCTAAAAGGAAGTGTGTGGACCCAGGAAGAGTGACTTTCCATCATTGCCAGTATTAGAACTAGGCAGTGAACTACGCTCTGTCTCCGGAGTTTTATGCAATCCATGCTCCGAGGAGCTCGCGAAGTGCAGAAAATGCTGCTTCCCGAACGGTAAGTTCATGAGCGCGAGCTGCCGCACGGGTAGAATTTCTACCAGAGGGGCAGGAGAACCAGCAAGAACGACAGTTCGCACTGCACTCCACCACTTGCGGAACCCCGCAGACTTTTTTTGTCACTTCGCGAAGTTCCGTGTAGCAAAACTCCACAAACTATGCCTAGGGTTAATAACAATCTTTTTAACCCAACCAGTTCTTAACAACTTCCGCACCCAGTGACAGGAACATAAAGTACTTCTTAAAATGATGTCTATAGGCTTATATAACATCACCCCTTTCCTATGCATTGTTTGTGACCTTACCTCAGTATCTACAGTAAGTGTTTGACATGGAATATAAAAGGGCAGGAGTGCATTATCCCAGGGTGCCTTTTTGGAAGTGAAATATTTAGGTACACTCTCTTTAAAGAAGTGTGGGTGCACATTACCTGAGACTACCTGCCCCGCTACAAACACAACCAGATCATGGGCTGCCTCAAAATCAAGATCAATGAGCCTAATGGCAAGCCATAAAGAAGTAAAACAAAATTCTATCACAGTCTCTATGAACACAAAAAATACCATGCTCTAGTCAAACAAATCGTATACACAAGAGTAATTAGAAAATACAACATATTTTAAAGACAAAAAGAAAAAGTGACTGTCATGGCCTTATGGTGTTTTAGTTAACCATTTTGCTAAGCAATCGCTTCTCAGTCCTCCGTGACAATTGGGGCAGTTACACTGATGTCAAAATAAGTGATACAAAAGTGATATAAGTGTATGTTGTGCTTCATGATGTCCTTTTAACCCTAAGACAAAGTCTAGAGATGGCTGATGAAATTTCATCTAACTCTCCACTACGGTGACAGTTCCAAAATGTAGTAATACATAACCCTGTTATAGATATTAATCTTGTTTCTTCCCAGTCTTTCTGAATACAAATTTCCAGTGTTTTTTTGTATTGCTTACTGCATCTGGCCAATCTCTGTGCACTCTCAATTTAGGAGCTTTATAATTATTAACTGGGCATAATATGTACCACCCAGCAGCAGCATTTTCTGTTCAGTGGTAGAAATACTTAAGGCCAAAAATTGATTTTAGTTTTATTGTAAAAAATAGGGACACCTTGCATTAGTGTTCATTGGCCACACAGAATCAAGGTTGTATACTGCTGACACAGGTTGTGAGTTTTTCCCAGTTTAAAAGGGTCATCCGGTGAATGAGGTCACAATAGGTCTTAAATCCCAAGCTGACAACAGCAAAAACTGGAACACCCTAGAAGGTCTTTTGTTGGTGTTAGTTAGTGACGTAGGGCTGGATAAAGAGAACAGTCCTTTTCTTCCTTGCATGCTCCTTTTAAAACTAGATGGGTTACGGACACCAGTGCATTAGAAGCCGAAAATGCGCTTACCAAAGTCTATTGGCCCTACCTCAAAGCAGCGCTGAGCAGATACAACCTAGGCAACATTTTCTCATTTATGGTTACGTCATTCTATACCGATTCCAGAGCAAGAATTAGAATACACGGTGCTCTTTCTCAATCCTTTTCTCTGTACCAAGGGACTTGCCAGGTTGACCATTCTCCCCCTTCTATTTTTATTAGCGATAGACCCACTACTGACCATGATTGATAATAGTTCAGACATTGAAGGTGTCACTTTGTTTCACTTACTTTCAAAACTGATGCCTATGCAGACAATATAGTTATTTTATCAAACAAATCCAGATGGAACAATCCCAGCTACTGTCTATAATCCAGTCCTTCTCTGTTTATTCTGGCTACTCTCTGAATAGGGAGAAGACGGAAGTTTTGCTGCTCAATGCTCATTGCCAGCCCTCCTCCATCAATTACTTGGGACTCCGATGGAAACCAAAAATGATTAAATATCTAGGCATCTGGTTTTCAAACAACTGATCAGAATCAATCCTCCATAATCAACCATTAAAAAAAATCAAAGATATACTAACCTCATGGCCCCCCATGTATATATTCCCTGGTGAGGGTCAGTGGAGAACTTGAAAATTATGATTACACCAATAGTGATCTTTCTATCTAATACGCTCCCAGTATGTCTCTTATTCCTTCTTTACCACAGTTGATAAATTGGTGTTCGAATTACGTTAGTCAAAACAAAACAAACACAGATTAGGCCTTACAACACTAAGGCCACCATGTGTAAATGGGGGCATGGGGGAGAGGTTGGCCTTCATAAGTGGAATAGTTAACAAACTGCATGTCTTGCTGCGCACGGCACCCACTGGCTAGACACTAAACCCCCTGCATTAGTTCCATGGCAAATAATCGAACTTCATCTTATTTCACCCTACCCACTACCTGCGACTCTTTCGATGTCTAAAATAATGTTTCCTCACTCGACGTATTTTCAACACGATCGGCGCTCTGCATCTGGTAGAAAGGCACCTAGCCTCTAATCTCTCCAAATCTATGGCCCTATCACTGTGGAATAATTCAAAAACTGCTGACTATCAGATATAAACTCTCCAAATTGGTCCCGCTCCAATCCCCAACTCTGTTCCAATTTTTCCAACAAGCCAGTATAGGTGGCCACTTGCCATCAAAAATTTACAAACTCATACACAAGTCACAGTCCACCCCAAATTCCGCCAATTGAGAAATCTCCCAGACAAGATTGTTTGCAGCACACTTGTTATACTGAACTCCATTCAGATTATTCAAAGAGAAACTGATTGACTCTGACTCCTGCTGGTCCTTTGATGAAGACCCTGGGAACTTGGTGCATATGTTCATATCATGCCAATGGCTCCCTCTTACTGGGTCTGTATCAAAAAGCAACGTAAGGCTATCTTCAATATTGACTTTGCGTTATCCCTACCACTTATACTGTTAGGAACATAAGCTTCCACTGTCCATTAGACGTACCTGACAAAGACTCAGGGCCAGATATACGACCATTTGATATTGCGCCTCACAATTTGCAAGTTCCAAATTGCGAGGCGCAAAATCAAATGTACAACAGTGTGTTTAACACTGTTTGCGATTCCCAATGGGGTCGGAAATTGCGAGGCTCATTAATATTAATGAGCCTCTCGCAATTTGCAAGCCCATTGTGAATGACAGGACCTCCCAGGCATGGTGGCATGCTGGGCTCAGCAGACCATCATGTCTGGGACTGCTTTTAAATAAAGCGTTTTTTTTTAAAAATGCAGACCGTTTTCCTTAAAGGAAAACGGGATGCATTGGAAAAAAAATATATATATTTAGTTTAATTTTTTAAGGGCAGGTAACACTGCCTGCCCTTAAAAAATTATTTTGCATGCATTTACAAAGGGGAATGTGTCCTCCGGGACCCCTTCCCATTTGCGAATGCATTAAAACCTACTTGAAGTAGGTGGTAATTGTGAGTGTTTTTCAACCGCAATTGCGGTCGCAAAACATTAGTACATTGGTTTGAAACATGCTATTTGGAAGGGAACGCCCCTTCCAAATAGCGAGTCTATAAATACTTTTTTGCGAGTCTCAATTCATTTGCGACTCGCACAATTGTGTTGGTACATGGCCATGACAATTTTAGCATGCGCAAACGGGTCGCAAAAACACTTTTGCGCATGCTAATATTGTTCATACATCTGGCCCTTAGCTCTAATAGATCTTCTACTAACAGTCGCCTTTATAGTCATTTTCTTGGACTGGAAGATATTAAATAAAGTGTAATTTTACACATGGAGGGCATGGGCCATGTATCTTAGAAGCACACATAAGGGTTTACCCACCTCTACGGGGAATCCTTTTGTGGCTCAATCCATTTGGCACACATTGGATAGCTTTGTGGCCGTCACCTGACACCCTCGTGGTCTACTCTGCTCCATCCTCGATCATAGCTGTCGTTCTCACTCTTTTCTTACTGTCTCTCACCCTCATGGCTCTATCAACCCCTTACTCCTATCTCTCCCCCTCTTTTCTCTTCCTACTCATAATTGATACTGGGTATGCCTACTGTAACCCTCTTCAACATCCGTGTATGTTCAGGCTATGCATTATTGATTTTATGTGGTCTATTTAGCAAAATGTAAGGTTGCCCATGCAGTTGTGATGCATCACCTTCTGCCTGCAGACAAGTTTAAATTGTACTCTGTTCATCTATATTCCCCTTTGTACAAGGTTGTAGGCGAAGCAGTGTATATCTTCACTGACATTAACATGTTCCAGTAGGCCTCATGTATTTATGCATTATATGCTCTCTGTTTCTAACTGTCTCTATGAAAATAATAAAAGATTTAGAATTTAAAACTAGATCGGATCATATCTTTTTTTTTAGCAAATTTGTAATTTTTAGGTGCTCTTTATCTGCAATGAGCACTTCTATAATGGCAAAATAGCGGCAGCGCGAAAGTTCATAGTGAGGTAGAAGGACAGTGCCACTGTCCTTGGTAAGGGTAAACTTATCAAAGTGACTTCCTCGTTCCAAGGCCAGACCTCCCCTTTCTTTTATCCAGTCAAATGGAATAATTGCATCAGGTGGAGAAGTGCTGGCTAAGCATTTAGCAAAGTGCCTGCAGATGTGAGTCATCTCTACGGTATTCATCTCATGTAAGGCATAGCAATTCTTCACAGAACATGCTTATAAAATTCCATTAAACCATTGCTAACTGGTCTCAGTTTTACTGTTCTCTATGGAGCAGAATCCGAATTTTTCCCTGCTAATTTATGGCTCCATGAAAGTTGAAGCCTTGCATTGCCAGGACCCTCGCAATAGTCAGTTTTATGAACCATAAACACCACAGCCTGAATCCTAAACACGACGCGAGGAACCGCCGTGTGGGTGTTTGATGGTGGCGCGCTACTTTGACAAACGAACCCCAATTCGGATTTGACAACTCAATCTCTCACTCTAGAAGGAGGCAAGGACGCAGGCCTGGATCTTTAACCGTTTTTAGCCTGTTTCCACTTTTCTTCACTGTTTTCCCATACCTCATCCAGACCTTAAACATTGATTTACAAAGAAGGGATATTCACATGAGACAAACTATTGTCAAACCAGTGATTAAGATCCATAGGATTACAGAAGTGCATCAACATTTTGCAACAAGTATTTTCTGATGGTCTGTTTTTGCTTACACCTTTGAATAATTTATAATATCCAAGCGTAATTTGACACAGATCCCCATTATTGGGCTACGCGTAATTTCCTGTTTGCTTACGTCTATGGTCACCACGTAGCTTTCTCTCACACATGACTAGGTTCAAGAAGAAATGCTTCATTGGAACAGTAACACTGGTTGCCGCAGCTGTTTGTGCTGCGTTAGCAACATTCACAAGACAACTTTCGAAAGTGGATGGGTGTACCTTGTTGGTGGTAACGCACAAGCCTTTTGTGCACAAGTGCATACCTTGCATATGTATGCCTCACCGATGTTAATCACGAGGGAAGGATACATTGGATAATTTATGCTTAATTAAAGATACTGAACACCTTGATCACACAAAGAACATGCACTTGCAATGCAATAGGTCTCACTAAACTCTAGAAAATGCAAGACCTTTGCGTTGCAAATGGTTGTTTACAAAAGCACCGTGCAGCGCTTTCACTTTGATGGCGGGCCGTGCCCCTTTCCTTAGGAGCGACTTGTCTGAAGAAAGGGGCGTTGTCGCCATTAACGTGAAAGTGCCGCATGGGGTGCTTTTACAAACAAAAGTTAAAAAAATAGAAGAAAAACCCCATGCAGCCGCGTTTGGTGTGGTAAATAAACTAAAGGTGCAACTGCCACTGTGGCGTGCCATGTAATGGAAAAAATAAATGAAGCCTTTCAAGAGAGTGCGTCCTGCCTGTTTGCAAGCAGGTGAAAATATTTAACAAAATAGTGACCAGAGGCTGTAATTAAAGCCTACTGAGCAATAACAGACGTAACAGGGGGTGCGCCATGGGAGGTTACAAATGAAGACATGTAAGTACTTAGGATGGACTACCACGCCTAGTAACCAATCAGAAGCTAGCATTGACCAAGGACAATGACACAAGCCAATGAAAAATATTGGTGAGGTGGGCGGGTGCTTCACCTCCATACTCCGAATACAGCATGGCTCGCAGAGCAGCACATGCGCTGCACAGGCTTAACCTGAAAATGTCGGAATTCCTCATTTGCAGATAGCAGGTGAAAACTTGATTTACTTGTGAGAAATGCATGTACCACGTAATTTTTTTTAATTACGCACACCTATTCTTACTGCTTACCGTTATTGTAACGAAAATATTCTTACTAAAAAAGAAATCTGAAAACTATTCATAAAACCTTACAAGTACAGCAAGCACCCACACATTTGTGAAATGTAAGTGCAAGGGCCCTTTTCCAGAAGTCACCGCAGCTTGCCAACCCATTACCCCTGCCAGCACTGCCAATGATAGTACCACTGCCAATACACTACAAACTATCTAACTCCTATATGTGTGGCAGTTCAGACTACTCAAGACTAAATGTTGCATGGGCAACATTTATTATTCATTTTAATGTATATAAAAGTATTAAACACTGTTGTGTTCATCTCGGGATTAGACATACAACTCCACCATGTGCTGCACTGCCACTAGTGCCAGTGTTGACAATTAAGTGCTGGTGCCAAGCAGTGTAAACCACTGGCTCAAATTAAACACTGTGTACAATACCTGTCAGTGTGGCGAGAACTTCGACTTTTGAAATGCTTAAAATAAGTACTCTTGCATAGATGAGCAGGTTCACAATTGTGCCTAGAGTATGTATGACTGAGGAAAGACATTGTGGGATTTAAGAGCATTCAGATATAGCTGAGGAGGTTGCTGGTTCACCTCGTGGTGACACTTCTCAGCAGTAACAGATGAAAGCCCTGAACATGGCACCAATCCTGTTGACAGGAGAGTAGCACTGCTTATGGTTCTATTGCGTCAACGCGTTTCAATGGTATTATCTTGATTTAAACCATCTTTATCAAGACTAAAAATATTACTCTCCGATGATATCTTAAAAAGTAGCTTGACCAAAGTGCAGAAGTCACTTCTATCCTGAAACTCCTTGTCGGGGAATATAAAATGCTTCTCCCAACACCAGAAAATATATATTTTTTAAAACCTTGTATGAGGATCAATACGAAATGCAGATTTGAACAACGGCTAGCCTCACTGTCCTTCTTTCGTTATGGAATCTCCAGCACCATTAGGGGATAACCTCCAATGTTGGTATAATGCTGCCTACTTAGGCCTGAATAATATATCACAAGGTTCCTATATGTCCTTCATTTGATAGGGTCTTTAATCCTTTAGTATGGCAGCACCACTCCACATCCGTCCGCTGTTGGTTCTCATCATTTAATCATCAGAGTTTTACTGTTGATGAATGCTCAGCAGAACAGGTGTAATAGCTACACAGAGAGCATTTATACAATAGAGGTTTGCTTAGCAGGGTTTCCCTAGGTCTTGGATCAAGCCTAAAAACCTTTCCAAGATAGAACTATTCATGCTTCTTGAAGCATTCGTTAAGAAATCTTAACCTCCCCCCCCCCCCCCCAAGTTTAAGTAGGAAACCCATGGTGGGATCAACAAAGGGCTCCTGCATGGCTTTAAGAAGTGTGAACCCCTGCCTCGAGTGCATTATAGCAAGCTGCAGATGTATAACACCCCCCCCACCTCAGCAAAAGGAACAATCATGCATGTTTGATGGATGCATTTCTGTACGGGTAGGAATTCAGAGTGGGACTCTGTGGTCTGGAAGAGGACATTGTGTGCACCCCCTTTGACTGAGCATGATAACCATCAGCGTCCTGGGTTCCAAAGACCGGACGGGGTAGCAGTGATAACAATTAACACCTTGGATGCTCATGACGAGCTGAACTCGTCATGAGCCATGGCGCTCCGGTGCTCATGACGAGCTCAGCTCGTCATGGCCCGTGGAACACTCAGGTGCGGGGAGAATTCCCCCGCTGTGCGGAGCGTTCCACGGGAGGCAATACACCTGTGACGAGCTGAGCTCGTCATGAGCACAGGAGCGCCGTAGCTCATGACGAGCTCAGCTCGTCATGAGCATGGGGGCGCTGTGCACGCCCCCTCCCACCAGCACAGCAGGGGATTAACCCCAGCAGCGAAGGGGCTAAAGTAGCAAGGCATGCATTTTTACCCGTCCCTTTTAGGGAGAGTCGCTTACTGGTCTCTTTCACCTTTTTTAATTCAGTCCGCAAGTCCAGGTAGTGCTTTTTTGTTGCACATTTGCACTAGCAATTTCTTGGTTTTCTTAGGTTGTGCCACACTACATTACACATAGTTGAACCCAACTTTCCTTTGACCTACAGACATTTCTTCAGGACCTGGATGTAACAGCTACTGCAATAATAATAATAAGATTATTTTTGTATATTTTGTATAGGTTCAGATCTTGCTCAGTCTCCGCCACCCAGAAGGTAGCGCACTGTCATCGCACCCCCTGATTGCAGCACTTATAAAGAGTATCGAATGAGAGTTCAGCCCAAAGGCAGTGCTGCAATTTCTCACAGTGCCAGCTCTGCAAAGAGCAATGGTAAGGTGTGCCAACTGTAAAAGTGGATCTATGTTAAAGTGTGTGAAGGAGGTACACAGCTGTACAAATGTTTACAAGGCAAATGTTAAAGAAAAGGTGGGTCTTAGTGGTGAGTGGGTGCAGTGTGTGAACAGGAAAGAGATGAAGTGTGAGATCAATAGAGAAGTTTCAAAAAGATATCAGGGGAACATTTTTTAAGTGTTTAATCAAGAGACTATAGAAGAAAGTATGAATAGGAGTGCTGGAATATGCAAGACATTCCGAAGAAGAATACGGCCTTCAGACCTTAGTACTGTTTAATTCATAGTCTACGTAAAATGTTTAAATGAGTTTCTATGTGTTTGGTGTTAGTGTGTAGCCACTGATCTCAAAGTCGCTGGTCTGCCCGACGGGGCCAGAGCTCTTTATAAAGGAATGAGAAACGGTATAAATATACCAATCATCGAACAAAGTCGACACAGCCACTCCTGTGAATCGTGCTTTACTGGTCAAACTGTAGCAATGCGTCTAAACAAACATGCACAAGATCTTCATGACTGATTGTTATAGGAGGCCCGCGCCTTTTGTCGGTTGCCTTCTCCCAAAATTACTTCTAGATAAGCCACTGTACCTAATTGGTGGATGCCCGTCATATTCATTTACCATGAAGAAAGAACACACGAATGTCATGATCTGATATGAAAAAAATGAGTGCCAGAAGAAGGCCAAACTAGGACATTTGATGGCTGAAACAAGTGAGAAACCCCTGAAGCCGTATAAGCCCTGGTGCTCTTAAAGCACTAGCGTTATCTTCAGAGGATGTTCCGTCATTTGCATGGGGGCGTGCCACAGACATGGGGGCAGAGGCAAAGAAGCTGGCAGGAGGCGCACTGACAGTCCGCCACATCGAAGGTGGCGCACTGTCAGTGCATCCCCTGATTGCAGCACGCTGGCAGGGGCAACCGGGATCCCATGGACCTCCCAGGCAGGTGCAGTCACTAACTGCACCCACCAGCAAGGGGATCTCTAATCCCCTTTAAAAGTGCAGGCAGGTTGCCGCTGCACAGTGAAAAATGGAGCGGCTTCAAAGCAGCCTTTGAGTTGTTTACCTGAATGTGCTGCCCTCTGGGCAATGCGAGTTCGTGGATGCCCTGGGGGCAGCACATTCACCCTAATACGGCGCATTTTCCTTGATTCCCCTGGGTGCACTTTATAAAAGGTGCTCCCAGTGCAATCAAGGAAAATGCTCTGTATGTACAATACAGCCCCTGAGCAGGTGCACCTGCTCAATGAAAGCAAATTGTTTCAGAAGCTGTTTCTTAAAATGTGTTTGGTCCAAACTGGACACTGTGGCTGAACCTGAAGAAACACAAAACTTTGAGATTTTTTTTCATTACTGCTTCCTTTAAAAGAATGTGAGACTGATCCATCCAACCTTCCTTGATTGTTCAAGATGCTTGTCCTTAGCAGTGTGAGCAGCTATTAAAATACTCCCCAGAAAAAAAATTACTCTCAGTGCTGCACAAAGAGAGCAAAATGCCGCACAAAAAAAGATGGGAGCGTGCCGCAAGACCTTCAAGTGCATGTACGTTAACCAACAAATCCCTCTGCAAATACTATGCCACACCAAAAAGCATTGCTTTACGATCAAGATGGAAGCCACATGACAACAGAATGTTTTGTTCTTGCCCATAAAAACTAGACATACAGCAAACATGAGTAAATATTATAAGAAAGGACAATGTAAATATGTGACAATGCCTGGATCAAATGCTAATTATAGAATATTCACTGATTTTATTCAAAATCATGTGTGTTTTAATACGTAAACCATACTGTTAATCAATGGGGACTGTGAGAACAATATATTATAAAGGAAGATGGTATTGTATGGGGAAGGCTTTAAGTATGTGGCCAAAGAAGGCACAACATCTGCACACAGAATGTCTAGCAGCAGGCACACTCATGAAACCTAGCAATATCTTGTGGATTTCAAATGTCAAAATATGGACAAAAACATAGAAATAATTCTGTTTAGCACAAGAGGAATTCTGAAATTACTGGAGGGAAGCTATTTTGGAGGTGGAAGCTGAGGTATTATGCAGTGTAGTCATGTCTAAGGAGACAGCGGTGGAAGCACCAAGAGTGTGAGAAGGTTCGGTTCAAGAGCCACAGTTCCTAATGCATATATAGTAGACAGTAAGTAGACCAACATGTGATGGACCATGTGATCTACTTGATAAAATCATTGTTTGACCAATATTTAACGCAAGGTGCATCAGATCAGAAATTCAGCATTAAGACAGGCCACTGCGATGAGGTGAGGCGAGGTCATCAAACAAATACTTGTTTAACGAACAACACCTTGCAGCGCCATACTACTGCAGAGAAAACACCAAGGCCCAGATTTGCAAAGCTGTCACAGAACACAGCACAACAACCAAAGTTGCTGGGTGGGAGTCCCATTTCTACTAAGATATGGCACTACTCAGCTCTATTTCCAAAACTGGCTTGCAACCAGGCTGCCTAGCCCCCTACACACACACCTTTGCACCAAAGTACAACGTTTTCCGCATCATGTCTAGCAAGCATAAGTTATACAAAACAATGTTGCGACAAACTTTAAAACGTTTCCCACTTTGGATGTGTGCTACACAGTGCAGCACACATCCAAAGTTGGAAAAGTTAGGAGAAATAAAAAAAAAATTCTCCTTTTTATCCCTGCCTCATCGAGGCGTTATTTTTGGGTACAACGAATTGTCTACTACTATTAGTGGATATGGCTTTGCATCAAAAACTATGGGTAGTTGCATGAAAACACGCATTTACCATCCATCGAACAAACTCTTCACATAAAATAAGGCACTGCTTTGCATTACTTTTCAGGCAACTTTCCAGTGCAAAACACGTTTTGCAATGTAAAATAAAGTACAAATAAACATTTTGCACATGGCACATAATATTATTAAATCTGCTGCGCATATTCCACTTGTAAAATATGTTCCTGACGCAAAAGAGAAATCAAGTATTAGCAAAACGTATAGCTGTAGTGCTGGCGACTGACTTTTAGCTGTGCTAATGTTTGTGAATGTTTTTTACAGAACTGTAAGGAGACTTCTTACTATGATTAAATGAATTGAGATGTAAGCCAATGTCTGAAGTGAGCTCAGCCTGTGCCCCAGACCAATGGATAAAGACAGCTGGCTGAAAAGCCACATTAACATTATCAACTTCTAGGATAGGCTGATGCTAGTGGCACAAAACATGCCTTTTAAACGTTTACTTGCATAGGATGGCTCTGACTTGGGAACTTAAAGTTTTTGTGCAAATGGGTACATTTAATTGGAAAAGGCAGAAAAGAGGCATCCAAACAATAAAAGCAATAAGAAAATCTTTTCCAGCTTTATTGCACCTTTACCCTACTAGTGGATAATGTTCACCCTTATGTACAAGAATTTTTTTTCAACTAAGTTGCAAATGCTTAGTAATTAACTCTTTTCAGTATTACAGTAATGAATGTGGGGATGAAGAATGGAAGTTAAAATTGCCCATGAAATCTAAAGACCAGTTTAATTAAAACTTCTCTTAAACAGATCATAGCTAGTTAAAAAAGAGTTGAAAACTAATGGGTTGCTTTGATTGGCCAATTCTGTACAAGTGATAACAAGGCTTTCACTAGCATCCAATACATATTCTAGCCATCTCATTGATCAAAAGCAATGTACATGGTTGTATGGCAGAAAATCACATTCAAAACTATCAAGCTACAAAAATGCTGACTGTATAATATCGACTGTCACTATAATATAGATTTTCTATTCGTATCTCCACATATGCATCCCTTGCATATATATATATATCGATACCTTGAAGATATATATAGATCACCTAAATAGATGTGGAGTTACGTAAAGTAAAGTATACTTCATCATCTATACTTACCTTCACAATATAGTGGTAGTTCATACTCTGCAGGCAATATTTCTTTTAACTTAGACTTAGGCATTGTACCAAATATATATATATATATATATATATATATATATATATATATATATATAATATATATATAAATAAAATGTAATAGGTCTAGCTTCCCTCTTCTCTAAATCTCCTCTCAAGTACAAGAAAAAGCATAAGGCCAGCAAGTTACTACTTCTAAATTTCATTTAAAAATTAGAACCGTTTTAAGCAATCGCCATGAGCCACGAAGGACTGGATTGCTCAGGTTTCTAAATGTAACAGGAGGTGGACATTTCCTCAATCACTTTCACTTCAACACTTCAACACCGAATATGTTTTCTCATTCATACAACTGTCTCCAACCAGAACAATGACTAAAAGAAACATCTGTAGATTAAAGCTTTTGAAATACTGTAGGGAAAATCGACAAGGACAATTGGAAACCTCTGGTTTTCAGACAGAAAGTGGATAACTAAATAAATGAAACGTTCATAAAAAAAAAGTCTCTTCTCCCCACAGCACAAGCACCATCTACCTCCCCTCCCCAAACGCTCACAAACTGTATACAAAGCACAGGAAAAAGCAAAGGGGGAAGTAAAAAGCAGCTTAGGCTATATTAACTCTGCTATTCGGCCGGCTTAAAGAGTATTTTATGCTTCATCAACGGCTCCCTTTTATTTTGCCCTCCATTCATTCATTCGTGACATCAAAGGACTAGAGCGCCAGTGTACCTGATCTACTAGAGTGATTTGTAAGGGCCTTAGAAAGAATTGGGGTATTGGTTGCCGGAGACCCCTGTGGACAAGGCAGTTCAAAGAGAATATTTCAACAATGAATACATTTTCTAAACCATTCTGTAAGGAAAGCTTGTTTCCTGTTTTTTTCCATACAAAATACATCCAAGTATTAAGCTACATCCACCACTTGAAAGTTGCACAGTGAGCACACGTACAGCACGAGGGATAAGCTGCAGATGAGATGAAATCAAAGATGTGGCACAGCAACTATTAAACAGGCTGCAATGTATGGTTGTAACAGAGATACACCCCTCAGCTGCTTTAAAAAGCTTAAGATATCACATCAATTCACTAAGGATCAGATAGTTTTGTTCACGTCTAAATTGTACTTGTAGGCCCCTGTGAATAACTATAAGTTGTCTGCCAGAGGCAAACAATAATTTATGCGAAAACCTTCAAGGAACTTCCTTGAAAATGTGTTTCCTCAGTTTGTTAGTCTTTGTAGATCATTACAGTTTCTTTTGCAGTAAAACTCTATAATAAGACTGGCATGATCTCAGAAAGACATCTTAAAAGGACAAGTTGGATAGCATTACAAATATTTTTTTAACCAAGTAAAGGGTACTATGTTACAATAACACTTACCCTGCTCTCTAATCGTCATATCTAAGGGCACATAAATTACTAATCTAATAGAGCAGCATTTTGGTAAATGATACTTAGGATACAATATTTTAGGAGACGATAATTGGGCCACACTATGTCATACCTTTTATTACTTAAGAGCTGCCTTAAAATATTAAAGATAATATTTTATTTTAAAAAGAATAAAAACATGAATTACTCTAACATTGCTATGGGACGTTTCGGAGGAAATGGTGTAGGGTGCAGGAGAAACAGAGTTCCTGAAATTCTCAAAAGTATGATTAAAAAAGTAGGTCAAAATTATCAACAAGATTTGCCCTCCAGTGCTACCATGCTTTCCAAAATGATTACCCATTGTCTCCCAACTGTTGGTCTGGTAGTCCCCCAATGACTGCCCTATTCTCATAATGGTAAAAGATGGCTGAGGAGAGAATACCGAGGAAGGAAGGAGTTAACAGAAAAAACAAAAATATGTCACGTGTGTCACCTTCCCATACCACTATTCCCAGTAGGGCTAGTAGGTTGAGAAGAAGCAAGAAGATGTGCACTGCTAGCAACTTCTCACCAGTAGCTAATAATGCTCAGCACAATAACAATCAATAAAGACATCACAGTGTGAGGCTGTACCAAGTTAACCTTCTGTGCTGCCATTTTCTCTATTGTGTGCAAGCATGGGGACATATATCTCTGCAGAGTAGTGGCCAGTGTTGAAGAAACAACTGCAATGCGTCAGAGCCCCACACAAAGAGATTATACGGAGAGGATGGATGGGGTCAATCCAAAAACTAATCCAAACTCGCAAAGATAATACACAAAAATTTTAAACTCGGCCTGAGGTGTAACCAAAGTGTAGACCTGAATTAATTTTACTTTAATACAAGTATGAGGCCTTCAACAACAATGCAAAAACAAATGAGAGATATAATATAGGGAAAACTGGATTTATATGAAAGATGCACCACTGTGATTTGTACATGTTAATTCATCAGATCATCATTCAAAATGTACATATTTTAACACCCATCTGCAAAAAAACAGAAGAGCAAGTTATTCACATTACACAGGACAGACCATGGTACAAGCAGTCTCTGTTGCTCAAGCCCAATAAGCAGAGTCAGCTATACTCCCTTATCCTCCTAAACTAAACCTCTCACACCGTAAACCTCCAATTACACCAGTTCTAAACATATCGGATACCCAAGAAGCACTTGCTGTTGACACTTTCATTCTTTCTATATTACCATGTTTTCATATTGGTGGGCAGAGGCTAAGTGTATTGTGATGATGAAGAAATGTTTGTAGACTATAATATTAAAATGAGTTGTGCTTCACTTTGGAGTTTATCTTGCTTCTTTGTGCAGCATATGGTTTAAAAATGTAGTCAAGAACTATATAACAAAAAACACTGATTAAGTATGATTCTGTAACGCTA
Source organism: Lissotriton vulgaris (assembly GCF_964263255.1). Classification (NCBI taxonomy): domain Eukaryota; kingdom Metazoa; phylum Chordata; class Amphibia; order Caudata; family Salamandridae; genus Lissotriton; species Lissotriton vulgaris. The sequence goes on along the minus strand of NC_141685.1, from coordinate 441,995,808 downwards.
TTTAATACCTTGATTGTACTCTCATGTCAGCATAACTGCAAAACATTTACCTTTCTGGAGAACCAGTTCAATGATTGACGGGCCATTGGAAGCACATGATGCAATTGCATAGTGTGTAGTAAAAGTATACTGCATAAAACACATGTTGAAGAGGTCAGTGGGATTTCTGTGAATGTGAGCGGAAAGACCTCAATCAGCTTGGGTGGATACCAACAGTGATATCCAGAGAAATTCATCATTTGAGTGTGACTGGTAAATGTTTATTTCAATTTTATCAAATATAAAAAAGGAGTAGCAATTTTTTTTAGGGATTGGGTATGGGTAGGGCATAGGGGTAGCACGTGCTTTAGGGCTCAGCTATTGGTAGTGTATAGGGGTAGTTAAGAGGTTTTAGGACTTGGGGATGGTTAATGGATAAGGACAATGAGAAATTCTCAGGGCCCGGGGTTGGGTAGTGTATAGAGGTAGCAAGGTGTTTTGGTAGTTAGGAGTTTTTATGGCTCAGGGATAGATAGTGTATAGGTGTAGTAATGTGTTGTTCAAGGTCGCAGGGACAGGTATTTTATTAAATGATATAGAAATATTAGATCACATTATTCAAGCATACAATATGAGTTAAACCATTTATTTTTAAATTCATTAAAATGGATATTAAACATGTGTACAACTTTTTAATACATATATAAACACACATGTATAGTGACAAGCGATGTAACAACTTTCTCCCAGATAAGAAAGGGGGGCTTGTTATATGCTTGACTTCTAAATAATCCCTTCATATTCCTCAGAATGTACCAAATATTTTCAAGAAGTCCCTTAAGGCAGTCAACTGAGGGTGATTGAAGTGTGGTGGAAGCTATCCCATTCTGGACTCCACCCTTAAGCAAGGCAAGGACAAAACAGACAGTTACTTGTTCTTGGGTCCACAACATTAAGAAGGAAACCGCAGAGCACTAGAAATTCAATTTTCAGGCAAGGGTGGGGTGAATTTTGGAGCTCTCAGTAATGAGCGTGTGTGACTATAGCAAGTCAGGCAGATTCTGGAAAGGGAGCTAGTCCTATGTTACCATGTTCTAAATCAGAAGCAAGTATCAAATTCTCAAAATCCAGCAACGAACGTAAATACACCAATTCAACCTCATCTAAACATTCACTGGTGAACCATGAACATACCCCAGATACGATGCCTTTAAGTCAGCTTTTGCTTGCAACAACTTTCCCTCCATCCAAAGTTGCAAGATGACTGGTGAGTATGAAGACCTAATGGCAGAAAGGTGCTCCTGTGATGTGGTCAAGTAGGAAACAGCAATTCTTTTTGTTTTATTCTATTGTAAAATTGCCTTAGATTGACATAGTTAATATCTTCCTTAAGGCGGCAGTGGCTTGGAGGTGCGTCAGCTGCAATTGTAATCCTCGGCTCAAATCATCATCAACCAACAGCATGAGCTATTTCACCCTTTCTAGACTGAGGACAGAAACACCACGAACAGGATGGAATAGTCTAACTGCAGGGTTACTCTTGTAAACAATGTTCAATATTTTGTTTAATGTTATGTCTTTTGTGAGGCTCTATATGATTTCACTATACAGTATATGTATCAAATTATGCATCAATACATTTAATTTTTCAATAAATGCATCCTAATTTCATGCTATCTTGATGCTGATTCAATAGTGAATACTAGTAACAGTCTAGCTGCACTGTTTTGCTTGCGACCACTGTCAACATTAGAATTCCATTTGGATCCAAATATTGCACTAACACTTGTTGCTGAAAGGTACCGCTAAATGGAAATCTTGAAATGTGCCTAGTTGCGTCACTATTCATTCTTGATTAAACGGTTTTTGACGAAACTACGAAATGAAACATTCCGTATTTATTTACAGTAAATGAAAGAAAATTTACTCAGAGCCTACCATGCATGGCCAAGATCACATGCAGCAGGTGATAGGAGAGTGATCGGTGGGTGAAGAATGTGGTTGTAGGGCCCGTGTTCTGCCAAAATGCCATATGCAGTGGGTTCTGTGAATACCCAGCCTGAGATTAGGGCCTCATGATGACCAGACAAAACTGGGTCACTGCATATGGAGTACTGTCTCACACCTGTGCACACCATGTGCCCAGTCCCCAATTCAATGTGGTCCCAATGGTCATGGCTAGGAGATGTGTTCAATGGGAACCTGGCTCCATCGAGCGCCCACAGCTTAGTGCATACAGTCAAAGACCATAGGTAGCAGTCCTTTGCTTTGATAAGGGGCTATAGAATTCGAATATGCTAAAAAATTACTGGGAAAAAAGGGGTTGTGAGTAGGTACTTCCAATTATCTGTTTTTTAAATAAAACCCATAAAAATTACCTAAAAATCATCAATTGAAGGGATTTTATGATTCCAATACAAGACCTAAAAAAATCAAATAATTTACCAGTTAACAACATGACCATAATCATGTACTTCTCTTGACCTCACTTGATATTACACATTGTATCATTAAGAACATCCCTGATGGAGTCATGCACGACTTCACTAAGCAAATGTGAGTGAGTGAACGGTATATAAGAGAGCTTCTATTGGTGAGAAATTAAAACGTGTCAAAAAGATTGAGGGAGCATGTTACAAATAAGTAACACATATGAACCACGCCCAACATTTTACTTTTTGGTAGAGATCACTACATATGATTTTTTTGTATTATTATTCACCCATATGGAAACATGTATCCAACCAGTGACAAAATGGTGTAAATGAAAGACCAATGTAGCAGTAAGACAATTAATAAGTTCCATTTTCTTTTTGTTAGTAGCCACTTTAAAAAAATCACGTGGATCTTTGCGTTCTACCTTAACGAATGATCTTTTTTGTCAATAACAGAATTATACATTTATGCAATTTTTGGGCTTCATGGGTAATTCTGTAACTCCTTTTGTATCAAATGCCTTGAAGGAGAGTTTTAACCTTTGGAGATTTTTTCTATGGCATCAATCAAACAACCTAAACCCTACATTGCTTAATTTGAGCCATTTGTTTCAGGTGGGGATCAGCAGCACTCATTTTTGGGGCACTTATTTTTTCCCAATTGGCTTTGATCCAGAGTCAGAGGGAGGACAACACAAAAGGGGGCAACAAGGAGGAAGAGAAAGATGGAAAAACAATGACAAAGGGAGAATGCAGGGACGAAAAAGAACCTGCGGAAGGGAAGCAAAGTGGCAGGGAGTGGCTGGTATGAAATTAAAGAGGCATGAGGTGAAATTAAAACTACGCCGCCTTGGTTTTGGCGCCCCAACGATTCATACCACCGGCTTCAGAACGAAATTTGGGCCCAGCCACTTTTTCTTTTACGAATTAAACACCGATCCCTATAACCAGATTTAGTCATAAAAGTAGAAACCTTGTATAGAACATACACTTTTGTCGGTACATATCTCTTTGCTGACAATCAATAAATGTAATCTTTATTGGGCCATGTGTGGCCTTGAAAGACCACAACAATACAGACACTTAAATGATCATAAGGCAAATGAAAACGACTCCATCGATCACAACATAATTACTTGACATTAAAAAACAGATAGCCCACTCTGCTGACAACCTTGTTTATTAAACTTTACGTCATCTGCATATTTTACTCGAGTTAATAGGCCATCGCATGAATGATGTCACAATATGCCTCTAACCCCAGCTGACGTGGGCAAACAACGCAACGCTCTAGAATGCCTATTGGTGGTGATTGTTTGAGATGCAGGACTGGGTAAAGAGCATGTTTCTTTCTTCCCTGGACGGCCCCTTTAAACATCTATTGTAAAGCGGTCTGAGGATGAAAGGCATCAACCAGACCGTGCACCCGGAAGTATTGGACACAAAGGAGCTGTGTCGGCATTTTCAGCGGAAGGAAAATCGAGCAACACTTCTGCCAACGGTTCTTCCCAAAACGTTCGCAAGCAAATATCAATTTTATTGAAGAGGAGTTCTCTGCTGCCACTCAAGCTGGTGATGCGTCTTCGGCGCAGCCAGGAGACGGTGGGGGTGGAATACAAAACGTGCTAAGTCTGCGCCACCTGCGCAAGATCAATGTGTTCAATAATGCTCGCGCTTTTATGCTCCCCCAAACTGCCATCATGAATAATGTAGCCGCAGCTGATGAACGTAGGTAAAGTGATTTTTGCTGTGTAAACACATGAAGTTTTAAAAGGTAAAATGCTAAGAATGAGGAGCAGTCTTTTATTGTTTTCCTCCCCCGGACACGTTCTTGCTTTCCATTCTTTGTTGCAATAATTACTGTACTCGGGCCTCTGACAGCAAGGGTCAATACATCGACCCAGGCCTCGCGCAGCAGCAGGCCAGTTTAATTCAATACACCATTATCTGCGAGGGGGAAGCGAGGGGGCGGGGCCAGCGCCGGCACATCAAGGCAGAAGCAGACACGTAACTTCAGACTCGTGCTACGGTGTCCTATCGGATGCTTTGCAGCTCCTGCATAGAAGGGGAAACGGAATGCACAAGGCGAGTTACATCCAGCGCCCCGAGGCCTTCGCAATGGCTGCCTCGGAGCTATTTATTTTAGCGTCTATAAAATAACCTAAGCCCTTATATTTAGCTCTCCTGATTGATGGCAATTCTTTCTGATTTGTTCAAAATCATGTTATGCTTTACCTACCAAGGCAATATACTCTGGCATTCATGGTCAGGGTGGCAATAAAGTCGGCATGAACTTTACTAAACTACTTCAAAACTCGACTTTTGTCTCCGACCCTCAAGTTCTTTCCCGGGCAAGCGCCTCAAAACAGTCTAAGTGGGATGTCACAATGAATCTCCGTTAAACAATTCTGGGAAAATATCCCCAAATAAAACAAATATAAGTCACAATGGAACAAAAATCTAAACGCATACAGTCATCTTTACTTTTAGGCATTTTATTTTCTACTAAAGCAACCCCCGTTCCTCCTCCACTTCCCTAAATCTATTTTGGTAAGCATTTTTTTTCTCATATTCTGCTATCCCACCATACCTGTTGCTCTTTGTTACTGCAATATTGCTATATCTCGCAGTTCCACCCCTTTTTAGCAGGAGGCCTGCTATACATTCTCCAGATGGACCACGACGATCACCACCCAAAACAAATGACATAATGTACTCCCTGCCAAACATTATAAGTAAATTGCAAGTCACTGAGGACTCCCGTGACCAAAAAGAGATTCAAGGCCATACACTAAGTTCCTTTTTAAGGCTATGAAGCTCAAGGTGATTGGCAATAAATACCCTTTAAATGCACACAGATGTTATTTCATTCCTTATAATGCATGCTCACAACATCAGCCATCCAACAACCCACTCAAATCCTTGGTGACTTTCTCCTTCACATGAAAGAGTTAGTATGACAATAGACATGAAGAAAAAGAGAATCCATTAGGTGTGAAATTAAACAGACCACACAAAATTGAATTTATTACAAAAGCTTATTAGAATCAGTTTAATATAATCAGATTTAAAAAGTCTCAGAATGAGCAGTAACATGCAGAGAGATTGTTTCTTTTCTTTAATGAACTACAGCGTGCAAAATAATAAACATGTTGCCATCAATCTCTACTTTGTGCTGATCACTGTTGTTTTAGAAAAACAGATCATAAGATGGAAGAGAATGAAAAGAGCTTAAACTACAGCTAAAATGAAGCTTTGTGACTTGCATTCCATCTTAGCTGCTGGTTTTAGTAAGCACAACTCAACAGCAATAAGTTATTACACTTGAGCTGCAACATCATCTTTTTACAGGTGATCAAAGAAGTCACCACTGGACTGTAATGAGGACATTACAGACAGGCATTTTCTCAGGAATTGCAAGTTTCCATGCATTATAAATAAACTCTTAAGAATAATATGGTTTTGATACCTATTTCAGTATATCTGGACTGAGTCCCATCACAATATATACATTCTTCACTTACTATGACTCATGGCGCCTTAATTAACAACTCTTCTCCTTAGAGGATCCTAAACTCCTTTATAAGATGGAGACACAGCAAAAGGCTTAGGTCACATGGTCATTCTTTATCACAAAGGCACTTTGGCTAACAGAAATGTGCAACGTGTCCTAGTGCAGACAATCCATACTGCTGCAAAGAGCACGAGGTCAGATATACATCAGACTGCATGGAATGGGCAGATTATTCAAAATAAGCTAAATGCCCCACCCTGAGGGGAAATACCTTTTAAGTCAAAGAATCCGAAATCAAATAAGGGGAAGCCCACAAACTACAGCAGCTTCACAAAACTAACAAACAAAGGGTTGACTACAAGTTGCATACCAAAACTCGCCAATACAAAGAGGAACTAAGAACACAAATATGTCCGTTTTGAAATTACATCATACTGGATGATAACACTGAAAAGGGAGAACAAAGGAGATACTTTCCTTAAACACATTGTTAGAATATTAAGGCCATACATTTGTAAGTTCACTTCGACAGCCAAGCTATTTTCAGACCTGTTATTGCTAACTCTTTAAAATATACATATACCTTGATTCCACGTTGCATGGTACTGGGGTGATGGTGAAAGTGCATGAGATTATACCTGTAGCATGCATTCATTTCACCCCTGTATACAAGTAACTCTCAATGGAAGAGGGAATTACTGTGTGGGACTGAGTTTTCTGGTAGTAAGACAACATGGAATTTTGCCTATCCACTGTGTTTTACTACATACATCTGCAACATCTCTTAGCAGGTGGTAAATGTATGTATGGGTTTGTGAGGGAGAATGGTGGAGGGAATGAGGAGTGAATGGTAATGTATCTTATAGCAAGGATAGCACATTATACTACCCCAGTCAGAGAAAAGGGAATGAGACTTGCTGCAGCCAAAACCTCATATGATTTTGGTTAGAAAAATCGAGGAATATTCTCCCAGACCAGGAAAAACCTAAATGCTAGTAATCAGGCAAAGCAGAATTCCATGCAGTAATTCCACTCTGTCTGACTCGTAGTCAGGCTCATAGAGTGGGCTCTGGCTCCACCCAGCAAAGAATACTCTCTCGCTTCATGCTACTGGCTATTTGGTGTATCATTCCGCCTCCTGTGGAGTGCATGCACTGCAGGAAGGACTATTTTACGTCAAAACTTCACTAAATCATCACATGTTAATTTATTTATCTATCTCAAAGACGCACTGTACAAAGAAAGCAATCAGTTTTTACTTTGTTTTTGTTTTTTACTACAGGAGGTGTTTTTGTAGTGTTTTAATTTGGCCTCAAAATCAAGCTAGTCTTTTGGCTTTGCTAATGCTTGTTAAGTTTATAAACTAACATATTTATGAGTCCAAAATGCCTCCGCCTTTAGAACCCAGCTATCTGCTCAATCAGCACTGACTGTATAGTGACCTTTAACCATGTACAGTGCTTCGCTGACTAGGTTTGGCTATAGAAATCCCACTTACTACAATAATACACTACTGCGCTCATCTTACTCAATGAATAACTCTATGAAACACTGCCCAAACCTATAACATATCCAATGGGTTTCTCGTAATGTGGCATGTGTTGGCGCCTACTCATGTATACGTAGTGTATGTAGAAAGTGACCGTGTGAAACGGTGCCACAGGCAGGGGGGTGACCCTAAACCCCCCCAGGTAGACACAAGGCCTCAGAACAACAGATGCATATTGCCTGTGCACACGTGAATAATAAAGGCCAAACAAATACTGCAAATCCAGCATACAACAATAACAGTAGTCCAATGATGCGTTTTGTTCTTGGTTTAATGCCAATACGATGCCCAGCCAACACGTGTTTCGTCAGGGTGATGGACCCACGACTTCTTCAGGGCTAAGAGGGCTGAAAGGCAGGGAGGGGATAATATCTCTCCACTTGTTGTACTACCGTCCCAGCTGGTAGGGGTGAGTAACTCTAAAGAGCAGAGTATCCAAGAGTGTGTAGGTATGTACGGTACAGAGAACTGATATTTACATCAGAGGGAAGCAGCAAGTACGCCAACCGAAACCTCGGACCTCGAGGTGGAAAACCGGTTAACTAACAGCACACACAATTTCTCTGAGATATGTACTTAATAATTTCTGATGTGTATTCAACTTTTGGGTAGTTAATTACCAGAATGTTTTTACTATTTCACTGCAGTTTTCACTGTCTATTGCGTTTTTTTAAAGGGTAACACTTTTGCTCGATCACGCCTGGATGCAGGTTGCTCCTTAGGGGTGCCAGGAGGTGATCTCCTCCTTCTCTCTGTAATTAAGTTGAATGATGGACTGAGTCATGGTTCCTGTCAATCTGGATACCATTTGATACCCAGAACTCCATGTGTGGGAGCACTTTGTGGAACAGCTACTTGGGGTTGTCCATCCCATCTGATGATTATTCATATTCAGCATCCACACTGGTCAGTTGTATACGTTATCTTAGTTGGCCATAACATGCCCAAATAAGCCCTTGGGGATGTTGTCTACATGTCCTGTTGTCCACCTTAGCTGAGATGTATGTCTATATGTCATCTGAATCCTGATTTCTAGTTACCTGGAAGATTTTAAGGTACTGGATGGTTTAGATAAAGACTAGTCCTTGAACTATTTAAGCAACAGGGTAGTGTGCAGAGTCACCTGCAAGCAGAGAGGGCTTACTTTTCATGAGGGCGTTGACCGTTGACCATTATAGAATAGGATGGGTCTGTTGGGCATTTATTCGGGCTAAAGTGGTACTTAATGTGGGACATGTGAATGATTTTCAATGCGTAGCATGGAGTAAATAGCCACATCAAGATAAAAACCACGACTTTCAGAGAGAATACATGCCTTACAATCATATTTCTGCTCTATAGCTCTTAGCTCGGTTACTCGCAGTAGCAACTACAAACCTATTGTGGCCACACAGGAAGATAAAATCACTTTTATTCCCTGAAACACTGTGCCGTCAGTTAAAGTATCTGTTCCCAGGTACTAGATGATCTAGCCTTTTCAAAAGTGTAAAGCCTCAAATATGGCATAGTTGAAGAGAAGTTTGTACTCCCCCACAAAGGTAGGGAAGGATAAAAGTCAGGCAATGAGTATAAAAAAGAACACCAGTACAGAGTACATTCAACGTTTGAGTCTTCTTAATTTACATGCCCTGGAAATCTAGCTTCTCATTAAGAAGTGAAATAGTTGATGGATGAAAGGTACCTATATAAGATATCGCTATAGAACCAAACTTGGGATTAACAGTAGAAAGTCTTTAATCCTCTGCTTCAAATTCCTTGAAAATACTTCTTCTAAATATATTGGAATGAAGTTTATCCCACAACAGTGGTGATCTAGCATAAACACAAGTAGATAACTGGTCCCAGCTCCGAGGAGGCGTGACCAAGAAGATACAAAAGAAAGCACCTAAGGAAACTGAGAATTAGATACATTCTTGGAGGCCCAAAAATATAAGGTCGTCCATAGAACAGGAACAGCCTACACCTCAACACTGCAAAGACAATATCTCTTAGAAAGAGCTGAGATCCAGCCATTAATTGGCTGCTGGAAGAGGTCTCAGAGCAATATCTGGTAGCATTGCAGGGCCTGTGAAGGTGGTGAGTAGTGAAACACAACCCTTGCTGTACAGACTGTAGGTGCTGCATCTGGAGTGAATGGTCTACATGACGACTGCCCTCTAGACCGAAACGTCGACACTTTCATCATATCCGGAAACGTTGCTTTGGCACAAACTCACGACAACTTTTTATTAATTAATTTTGGTTGTTTGCTGTATCCATTTGGAGTTGATGTCTTTGGTTGTGAACTGTAGAGAAAATATTATCCATCTCTGTTCATGACTTTTGCTTGAATTCACTTTTTTGTACTTATCTCCCCAACTTTGTGCTAGTAAATATACATTTTCTGAATATATTCTTTTTTGCTCTGTGTGTTCTCTCTTTACCTTCCATCAATTTATTTTGACTATATACTAAGACTGATATCCTGTGGATACATCTGAGTGTGTTACATTAGTACAGCTCACAAATTAGATCGACTATTTTTCCAAATAAGTCCCTTGTAGCATACTTTGACCTTAAGCATCTGGAGTGAAGGCAAGGGGAATAGACTGGAAGAAAGGTCATTATATCTAATTGGGATACTGGTGAGTATGATTACCAGGGAATATGGGCACAATGTCCTGATGCCAACGAGTAAGAAGTGCAACAAAATGCCAGAAATCTTTGTCATTCTCAAATGTAGAACCTTTAACTCCATAGCTGCTAATACACATTCCTCCCCAGTGCTGCGCTGTCCATTAGAACTAGTGCTGAATGGACGTTCAATGGTCGTGCGCAGCACTGGGGAGGTAGCGCTGCTGACGACCATTGGTCGTGCGCAGCACTTAAGGGGTTAAATGGCTGGAGTTATAAGACACCACTGAGGTATTGCCATCAGTCATATTAAGTATTAAGTGTTTGTTCTATTACCCTGCTCTGAATCAAGGCCCTTTAAGGAATCCTAGCAGATATAAAAAGAAAAGTCTATTGAAAGTTGTAATGCGCATCAACATTTCTCCACTGGGACACCGCAACACAAACATATTCCTTTTGCCTTCTGCCATAATATTTATCTCTCCTTTACCTCGATGACAATGATGTAGTAGCAGTTTTGAGTTAGACCCAAATGTTTGAGGTTATTGATTTGTACCATAAAGTGGCTGTGCACATTTCCCAGTTTCTATAAATATGCAGATTTTTTTTTTCAAATTGCTATTTGGCAGTAAGCCATTGAAAATCAGAAAAAAGAAAATCATGCCAGACAATACGAATTTTTTTTAATGCGAAGTGCAGTTTGCCTTCTTAAATAAAAAATTGTAGGTAAGGAAATAATCAGCTATATTTGGTATTGGGTTTAATTCTAAAACACAGCACATGCAAAGGCCAATTACAAGATGAAACTATGCATAAATGTGTTAATAGCAAGAACAAATTCTGCTCAGCATTTTTCACACTTAATAGGGACTTCAGTGGTTCTGAAAATCGATAAACAATGCCAAATTTGCAATTTCCAAATAAAAGACAGTGTATTGCGAAAAGGTTCGATTTTTGGACGGCTTTCGCTTGCAGGCTTCTGTGTGACCCCCACGTGCTGCAGCTTTTCCATCAGTCCTGCTATCTTGTGTGAATCCCAGTCTCCCCGTGTCCCCCCGCCCCCTCACAATGGTCTGATGCAGTTTAGTATCAGCTGCTTGACAGAAGGGTGAAGTCAGGATACCTCAGTGGTCCCTCTGAATAGACGCTGTGGGTGGCTTCCATGGACACGCCCCCTCTGCGTGCCCATTGTCTTCACGCTGTCTTCAAAGCTCGCTCCCATCCAAAGTGGGCGGGGCAACCCATCCAGCGTGGCAGTAACTAGCCTCGCCATCTGCCTCGCCAATGGAGGGAGCGCCTGTGACTCGTGAAGCAAAACAATGCAAGTCAAATTGGGACGGGCCACAGTGCAGTGGAAGCTAGGTAAAACACTCCGTTCCAAAAGGGTTATGGAAGCGACCACTCGAGTGGAAACCAGGCATCTGCGCACTCTCCATTAAACCAACAAGGGGGGGATGCTTCAGTGAAACCATTGGAAAAAGCATCAAACATGTCTGGGGCTGTGTTGTTGTAGCAGTGGAGAGTGCACAATACTAACTCTCAACATGGATTACCCAAAGGACGCAAGGAGGTTCTCAGTGATTCTTCCTGTGTGGTAACAACTGTTGCTTTCTGTGTCGCGCATCTCATTTGCACAACGCCATTGTCCAGAAGACGCCAAATATGCTTGGTCGGTCTTCACCCTCATTTATTTTATTGTTGAAACTTATTTTAATCCGTACAGTAAAAACAAAAGTGCAGGGGGTTATCAACAATTAGAACAGGTCAGAAAAAGATGTTCTTGCTCCTCCCCATATCATAACGGCAGCTTAGTAGTGTGGTATAAACATGGCATCAATGTCACACAAATCAATATTTCTCAATTTACAAACTCGGAAATACGAAAGGCTCTGTCGACCTATCAGAACGGAAACTGGTTGATAAAAGTAGGAACTTGATTTTGAACTGCGAAATATTCTTTGGCGTAATTTTGTATCACAGAGCAAAGTTAATTTCGCCGAATTTTCCTCCAAAACCCTTAAGTCCTGAATCTTGAGAAAAGTTTCTTACCTGGTTGCGCCACTGCTACTGACGAGTAAGCTAACCTAAACCATGACACACGTATCAGTGACATGTTTACTGCATTCTGCCTACATTTGTATAGCGCTTCATGCCTTTGCGGAGGCGCCGAAGCGCCTTCAGTGAACGGGTAGATGCTGCCCCAAAGGTCGTGCTTGTGTGTAAGATTGTGGGAAGCGTTGGTGTCGGTCGTGAGGATCCCAGGAGTGCGGCTCCAGTTGTGCTGTGGTTAAACGTGACACTGCAGATAAGCCGGGCACTCTGGAGAAAGTACTGGAACGGACTTGTTGTGTGTGCAGGCAGTGGTACATGAAGTAATAATGTCCTGTTGGGCAGTGTCTTATTAGACAGAACAGAGGCGGCGTGAACACGAAAGGACTCCGTACTTGCCATAAAAGGAGTACCTGATACGGGAGAATATTACGGGGCCCCTGTTTTTTTACTGTTCCCTTGTGCTGCGCGCAGAGGAAGGCCATGTTGGAGCGGAGGTATAAAGCAGAGAAAGAGCAGATCCTTAATTCTGTGAGGGAAGATTTGTGTTTCTAAAGAGATGCTGACAGGTTGGCAGTGACCCAAAAAGCCATTTATTGTGTGTTCTCTTCAGGAAACTATTGCATGAAGTTACCGCGGTGTTTGGAACCAGCAGGGTCACGTGGAGATTCCCCCTATGAGTTACACAGATTTATGTAGCACTAATGCAGTAAAGGCACGCCTTCTTAGTCGCCCAATTTACAGTTCTCTGAAATGAAGCGCAGTAATACAGAAAGCGATGTGCCCAAGATCAGTGGGTGTGTCGTGCCTAGAACTCGAGTAAAGTTCCAGGCAACAGTTTGCAGCACATGCCTAAACCACTACATGTAAGAAATCTAGGATTGACAATATCTCGAAATAATCAGCAATGCCCAGACGTGTAGACAGTGGATGCAAGGCCAAGGAGCGGGGGCTGCAGAGGGTTTCAGGAAGGGACCCTAGGTCAAGGTGTGCCAGTGCAGAGACACAGACATGTGGTGGGGCCTCTGATTTCGTTTTTACGTTGGTGTCCCTGCAACTGGCCTTTGCTAGTTAAGGGAATGACTTTAGTCGTGCTCGCTGCTCACCCGCTTGCAGCTCCATAGGCACAGAGTCACCGACCCTGCTCTTCTTCCACCACTACTGCGCAGTTCGAGACCTGGCCCCCCTGGTGTACGTTCTGTGCATTTTGCCGTTAATACATTGACTTGAAACACTATGCATTATGTGTTTAATAATAATAATACTGGAGCTAGTATAGCACAAACAGCTACCTCAACAACAGAGGTGTTCCGGCGCTCTAGCAGCAAGCACTGCATGCAGGGAGGTTTAGGCACTGTAGCCAGGCCTAGTCAAGACTAAAGAGCCATTTCTTCAGCGCTTTTCTGAAACAGGTCTCTGTGTTAGCTTGGCGGAGGTACCCAGGCAGGGCATTACACATTTTGGCCGTTCTTACTGCGAACGCTCTACCACCCAAACAGGATTTCGCAAAACGGGGAGTACAAAGCAAATTCTGCAAATTTGACCGCAGAGATCGATTTTGCTTATAGCAGCAGAGTCTTTGTTTAAGATAACTAGGACATTTTCCCTTAAGGGCCTGATAGGCCAGAGTCATGGCCTTAAATTCGATTCTTTTTGGCTACTGGGAGCCAGTGTAGCTCATGTAGGTGCAGAGAGACATGATGCCGGAAAGGAATACATCTAATCAGTCTCGCAGCCGCATTCGACACCATCTGAAAACGTCTAATCGAATATTTAGGCAGGCCAAGATATAAGCCATTTGTGTAGTCCAGCCTGGATGTCACTGTGGCATTGACTACGGATTTGCGGCAATCTTCTGGCAGGAAATGTAAACATTTGCGGAGGTTTCTCAATTTGCTACAGCACGTAGTGGAGACCTGTTGGATTTGAGCAGAGAAGGAGAGATCAGCCTCCCATCTCACACCTAGATTTTTGATACTATTGTTGGGAGAAGTCGGAGGGCCCATTTCTGATGGCCTCCACAGATCTGGAGCAGGCACTGGGCCCTTTCCAAAAAACAGCACCTCTGTTTTTCTGGCATTGAGTTTTAATTTGTTTTTAATCATCCAAGTGCTATGTCTCTCAAGTAGCCTTTAAAATTCTTAAAAGCCTCTACCGTCCGCTTTTGAAAAGGGAAAAACAACTGGGTATTGTCAGCGTAGGAGATAGCCTTCACTCCCCAGTTGGCAATCAAGGAGAAAAGTGGGGATAGGTACAAATTAAAAAGTAAAGGGCTCAGCGCAGAGCCTTGAGGAACGCCACACCACAGGTGTTTAGGTTTGGATTCAAATGGTTGTAAGGTGACTCTTTGAGTGCGACCGCTCAGATATGATTTCAGCCAAGTCAACACCTTCCCCCTAAAGCCTGTGTCTTGTAATCTCTGAATCAGCAGGGCACGGTCGGCAGTGTCAAATGCTGCAGACAGGTCCAGGAGCACCAGCAGCGCTGATGCCTCTGAATCTAGCGACCATCTCACTGACTCGGCCACCGCAAGGAGGGCGGTCTCCGTGCTGAAGCCCACCCGGAAACCAAATTGTGTGTCATGCAGGGAGGCATTGCTCTCGATAAAGTTGGTTAGTTGGTGCTGGACCAACTTCTCTAGCATTTTTCCCAGAGCAGGCAGCAGTGAGATTGCCTGAGATTGTTGAGGTCTCCTGGGTCACCATTAGGTTTTTTTCTCAGGGGGAGAAGGGTAGCGTGTTTCCACTTGTCCGAAAAAAACGCCAGTTTCAAGAGATGAGTTCCAGATATGAGATAGCGCACCAGTAAGCGAGAGACAGCATTTTCCAAAGTTTAGGAGGGCATGGATCGTCTGGGGCACCTTGCCGACATTTTAAAATTGCAGCCAATGCATCTTGATGCGAAATAGGTAAGAAATTTGTGAACGGAGGAACCCCCGCAACTCCCAATGGCGTGTCAGGTGTCTCCGTTGCCTTAGGTGCTGAGAAGGAGTCCTAAACCTTTAAGATTTTATTATCAAAAAAGCTTGCAATGTCTTCACACAGAGCTGGGGATGGTTGCACTTCAGTCTCTATTGCTTTTGGCTTAAAAAAGGTCTGTAATCCCTTAAAAACCGCTTTACTGGAGTGATCTGCCTTGTGGATACTTGAGACAATGTAATTCCTCCTGGCTGCTTTTTGCTTCTCTAAGTGAATCAGAGAACCATGGTGCAGATGTGGACAGTCTACGGGACTTAACCATTCTGGCCGGAGCAACGGCCCCCACAGCAGTGGAGATCCATTGATTTATAGCAAGAACATCTTGTGGTAATGAGGGTCCACTCAGGAAGATAGTATTTCAGGATGATTTATTCATGAAGACAACAGGTAGTAAAGTACATGACATCATGTAGTTATGTTGTAGATCAGAGCCCCACTAGGAGCAGCATGTCAGCTGCTCAGCCCATGACCAACTGTCGCTCTGCCTCTCTCAGTCCCAACAATCCGAGGCATCATCAAACTCCAACATTCCAATGAGACAGAGCACAGGCACTGGCAGAGCAGGGCTGGTAAAACACCTTACAATATAATATGCAGGATACTACACATCTGCATTGGGGTCTAGAGATAGAGAAGGGAAATTATTCTGTAGGATTGGACTTGGCGCTGCTACAGTCAGGTTTTTCCAATTTCTTTTTATGGTGGAGCGCATGCCTCTGGCCTGGCCGGGTTTGGTCAGCATAACTGAAAAAGGAATCAGGTAGTGATCCAACCACACAAGAGGGCAAGGTGTCTCCATATCTATTGAAGAAATGTTAGAGAAAACTAGATCCTGGGTGTGGCCTGATTTATGCGTAGGAGCGGATAGGATACGAGTTGCATTTTGCTGGGATTGTACCCTCTTTTTTTAAACACTGACCAGATTGTTTTCCTCTGTTTTTTATTTCCCTTTAGGTGAGACTATTTACACTCTGTTGTGCATGGAATTGGCTTTGCAGTAGGGTGTGGCTGGGCCACTTGCACAAACCAAGTTCTTCTTCCCAACGTCACTGAACATCTATCAAATCATGTGCTGCTCAAAAGGAGAGAGCAGCCACTAGAGCTCCCACATTAGCTGGGAAACCCAACATCAACAATTCAATAACAGTCCCAAGCAAACCACTCCAGTAATAGTCAAATGCAATAAATCAAGTCCATTCAATTCTTCTTGTTTTCCAGACCGATTTATTTTCAAGATCCTCGTTTCATCAGTAGTCCCTCTAAGCCAACACGTGTTTTGTCAGATCGATGCATTAACATCACTGACTTCCCCAGGGCTCATCAAAAGCAACATCAATTCTGTATCAATATAATGTCCGGTATAATCGACATTAGAAGTCCAGCATGTTTCTCTGCTATGGACATCTGCTCATTGGCTGTACAAAGGAGCATTCTCCCTCATACAGGTCTTCTGATTGAGACTCGGAATCGTAGTCATATATAGAAAGGGATTCTTATATATCTCATCTCCTACGCTGACCACACTCAGCTCATCCTCTCACTCTCAATGAACTCCACCTTGATGAAGACTAACTTCCAAAACTGCATGAAGTACATCACGCAATGGATGAAAGGCAACTGCCTGAAACTCAACATGGACAAAACGGAAGTCCTGATTTTCGCCAGACACACCGCACTTTGGAATGACTCCTGGTGGCCAAAGGTGCTCGGACCCATCCCCACACCGAAAGACCACGTCTGCAACCGCTGCATCATTCTGAGCAGAGAACTCTCCATGAAACAACAGGTCAATGCCGTTGCCTCAACCTGCTTCCACATGATCCACAAAATCTTCAGATGGCTCCCCATCAGCACAGGATGGTGACACAGGCCCTCATCACCAGCCGGCTCGACTATGGAAACACACTCTATGCCACCACCTCCTCATAGCTCCTGCAAAGACTCCAGACAATCCAGAACGCAACAGCCAGACTGATCCCCAACCTGCCCAAGAGGACACACATCACTCAGCACATGAAAGACCTCCACTGGCTCGCCGACGAGAAGAGATCCACAACCAAGACCAGAATACATAAACCACCATCTGATCTTCCACCAACCCTACAGAAACCTCCACTACGCACACCTCACGCTCGCTCAGACACCATGTATCTACCGCAGCCATGCTGGAGGACACTCCTTTGTCCATCTCTCCACCAAAGCCTGGACTCCACCTCCGCACTTCTCTATCGCTGAACCACTGCAGGAAGGGTCTCAAAACCGGGCTCTTTTGACCTGCAGCACAGCACCTGCATACCCCCCAGGGTGATTACCTGTGCTAAACAAATACTACTTGATTGATTGATTGACTGCACTCATAAGGCTGTTTGCAAGTCCATTACAGCGCCTCTCTACTCAGAGGGTACCTCACAACTCCATGTAGAGCCAAGAGAAGGGGTGGGGCGCACAATACAGTTTGCAGGTGACATGGTCAACCAGTGAATATGTCTCTTCATACACTTGGTCCCACACATTATGTGGTATGTTAAGCAGGTACGCTACAGGTGGATTAATGAAACAATTTACCCAGCATTTGAATAATCGTATCACCATTTTAGATAATTGCCTCTGTTGTAGATAATTCTCCCACTCACACCTGTAAGTATGTCGTTTGTGTGACCTGTCTGATGTCTGCAGTTATCTCTCTGGTTTCCTATTTATATATGTATTTTAGTAAGCTGGTCAGAGGGTGACATTATTTTACTGTTGCATCCTCACTATCGAGTTTCCTTACTGAAAATGTGGTTTGATGACGTCGTACAGGGTCATTATCAGTACCAATTAGTGGTCTTACACCATTTGTTGCCCTAGTAACACAAGCAGTGCTAGCAGGTGAAGCCTGCCATTCGCTGTAATACTCTGGCTCACTCTGGCTCGCTCTTGCTCTCTTTTGAGGAGTTAGCCTTCTCGATAAGTTCTTAAGACTTGGTGTGGTTGACCCAAAGATTGTAATTGTGATAGCGGCCTTGATTCTGAAGGTCAGGCTAGGACTTCTGAATTTACCACAGACCATTCACAGAGGTGCTTTGGCTTTTCAGTCACACTCTCAAAGAGATTAACAAAGGTGACTTTTTCTTTCTGGTGCCAATCACACCATTTCCATTTTAGTCTGAATAACTCGAAGATGCAAAGCTCGACTTTAGAATCAAAAAACATTTTGATATGATCACCACCTTCATCAAACTTGGCATGGTTTCTTAAGGTTACGAAATTCTCCGCTGGTGCTGCCAATGACAATAGTGAAAGGAAAGCCACATTATTTCAAATATATCTGTTTCCTATCAGAGCCTTCTTGGATTGCTGTACACCTGCCTCTCTATTTTCCTCATCAAGGCCTGTCTCCACATTACTGTGTTTGAGGGTATAGCACAGAATTACATAGAATGGATGTTGATCAGAAGGGGGAAGGCTGGAGGAACAGAAGATTGTTGGTATGTTGTAGGCTGGAGGATGGGGGTGAATATCTTAAGTCTGGTCATGTGTTTAATTATCTGTGGGGGAACGCGCCCAGAAAGTAAATATATTTCCAATTGTTTTAATGTGTAGCAGGTGTGCAATGAATTTCAGAGGGGTTGGTTAGCAAATCCGAAAGTCTGACCTTCTCCATTTAAGAATTATCTGCATGTACCTTGGTTTTTACTGGCACAGTTGCGAACGGGTATCTTTGGGTATGTGGGTTTTATTTGAGGTCTGATTTTGAATGGTACAGAGGGAATTGAATTGAACCAAGGAGCCAGAGGAGTTAAGTGAAGTACAGAAGTGATTTAAACATACTACCTGGCTACAACACTTTAGACTCTCTTCAATGTGTTTTCTGCTTGCTCTAAGGTTTGTGGGAACCATTACCTACTCCAAAGAGGGAGAGACTAACAGGGAAGAGGAGAGTAGAAGAATGGACCTTTGACCTCAGCTGCACAGAATAGCCACAGAAGAAAAAGGAAAACACACCAGCTGGGTATAACGAGTGGGAAACAATACCCATGTACTGCAGACTAGAGCTAGAAAGCATGAAATGTTGCACACAAAAATATAAACATTGCCCACCTGCGTCTGTTGAGGGATATTTACAAAGCCCGTATCCCGTGGTCCAACAGTTACAAATCGGTTCGCGGGTGAGGTGCTGGATGTTGAATACGCTGTGAAAGGAAGCAATATAAGTTTAGACAAAGGCAACATAAACATTGAATAAAATGGCAGCATAAGCATGTAAGTAAAATATACACTTCCTGAACTTTCAGAGAGGAGACATCAAGGCCGTAGTTTCAAAATATAAACTATATATCAGAAATTATAAAGTTGAATGTCTGACTAGAATATAAAAAAATCCAATAATTATTTGGAAAGTTAAAATAATAAAGAAAAATACTGTTTTTATATGTAATAAGATAGAAGCGTGTTACAGCACCTGGCATTTCAGGTTTAAATTTATTGTATCGGGCTTCCTTTACTGACCTAACCCATACAAGACATTTACAAGGCAGCTGCAGTATTTAAAGACTCCCTTTTAGACCTCCTTCAGCAGCCACCATAGGAGGTGTGAATAGATGCCCACGTTCTTCTTTAGACCTCTTTTGCTCTTTTTCGACTCACTTTGAGCAAAACCCATTGTATCAAGTAAAATCTTGTTCATTATTGTTAGACCTGGCACCATTGGCGTGGGTCTCACTTCCATTTTTGCTGTTGCCTCATGTGTTTTTGCTGTGTTAGATGCTTTGGGCACTGTGCCACTTCTATCCAGTGCCACAGTGCAAGTGCTCCCTATTGTAAATTGATGAATGGATTAGTGATTCCATGTTTGGCTACTTTGGTTTACTTGTCAGACCCTAGTCTAGTGCACTGAGTGTGCCAGGGCGTGTATTCCAAATACTGCTGGTGGGCCTACAGCACTGGTTGTGCCACCCACAGAAGCAGCCTTGTAAAATGTGTCTAAGGTTTGCCATTGCAGAGCCTGCGTGCAGTCTGGTACTGTCATGCTGACTGGGCAAGTGCACCCACTTCCCATTCCCTAAACCTTCCCTTTTCTTCATATCAGTCACCCCTATGGTAGGCCCAAGGGCAGGGTGCATTGTAAGTATAAGGTAGGACAAGCCCTGATTTGTGTGGCATGTCCTAATAGTGAATTACAGACATTTTCGTTTTTCACTATTGCAAGGCTACCTGTTCTCCATAGGCCAGAATGGGCTGTTAGAATTGTTTATTTTTATAATCCTAACAGGCCCAGAGAACATGGTAGAAATTCGAGTTTAGTATGCCTGAACTCAGAATAATAAAATACATCTTTTAATGAAGTTTATTTTAATATTCTGTGTTTGCAAATACCACTTTTAGAAAGTAGGTATTTGCTTGTCTACCCATTCAAACCTGCCTCTGCTAGTTTGTGTATTCCTATGTCTGGTTTCTGTGAGTGACAGAGCTGGGGAATTCCAGGAGACAGGCTGAGTGACCCAGTGGTGAATAGAGAGATCTGCATCTTGATGGGAGGAAGGAGTGCACCTGAACTCTGAATAGGGCTGTGCCTGCCTTCCACAATGCTGGCTCCACCCCCTGGGGAGCGGCTGATGTCTCTACCCTTCACACTGAAAGAAGAGAAGGAGTAATGTAAACAGTGTGCTCCAGGACTGTACTTGCCTTCCACAATGCTGGCTCCACCTCCTTTGGGGCGTCTGATGTGCATGCCCTGCACTGTGAAAGGAAAGGAGAAGTCTGGTAAACAGAGTGCTTCAGAACTGGTTTGGACTGGGCAAAGGCCCCTCTCCCCTCAGAGAACAAAGGATTTTTGGGTATAAATATTGGGACCCTTATCCCATTAAATTAGATCACTCTTGGACTACAAGAAGAAACCTTTACTGAGGAGAGGAACCTGAAGAAACTGAGGAGAGACTATTCCCAAGCTGAAGTGCTGCTTGGGGAATTGGCCTACAGTGGTTGCCTTACTGCCAAAGGAAGGAGAAAGGAACTTTGTGTACTTTGCTTTCAACTTGTGAAGGATCTCCAAGGGCTTGAAAAACAGCTTGCCTCCTGCTGAAGTCTCGGGGACAACAGACTTCACCCCCCCAGCTCCCCAGAGTTCTTTTGGAAGTGCCTGCTACTGTTTTGGGCCTTCTGAGAAACTGCGTGTCACAAGGAGCTGGAAGCGCGACTCAACGAGAAGAAGTGTGTCGCCGTCGCTGTGCCTGCCGTCGCAACTCCGGAGGAGGAGGGTGTTTCCGCTGGAACTGTCGCACTGCACCGCATCGGAGTGAAGTGTGCCGCAACCAAGAGGAAGCGTGTCGCCGTCGCTGCTGCTGCCGTCACAACTCCGAAGAAGGAGGTTGTCACCGCTGGAGCTGTCACACTGCACTGCATCAGGAAAAGAATCTCGCAACGAGGTCGGAGCGTGTCGCTGCTGCTGCCGTCGCAACTCCGAAGAAGGAGGGTGTCGCCGCTGGAACTGTCACACTGCACCGCATCGATCAAGAGCACCTCGCATCCCCGAGACGCGCGCCGCCGTTGGAGCTGCTGCCATCGCATCTTGGATGTCGCCGCTGTAGTTGTCGCATCGATAAGAAGCTTCATGCATCGTGGAGAAGAGCATCGCCCCTGGAGCTGTTGCCGTCGCATCGTAAGGGTGGCCCTGCAGTCCACGCATCGAACCGAGAGCTTCTCACATCCCCGAGAAGCGTGCCGTATCTGGAAGATCTTCACGTCTTTATTTCTTTGTATCTGAACTTTGCCGCATTTCCCATCGCTGCGACATTGCTTGTCGTGGAAGCGCAACACAACTTAAGGTACATTGACGCAGAGTGTTGCATCTAAGAACTGAACTGAGTTAAGCTTAATCTACCATCTTAAAGTAATCATAGTGTGTATTTTTGTCGTTTATGGTCTTGTGGTAACTCTATATAAAGTCTACTTATTTGTTTATATAAAACCTGTGTGCTATCCATTTGTAGTGTTGTCACTGGGTTACTGTATGTGGTCACAACTGCTTAATTTACAACACTTCTGAAATAAGCCTTGACTTCTCGCGCCACGCAACCTAGAGGGTGAGCAGGGGTTATTTTAGGTGTGCAATCTCCTTTCCCTGACTAGAGGAGAGGGTCCCTATTTGTCAGAAGTACCTACCTGTGCCAACTAGAGACCCCCAAATCTAACAATTATTATTTCAAAATTGGAAACAATAGCCACCAAAATGTATTCCTTAAGGCCCAACTATCTTAATAATTTGGAATAATGGAGCTAATCCAAGGGCAACTGAATTCTAATCAGGTCCCGTTTTTGTCCTGCTCTCCCTCGAGAAAACCCGCCACAAAAATCTGTAAAAGAAGTGATTACGGTTGCCCACCATATTGATCGGAAGAGTGTGAATTTTGTATCGGGTAGCGTCTTCTATAGACTAGAGTGTTTTTCCTATTGTAAAACTCCCCGGGAGAGTTGTTGGGTTCATCCAAGGCCACTGAACCTGATTTGACCCTCATATAAGACCTACTCCTGCATGAATGAACTGAGCTCTATAATGTTTTTCTAAGACTGAATATACACTTTCTTAGCCAGCGCAACAACTAATTCAACACCGTCCTATTCCACTTCGAGAATGGTCAGGACATCAATCACTGTCCTACTAACAGCACAGAAAGTAACACATTTCTAACTTTTCCTTTGAATAATTATTTTATGTCCTTCAATGGGGTCAACAATAAACTTTATTTACAGAATATTAACAGTCAATTTTATTGAGTTGTTCAATTATGTTTTTTTTTTTGGTTGGTCCTCTTTTAGGTCTTAACGTTCAAATTCATAATATTGTTCTTCCCGTTTCTAAAATCTCAAACATCTCTTCCGTGGTCAAGGGTTGAGCTCAGCTAAGCTAGCAAAAGGAGAAACAAGGAGAACCTTAAGGTATTATTAGCTAACCTATGAATGAAAATATGGGTTTATGTGTTTTGCAAGGTTGCTTAGATCACAATAAACCTCTATTTTCTTTCACTCCTACCAAGCCAATTATTTTCTCACACATACACATCTAAGTTTTTTTCATTAAACATCCCCTACTCTTCTTAGACTTAACAGTGCATTGGAAGCAGAACAATGAGTTATCATCATGCCTATTTATGGAATTGCTTAAGCCATGGTTTGAGAAATGCAAGAGACTGTTTCAAGTTCTGCTTATTTCTCAAAATATCCATATTTAAAGAAGAATGTGCAATTTTATCAAACAGCTTCCTATGTGCACTCCCATCTCCTCCTCAGCTAAACTCACTTTCATTTCTGATCACTACTATCCGTTCTCATCACCACTGTATTATGTTATGTTTAGCGCGATCCCAGACTCAGCTCGTGGTGGAATAAGGAACTATCGAGCTATATTTAACACAAGGGTGAACTTGTAGGGTGGGTATTCGTGGACAGAGCACACTGAGAGGGTAATGTACATTTTCTGTCTATATCGGATAGCTGTAACCTGCGTCAGAAGCTCAGCCTTTTGCTATTTTCCCACACTAACACAAAGTAAATTTATAGAGGGTTAAAAATAATAGAAACTGCTATCCTGTATAATGTAGAGTGGATAAGTAACATTCCCCGTGAGCACCAAAAAAATGAATCCCTTTGGATGATTACATGCTTTAATGGCAACATAGCCGAGTAACAGGAATACACATTTTTTAAAATTTTATAAGT
This sequence comes from Lissotriton vulgaris, assembly GCF_964263255.1. NCBI lineage: Eukaryota > Metazoa > Chordata > Amphibia > Caudata > Salamandridae > Lissotriton > Lissotriton vulgaris. The sequence goes on along the minus strand of NC_141685.1, from coordinate 441,971,994 downwards.
AATCATAAACTTCAGCAAATAATAATATCAGCATGCATTTCTGTGCAAGTTCTATGCAAATTATAAAGAAAACGCTGTATAAAGTTCTTCAAAAGTAATGTTTTGTGAAAGTAATATCATACATCCAATGACTAAGAGAAGGGAGTAAACATAATGCCCCTTATAATGTTTATGTTTGAAATAAAAATGGGACACACTATGTATAGGACATGCTACAAATTATAAAGACAGCATGTAATGGGGACACACCTCCAGCCCCCCATACAGTCTAAAGAGCAGAATGAATTAAAATAATATCTAGTTTGTAAATTTCATGAAACATTTTTTTGAAAAGATGCCTATGTCTACCTATACCTGACACGGTTTCTCAGACTAGGCCTCAATGAAATAACACCATTATTAATGGAGTTATTTTCAGATTTCCTTATTTTTTTCATGAATTTTATACTGGTATATAGGAAGTAACAACAGAGATTAAAAATATATATTTTTGTTAATCAAGGCGAGGAAAATGATCCCCTCAATTATAGAAGGATGCCTTATTTATTTATGAACCACTAAAAAAATGTGACTGTAGAGTCACACAGCGGTGGAGGTTCTAGCATTGTTTGCGTCTTTATTTGAAGTCACCAAAGGACCTGAATAAAAACGTATATAATGTTATTTTCATTAAAAGCTATATACTATATGCAAGGTCTGACCTTGGTTAATTTAAGTAGGAAGTGGAATATTCCATATTCCATCCCCTTTGACTCTTGAAATAGGGCATAACGTGGAGAAGTGTGGCTCAAATGGTTAGAGCGGCAGACCCTGATTCAGACGTCTGGTCTGGGACCAGGGTTCAATACCCGCCTCGGCGGGTCTTGGGCTCAATTTCCTCAGACCTGATCATTCTCGCCTCGATGCCTATTCTAATCATGGGTCCCACTCTGCAACTCTGGGCAATAGCTTGCTTAATCTCCACAACGGCCCCAACAGCGCTGGAATGCCTGGCTTCACCTTGGGGGTGCCCAGGAGTGGACATTCCACAGGGAAAAACCAGGAAGGGTCCCTAAGCGGTATATGGACAGAGCCGGGACACCTCAGTTGGAGGTAGCTGTGCGCTTTACAAATGGCATTTACATAAAACAAAAATACCAAAATAATGATCAAATAATTACTGAACCTGCTATTTATGACACACTATATTGCAATCAGCACGTCAAAGAATGATGCAGTTATGTCCAAATACTTAACAACATTGAAGACTTACTGGGTGAATTAGGAGAGGCACCTCCTCCTTCCGTAGATGTAGTTGGAGGTTTTGTGTCTGGCACTGGTAAGGGCACAGGCCTAGCCATTGGTGGCGGAGGTGGTGGTGGCAACATTGGGGTAGGAAGGAATGGATTGTGCACCTTGCCTTGACTGCTACCATTGGGCTGATGAAAAAAATATACATTAGTACACAGTGCACAATATACTGCCTTGCATACACAAACCAAACCACATTCAAGAATATATGGACAGGTCCAATAACCAAACTGATGACATTAAACTGCAAGAAATATATATTAATGGGGAAAAGTAGCACACGCTCATTTGGCAATCTTAATATCCAGCAAAGTACCGAAACACTATTTCACCTTTAAAATATTGGATAAAAGTCAAGCTGAATGGGACCGCAGTATGAGAGCATCCTACAAAAAGTTGCTTGTCATCCCAGGCAGCATGATGGGAGTTAGGCCTGGGAATAAAAAATCTTGATCAAAGGGAAGAAGAGCCTCAAAAACTTAGTGAAAAATAAAATTCGTATTGTTTTAAACAAATGTGACTATGGAACTGCAGCCTGGCAAAAAAAAGAAGTTTCTGGTGTGCAAATTATAGGGATTACACACGCTAGTGGTGCAGCCAGGATAAATAAACAACATGAAAAACTGTCAGGAGATGGATACCTCTCGTCACCCAAAGAAGAATCCCAAGGAGAATAATAAGTGCTGGGTAGGCAGCTTCAACCACTGGACATTGGTGAAAAGAACCCAGAGCTGTGCAGGGTGATGTGGGCTCTAGGAACTGCACTGTGACCCATAGTAAAACCTGACACCTCAGAAACCAGTGGTGCTGATGAGATCATGACACTTATTAGCCAATATTTGTTTTCTACTGTGCGAACAATACAATGGAGTTCTAGGATTACATAAATATGAGAGACAAAACAACAAGGTCCTGGGGGTCAATATACCCTCCAATTACCTACAAAAAAGGCTAATCCCTCAAAATTAAATATGGGGCTCCTGAGGTACTTACTAATAATAGGCTCCGACTGTGAAGAACAAATGACTTACCCTTTGTGATGTTTGCTTACAAATTTTCTGACTACGCGGCAAGATACCCAATTTAACAAATTAGGCAAGACATGTGAAGGGTCCTGCCAACTTTTATGTGCATCAGTTACAAGACTTGACATTAATCTCAAACTGTGTTTAAAAGGCCCAACTGGATTAAGGAAGAATCAATAATTTACTCTGTAATAATAGCTCAGAGGCCTTCTTCAGAAGGTAAACATGTAACATGATGTTCTATTCTGACGACAATACTGGTACGTACAGTTAAATCTAAGATTCTGTGTATGTTTCGCCAGAAGGAGCTCTCTCATCACTAAAACAGACATGTAGTGTGGTGGGAGGATAAAGAGGTGAACTGGAAAATGAGGGTGGAGACATTGCTGACTTGTTATTCTGTTCATTTAAGTTGTCTCCATGCTGCGTAAGAATCCAGGACAAACTTGTTTCATGTATATACACAATTTTTCCAACACATGGAGGCACACTCACAAATGGCAAGTTTTCTCTTTTATTTAATCTACATAACTTGTTTAAAAATGGCTTTCAGATACAGAAATCCATCTTCGTTGCAATGTAATATATATCTCAGTGTAACTATTACATGTATACAGAATACCATTATGAGCATGTAGAGTTGACATGCTCTGCAACATAAAAAGATACATATGACATAGTTTCAACATTTCACGTAAATACTGTAAAAAAAATACAATGTTCAGTGCTTTTGTAAGATGTGATAGGTCTTCAAAAGCAGCTTTACCAAAAGGGAGCTAAGGACCTAATATTACTATCACGTCAGTTTCTGAATATCAGAATGAGTGTCCATAGCAAACCTCCTCATGTTAAGTAGAGTTATATAGAGATATGTGGTAAATTCATTGGACACCTTTATTGCTAAGCAAGAACTGCTTATGGATTATCAGTCACCTTGAAAATCCTGGTTGGTACCGATTGATATTAGATAAAAGTGATTCCAGCTTGTTAATGTGTCTGTATCTGTCAGTGCCTTTTGGTGTGGTTGATCATAACAGGCTTTTTGTAAACTGTAACAGTGCATGGGCTTCTGTGCCAATGTTCTGAAATAGTACTTTCCTTTCTCTCCTCTCAGTTGCAGGTGGTAATGAAGGAGAATTTAATCTCATGAAAAGCTGCTAGGACCGGCAGTGTTCCTCAAGGCTTGATCTTAGACCCTGTGTTGTTCAACCTGTAATTGGACCTGTGGGCTTGATCTTCATAGTAATTGGAGTGTCTCTTCTATGTGCAAATAACACACAATTATACTTAAAAGCATCAACTCCCAAAGACCTTCTCACTCTCCGCTCAAGTATGACACATTTCCCCTTATGAATGCCTGAAAATAGCTCAATCACATCTTGGGAAGGTAGCAATATGGACAGGATTATATTTCAGCCAGACTTCGGAATGGTCAAGTTGCCAAAGATTTGTATTTCAGGTGATATAGCCAGAAACAAACATTTTACTACATATTATGGAAGTTCCTCTATAACCAACATTGAAAAAAAAACCTAGAGACAGTACGGAAGAGCAGTTGGTATTCACAGTTAATACACAGCTGCAGGGAATCTGTAGGGGCCACACATTGCCAAACTATAAGAAATTGTTCATAAATGAGGGCCTGCTAATTGCAAAATGGGATATCATACAAAAATTGGATCGCCATCTTGTACTCTTGATAGCCGATTGTTTGGTGTATGAAGGCTAAGATAGTAATTCAGTTGAGTCTGCCCTCACAAATTTTTGAAAGGTTGTGGGGTTCATGGAGGAGATATCATGCTATTGTTAAGAAAGACCATGACATTGATAATAGAAATAGAGTTCAGAGGGTGCTATAAGGACTTCTAACATTGAGGTAATATCTCAAAGCTGACCTCTTCTGTCTCACCCTCTAGTAGGGTTTTTCTTCTATCTCTTAGTCTCTACACGATTTGTCTATTGTCTTACCCAGTAACCTGTTGATATTAAATGCTATATAAAGTAATTGCTAATATGTTCTTTGCAAAGTATTGTAATACTCTGTGGTACAGATTCACTATAGACAACTGTAAAATGAAGAACCATCAGGTAGGATGGAATAATGAAGACTTTGATCAATACTACAATGTACAACATATAAAAGATAACATCTGTCACAAGCAGAAAATGTTAATCTTATAGGCCCCCTTAGCTGATTAATCGCACTGAGCCAGAATAAGATTATCCAACGTATGTTTCTCACTCAAGAGAAGGTGCTTTCTCTGATTGCTTTGAAGAAGAATGTGCTTGTATCTCATAAAAACATGAGTTTGATTGCAGAGGGGTTATGTGTCTGAAAGATTCGAGGTTGATGCACAAGGTGGGTAATTGTTTCGGCCAGCAAAGCATGAATCAAGAGTTGGTGCATATATGGTAAAGAAAATGAAGATCAGATCAATTAAAGGATTTGGACATAGGTTTAAGAGATTATACAGCGCTCTGTTTCTTGCAGAAATTCAACCAATAAAGTTGCAATTAGGATGTTGTTCTGTTTCAAGGGAAGTTGAAAAAGGATGCAAGTTGTGATGTTGATAACCTTGGTCAGTGTGAAAAAATATACTAGGATAGTCCTTCCTTGAGTTTAGTATAATAAATAATGATAATAATAATAATGATACTAATTTGTTTCCAAGACACTTCCTTGGAAATACGTGTACAGATACAATTCAACATTAGAGTCTTTACATCATAAAACAGCTTTCTTAATTTCATGAACACAACCATCCTACGAAAAGCCACTGAAAAAGTTATTTGTTTTAATCAATTTCAAATAAAGTGTAAGGGCTGTTACTATTGCCACATAGCCTACTAAACAGATTGAAAAGTGCATGTAAACGATTTCATACCTTATATTTTAAAAATATAAACCACTGCTACAAAAAAGCTTGATAACCTTTGAATGCACATGCGGGGTTCAAGAAGTATAGAAGCCTGCATTGGTGATTATTCAAATCATGCTAACTCATTGTTTTATCATCAGAGAACTCTGTCCTGGGAAAAGAAGCAAATCTTTCTCCAAGTTATTGGACCTTGGAAGAATAGTCTATGTCTAAAAATCTTGAAAATACTTTCAATGTTCTAAAGAATAAGCTTTGAGAGTCACCCATGTTGAGTTGCTTCCTCAAATCACAAACAACACACTTTTGAATCAAGCACCGTTTAAATGTTCAATGTATTGTCCTGCTACGGAATACCAAGGAATGAACCTGCCCAATCAGGTCAAAGGGGTGTGCAAGTCAAAAGATAAGAAGTTTTAGTTAGCCACTTCGGTAGCACCAGTAATCACCAATATTAGGAGTGTAATCTAAGATGTGCCTTTGTTTGATGATGTCTGTTCTGGTTTTGGGACAGATTGTGACATCAATAACTGGATGGACACTTTAGGTATCCACTGCAAAATCAATTGAATGATATTCAAACAAACAAAATGAAAAGGGCAGTATGGTCAAACTGTATATCTGCTAGTCAATCACAAAGGATACATACTGCTATACATACCATACTGGGGTTCTCAAAGCTATTTTAATGACAACACGACTAGAAAGGAACGTCTTCATAACAACTCCCCCTTTTCAAATATGAACTGGTCATAAGTTCCCTTACCCTCCAAATGTAGGAAGGGCAGGGTAAACGTTCTGAACATTGTATAGTCACAGAGATGAAATACACAGCAAACCATTATATGTATTTGTGTCATAAAAAGTCATTGACAAACAACAATGTGTTTCATATACTCATATCATTGTTCTAAGGGGGCCCCAGACTTTTATCACTTAACATTATAGCACTTGCAATCTGAATCAAATGTACATAAATGATTTAAGACGTTGCTGGAAGCCTGCCTAGGCAGACATAAATGGCCCTGCCTCCCGCTAGCTGGAGGCAAAGAGTGTGATTGTGTAAAGATGTCTAGCAATCTTCACATATTAAAAAAAGTATTTCTGATAAATGTGCAAGCGTGGACCAAGATCCTCTTAGAACATTCACATACAGATGGTCAACCTCAGCACGCCATCACCCAACCTGGAGGAAGCCTGACTGCGTGCCACTTTATTTGATGGCAAATACCTGTGCTACAAAGGCATTTCTTGGTGTCTACCCATCTTCATGTTCTCTCCCTCTGTAGACCTAGCCTTAAATTCCAAACCCCTGGCTGTTGGACCACCAACTACTACTACAGCATGTATGCTTGGAGAATACGTTTACAGTGCCTGCAAGGACGCACAACCAGACAGCAAGGCAACAAACAGCGAGGCAACAAGAACACACTGCACAAGTGACACATATAAAATCCACAACACTAATATATATGTTTTTTAAATTAACTGTGGCACAGCAAAAGTGCTATGGCACAAACAATTTAACAATCAATAAAGGAAGAATATACTTAAAGGAGACGTATGTTCTTGAAGATGGCAAGAAATAGGTCCATATTTGAATTTTAACTGCAAGTCCCGGAGTTCTAGTCTGGCACCATCTGCAGATACTGGTAAAATGAGGGCACTTTGGATGCATGTAAATGTGTGTGTGTGTGTGTACACACTCTCTCTCTCTCTCGCTCTCTCTCTCTCTCTCTCTCTCTCTCTCTCTCAAAGTGACTAATGAGATCTTAAAGCATGTTAAAATGAATCCAAAAATTTACTGAAAAAGCAAAGGAACAAAGAAGAAAATTATGTTATAGTTAGGTGTTGAAATGAGATAAGAACTAACATTTAAAAAATTGAAATTTATCAGTTGTAGTTCAGTGAACTAAATATAACTTCTGCCCACCATGCATTGCTTATGTCCTCACATAATACATCACTCATGACATGTTAAATGACATCACTGATGAAATCACTGATAACATCATAGTCATATACAGCATAGAGTTACTGTGTGTAACATGTGGGTGCATAGAATGAAATTAGCGTAACCACTGGAAGCAATTGTGGTTGTACATGTTACATACCAGTAAAGTAAACTTTCTCAAATGACATCACTGATGACATAATCTCAAGGTTTGTTTTCACGCAGATTGGTCTATCTATAAATTACTATGGCTTTAGAGGTCCGATAGTATGTACAAAATAACTCAGGAGAATATCATCCATCAGTACTGCCATCACAGATTCCTCTCTCTTAAGTGTAGAAAGCAAGCGTCTAGTGCAACATTGACCCGATATCAAAGACTATACAGATAACATAATTCACATTAACAATCAACCACAGATATACAGGACACCCTCATTGAGTACGGTGTTTACTCTGTATTCAACTGTTCAGAGAAAGCTAAGTTTCTAAAAGTAGTGAATGTCGGTTCCAAAACGAATGACCTACTATAGACATCTTTTATCTGTATCAAACACCTAAAACTCATCAAACTTACATTGAGAAATGATGCTGATATTAGTAGAGTACTGCACACAGATTTACTTTTAAATACAAAGATTTATCACGTGTTCAATACTTCTACATATCTATGGTGCATTAGGCAGTGGCAGTTTCTCCATAGGGGGCACATGGGTGGCGATCCTCCAAACCATCAAGCCTCACTCTGTAATTTACTGCCTACATATTACAGCTTCGCATGAAAACAAACAAACTACTTCTCATTTGTTTACATGTAAAAGCTGCACTATGAACTTGTTCTAGAAAAGGGCTATCCTGGGCTGTACTGCGCATGTGTCAGACGTGGGCTGTTACAGCTATACATATCTGACATGCTGCACTAACGTCAGGCAATGCAGCATGTCAGATAATGGTGATTTGGGGCCCTATAGTCATGCACCCTTAAGCCCTATCAGAAACCCCGATAAAGTAAAAGGGACAGCCTCCGATCATATCTGAGTTTGTGATTGGGCATAAGGTTGTATGCTTCGATTTGGCACTGGTTATTGGATCTTGGAAGTTGACAATTGTGAAATGCGCATCAGAGGACTTCCCCAGGTAAGTTTCCAGCTCCTGTGTGTGAGTGAAACTATGTTTATGTTGCTTATGTGTGTGTGCGAGCAATCGTCAGTGTACGTCTATGTGAGAGTGTATGAGTGCTTGTATGAGAAGGTTTGTTCACAATGTAACCTGTAAAGAAGATTATCTATGAAACAAAGCAACTTTAAAAAAGCAGAATATGTTTAAATCAGCCTCTTGGGCATTGAGACATGACCTTGTCACCAAGTTAAGACCTGCCCTGTTCTTGTGACTCATTTTTTTCACCAGCCCCCCTTAATGGCTGCACTGTCATTAACCCACAGATGAAACACCTGTGCAACGAACTCAGAGCAAGTGATCAACATAATTGTCAAGAAGTGGCTGCTATCGTAGTGAAAAAGAAGACAACGCATACATCACATAGTGCTTTGGGCAATACAGTTGCTATAATAAGACTGAGCATTGAGCAAACAATATAAACTCATTTTGTATTTTGAATCACAGACTGCGTTACATATTTTGGCATAAGGAGATTCACCAGAATTCAAAACTGCTTCCTGATGTTGCATGGTTGGTAACTGCAGCCAAAAGGCCTTCAACTTAGACGACAGTGCTATCACGGAACTGAAAGGGAAGTCTGTTGTAATGTGCTCCCTATATTTGGTGAAGAAATGTAGCTCATCCTCTTCGCTGTCCTGCTCAGTCAAAATCTTTTTTACTCTGCACCACTTTCTAAATTCAACAGCCTCCACTGGCTTTAGGAGCAGATATGTTTTCTAAACACTTACACCAATGCTGTACAAAATAGGTAGACAAGTAGTATGGTGCATGATGCCACTATGTAAACTATAAAACAAACTAGCACGCTTATTGGATTATTGGATGATGTCATGAGTGTGGTCATAAACAATGTCCTAGAACACGTCAAGACTGATGTTGCGCCCCAGTCCGTGGCAGGGGCGCAAATTATAGTTAGCGTGGCTAAATATAACTCGTGAATTGCTGTGCTTTTTTCAAAAATTCAAAACATTAATGTCATCACTAACATATTCACTTACTTATAACGTTAGTTTACCCTTTGATTTTTCAGTGAATTTCTAAGTAAAAAAAAAAACACATACTTTTATCATGCCTAACTATAATGTTACTGTAACCTTTGGTTTTTACAGTGAATTTCTAGGCTGTGTTTTTTAACGTAAAGTAATATTTAATTACCGTACATAAAGGCAACTCCCAGTGCGCACGGCCGGTATGCAGAGGTGGGTTGACTGCAGGGCCGGGTCTAAAAATTAATATCTACCCCAGGGGAGGGCTCATCATGGCCTGTCAGGGAGGGGGACCATGCTGCTCCCCCTACCCATAAATAATATGATCTGCCCGTGGGGTGCCATCTATGGAAAATGCATGGAGATTTTGTGTTTTGAGACACCCCATTTCTCTCGGTCCCCACTTGACAGACCACCCTGAAACTTACCAGGATGGAACTGAGGTGAATGAACTTGTTTTTTGGAAGGTTTCGTCAAACGGGGCCAAAGTTATTATCAAACCAATAAAAGCTCCATCTATTTAAAAGCAGACCGAATTGGTGATGGCTAGTAGTGTGTGTGTGTGTATATACGCACACACACACCCCGGGGACCCCAATCCTCTGGGGCCCGGCCAAAGTTCAGAAAGGGGTTGGGAGCATACGGCCCCCCCCATCCCAGGCCAATTTCAACCACATTCCCTGGGGCATGCCGCTATAACAAATGGGAGACATTAATGGCACTGGGGACCCCATCCCCCAGGGCCGACTCCTGCTATGTCCTGGGACATAGTGATTTAACTGCCCGCACTGGTGTGGGCAGGGAAACCTGTATTTGCTTTCACATGAAGTCCACTCCCAGCTGGCGGGAGCTTTAAAAATGCCCTGGGGGATGGGGTCTCCGATGCCAAAAATGGACCGGGGAGGGGGCCACATACTCCCACCCATAAATACAATGTGCCAGACCCCAGGGAATGGGGTACCTGGGGCCAAAATCGGTCCAGGGAGGGGGCCATGTCCCCTCCCTCCCCCCACAAAATGTGCTGGCTCGGGGAATGTATTACATCACTCACAACATCTTCTATGACATCATTGATAATATCACTGCAACATTTTCTGTGAAATTATTAGTGAGAAAACTGCATGGCGGGAGCGCAAGTAATAGTTACTTGAGATAACTATAACTGCTGAAATTCTATTGTTTTTGTGTGTAAAATTGGAACCTAACTATAACGCCCCTGTAATCTTTGGCCTTTTAGTTAAAAAAAAATATATATATAGCTACATTCAGATTACACAGTCAAGGACCGAATTTAATGAAATATGCAAATCATCTTGTACGCCCATTGTAAAGAAATAAAATGAAAGCAGCATTTATTGTGTGAACAATCGTTTGAAGTCACTGCAATGTCAGTGGATTGCCAATTTTATCGCCTATCTGGGTTTACAGAGTTTTTGTTTCTAGCAGCCTGCTCTTTCTGGGTGCTCAGCACTCTTTGTGAGTGTTCTTTCAGGCCACAACAAGCAATGTTTTGGATCAGCAAAGCAAATTAATACTCAAGCACAGAACTATATCGATTTGTTGTCTAGACAGAAATACATCTGCTAAGGTATGGCGGACATTATTCAAGGCCAATGTAATCAGGGTTATGCAGAAGCGTGCATTTTTGTAAATGCAAGTTGTACTGGGACACTGCGACTTCCTTCCCTTACCAAGACAAAGGAAATGTGTTTTTTTACTTTTAGAAAAATAGCTCTCAAGTTCAAATTAATAGTTCTCTGTAAACATAAGGCCGAAAAGACACCATTTATAATGACCATTTAACACAGAGAGTGAAGATTTTTACAAAATATTCCCCATTACAATAAAGTTCAAAGGTAAAGAAAGGGACATAAAACACTGTTCTGACTTGCAAAAACGTGAAGGGATATGTATATTGATAAATCCAAATATTAGCTCACTTGCAAAGCATACCTTACTAAAATCCAGTCAGTTTCGCACACCCTAATCTTAAATCTGCTTTCGAACAAAAATTAGCCGAAGCGTTCACATCTGTTTGCCATATGAGATGCTCTAACAGCTGGATCTGTGCGGTGCTAAGCTGCAAATCAGAAGACGAATGTCGTATCTGCCAGTCTGCATCACAGGACGGTTTTTGCGCAGCGTGTGCTACGCAACCTGATAGTCTTTGTACTTCGCGATTTATCAGTCTGGCACTCGACAAAGAGGCGAGTCTCAAGAGGTCACATAAATCCTGTCTCATATGGCTTCAGGCAGGATTCCTTTACTGAATTCTTGCGACCATCTGAGATGGAAGTCAGCAAAGGACAGCAGACTTCCATCTCTACATTTATTTATTGCATTGCCCTGACCAGGATTTGAAAATTGTCTGCAATGCAATCCTTGTCCTCGGGAGGGAAGTGGGCTGCAATGGCAATAAAGTTGCAAATTGTGAAAGGGACACTGGGGGCACCTACAGTGGTCCATGGGACTGATGTGTGCTCCCACCCATGCGCACAGCTGTCATTTGATCAATGGAAACTGCCACATAAGGACATCTTCCACTGTGCTTAAGATTTAGTGGGTGATCAAGCACCTTATAACTTATACCCTACCACTGGAGCCACTGCAAAGCAGTGAAACCTTTTCATAAGAATAGGTGGGGAGATGCTAATCACAAGGAAATGCAACAATGACAATGTGAGTGACAAAGATGTTTGTGCCACATAGTGCAACTTCCATAGAATGTGTTATTTTCATCAAAGTTCACCGAGATAAATTTAAAAAACGTGCTTTTAAGGCAACTAGAGTACTGATTTTCGGCACTTTGGAGATGTGCTCGCAGAGTCTCTTCAATCAATCAATAATCTTTATTTTGAAATTTGCACAAATCCATTAAAGATCAACAAATATAAAACATTAGTACAATAAAATTAATTCATCAAGCGGTCATCTGACTATAGCACCAGCAGATAAAAAACAAGCCGCAGAATAACAAACAAAATCTTCATTCAACAATTGTAAGAACATTCTTGCTGAATGAACTTGGTTAAAATATCAATCTTAAAAAAAATTATAAAGACTCTTTGGGGAAGGGAGTAAAAGTCACAGAACATGACAAAATGAATCGTGTCTTGTGGAGACACACGGTTGCAGTCACGGGGCCCCAAATTTATTCCCTCATTCCAACAGTTTGGAAAAGTTAACAAACTGGGGAATTCAGAAGAAAACAATGGTGACAATTAGTCACGTAGGAGTGATAGGGCTTCATTGTATCAACAGTTTTTAACAGTAGATATGATCAGAAAGAAGGTTTGTGTTTTCCTGTCCTTCTCTGTTGGCCTGACACAATGATGAAAAATGTTCCATGTCCAGTTTAGACTAGATTTCCTTATAATCTCAGGGCTTTCAAAACATCCATCAAACCCAGGAAATTGAAGGACTTTTTAATAAATGTTATCCAAGCTATTTTCTGTACATTATCAAGAGAAAAACAGTCCCACAGAATCACATGATTTCATTTTGTCTCAGGCCTAAACCAAATTAAAATCCATTGTACATGGGTCAGCATGCAAGTGTGTTAGATAGATAGTTAACTCCAAGTTCTTGATGAACACTATACCCAGGTGTACTCTGAGGAACTCTCAGAAGATGTCTAAGATATTTGTTTTCTACTGACTTTAACACAGATACATCAATATTACCCATCATTACTACTGTAAGCATCAGCAGAAATACATTTAGATGTATAGATCTTAGGGAGGGTACTGCATCATCTTCTTTCCTAGCCTGGAAGCAAAATCGGACACTGAAGCGAAAACCCTAAATGAACAATGTCTTTTTGGTACTAACTATAGGAAGCCAGGTACACGCAGAATCAAACTGGACTCCTAAATAGGAAAAGGAATGTACTTTGATCAATACATGCCCTTGGACACAAAAGAGGTCTCTTAAATTACAGACCCCACCAACTTGTTTCCAAAGGAGCTGCTAATTGTCGCCCAGGTCCTAAGTGAAGTTACCTTGTACTTTTTCCTGCTCCTTCTTTCCACTGTGCATGGTTCTGTAAGGGCAGCACTGTCACAGGAAAAAGAGATTCTCTCATTTGAATGCTCCTTCAACTACATACATGCATTCTGTATTTCATAAGGGTCTTGCGGCCCCATTTATAATACCAAAACATATCACCTGCATGGCAAATGGTGTCATGTCTGTTTGAGCAGAGGCTGTGGTATTGTTAATGCAGGCCCCTGGCTATAGTTGGAATATATTTACAAACTGAGTGTTTATCTATGCTCTTTCTAAGAAATGTTTCCAACGACAAGAGTTGGCAGAGAAATCTGCTAATTTTCCTCAACAGTAAAAACAACCATTTAGAGTGGCCTAAAACATCTGAGGCCCCATAGAATTTCAAGAAACCTTCACAGATGTTTCTGGAGAGGATTAGGGCAGATACTTTTAGGTGGGAGGTGTAATTGGTTAACAGCCCACACATGACATATACATATATAGAAACCCAAGGCAGTCGCTAACCAAAACGCACTTGAAGAACCTTCCATTACAATTTTAGCATGAACAACTAAATTCAATATTCTGGGAGTTCCTGAAATGAACTCAGCTACAAGCTATTCACAGGCTAGCAACAGCCAAAGGTGAACTGTATGCATCACTTGCATTTCTCAATTTTACCTATATACACTGTAACACAGCCACACACTCTGAAGATACGTCCATTAGGAAAACGTTTTATTATGGATTTTAGACGGTGATTGTTGGGCTACAACCCAGATGGTCCGCTACCAAGGTCTTTTTTTCTTTCCACTTTAAAAAGGCACACTAGACGAAAGATTTTGAGGGTCTAAGTTCCATTTAAGAGTACAAAATAAATGGTTTCAAAGAGTAAATGTTCAATCCTGAATCAGAGAACCTAGGTTTGCTAAACTGTAAACTCCCAAACAGAAATTTTACATTTGGGAATTTAAAGGAGGGTTCTTAGGCGTTATTGGTGGCACTACCTATACATTTAAGCAAACACACTCACAACAAAAAGATTGTTGTTGTGAACACACCTCTTGAAGGTACCTTTCTATCCTAAATAGGGACTCAAATGTAGATGTTTAAATACCAAGGGTTTTGTATTTCAATGTGATAATGGTCAGGTGACATGCCTATATTCACTGGGGCTGAAGAAAATTGATTTATCCGCTTGGAAAATATTTTGCCAAAGGAGAAAAGAAATGCATATTAGCACCACAGTTACACATGAAGCATTTCCCAACTCTTGGAATTTCTTTATAAATGAATTTTTAATATACAGGAAAACACACAAAAATCCAAGGTGTCCCATGGATATCCTTGAGTATATCTGGGATCTTCCATGAATACCATAAAAGTTAGAAATGTTCTCCAATGTAAGAGTAAAGGCAGAGGAGAATAATTTGAATTTGAAAGCCCTAGCTTTGTGAATCAAGCTATAACTAGTTTTACTGTTTGAACATTAACAGACAATATGATATGTAAAGCACACATAACCGTAACAAACTTCCCATTTTTAAATTTGTTTATTTTACGGAGTTTTATATAGCTCAAACTTGACCGGAAGCTATCGGGTATCAGAGCACTTTACATAGCACCAGTTGCGTTACATGAGGACACATTAATTTTTTGTTAGGCACGGGGAGATTTAAGTGATGTGCCCCAAATCACAGGATGTTCAGCATCGTTGCCGAGACTCTAACCCAGTTCCCCAGATTTAAGGTAAACCGCCATAGCCGTTAGGCCAACTCCCCTACCCATGGCAAACACCTCCAAGATGCCAACAAAGCAAAAAATATAAATTTCAAGGGAGTTCATGAGGAGATTTCTACAAACAACTAGTACACAAAGCTACATGATGTTTTATTTCTACCTACCAGATGCGATTATCTAAAGTCTTTTAAAACCATACAACAGTTTACACAAATTTCCCACATGATGGTGTGTACTCATTTTAGCAAACAACATGTTCAAACAAATACTTGGTTAAGAGTGAGTCATGATATCAACAGAGATGGATGCACATTAAAGGTTGTAAGAATTGTCATTTAGATGCCTTGGGCTAGCTATTGACTCTCTATTAAAGATAATTTCTATTAGGATTTAATGGTGGTCTTCGATAGGCTAATTGATTAGCCTTCAGTTATCCCTACCAAACCACTACTGCACAGTGGTTTTCAACGCTTTAAAAACTCCAAATACAATAAAAATGTATGAAGTGATATATTTTGTTAATTTTTAGTCTTCAACTTTTTTCACACCTCTCCTTTTAGGCAGATTAATGCAAAACATTGGTGCTAATGATTATTTAGACTTATGATCCAGTGAACCAAGCTTTGGAATTCCATTGTTTAGACAAGGAGGAATTGTTTTTTTATTAATTGAGTAAATCTACACTTCACTGATTTATACCTTTGAATTGCAAACATTTATTTCCAAGAAGTATATTCCTAATCTATAAACACCGTTGATTTGCAAGTGTACTTTTAATGCAGCTAGTTAGAGGTGGCTGCCCATTGGGCAACACAGGCCATATTCTGGACTTTCACTGTGACCTCCAAGGAGGACACGGCCATGTTGAAGAGAGTAGCCCGCAGTAGTCACCTACTTGATTTTTATCAGCTGTCTTATGCTTGCAAATAAATTACCACAAGTCACCAAAGCAACTGGGCTGAGCAAAATACCATTTCTACAAATGCGTCAGCTGATACAGTTTGTGACTGGAGTGTGCTGTTTGTGGACTGAGGTCCTTTGCGCTGAAGAGGGATATCACAGTTTCAGTCATTTGAGAGAGGGGAAAAGCTTACACTCTAGTGCAAAATAAATAAAATGCTAGTAATGGTCCAATGTATTATGCAATGTTTGCTGAGATTTACATTACACAATACTCCTAATCCCACCTCAAGCTATGGCATGAGATCAATTGCACTGCAGAACCATGCCAAGAAAGTAAAAATAAATGTGGAAAATAAACACAAGCGCAGTGTTGCACAATAAGGCACTCCACAGCTGAAACGGCCCAACTTTGAAGGGATTCCCAACAATGTCATCGCTTTTGGCCTTATCTGATTATATACAATTTCCCCATCCCTTCTTTGCTTACGAATGCAGGAAATCAAGTCACTGAGTGGATTTTACATAGCTGTATGATCTCCTGCTTGTGTAAATATCAAGGTATACAACCTTTAGCACGCATCTTTTAGCACGCACTACCATTACCACGAATCTGTTACAACGCATACCATTACAACGCATAGCGCTTTGAGGCGATCTGACTTAGGGAATGGCTAGTGAATAGGTTAATTTACTATCCAATAACCTTCCCTAGTGTCCACGGGGACTGGTGTTGGAATAGTAAATTAAACTATTCACTATCCAGCACCCAAAGCACTATGCGTTGTAAAGGTATCACGTTGTAAAAAATGCGTGGTAATGGTATGCGTGGTAAAAGTGTGCGTGCTAACATCATACATCCATGATGATAATTATAATAGCAATTATTATTATTGATAGTATAATTGGTACTGTTATTTTAGACTGCTAGGATGGTTGGTTATAGCTGAGGATTGATGGAGAAGGATGGTACACACAAACACCACAAGTAATAGACCTGACATATTCAGGTCTATTATGCTGCCATGGTGCCCGCATGCGAGTTGGGACCAAAAGGCTCTTGGGAGGAATTAACATTTTTACATATAGATTCATTAAAGTCCCCTTTTGCGAGTCTGTATTAGCGATTATTAAGGAATCGCTATTACAGACTCGCAAAACGGGATGCATGTAGGAATCGCTTCCTTATTAGCGATTCGCAAATTGCTAATCGCCTTTAGGCCCATAGGAATGAATGGGAAATCGCATCCTTATTTGCGATTAGCAATTAGAGAATCGCAAATAAGGATGCGAATTCAAGGGTGCCAGGGTGTCCAAAGGACACCCTGTAGCACCCCTGAATTGCAAATGTACACAGGTGTTGCGCACACACATGTCCAAAGGACATGTGTGTGTGTACCATACAACTTAGAAAAATGCACTGAAGTGCATTTTTCTAAGTTTTCGCTATTTACCACGAAGTTACACTTCGCGGTAAATAGCGGCCCCATAGTGCGAAATCGCAATTTTTAAAAGGTTCATGAATAGCATTTAAGGAATCTCTAATTGAGATTCCTTAAATGCGATTCTTCGCAATTTAGCGAGTTCTGTAAGTGCGATTTTTGCATTTGGGATGATGAATCCCAAATGCACAAATAGCGCTCGCAAAGCGCCGGATTCTCAGAATCTGGCCCTTTGCGAGCCGATTTTACTTTGATGAATCTGGCCGTTAGTCTTTTTCTGACAGTCTGTATCATACTGATTTGTCGCCTAATTTAGGTGAACAAGTCGATAAACGTTTTAATAGTTCACTGAAAACAATAAAAACTGTATAAAAATATTATGATTAAAGTACTAACGAGAGCAATGTTGAATATACAAGTGCAGTTACCTTGAAATGAAAATGGAAATGCATACATATAACACTTTTCGCCAAGATAAGATAAAAATGAAATATAAATGTGACCACTTGCACTCAAGGAAGTTTTGCATAGGGCTGAACAAGCACCAGGGATTATGAATCCCTTGTGAAACATGCAATACTTTTAATTTTATAGACTCATTTTGAATAACGTTTTCCTGTCAAAACTCATAATTATAGCACAAATGTGCTAGGAAATAGGTTAAGGCCCCTGAACCAGTTTCATACAATTAATCCAAGTCCTGAATGTGATAAACAACTCAGCATTCCCAAATACAATAAACCTTGGGGTGCATAGAGTTTCACAGAATCTGGGGCCATGGTTACAACACAACAAAGAGCGGATAAAATTGTGATGTGATAGTTGAAAGCAGTCACTCTAAAGCCTTTGTCGGGTCAAAAAGTCTGAAGAGATATAGGAAATCCTTCAGCAAGCAATGCCTAGTGACACCGGACACATATCATAGACACATATTGTGATGGGTAACAAACGGAAAGGCATGGGTGGCCTGATCTGTAACATTCAAGTTCTCACCATGAGTACCAATTTGATGAAATAGGATATTACTGGCTTTTAGTGTTCAAGGGCTAACTATTCCTTCCTTAACTTCACTCTGAACAAAAATGATTTTGGAACCTATGTAGTCCATAAGCCACTGTACCAAACATTATATAACGTCTGATAAACTATATATCATGTGCTTGTACAATGTAAGTGATTTCCATGTAGCTAGGAATGCATTGTCAAGAAAGTGGTCAAAGTGCATGCAACTGGACCAGCAAGGGATGCATCCTGAACAAAACAATTGTTAACTGTCATATGAGGGAAGAGAGTACTGTTTTTCTTTAATACCCACATTATAGACTGAGCTTCCTCCAATCATTGAAGTGGTACCGATTGTGGGTGTGGTAAGGGTGAAAGACTGAAAAGAACAGTTTCTCAGAAGACAGCATGAATCATTAATGAACTTAAATTAGTGAATTGGGTTATACCAAATACATTCATTCATAGTGTGTGAACCGAGGAAGAGTTTCCCAGCCTTTTGTTTGATGGTGCAGAAAACAGAGTAACCGTACGAGTTCGTATTGACATGCTGTTGTGACGTATTGATAGGCCTTTGTTTATTAAATGTGATCACTGCTTCCCTGGTATGTTTCTCAGCCCACTTTCCTTCTTTTGTACCAGTTTCAGCTGAAGGATGCTGACCCAATAAGCTAGGAACTGGTCGCCTGCACAGTATCATTTTTGGAGTTTAAAGTCACAGTGCACAATATAAACATGGCAAGCCACCCAAAACCTTTTGGTGTGAGAAAGCTACAATCAAAGACAGATAATCACATTTGTTTAGGTGCTACCTTCCTTGAAGATAACTAGTTTCCTCTCATTAAAATGGATTATTAACTATCTTTCTTCTGGCCTCCTGCAGGATAGAAGTCAAAAGTACCTATATGTAGTGAAGTCATTCGAAGCTTACAGTGAAATATTCACACAGACCCGTGAAGGGGCTAGGCGATTTTAATCTTGTATAAATAGTCAAAAAATCAACAGTGGGATGCACATCACCATATGATGGAAAAGTGAGCTTGCCCACTTGTGTCATTCATGAAGTGGGTGTCTGTCAGTGTTTGGATCCTGACTAAACAAGAGGGTACAGATGAGAGGGCCTATAGTAATGGTCCGATCATAGGGGATTGAATGGAAATGGGCAAAGAAAAGTATCTTATAAAACTTAAAGCACAATCAAGACAGAATGTCTCCAGGATGCTCACTGACTCTTACCAAACAGGGTATACATACTTAGATGAACGAGGGAAAATATACCAAAAGAACATTAAATTACTTAATCTTCCACAACTCACATTAACTTAACCTAAAGACACAATGAAAAGGCAAACAATTTGACAGCAGAAGAATATTTACAATAAATGTGCTGCAATGTCTGCAGTGTTCTGGCCAGCTACACAAGCCATTTAAGCAGACATAAGTATGTGAGAAATGTTACTTTTAAATGCAAATACATCCATCCCATATTTGCTGAAATAGTAATTAACAGGTACTTTGACACATTAAAAAGCTCAATAAAACGTTCTCCTTACGTTTAGAAACCCCACCTGTCCAGCCTGCTGACCAGCATCCGGGCAGACAAGTTGGACAAACTCTTTCAGGGTCTCCTGAGGGTGATAGCGGATTGCTGGATGTGAGAAGTATGGCCCAGGCTGCTGAATGATGGGCGACGTTGGAAAATGAAGTGTTGAGGGCGTTGAATGTGGACTCGCTACAGAAAGAAGAGCAAAAATTACCAGGTCAGGCATTTATATATTTCAGTCAATCTGCATTTCTTTCTTTACTTGCTTTTATTATAAATTATGAGAATAAATTTAAAAACAGTTTAATCAGCCGGAAAAATATACAACTTTTCTGATGGGTCTTCAACATCTGCTTTTCGCGTTTAGATAAAAGAATGCATTTGCCCCTGGTAATAATGAATCTCTGACTACTTTTCTTCATATAGTTTGATATCTTGTGCTCTACCACACCTCTCCATTGCTCTTTATATATTGTAGGATGGTGCACTAAGTTGGCTTATTGTAAGCTGTTTCACTATTATCAGAGGACAAATCGCAAATTAAAGAGGATGCATGAAGTCCAAGGTAGGTACAAGAGAAGTCACTGATTGACCTATGCAGAAATCTAAACCCAGGTGAGGTAGAATTACAGCCTTTCCCGATATGAGCATATTTGATTTGCTCTTGCAGTGGTCCTGGCCAACTCAAGAAAGGAGGAACAGAATGCCACAAGCAAAATCTTTGCGCATGGGGCCAATATCAATTTGTTCCACTTATTCATATAGACTTAAGGGTCATAAGGAAATAATTCACTCTTTCTGGCCCACCCTACAGAGATATCTTTCAGAAGAGACATGAGTTCATAAAGAGGAAACTTTGCAAGTAGAAGAAAACCCACATTTAAACAAATTAGATGAAGAATGATTAAAGAGGGAACTAGTGTATATTCAGCATTCCCTTAATGCCATTTGTATGTATATATATGTATATATATAAAAAAAAAATATTTTTCTCTTTATTAATTTTATTTGCATGTTTGTATACACATTGCTATGAGTTTTTAATTAATCATGTTATCATATTTTTCACTACAAATGAACACAATAAGGTAACTCACATATACAAGTAAAGAAGAAAAAAAATGTTTAAAAAATCAATGTTTAAGGAAAACAGCCAAAAATTCTTTATAATCTGATGTATATTATGAAGAGGTATTCTCTTGCTATAGTGCAAGTATTATGTAGCATGTCAATTAAATTGCATCCGCTGCATCTACCTAATCACTACATCTCTTAATAAGTTACGGTTGAGGAGGTAAGATTTAGTGGTATGTGAGGTGATGCATTTGATATTATTATAGTCCAATATTAACCACCACAACATAGTGTCGCATAATCCATGGAGTTTATACCATGGTTACCTGACCATCTTGAATTCAGAGGTAGGCATGCTGTTTAAAAAAGGATGAAAGAGAGCATACCAGATATTTCCGAGGACAAAAAGAGAAGTTCAAAAGTAGTCGCAAGTTGTGACTCCTCTTTTTGTGACTGGCATCTTTTCGCAAATTGGCCTATGTAATATTAGGTTGGTGCGCAAATGGTGAAACGGAGTGGGTTGCAGACCAACCTGCCTCATAAATTTTAAGTAGGCAGGTTTAGATTGGCAAAAGGATGGTGGCCTAAAAGGGTTAGTGACCACTACCTGTGCGATTGCTTTTCAAACATGTTGGTTTTTTTTAAAGCGGCGTGGTCGCCTTAAAAAATACTGGAGAATATTAAAAAAATGTTTTCATTTAAACAAAATCTTCAGTGAGTGTACGGCCTCCTCCCCCTGATGCAGCCCCCCCCCCCCACCCCCCAAATTCTCAGAGGGCAAAGGGTCCAAAAGGGACCTTTCCCTTTTTCCAATGAGTCACCAACCAGACTTGGTAAATTATCAATGTTTTGCGACTGGAATTCTATTTGCAAATAATTGATAAAGAGAGATTCGAATAGCAATTTGGAAGGGAGGACCACAACACAACCTTTCCAAATTACATTTCGGTGACTGCTATTAAACCCATTTTACGAGCCCGTACCACTTTACTGATTTTCTAAAATAAGTTTATTATATTCAAAATAACTTTTAGCACTAAGAAATACTCCGAGATTGGGAAATTAATAGTTAGTTCCACTTACAAATGTAGTATACCTGACTTTAAGACTATTGTTCACCTACAGAATCACCAGCCTGTGCGGAATTGGAAAATATTGGTTTTGCTTTGTTTTCAGGTGGTTCGGTGGTGCTGCTATCTGTCTCCCTGAAAACTGAAGCATAGCCATCGATTTAGGCCTCATGTACACGTGCGTGTAAATGTTACAATGCAAGCAGGACAATACACTCGTTAGTGCTGCAGTACATAAAAACACTTTAAATGCGAGCGCACAAAGGTACCTCTAAAAGGGCTGTACTAATTAGGAGGACAAGGTTGCACCCCCAAAGTGATATAGCTCCCCTGGAGGCGCTTCAAGCCAAACTTCACTGCACCATTTATAAAGAAAAGGCAGCCCTGCCTTGGCGGACCAAAACACCCCAGCACCGAAAGAGTTAATTCTCTGCATTCCTTATCCTAACCCAAGCACTGACCTTGACTTCATTTGTCAGACATTATTCCACTGTAAGTTAATAACCAGCACATTCCTGCTTCGTGTATTGATTGCATTTCTTTGGAGAAAGGATTGCATGCTGCCAACATTTTATTCAGGGAGGGACAGAGACCGTGCCGGCTAAACAAATCACCTTTCAGAAACGTGATGCAGAATGTAAAATGTATGGTGGTGACATAAATGTACACGGATGAGCATGTGTATAGATGTTTAATGAGCCACACTGCTTTTAAGTTACATAAAGGTCAAAGGTTTCTTACTGTATCTCCTTGCCATGGTGGAAGCTGAGAGCGAATAAAGAAAAAAGATAAAATAAGGCAAAATTACAAATGTGTTAGAAGATAATGTAAAAGTTTCTCGTAAGGCACAATAGGAACTTCAAGAACGAATATTGTGAGCTATAAGTAACCGATTAAAACAAGAAACGATGCCTGGAATGTACAGTACAGGTACCTGAAGAAGGGGATCTGTAAACTGACAGCAAGCACAGACTCTGCGCAAAAATGAGACTTAAACAATCTGTTACCAAAATAATAACCAAAGATAAATATGTCCCTACAGAAACATGCGAATCTTGCCCTCGCAAATACTATAGCAAAATAAACTAGTCATACAAATAGGCAGGGAGGGCCAGATTTGGAAAGTTAAAATGGATGGTTATTTTTTGTAGAACGGACGGCATCAATTGCGGGTACTTTGGCAGAAGATATTTTGGGTTTATGTTTATCCATTCTACTTTTTTTCAGTTTATAATTTCACGAACAATCCAGAGGATGGGAGCATCAGAATGAGTATTCAGAACAGAGCTTGACAAGGAAGACAGTCCAGCGGCGGCTCCTCAATTAAGGCGGAGGAGCACCGGCCCACTGTTTCTGAGCAGTGCAACAAAGGAAGATTAAAATGATAATAACAGGTTGTTATTATCATTTTATTTTTCTCTACGGAGCCAGGCGGGGCTGGGCTTCTGTCACAATGCATGAGGAGGAGTATATGCACCTTAAGTGTGCATGACAGTTTGGCCGGCCTTCTCAGGCTGTACAAACAGCCATGCGCACTTAGTATGTTCTCCACCGGGCTGCAATACACAGCCTGGGTGGTAAGGCGTTCAGACCAATCATGACACAGCGGTCATGGTGATAGCAGCGTTGTGATTGACTTAGGGGAGCCTGGGTACTTCCTTCTTCCGGGAGCGAGGAAGAGCAGAGGACGATGAGAAGCATGCGACGTGAACAGACAAGTGTTTTTTCAACTCCCCGCCCCATCCTGCTTGGCCACCCCCATTTCACAGCAGACACCACTGTACAATATGTTAATTATTCAATAAATTATTAGGTACTAGGTTGTTACTTTCTACCGACAACTTCAACTTTTCTTCTTTCACTCTGAAATACACTAAAATAATGCGTCCATTATGCTCTGGTATCAGCTAAGGAACCAACACTTCGAAGAACTACTTCTGGTTTCACTAGACATGGCCACTGACCACAAAGAAATTCGACATTGAAAAAAAAATAGCAAGAAAAGCATTTCACTAAGGTTAGCTTATCCTTGTCTTTTGTATATGAATATGTGTGGGCGGACTGAGCTATAAAACAACAGGATGTGGCTGAGAGGTTGGAAATTGGAAGAGGAGTGGATTAGGCGCCGAGACAGTGATTGGGCAGAGTTGACCTCTTCAGAGGGAATCTTGCATCACTAAAGGATGTGTAAAAAGATGGCGTTGCTTGAAAGAATTGGTCGTTACTTTCTTCCAGACGAGGAGGAATAATAGTGTGTTAAAGCAGGACGGGAATTAAATTGCATCCCTATGGTGTGTAGAGTGATAAAGGAGGATATCTTTATCATTTGTATCTGCAATTTCTATTCTCAACCCTGGCAATGTTGCTACAGTGGGTGTATTGTTATTCACTAAATACTTAAGATATGATGGAGCGATAAAATTCACAAACCCTTGGCGGACTGCACCCTGAGACACGTGGGCCTTCCTGCACTTCAGGGGCATATGTTATGCTCTAATTTTTTCTATAGGTTCTCTGAAGTTTATTGGCACAACTTTGACGTTCTAGTGTACTGGTCTCGAATGTCCTCAAATACAGAACAATCCATTCATGAGAAACTATTAGTTTTTTAAAAACAAAACTTAGAATTAGAAATTGCCCACATCTCACAAAACTCTAATAGCACAGGTCCAAATACAGTTACTGAAGCTACAGCAAAATACTTAAAGGGAGCCCGTTTCACAATCTAACAGCTGTTATACAACAGTTTATTATGATAGTAAATTAACTTGAACTCTTAATGTGCACCTATGGTTTCTCTCTGCTGTCACTGAATGATTTTAACTGTCTAGCCACTTCCAGTCTTAGACGCTGACAACAATGGAACAAAAGTGAGGTTTCCGCCCTGAGGTAGTCACTTCTTCTGACTTGTCAAAGTTCTGTCCCTGAAAGGGTAAGCCTTCCTCATAGTGTTGGAGGAAACAAAACAGTACATCATTAATTATTGA
Organism: Lissotriton vulgaris; assembly: GCF_964263255.1. Taxonomy (NCBI): domain Eukaryota; kingdom Metazoa; phylum Chordata; class Amphibia; order Caudata; family Salamandridae; genus Lissotriton; species Lissotriton vulgaris. The sequence continues at coordinate 441,946,939 of NC_141685.1, read as the reverse complement.
TTTCAAGACACCATAAGTTGGTCTTGCACTGCAAGGTCAAAAAGGCATAAACCTTCAAACACCGAGCTACACTTTAGGATAGTAAACTCTATAATATACTGACACTGCAGACAGATTGAACTAAATTGATATTTAACACTTTACTAAATCAATAGTATCATATGAAATGATCTATCCTGGACCAATGCATATTTTCAGGTTTAATCCACACACATATAGCCACTTTATGCTTAATAATCTTTCAAGATAAGCAGTGGCAAAGGTTAAATGCTAAGGCATGCAGGTAACTATATTAAAGTGAGACAAGTAAAACTTAATGTTTTAAGGGCTCCCTAGTTGTAAAGCAGTCCCTCACAAAGTTCAATGCAAACACTTGAGGAGTTGGTGATTCTCATGTCTGAAAGGACTGAAAAAGTCTCAAGCCAATGACTGAAGGAGGCTGGTGGAAGAAAGCCAAAAGTTGAAAGGGGTGGGCCCAAATGCCAATCTATTTATATTATAAACAGTATGTCTGCTTGACAGCTGACCTGGCACAACCCAGACCTAAAATAAGGGTCGAGGGGGCAGTTCCTGCTATTGTCTCAGTGGCCCTAATCTGCTCATCAACTCATTATTACTAAAGGAATTAGATAAGAGTAGATTGATCAAAAAAGATACTTCCGTACACCTGGAAATAATTTGTGATTTCAATTTGCGTAAATTACAAGTGATTTCAAAAAGTGATTTACATGTAGGGATACATAGGCTGCATGTAAGCAATATACTTCATTGAGGTGTTCACAATACACAGGTGGTTGTGTATTTAGATTATTGTATAAGTGGTTCTGAAGTGGCCAGGCTACTTAAAGGTGTACACCTACCCAGTAGTAACATCAAGGGAACGCACAAACATTTGGAGGTGCATTCGCCATGCATATATGTACAGCCAACATAAAACCGAATGCAAGTGGTATTGAAAGTGTGAGAAAGTGAATCGAAGTGCTGAAATTTCAAAGGGTTGGTCTAATATGGGGGAGATATTTACTTTTTAGTTAAAGTTGGGATTTTTCTTAACTCCACACATTAGTTCTGAACTGAAAAGTAAGTTTATAGAAAGGCATACATTATCATTGCAAATGAATAAAATATATCCATAAACACAAACCACAGTAAGCCATAATAGCAGTCAGGCAGGTCAAACTATTTCTGAATCACCCTAACATTCAACCTTTGATCAGGCACAGACTGAAATTATGCATTTTTAAATGTTTTATGAGCCAATTCCTATTTATAAATGTCTTTTTTTGGAGGTTATCTGGCACAAGGCAGGGGATATATGATGCAAAAAAAACAGGATAGAAACTCCTCAAAATAATGTATTTGTTGTTGGAACAGGCCTGATCTAGTCACTTGACTGAAGACGAAGTCAATCTGTAGATATTGCAAAAATGATATTTAGAATTATTAAAGGGTAATGTTTTCACTGAGGGGTTCTGAGCGACATAAAATAGGCAGGCAATGAGAACCTCATAACCCCCACTTAGAATCCAACGTTATCATTAAGGAAGATTTTAAAATACAAATCATTTGAGTCCAAACTTGACATCCTTATCTGTTCCCAATCAAAGGTTAGCACCCATTAAATCTAATAAATTAACCCAGTGTTATCCAATGAGAGAGATATGCCTTACAGAAGTGAAAAACAAATGTAGGATTTTTTCACTACTAGGACCTACACATGGCCTATTTTTTTAAACAGAATGTACCCTTCCCAATGGACATTTTAGGACCTACCCTAGGAGTGACTTAAGTATTAAGAAGGAAGGTTTAGGCCTCGCCAAAGGTTTCTTTTATCAGGTCAAAATTGCAATTTAAAACTCCACTACAGGATACAATGGCAGACCAGAGACATGTTTTAGAATGGCTACTTTAGTGGGTGGCACAATGAGTGTTACGGGCCCACTAGTATCATTTAATTTACAGACCCTGAGTACCATATATTAGGGACTTATAAGTACATTAGATGTGCTAACCAGGTGCAGGCCAATTTTACCATGTTTGGGGCGAGTGCACAAACACTTTAGCACTAGTTCGCAGTGGTAAAGTGCACAGATTCCTAATACCAACAAATACAAATTCAGAAAACAGGAGTGAAGGCAAAATGTTTGGGGGAAGACCACATCAAGGATGTCAGGTCTAAAAGACATGGAGAGTCAACAGAAGGAGAAAGCAAAAGACACACATATGATGGACGAAATGCAGAGCAAATCAAACATTCACCCCCAGCCAAGAGATCTGGGTTAACTCCATTGTACTCTTGACCCCCATGCCACCCCAGTTTAGACCCAGCCATATGCAAATCATTCTTGACCTTGTGCCTCATGGGAACAGTCAAGCCTGAACTGCCAAGGCAGATCTCCCTGGACCGTAAACAAGCATCCTGGGACCGGTTTCAGGGCTTGACCCCTTATCAACCAGGCTAGCTTGTATCCAGTGGCACAGTGAGCCCGCGACCCAAGTCTGGGCATACCCTGTGCACTTAGAAAGCAAAAGACACACAGATGATGGACGGAATTCAACAGGAACTAAAATTTGCTATCAGACCAGCAGAATTCTCCTAAAACCCTGGAACTTAAGTAAGGAAGTAGGTGAGGAAAACTTTAAGAAAATGAATTCTAGCCTGGGCACAGTTAACAGGATAGTTTACAGTTGGGAGTTATTAAAAATAAATCACAACAACACTTGCTCATCTTAGATCTTTCTCACGCTTACCTAGTTCTCTGTGGTTTACAATGTCAAAGTGATGCCACCATGAAAAGTTAAAAGTACAAGATTCTTCACCGACAAAACAGGCTGTTATGTAAATACACTACTTACTGGAGTGGTCAGCAGAAACTCAGATGCACATTTACTGCTCAACAAATTAACTCTTTCACCCTATAAACTGGATGTTTGATGAAGGGCGCTAGTCTGATTGTCTCTCAAACCTCAAGAAATATTACAAAGTTCAACTCCAGCACTTTTATAATAGGCAATGCTCAGATGCTTTCTGGAGAAAACAAGTTTTTTTACTGAGTCATCTAACCATGGTTTATCTTCAGCAATGAACACAGCATCATCCATGCCCACAGAATCAACATCATATCCTATGATGATGATGACACACAATTCATACTCTCATGTTCCTACCAGACGTCAAGCACCCAGACCAATTTCTCCACCTACATGACTGAAGTAGGAAGTAGTTATCTTAGGCAAAAACATCTCACTTTGGCACTGATGGCCGCCGAACTCGGACCCACACTCAACCTGGCAACCTATGCAAAGAACTTCAGAATAGTAATCAACACCAAACCCACCATGAATGGCCAAGGGAACACGTCTTCGTCTCCTACTTACACACATTATTATGCCCTCGAAGATCTTCTAATAGCCCCCCATCAACACTCACAAAACCATCACCTAAGCCCTCATCACCAGCAAGCTGGACTTTGGCCACACACTCTATGCTGGAATCAAAAGTCAACTGACCTAAAGATTCCAAAACATACAAAACCCAGTGGTCAGGCTCACCCTCAAGCTCCCCGCACTCCCATCACCGTACAACTCAAAGAGCACCACTAAGGAGGGCTCTTCAAACTCCTTACACACACATACAAAGCAATACTCAACATTGACATAGTGTACCTCAAAAACGACAAACTTTCACAAACTTACCAGACACCTTAGCTCAGTCGGTCTCCTACTGGTGCCCCCCTCCACATACGCAGTACCAGATGTGGCGGTCTTCTACTTGACTCCTGAAGTCTGAAAAGCCCTGCCCCTGCACATCACAGCCTCCTGCTCAGTTCTTGAATTCTGCAAGCAACTGATAGACTACTGCCTTCCAGACGAAATATACTGGTAAACTATTTTTCAAAAACTAAAATGTTAAAGAAGGTATCAAGCACATCTACATCCTATTCATCTGTACACATTATGGCGTACAGCAGCAAGGTAGTTTCAGAATACTTTTCCCACACAAAGGTTTGGACCACATTAGAAAAAAACTCAAGGAGATGGAGGTGTGAGTAAACCCACACACAGAAAGGATTTAGGTGCAGTAATAGTAATTTAGCTTTATAGCTGATGCAGTGGGGGCACTCCAATGTTGGAATGGACTGACGAGTGGTATTTGAGAGTCCTAGAGTGCAGATGAGGGACCTACCCCAAACCTGGCCAATACTTACCTTGGAGTATGCTGTCCCTCAGAGAACATTGATTAGCTGATGCTTTGAGGGAGTCAGATTCAGGAATACAACCATTTACAGTAGCAACCGGATGAAGGAGAAGCTTCAGTTTAAATTCTAGAGGTGGCAGGTAATAGCAATAGTAACGTAGGGAGATGCAAGAGTTAAAAGTGTTATATTCATGGCCTATAGCCAGTTAAATGAGCCCATTAAGATCACGCAGAGTTTCCTCACTGCTTCTGACAGCAGAAAAAAGCCCTGCTTTGGGTCATCTGGATAGAAGCAGCAGCAACAGGCACCTTCACATGCAGGAAGAACAACAAACTTACTCCTAGTATAACAACACATAACATTTTCAGTAAAGGAGTTTTATTCACTCCTTCTCCTATGACTTGTATAGGGAGCCTCCGCTAAAACCTTCTAAGTAGCTATTGACTGTCCAGACCCAATCAGAATGTAGCAGCCTGATACAGATTGTTTACAAGAATACAAAACATGCCATTCCTTTGCATTATTGAATGCACCTGCATCTGTGCCAGACTACTAAACAGTATGATAGCATACTACTAAAAATAGATTATGCAGCAATGTAAAGACACCCATTTTCCCCACAAATGAGACAGTGCAAGGGAAGGGTGTAATGTTGGGGAGTTGCCACAGTAGTCCTAAAGAAATTTGACCGAGCATCTATATTCTTTCACTGCTACTGCAACAGAGTATGCCTAAATGGATTGCCAGTGACTAGCTGGTAGTACTAACAAGTATTTGGATAGCTCAAATATAAAACCGGCCTAAATAACCGCAAACATTGACATAAAGGGATAGCGATGTGGTTAGTTCACTTAATTGCTAGAGGATCTGGAAACCTCAGTGTGGCAGGAGAGCTAAATAAGATGGATCCATGAAGCACTAGTATGCGTGTGCAAATTTTATGAAATGCAACCCCATAGCCTGCATTTTACTCTATTTAGATCCATTACATTATTTTGTTTCAGACCTTCGATCCAGCTAGACAATTTTGCAATGCAAAATCAATTACCCTCTCTTGGTTTGTATAAATGATTTCACTGTTTCATACCTACTTATTGCTCCAAGACCTCTAAGTTCGCTGTACTGGTCATATCCCTGTGATTTAATGTCAAGAAAGCTATCTTGTTACTTCTCAAATAAACACAAGCATATGTCTCTGTGGGCAAATCAATTTGCAGTTCTAAATCAAAAGCCTTGACTGTACTCTTGATAATCAATGATTCATGACTGGCCACAAATTATTAAAATTAAGGTTTGGGGAAATTTAAGCAAACTCCTGATACTTCAAAACTAGTCAAACCTGCACACAAACAAAAGAGTACAGAACTTGAGAAGTGGTGCATTGCTTAAAGGGCTTGTATGCGCACAAGAAGTGCACACACACACACACACATGCACTCTCCTCCCTCACCAAAATAAAATGTTACTCCTCACTATTGTGTTGTTTGTATCTTCTGCTAGATTTCCCAGTCATCTTTCGTGTTTTTAACTTTTTTGTGAGTTTGTTTTATGCTGACTGTTCTTCACGCCTGAAACTCATAGTCATGTCAAAGAATGTCAGGATGTGCAGTCTGTAAACCTATGTATAGCACCAAATGTTCAAAGTAAAGGATTGCATGTTTTTTTGGTCTTCAATTCCATGGGAAAACCTCAGGTCTTAAGTATTAAAATGATCAGTCTTTAGCTGCATATTTCATAAAGTTAGCAAAGAATCCATTTACTAGTTCTGGGCCTTTTAATAAGAGGATGAAGTGATACACAACATAAATTAAAGAATTAAAATAAATGTAATCCACGCCACAGCTTTTTTTAGGTACAAGTACACAAGTGACAATTGATATAAAAGAATAATAATGCCTTAAAGCAATGTCTTTACATCTAGACATCTTCAGAATCTGTCTTGCAAACCCTCAGGTAAGTTATAATCATTCGTTGAATAAACATGTATCTCTCAATACCTAACGGGGACAGCAAATACAGGTATCTTTAGCAAGAACAATAGTTGTTACTTGCACAAACTATTGTTCGAACTCTTTGGCCTGTTCTGCCATAACTCAAAGCACATATTAGTAAACACTGAAAAACATCTTCTAGATCTTCTTAATGTAGTTAGTTATAGCCTTCTTCCTTCCCCAGGTTACAATTAATAGCAATCAACAGAAGAGACAATAAGGCAGTTGCAACACCATTAGTACAATGTAAATAGTAGCCAATCAATTAGGTTAAGTTTTTTTGCTTAGTTTTCTCATGAATCAAACTTTGCTGTGAACGCGGCCACCTTAAGGTCTAGAACAATCCCCATTTACCCTTACTGTACTTTTGAAGATGCTTGACTTTGAACTTGTGCCCTCAAACATAATCTATGGGGAGTAGACCTTCTGTTAGTTTGAAATGATTAAAGATCCAGTTAGAGCAGAGTTGTTCAGGATATCTTTTAGAATTAGAAGGAAACTATTGGAATGCAACAATCTATCTTACAAGATAAGAGTTTTTCTTCTAATGTCCAACTTTTGGAAAACTGATTCCACATCAGAGGTAAAATGTTTGAAGTACACACAGCACCTGGTGTGAATTATGAAGGTGCATGCTTTAGTGCTCAAAAGCTTCCAAAATGACATTATTTTCACTTATAACATATACAGGAGAATCACAGCTCTTTAATTCTTTGACAAATGTACTTTCGGGAAAATGATACGCAAATCTATGGATTGGCTAATATGAGGCACTGGGTAAGCAGACATCAACAATTAAATTATGCCTCCTACCAATAGAGTCAAAATCATTTTAAAGGCTTCAGCTCACTTTAGAGTGAAACGGAAATCCTTGTATATTTTACTGCTGGGAATGTATGAGTTTGGCTATGATCAAGACCAGAGGACATGCTGTGGATTAATTTATGTGGAGCAGTCTCTCCAAGACAGAAAACTTTTCATCATGATAGCACATTATTAGTGGGAACAAGTCATATAGTGTAAAGCAAGACAATAAGTCATGCTTAATTTGATTTCATTGCTCGTATGCTCCCTAAATATTTTGGGAACTAGCACTTATACATGAAATTGCAAAGCCCAGACAAAATGTGATTCTGGTGTTAAAACCGTATGATTTTATAGGACTAAACTAGGGAAATTTACAGAAGGAAACCTGAAGAACTACACGGTAAGCAGAGATCAACCTGCTTTTGGGGAGGGGCTCCTGATGACAGCCTCACCTCTGGGTCCTGTAATGACAGGTCGATGATGTTGTGTGAAAGCCGTTCCAAGGGAGGAGGTCTGCGAAGGCGAGGGACTGCTGAAACCAGACTTCTCTGACTTCTTTAATGTAGTAGGCGATGGCATTCCTGGCAAGAATGATTGATAAGTGCAATTTAATAATGCTAAGTAATGGAACGACAGCAAGGTGAATGGGGTGCAGAAGCAGCAAGATGGACCAAAAGGACAAACGAATTGAAATAGAAATAGAATTCCTCAAATGAAATAACGCTCTTCTTGGTTCATGGTAAGGTTTTTAAAATTAGGTTAATTTAAGAATTAAATCAAAACCGCATGACAATAATGTGTTCAGACTAAGCACTGAAAAATGCCAAATGTTGACTCAAGAGCATGGACTGATTGTTGAACCGAGGCTGGCCTAAGTGAACTAATTAACATTTGAAGTTTTAGGACATACCAAACTTCCTATCTATAAGTTCAGCCTTTTTAAACTTGGTTTAAACTTGCTCTTGATTTTCCACTTCCTATATGATTACTATGAAACTTAACTTATGAAAACGGAGTTCTTTATCAACAGTAGCTTGGCGCTAGCTCTAACTCATACAATGGAATCATGAGCATGGCACAAATAGTCATCCATGTATAAAACAAAATGTATGTTTACAGATATAAGGTCAGCATATATTTTCATACTCTGGTCTTCGTCTAAGAAACTATTGCAAACACAGCCTTCGTCTTACTAAACACTTCTGACCATTATACAATTTCTGTCATTGCTTAATTTCATTCTTCAAATTACTAGACACTCCTGGTTTATTTTAGAGGGGATGACTTATGACCACATGTGTGTATGTATTCACTATGTCTTTATGTAATACACTGTGACTTGTCAAAGTCCAAAGTTTGCCAACATTGGTCCCTGCTCTCTTATGCATCGTGTTCCCTAACTGTACTCGTCTCAGTGTGTTGTGTAACATAGATCATTCTACATTATTGTGAAAACAATCAACACATGTACTATACAAAGAGATAGACAAAAAAGTGTACAAAGGTATGGAGTGCCTCACAGAAGTAACCCCATGGGAGTCCACTGATAGGTTCTCACCAGTGGACTCTGGTTCTCATCATTAGCACTTCCATACCAAACAAAAAAGTGTGAAGACAAAAACAATTTATATCTATATATGCAGTGTGCAAGTGCGGTGAGCAAATACTATCCCTAATCAGTGAGTTGTAATTAGCTGATGAGATAAGCTATAGGACGTGTCTTCCTATTGCTCAATTCCTGACCCCGAACAATGTGAGACCTACTGCTATTAGGACCACCTTGTTATGTTAAAAATGAGCTAAACCATCAATAGCTACTATTCTTTATTCTATGCCGTGGGTTTGCTCGGTTAAAAGACACTAGGTTGCCTTCTAATTTTAGAGGGCCAACATGTTTCATTGCCTTAGATTATTTTTTGGCAATGTCTTCAGGGCAAGGGTCAGTTCTCACCTTTCTGCTTTCATTCAGCGGTCAATGGGTACCGCTATGGTGGCCAGTATGCGCATACCGGTCACCCTTTGTTCGTGATCTTTTTCGCGGTCTTTATCCCCTGCTAACATCGGTTAGTAAGGTGAGTAATAGGACGGCGTGTTTCCTCATCCGTACACGGAGGAAACACGCCGTCCTATTACTCACTTGACTAACCGATGGTAGCAGGGGATAAAGACGCGAAAAAGATCACAAACAAAGGGTCACCGGTATGCCCATACTGGGCACCATAGGGGTACTCATTGACCACTGAATCACAGCAGAAAGGTGAGAACTGACCCTTGCCCTTAAGAAATTGCCAAAAATCATCTAAGGCAATTAAACATGTTGGCCCTCTAAAATTAGAAGGCAACTGAGTGTCTTTTAACCGAGCAAACCCACGGCATAGAATAAAGAATAGTAGCTAGTGATGGTTTAGCTCATTTTTAACATAACAAGGTGGTCCTAATAGTAGTAGGTCTCACATTGTTTGGGGTCAGGAATTAAACAATAGGGAGACACGTCCTATAGCTTATCTTATCAGCAAATTACAACTGACTGATTAGGGATAGTATTTGCTCACCGCACTTGCACACTGCATATGTAGATATAATTGTTTTTTGTCTTCACACTTTTTTGTTTGGTATGGAAGTGCTAATGATGAGAACCAGAGTCCACTGGTGAGAACCTATCAGTGGACTCCATGGGGTTACTTCCGTGAGGCACTCCATACATTTGTACACTTTTTCTGTCCATCTCTTTGTATAGTACATGTGTTGATTCTTTTCACAATAGTCTAGAATGATCTATGTTACACAACACACTAAGATGAGTACAGTTAGGGGACACGACGCATAAGAGAGCAGGGACCAATGTTGGCAGACTTTGACAAGTGCCAGTGTATTACATAAAGACGTAGTGAATACATACACACCACATGAGGTCATAAGTCATCGGCTCCATACATAAGGGTCAGGTCAAATATATTGTGTAATATTCAGTGAGTGGGGGCTTGACCTGGTCCGCATTGAACCCCTTAAGCTCTATGATCAATAAAGTTATTTTAGAGAGGGTAAAAGCCCAGCAGCAAAATCATTCCGTCTTACCCTATGGGCATTATTCACCAGAAGAAGAAATATTTAATGTTGAGTCCTTCAGTGCTTGCACAGTCTATGCTTATATGTTTTGTTGGGCTCTCAACAAGCGTGCAACTGCATTATACTGTGCCCATAATGCACAATGACGAGGACGGAGTTATGCAGATGGAGTGTCTGTAACTCAATATTGGAAGATTTGCAGACAGTAATTTGACACCTCTGCAGAAGATTGTAAAACTGGTGCTGAGTTAGTAATTTTCAGAACAGCCAAGCTTTATTTAAAGTAGGTAATGGAAAGCAGGGGTTCATTTATATTTAGTCCCAGTTTTCCATAACATGTAGAATTGCATGAGGATGGTAGTCTCTTTAAAATGTACCACCCATCAGTGATAAGAGGATAACCCATAGAGTCTCAATGTGGAACCCCCCACAAAAGGTTGTTTCTATATCTGTAGTTTTTATTAAGATGTCTGCATGCATTAGATTATATTTATTTCTAAAGTATAACAGAAATGTATATGTGGATTTCAAGTATAGGTTATTCAATTGGCAGTGAGCGTGGGTTTTTCTTCTAATGTGTAAGAGATCCCAGTATTTAAAGATGTTCTTTTTAAGACAAAAAGTGATTTAACCAGCATAAGAAATAAAACTATGAGCTAATAGAGCAATTCTAGAACATGAAATTGAAAACAATCCAATGCAAACAGATTTGTAGAACTCAGTGGAATTGAGCCCAGTTTTAGAACTTGTTTTTCAAGAACGCTACCGTGGTTGATATTGAATTTAAAAATGTTTGCAACGATTTCCCCTGCTTGTTCGACAATGTTGTCACAATTTAGAATTTAAATTTAGTAATAAGAACAATAGGTTAAATCTTTTCTGTCACATATATTATGTATATTGGGAGTAGTATGCAGGCTTGCACTGCAAGTAACATAGCTGCCTTTTTTCACATTAATCTGTTATGATTTCAATATTTTAATTCTGTAAGTGACCAAGAACCAATCAACAAGAAGAGCGGTACTTTTTTTCTCCAATTCTGCATGTTGTCCTTTAGGGGGGTGGGGGGGAGTGACAGTCAACATTAGGCAGCAAAGCGCAAAGCAGGTTAGGGTTATTCACAGACTATGTTGCACTAGCAGGTTATAAGTTGCATGTTCTGACAGCACAATTCAAACATTTATTAAACTGTTAATACATAAATAAAGAAAAAAACATCAAGCAGTGCATGCAAGAGAAGAACCTAAGAAGAAGTGACACTATGCGCTGTTCTTTTCAGTGCCTCATCCCTCTGGGACCATATCCATAAGAACGAAAAACTTCAAATACTAAATCCTTCATTCAAACAACCAATCTAGCCCTATTGTGTGCAATATTAGGTTAAATTAAGGCTGTATACTGCAATTTGGTTTTGCCAGTCTCTTCTGCTGGCATTGCTTCTCATTTGCTACAGAAAGTATGTATGAAAAGTTTGGAAACTTGTAGCTCTTATTAGCTGGTGCAAGGTGGAAGTGAGATGACAAAGGTGTAAAAGTGACGTGTATTAGAATCTTGTGTTACTCCTTTAGCTTATATTTTACTGACACTAGAATTTACAGGGGGATGTCTCTTTTGCAATGAGCTTTACGCCACTTCAAGGCTGAGTTGTTTACATTTTTAGGAAAGGTTTGCAACAGATAAACATAGAAAGGCATTTATGTTGTTCCCAACTAAAAACTATGGCCTGATTTAGATCTTGGCGGATGGGTTACTACGTAACAACGGTGACGGATATCCTGTCCAGCAAAATATAGATCCCATTATATCCTATGGGATTTATATTTCGGCGGACGGGATATCCGTCACCGTCGTAACAAAGTAAACTGTCCACCAAGATCTAAATCAGGCCCTAAGTTTCTAAAAAGAAATGTATTTGTTGTTATGTTACTTTCAGAAAGAAACCACAAGTTCATAAAAAAAAGAAGAAAAAACAGAGCAGAAAAATTAGTTGCTTAGAAATTTCAATATTGGTATGAGATCGAGTTTAAACAATGCCCCAACTGAATATTTCGAATATCGTTTCATACTCAGTTAATGCATCAGCGGTGTGACATTCTGCTAAATGTCCATATGCAAGCACAAATACAACATGCTGTTTGACAGCTTCAGTAGGGGTAGCAAAGAGCTCTGTGCTGTAGCTGAAGCTGCAAACCTGGCTTGTTTGCAGTGGGGAGGGCGCTACAGACAAAAGTGCAATACGAGTATATACTAGTATTGTTACTGCATGACTGACTGACAACTGATGCGCCGGTCAGACCTCACATAATCCTTCTCCTTACATCCTTCCCATTCAGGACCCTAATGCACAGCGCACGGATTCCCTGTGTAAGGCTTTCAGGCATATAACCATGATGTATCACATTTACTATTCAAAGTGTAAAATGACAAAATGTGCTAGAGTGCATACTTTTTATGCCGCACCTTGAAGCCCAGCACTGGTTATAGTTTGTACAAAAGGATCATTTGTATGTAAAAAAAAAACAATTTGGCGGCTTAATATTAGTTGTATTTAAACCATACAACAAAGTACGTTCCATATAACAATTAGTAGGGTCTCCTAAAAATCAGCATTATCTTTTGTGACCCTTCAACTGTCAGCCAGTACATGATACTTGCTTGTAGTAAAATATAGGAACATAAACAAAATTACATTTTACGTTCAACAATGACTTAATTGAAAAACGAACTTATAAAGATCAGAAGAATTAGTAAAACTGTAATGCCGTTAGCCACAAATGAGTTCACCGGACATTAGGATCCGACCAAGAAGTCTAGTTTAACAATATATACATATATCAAGACTTATCAACAACAAACATGCACTAACTCCTCCAGCAAGAAACATGCTGAGCCATATGCAAATAAATTACTAGCCCTTTGTGAGAGGATCAGATGAGTAAGCATTATTTCAAAGGCTATTCTCTTATAGCTTCCTAGCATTGATAATCTTTTGAAATGGGTCAACATTCCTTAAAGGCATGTCATCAAACAGCCAGTATAAGTTTAAATCACATTATAATTGCATTGTATATACTTGTAAATGCCTTCTTGTCTGGAAGATCGAAAGTGAATTCTTCAATCCAAGGCTGATTTTTAACTGCACCCTGCTAATTATCAAAATATTACATGCAGACTTCTACAGTCAATCAACTGGACGAGAAGTCGAATTCCATTTGAAAATATTCTTGCCGTTAACACATGACCACAATAATGCTGGCTATTATAACAATAAAACTGGCTAACCCAGTGCTTAATTTGTAGCAAAAGTAAGTGTTAGGGCCAAAGATATTTTCCGGGTGGCCACTGCCACGTTCACCATCTACTCTCACTACCAGCACTGCCAAATGCCAGTACCAATGCTACCTTCTTACCTTCAAAAGCCTGCAAATGCAACGTATGGGCTATTCCAGCCAATCACCAGCAGAAAGTAAGGCCTGGAGCTGCTGGTATTATGATTTATGCATTTTACAATGTTAAATGGACTGCTTATGTTTTAAAATAGGCAGACAGCGCCACCATGTAGAGGACTGTCATAAATATGAACCAGACTAGTGCAGCATTTTTAATATAACACATTCTCAGCAGTGTCAGAATTCAAAATTCATATTTTTCAATAAAAAAGTGTAGACAAACATTTGAAAGGGGCACACACTCTTCTCTAAATTCAGATATCCCTTTCAATTAATCTTTTACCTCCTGCTTGGTGTACTGTTCTTCCTATCTTTCCAGCTACCTTATTTTTAACTTTCCGGCTAGGGACTGTTGTTACTGTGGTTGACCTCTGCTTTATGAACTACCTTCCTCTTTTGCAACAGTGTAGGACATCAGAAAGGGCAAGAAGTACGTTTTTGTTTTTCTTCTTTCCACAATCAATGAAAGGCAAACTGTAATGGATGTACACTTCTTGTTTTATGGGCGTGGCTATCGGTTAACATTCAACCAAAGAAGTCAATCACTCCTAAGCAAAATTTGTAAGAGTCCCTTCAATTTTTTTAGGAGCTTCGAATATCAGATAGAATGAGACATATCAACTCAAATAACAAACAAATTAATTGGGCATGCCAAAAAAATAACAGAACCAAGTCTGTACTTACTTTTGCAGAGCAGTCACTTCAGCTGAATACAGACTACTTTACTGACCAATCCCGTTCATCTCAGAATCTCCAATCACTTCTTCCAAACTCACGCTGCTGAAGTACACTTGTCTCTTCCACGGTTACTTTCTACACAATCACATCATCTCTATTCAAACAGCCTCTAAGATCACTCACATTGTCACAACCATCCCACTTGCATGTGCTTCATCCATTTTCTTGCCCAGCATCCACTTCCAGGCCCTTTAAAGGCATGCATCAACGCCCAGGCAATGCACCCACTTCTATGCAATGGAGCCACTCACAAACCCCACATTCTCTCTAGCACCCACATCTATGTCCATGCCCCACAGTCACTCTCTATAGCTCACAAACCATATCCCTATCCATACTGATAATTCAGAAGCCAATGTCACTTTCTTTTCATTATGGGAATTTTGAGCCCTCCCCTACAATGCTAATAGCAAAAATATAAGAACTAGAACGCATAATGCTGTTGGCTAAAGGCCTTGCTCAGCTGATAGTTTAACATATGACATGGGGCTCTTCTGGAAGTTGTGCCTTGCTCAATTTATTCAATTCTGGGATATTTAAATCCAAAAGAAAGATTAGCAGTTGCTTTTAATTTTTTTAACTAAACAAACGTATGAGATTTTAAGAATCAAACCCGTGTACAATTTGGAACTTTGTGTGCCTGTCTTGTTCTTGTCCCCCTACTAAGTTCAAAGTACTCAATGAGGAATTATAACACATACTTTGTGACAGGGAGGAACTTTTTATTCTACTTCTATGGTAGGTCAGTTTAATGAGACTCGCATTGTGCTTTGCACTGCTCAGGACAGTGCTTCGGAGCACTACTAAGGGTATGCACAATTCACTTCAACAATTAAATATTGTTGGAGTGGAAATAAAATGCTACAATTTCATTCTGCCTATGTAAAAGGCAGAAGCCCATAAGAGGCATACAGGGCTGGGCAGTCAAGCACAAGTCTTCTTCTGCTGAACTTGCAACTCACTGTGACCCACTACAACTGGCTTTGCCCCACTCCCACTCTCCTCTCATCAGCAGATCGAAGCCAATGGCCTGATTTATTACTAGTTACTTACTAAGTGTTATTAATATATGTGCCAGAGGTTATAATACACTTGTAGTAACATAGACAGGATATCAGCCCTGTTTGTTTGCTATGTGAGAACGATAAAGTAAATAATACCGAAATGGCCACCGGAGTTTCAGAATGCAATTGTGGGCATGTGCACACATGCAATTTGGTTTCTTGATATTAAAAAATGTGCCCTATGTGTGTGCAAATGTGCAAAAAAGCACAAACTATCCATGTCATGTTAGCAAGAGTGATGCACAGTGATGCAAAAGCGGCAATTCAAAGAAGCACTGGCAAAACCAATAGATCAGCATTCATCTTTTAAAGGTGAAAACTATTGCCTTTACCAATGCTGGTTCCGGTATGAATATGCTACCTGATGCACATTTAGAGTAACAGTAATATAACGGCTATTGCTACTGTGGTGATAAAGCACACGGGTTCCCCAATCGCTTAAGTATTGTGCAAGTTAGTGTGCAGAAAAACTATGCTTTTTATTTGCTGACCATGCACAAGAAGAAAACACACAGCACTGTGGTAAATTGGCAATAATGACCTCATTCATAGTAAATATTCCCTGCATCAATGAGCACAGTGGTCCTTGACCTTAATTAACAGGTAATGTTACAAATGCTGTTAAAAGCCATCACGGCAAGGGTAGGAAATGTACAACTTTCAGTCAAAAGTTGCAAAGCGAATACACTTTATTTACAGACTACTATCACACTTGAAAACAACTCAAGAAAAATCAAAACGTGCCATCACCCTAAAACAGATCAGGCAACTGGTTTAAAATCATACCAGACTACACCTCCCAGAAAGTTTGGAAGAAGTATGGATAAATATTATAGTGACCAAACTATGAAGAATGAGGATTTGATTCTCTTCAGCCACCCTAGATTTTCTGCTTTTGGACCACCCGGTGTTTGGATCTCTGTTGTGATTGAGTCTCTCTGACTGAATCTCACTTAGAGTAAGCTGTGGTAAAATGGTTTTAAGAGCAAACTCCCATTGCAAGCTGGTTTAAAATAAAGTTAATTGCTGTGAAGCTGGGGTTAGAGGCTCTTGGCTGGTTGCACGTGACCATGCGTGCGGGCAAAGAAAGTGAGGCTACTGTCAAACTCAGCCAGGTATCTGTACACAGGTAGGCTGTCACAGAAGGGAACTTTATTACAATATTGGAGTTGGGAGTTTGCTCTTAAAAGCATTTTTAAAAGCGTTTAACATGTTCCACTGACTGTGCTGGAAGATTGATAATATATTGACTTTATTGAAACTGTCACCACACAATCCAGGTATAGGTTAATTCTTAATGCGGAGACTTGGTTACTGATTTTTCTGTTATTCTGGAAGGGAGGATGGAACGGTTTTCCAAATTATAGAAAAGTTCTTATGGCGGTACTTGCAAGCATATCATATGCTGTGTATTATCTGCTGTGTATTATCTTTGGCTAAATCTATATGGAGAACGACAATAAAATCATGTTTAAAAAAAATATGGGGTGGTGGAGAGCACTCTGATTAAGATATGCAGAGGGGCTTCAAAGTCAACCTGCACAATAAAGGGTTAAGTAGGAGATTTCCAGAGCTTTGACTGGGGCTCCTAAGTAAGAAATTAAGTTCACTTTCATTAATGTTCTTCATTGCTTTTTCCACAGATTCATTTTACCTCAGGAGGCCTTCACCTTGGTGTACAGCAAAGGAGAAATACCTTTAGAGTGCAGAACATTGAATAACTAGCCTTGTAGCAGGATCACTGGTTGAACATAGGGGGTGACTCTGCAAGGGTGGCCTTTATCTTCTTGGAATCTGCAGAAAGCACTCTGTGACAATTCTAAACCCATATGACCAATATTAATAAACACTGTGTGAGGTCCAACTTTAAGGAAAGGGGAAGTAAGGCACACATGTACACTTTGAGAACCCATTCAGGACTGCCCCTAATCTCACTGGAAGAGAGAGGAATAATAAGGATATTGGCACCTTTACTGTAACTACCCCTACAGCTATCCTGAAACTGATTGGAATTGTTGGAAACAGGGCTGAAGATCTATAAGTCAATAGTGTATTGATAAAGCAGTCTTAGATAAATCCTGAGGAGCCGTCTTGATCAGCATCCACCTAACTCAAGCTGAAGAGCGGTCAACACAAACACTCATTAACACAAAGATTCTTTTATTGTAGCTGTGTCTTTTTTTAACAACACCTTCAATTTGTGGTTGCCTGACCTCAAAGTCGGCTCACTGGATACGGCCTCTTGATTTAGCCCGTTGGATTGTTTTGACTTCCAGAAAAGGTTTTAACTAAAATAAAAACTCCATTAAGGTCAAAAGCTTATCTTAAGAAAGTTTACTCACAATGTTGGATCTTACTATACATAGGAGGAGATATCTATGATAAATGCACATTAATGCAATTTGAAATTGGGAAGAAATTAATAGGCCACATTTTAGAATTTTTACATTATCATGGCAGACAGCCTCTGACTAAAATCCAACAATTACATTGACCATACCATAATACACCTTAGAGGGATGGTATACTCCCCTTGGATTCCACCTTTTACAAATAAGTCAACACACACAATTTAGGTGATGTGTAATTGATCATCAATCTTCACAAGCATATGCACAAGTCTACAGTTTACAAAGGAAGAAATTAAACGGATTCAAATACTTTTCAATGACTGGTTCCATTTTGACATAACAGGCAAACTTATCATGGCATACTGTGATATTATCCGTATTTCCTGTGGTATGATTACGTAGGTGTTGCCACATTATTGTCATGTGATATGAGGTGTGAGACATGAGGGGGAATACCATTTCTGACATCAAATCTTGGCCAGGAAACTGAGTTACCAGCAACTATTTTTAATGCTAGGACAGTTTCAGTTAAGGGGATTGTCATGTATGCCATTGTTGTGTCAGGACAGTCACTGGTGCACTATTCTAGACCCTGAGTTTTTCCATAATCCCATCAGAAATGGTTTAATAGGCTTCAATACATAGGGTTTATCCTTATATTTGACTGTTGGACTGCTGCCCACATTATATTCCACTTGAGATATTGTTCCACTTGAGGTCAAGTAGCTTCTATTTTTTTAATTTCGTGTGTTTTGTTTAAAAACATATGATTGTATGGCCATTACCATTTTTTATTATGTAATATACTATTTTCTGTATTTATATTGTTTCCTGCCTTCCACCGCTCAGCCAAGCCACCAAAGAGTCAGCAAGAGTACCTTAGGGATCTTTAATTCAACTATACCTATGAAGTGCTGTGAACAGGTGCTGTGGGGTATTTGTCAAAGCATAACAAGATCTCTCTCTCTCTCCCTCTCCCTCCCTCCGCGAATTCATGACAAGGAATTATTTTTTCGGTTAACTATTTAATTCATTTGATTTCCTCCTGGTTTTCAGGTGTGATAATGTGGACAAATAGTATATGTGCATTGCACTGCTGGTCACAGGGCATTACCAAGAAAGCTTCTTGGTCAAATACCAGTGATATCACCCTGAATGCACGGTGGTGTTAGCTTTCCATTTCTTGAATTTGACTCAAAATCTTAAACCAAAAATGTGGCATTTATTAGCTGTAGGATTAGCCTTTTCAAACATTTTACATATACTAATACGTACATGCTTGAAACCCTTTTCAACACAAATAGGTGAGGATGCTTGCAGGTTTTTTTAAAATTTGTGGTTAATGTTGCTTTCTGGGAGTCTTGCCTTTGATTGGCTTTTAAAAGTGAAAGAATGATTTCTGCACCATATGCTGATGCCTTCATGGATTTATAATTGCTGTAAACTGTGTGATCACATAATGGTTTTTCTAAGAAGTTTTAATTTTCCGAAATCTATCGAGTTATTAGAAATCATTTAGAACACTGCATGTACAATAAAGTGAGAGTGGCAGACGGAAACAACATTCTGTTAGATCAAGCAGGGGATAAGACTGGGTTCACTCTGTGACTAACGTAAACTCACACATTCATTTTCATAAGAGACATGGTGAATGTGCAAATTCAGACATACATAATGTTTCCCTTAATTGCTGATTTTAGTTAGTTTTCAGAAGGCAACTCAGGATGCCTGTGTATTGTGCAACATCATAGCATGGGGCAAAAGGATACTGTAAGTAGGCAAAACGTGCTGGCCCAACTGGCCACTCGTAGCATTCGCAAGAAATATTCTACACTTAACTTGACTGCAATGACTGTACTTCCGAGACAATGACATGTTCCAAACTTCAGTTGTGGTACTTTATTCTACAACGGGGAGCGTTAAAGGTTGGTAAGGAGATGCCATATTACTGCATCCCTTATCTTCTGCAGGTCATCGCCAGGTTGCTGGACTCTCAGAGTAGCATTGAGGAGGCTATGGCCTGGATTGTAGCTACGAGTAATTACCAGTGCCGGAGGTAAATTCAAGCATTCTAGGAAGGTGACCACATTCCAGTCCTTCTGTATTCGCCCACGATGCCACTCTAGGCAGAGGCCAGCCAGAAGCAGAGCAGTCTTGATCCTGCTTCTTTAGGACCAGACCATCTGAATTGCCTCACAAGTGTCCCTGCTGATTTAATTGAATTTAATTTAATTTAAAGAGTTTTCTATAGCGCTGGCTAGACCAGAAGGTATCAGAGCGCTTTACATAAGGTTCCACATAGTTGCAAACATACATCAGTTACAAGTTACCAAAGATACCAGTAAAAACTTTTAAGGAGCATGAAAGAAAAGGAAAATGGAGTGAGGAAGGGAAGGTGGGTAGGGGAAAAAGGGTAGGATATAGATACAACGGAGAGACGAAGGGAAGGTCTGCCCATGGTCCGACTGGGTAGGTGACGGCCGGGAGGGAATCCGTAGCCCATCTCCTCTTCAGCTATCAGGTAGCTTCACTGGGCATGGGTCAAATAGCTAGGTCTCAACAGAAAAACATAAAAGGGATAGAAGACGAGAACAAAAGGAGCGTAGAGGGAGAAGGGGGTAGGCTGAATGGGAAGGAGGGGGATACAACAGAGAGATGAAGAAAAGTCTGCCCAAAGTCCAGCTGGGTCGGTGACAGCCGAGGGGGAATCCACAGCCAATCTCCTTTTCAGCTAACAGGTAGCTCCACCGGGCCTCGGTCAAATAGCAGGGTCTCCAAGGTCGAGGGAACGTTCAAAGAGTACATGTCCTGGAGGGAGAGCAGGATCAAGGTCAGGTGAGGGATGTGATTAAGTTCAGGTCGAATACCAGTTCGATTGTCCAGGAGTGGTCAATCAGGGTGGAGTGACCAACTGAGGCTGCCATCATCAGCCCTAGAACAACTGGTCACTCACAGAAAGGCTCTGACTTGTGAGACAAAATACTGCCTCTCAAAAGGTGTTTTTGGAAAGCGGGAGGCTAGCAGATCACAAATAACTGTGGGTAAGTATGTTTACTCAATGTCACAATACAACAACTACAACACTGGCACATCCACCTTTTAAGACACATGATTCCCTACGGGGATCCAGGATTTTTAAAGATACCTCAGGCCACATACATATTCCACGCCATCCATACCTGTATTCTGGCAGCAAGACACACACTACACCCACCTCAGAAGAGATTACCAAGACTCTTCTAAAAATTGAAAGAAACATTAATGTCATAGCAATAGAAATAAAGAACTTGACAAACACTAACATGTCAAACTAACGGGATACCCACCAACCAGACAGCCAACAAGCTCAATTCTGCTCAAGAGCGTAGATCTCAAAAAGCGACACACCAAACCTCCACCCAGAATACTCGCAAGTCCCTCATTCCAACCAGACCCCTACATATCAGCGTACAGAGGCCAAATGAAAAGCAAGCAGGATAAACCAAAATGAAGTAGACCTTCTTGAGTAATATACGACCATAACCACAAAAGGCTTTAAGCTAGAGAACTCTATAATACCTGTACACCTGAGTAATTTCAGAATAAATCAAATACTAAAACCGAAGAGGACTTCGAAAAATCTCATCATCATATCAACCCTCTGAGTCAAAAACATGGAAAACAATAAATCAAACAAAATGTATGCAACATAACTGCAGGTCAGCCACTGGTGACATAAGCGACTTCAGGGCTGCATTAGTGAGGTATAGCTTGCTTTCTATGACGCAACGAGCCCAGGACCTTTGTTGGACTTACTCCTAGCACTTAGGGTGTCTATTGTAACAAATAAAAGTGTCTGTAAAAATAAATGCTTGAATGAATGTCAGCCACTTGCAAACAAGGTCACATTCCAGTCCATCCACAATGGCCTGACAGCTCATTCAGAATTATAATTGTATGACCAAATGTACCTTTTCTACTCCTGACAGTAATTCTCATAGGCGTTCTTTGCAGGCCGAAGTCCATTTATAGGGGGGGAGTCTCCGTCCATGGGAAAAATATTTTCCTCAATGTAGGGGTGGCTTCTCCATAGAGGCCAAAATGGCAGTGACCCCCTCCCACAATCATGTCACATCTGCATCTTATTTCTCAAAATATTTCAGCTTTTATATGAAACAAAACAATCCCATTGATCATTTCCATACATGTAAAAGCTGCAATATCACCCTGCACCAGAAGAGGGCTCCCAGGGCTGTATTGCCCATGTGTCAGGTGTGGGTTGTTACAGCCCATCCTTTCACCAATGCAATACATATCTTACATGCTGCGGTAGCGCCACCGGAGTGCACCATGTCAGATAATGGTGAATTGAATTAGGGCCAGTCAGTCATGCACCCTTATGCCCCATCAGAAGCCATGATAAAGGAAAAAGGACATCTGATTTTCTGATTGGGCACAGGCTGTGAGCCTCGCTCTGACACCTTGTTTGTTCGTTCTGAAAGTCAGGAATCATTGTGCAGAGGAAACTGCGCTGAGGACAACCCCGGGTAAATTTCCACGTTGTGTGTATGCGTGAGAATATGCTTATGTTGTGTATGTGCCTGTCTGCAAGTGTGCAACTGTGTGTGTATTTATGTGAGCATGTGTGTTTGTTTGCATGTGTCCTGACTAATGCTTTAGGACCTTTCATTTGATAGCCCGCCTGCTTCATAAATTGACCAGCCGCCACTGCCTCAATGAGATTTTTTTTTTTAACTGCATTTCTACGAGATAATCCACTCCATCTATTTGGAATTCTCCTGGCAGACGTAATGCAAACAAAAGTTTGGAATCATGTGATTCCCACTGGAATCCACATAGAAATCTGAGCCAAGGAATTATAGAAATTGGTAAATTCCAAAAAGTTGTATTTCTGCACCCACGTGTGAAATTAATTATTCGGATGCAGATTTACTACTTATTTTGTGAATAAAACCCTATTTGCTTTTGGGAAAAGATTAAAGCGATAAAGAGGTTTTATTTCTAAAAACTTGACAAACAGACTACAATAGGCTACTACAACACATCTTCAACATGGTGGGAAATGTTTGACTACAAACCAGTGTCCACCCAAAAGGATTGAGTCCAGTAAAACCCAGACCGCTGCCTAGTAAAGGACACAATGACCCAGAAACTGATTCAGAAGTTCTTGGTTATGCCTGAGATGAAGTCAATATGGAGCCATTTTGTATTTTGTGGCACAAGGTAGGCATCTTGCTATAAAGGATGCAGGCATGCACAGTCCTTCTTATAGTATTTATGCATTCTCTCAGAGGACTGTGGTGCTGAAGCTGGACGTCACTACATTTAAGATTATGGTTTCATGGACACTAAATAATAGGACACACTATGCAGGCACTGTTAACTTTTAATGATATTTAAAATGCAGCCCCATATGACATGAACTGTGTGCACCAAATGGATATATTGCTCGTATATACCATTAAATATACTAAATAGGGTCTCAGCTATACAGCATTTTCAATAAATATGAACGTCAAATACCACAAAACAAATTAAACAATTGTTGTTCTGCTCAGCAACAGAAACCACCGGCTCAAATTAAGCCCTCACTGGGGGGTAAATAGTTAAACTCACTGGGGGGGTAAATAGTTAATGTGCTTCAGGAATTCTAAAATGGATACATGTTTTTAACGTGACAACAGTGTAAAAGGCAGATATCTGTCATGTTGAAGAAAGAGCTACAGCTATATTTAAAAGAACAAGACCTGTGCCTCTTAAAACTGTCTCAACTGTGAAATCACGTAATGAACACTAAAAAGGGCCTGTCAGCTGGAATAAACACTGAGCACAGTCAGCAGTTTTATCCCAGACCCTATTATGGCAAGAGCATGAGTTTTTTTGCTTTCTCTCCGCTGTTCATCTCAACAAATAAACTGACTTGACCTCGACCTGTTACTTCGTGCAGTTTGCCCGTCACCTCAGACTGGACCCCTATTTCTCTCCCTCCGAGTCCGAGGAGGCTTTCAGGAGCAGGGATATATAGCGCTGCCCTGGGCCGGGAGGTTGCCGCTTTATTATGGCGTGACATTTCCTCGCACAATAAAGAGGGCGCGGACACATTTAGTGCTAATGGACAGTGGAAGGGCGCCATTTTTCAGCATTTGAGTATTGACAAATTTCACAACCGAGAGTGGCCCTTTGTGCGGCATGAATCAGTCCTATGCGACAGAGAGAAAAAAAACAGACATTGGCAAATACAAAAAAGAGGCCTCGGGATCACTTCAAATACTGCGGCTACTGGCATTGAAGCGAACGCTGGTTTTTAGACTTTTAGAGGAAAATACTTTACTAAAAAACAGCAAAAGTAATGTTCAACTGTGTGAAACATGCAGAAAACATTAATCCTAGGATAATGTTTGCTAGTAATTAATTATCATTAAAATTAATATTACCGCAAGGTGCTTTCCATCAGGAAGTCATCAATTGACTTTACATAGCCTATAATTTCCTATTAATTAAAGCCCTGTTTGATAGTCTCATTGTGTGAAATGTTCTCCTGCTCACCTTCCAAGAATTTACTGTGTTTGAGTTAGTTATTCTATAGATCTTTATTCGGAACAGTGCCTTCATAGGGAACCTTAATGATTCACAGATGAGTTAAACTAGTACAAAATATATAAGTTCGTATCTTTTCAACATTCGTTATACTACACAATGTTGTTCATTACACTAGGACACGCGGACAACTGTAAAGTGTTTTTTTTGCTTAAATACGTGTTTGTTTTGCATACACACGAACACACTATATATAAACTAAATGTGAATTTACTAGCCGGTACTGAAAAAACGTGAAAGGTGTACAAGAATTCACTAACTTGTACTGAAAATTGGAGTGGGCAGCAAAGATAGAGCAGGCCAAAGTCTCCAATGAGCACATGCCCAGAGGATCAGCAATAGAAGAGCCAGACATTTTCTAGGGGGAATGAATTAACAAGAGAACATTTCACCGAAACAATGGTTGTTCCTGAGTCCTAACTAGCCTCCTGAGTCCTAACACGCCAAGAAGAGACGATGACACAAGATTTCCATGTCTGGCAGATTTTACGCTCAGAAGTAACAATAACAAAAAAAACATGGTCAAACGCTTATATAAATTGGCAAAGTTGCACCCAAAGGTTCACGACCTAGCATGGGGGCTGGTTAACTCATTTTTGGGATTCACATGGGTTTAACTGAATAAGCATGGAAACCTGCGACAGTTTCAGGCTTCCACATATGCTCCCTTGTGAATTTACAATTGGGAATATGAGGAGACATTTCCACACGTGCAATTGAACATAATGCACAATTTCACATTGGAAAATCCAGCAACATATGTGCAATGCAAGTTACATTTGTGGCAGAATATAATTTTCCCTGTTAAGAAACCAATTCTGCTATACCATCCTATTGTGGGATTGTTATCTATTTCCCCCCAATTGTGGCAAAGAATATGTACTAGGCCCTACTTTGTGGGTGTCAGCAAACTTTTCAGGGCACACCCACCCTGGAGTGCCTGTCCCCCACACAAGAGTGAGATTTTCCTAAACACATTAAGGCACCATCATGGGGTTATATATTGCATTCAATAAATGGGCTGACGCGGGCAAGGGGTCCCTGTGCCAAAACAATGCACTCATTAATTAATACATCTTATAGTATATTAAACTTACACGTGCAAGTGGTTTTCTGAATCAGACCCTCAGTTTTTGAGGACAGCAGTTTCAGCGGACACTGGCCCGAACCGCAGGAGCAGGCTTCATTACTGCCCCAAAGAGCAGGTTTTCATGAGAGAGGGAATGTCGTATGGGGAAAAGGAAACATAGACCTTAAGAAGTCTAAAATCACTAACATAAGTAATCAACAACGAACGAGAAATGTGAGCACTCACTATTCTTGAGGAGCTCCCACTACGGTCCATAAACTAACGTAGCCAGGGTACAATGGACCCTGATGCAAGCAGGAAATATGGGGTTGACTATCTGCTGGAGGGGCAGTAAAACGGCCATACTATGTATGTAGAGGGCCCCTAAAGCTCCTGGGGCCCAGTGCCACTGCACTTGCTGCACTATTGGCAACTACATCCCTGGGCATAAACCTAACTTGTACCAACTACAAAAGAGACACTGTGTATAAATATCGCCTGATAAGAGAGCCAGCTATATAAGAGGAATACACAAAGTCCAACTGCCAACTAGACTTAGTCATATGACCAGAGACAGGCTGCACGCATCAAATGACTAAGACAAGACAATGCCATCTTCCTAAAAGTGGCATTTTCAGACTTGAACTATAAAATCCGACTTCACAATAAGTTAGGATTTTAAATTATGATTCCAGAGAAACCAAACATGAATTAGTCATCGTTTCCCATTTGAAAATTATACACATAAAATATACTAAGGCATTTCCAGTGTTATCCTAAGGGAGAGATAGGCCTTGCAAGTAGTGAAAACGAATGTAAGAGTTTTTCACTACTTGAACATGCAAAACTTAAAAGTACATGACCAAAATTTTAAGTACACTACACCCTGCCCTTGGGGCTGTCAAAGGCCTACTTAAGGGGTGACTTATATGTATTACAAAAGAAAGGTTTGTGCCTGGCAAATAGCTTATTTGGCTAGGTTGAAATGGCTGTTTAAACTTCACATACAGGCCTGCAATGGCAGGTCTGAGACATGTTTAAAGGGCTACTTAAGCAAGTGGCACAGTTAGTGATGCAGGCTAACTACTAGCATTTAATTTAAAAGCCCTTGGCCAATGTAGTGCCACTTTACTAGGGACTTATAAGTAAATACACCAATTGAGTATAAGCCAATTCTACCATGTTTTTGAGGACAGGAAAAAGAGCGTTAGCACTTGTTAGTGTTGAAGTTCTTTGGCTTGGCAGTTCGGGCGGGACTGTTCCCATGAGGCACAGGGTCAAGACTGATTTGCATATGGCCATGTCTGAACTGGGGTGGCTTGGTGGGCAAAATAACGATGGTTTAAATCCAGATCTGTGACTGGGGGTGAATGTTTTTCCATTGTGCAACATTCCGTCCATCAATTGTTGTTTTAGTTGTGGTAAAGGCCAACAAAAACGAATTAAAAAAAAAGTAAGAGGAGGAAGCCAAAAGGGTTGAAGATAAACCCGCAGAAAGGAACAGGTCCAACAATGACACTAAGTTATACAATGAAGGACTGGTTGCACAGCACATACGTTGTTATGCAAGACATACCACGATGCACATTCCCCCTCTACAGCTGATTATCTACAAAGCTACCTATAGTGTCAGCCTCCATTAGATAATACTGCACTCATACTATCTCTTTCTCCACTAGATATTAAGGACTCTCTCACATACGCGCACACACACACACACACACACAGGTAAAAAGTCCTTCTAAGATGTAAAAGTATACCTAATGTGCTCCATGATGATGATGCAGAAACATAAAATAACACATTAAAAAAGCTCAAAGCGCTTGAAAGGTCCAAAATGTCAGACTTAATAGTTGTCTGATAATTATAACAGACTCCACACTACCCTTACAAACTACTAATACTTAAGATTTCTAAAAGAACAAGATATTCTTTTCAACCTCATTTAATTAAGAACCAAAACCCAAATTTATTTTAATTCTTGATCTCCACATTGACTGACAGAAATATTTCATGGGCTCGGGAATCACAAACTAGAGGGCCAGAATATACCTCAAGGGGGCTTAGAAAAATAAAAGAACAGGAAAGAGAACGGGGAAGGGAATCAACATGAAACTTTATGGACAAAATACTTGTTGCTACAAACACTGTCTGTTAGTCCATCTCAAATTCAATTGACGGGAGATTCTAGGATACGTAATTGATCTGCTTGAACTAAGAACTGATGAACATCCCCAGGAGCCTACCTGGCGCATCAAGGGCACATTTAGTGTTACGAAGAAGTAGGGTATACTTCAGCTAAAAAGTAAGTTCTGTGATGTCCTAAACAAGAAAAATACCTCTGAGTTCTTGCAAGTAACATTTCTGCTATAAGAGACACTCCTAATACTGTGGAACTATTGGTGTTAGAAGGAGGGTTTTAACTATTTGCACCCACGTAGAAGTAAACTATTTCTGAATTCTGGGGCCTTCGTAGCATTGGTAAAAAAACATGTTTCCTCAGGAACAGGTCACTTAACATGGCTCAACCAAACTGATCAGCAGCTCAAGGGCAGATGTCAAAAGTGACCTTTGTGAGGCGTTGTCCACATGGCTGGTAGTGACAATATATCTAGCACAACCTTAATGAAACAAACAGGCCTGCATGACCATGGTTTCACTCAATTTCTCCCAGAGAGCAATACCCTCTGAAATATAGGTGACAAGTCAACATGATAAAGAAGCATTGTAGTTTGCGAGTGGGATCCAGGACCAATGTGTCTATGTGTATGTGTGAGAACCTGAAAGCCCTAGTTTGAAAGCCCTTGTTTAATAGCGATCAAATCTTGGAACCCATTGGAAATAATCCAAATTGATATAGATTCTCCCAGCCTACAAAAGGAGTTTAGAAAAAAGTAAAAAAGAACAATTTCCTATTCAATGAAAAGACATGTTAAACAGAGTGGACAGTTCAAATGGCGGCAATTTTACCTATTAAAACTGTACATTTGACTCACAGAGGAAAAAGTTTGCAACGTGCTTATCTTCCGGAACGATGTGACTGCTGCTTTCCAGAAGAGTAGTTTAAAAGCACTGAATATCAAGGGCCAGTAAGCGGAACAGGAACACAAGTCATTAACTGAGGTTTAGTGGCATATTTCTGTAGAGCGAGTGTCACTCTTATAAATATCCTCAAGCCCCAATCACTGGTAAGTCTGAAGGCTTAACTGCTGCGTGTGTGAATTGGCCAGATGTTAGAAAAACCATCATATGGTCTAAAGTGCATAACGTTTGGTCCACATCCCTCGGAAGGGAAGAGTGGCAAAATCTGAGCAACTTGTTACTTTATAATGGTGCCTGGCACAACGTCTCCTAGACTAGACTAGAACTTTAAAAAATATTCTGAAGCAGCACTAGATGACTCTAAACTAGTATATCCTAGGTCCTCTGGCCAATATCCTAGGGGTCCGAGACCCCGAATCTAAGGAGCTACTTGACAGCCAACAGAGATATCTGACATTCCAGCAATTCTGGACTTTGAGATATGGTTTTTGGTTGAAGGCAACTGCAGGAAGCTAGGGGGGATACGTCCATATGTACCTCTAAAAATGCATATGTCTAACATTTCCCTATGGATTTTAATCAAAATCAGTAATGGCAACAACTGTACAATAACTCATGTCACAAGGGTTTCTTGAAGTAGATTAGCAATTAGAATAAGAATCCATCATTTACTGATGACATCCGACACAACATATGGCTATTGAGCTACTCCTCTTTTATTTTTCCATTTTCCCTAAAATGTCCCCTTCTGTCTTGCCCATGAGTGGCATCCTAAGGTGGCAGATAATCTGGTGAGAGTTACATTGTGCTTGCCAGGGATCACCAGTTACTTGCAGACACTGATGCATTGATTAGAGAGCTGTAGTTATTCACAACTGCTATTTGGACAGTTGTCCACTGAGGGCTCATGCAGGATTCATGCAAAACAACTAGCATTTATTTATTCCGCATCTGAGAAACAGCTATTAATTAAGTTCTCACGCAAACAGGGGTCAGCAAGAAGCTTTCACATTCTTATCAGAAGCAAAGTAATCAATCCTCAGTTGCCCCAACAAAACAAGAATGCAGTTCATCTAATGTGTGTGAAGATAGTCTGAGTCTCGATGAGTATTTTGAACTCATGGTTAGTGTCTGGAAAATAATCATACAAAATTGCTCGAGCCCAAATTCAAAATTCTACTTCCAGCATGCACATAAGGAGGGAGTGAATATTCCCAGATTTTTGATGTAAAACATCCTAGAGACGTTATCTGTGAAGACAAATCCTTTCTTGAGCATACTAATTGAAGTCCTGTAATACAAAACAGCATTCTTCAATGCCAAGATGTTGATGCGAAGAATCTCGTCTGATGTAGACCTTAGACTGTGACTCCGCACTGACCACAAGATAGATTCCCATCACACTGGAAGATCCAAGACTAAGGAGCTCGCTAGAGAGATTAATTCCAAATAGGATATTGTCCTAAAAGGATCCTCCCTCAGGATTCTGCTGTTGTGTTCTTGGACATCGAATTTCTAAGAATGCTTATCCATCTCTTGATTTCAATGCAGAGACAAATCCAAATAGTGTTACTTTTTTCAAAATAATGAAATAATACTTCCAAAAATTGTGCTGCACTATGCCGCATAATTTTCCTTTTCTTGTCACATCATTTACTCAACCCAGCGACATAGTTTGGTCCTGTCTTGCTGCATAATTTCAGTGGCCCTGCCCATATATACTTAACTTCACAGTACTTTGGCAGTTGTCATTTTGGCCAAAATATTTTTGTAGAATTATATTTCTGTCCTCAATATACTCATCTACAGTCAACTGAGGTCAATGTGCCATTTGTGGAATTTTGGTACTTCTTTCTGACTCTGAGAAACCTGTTTATCTTTGCAACTGGAAATTCTGTAAAACCGGTAGGAGGCCTTTGCTCTCTCTTCTTTGGATTTCAATTTGAGGTTTGGGATTATTAGTGTGGGCTAGGTGAAGATGATGGTACGTGATGTCAGTGTTTACAACAGCACTCAACAATCTACCAGGATGTCATTTTAAAGGTATGATATTAGGCCGCTTGGCACCTTGTGCAACTTTTATTGTTAGACTTGGTCTGAACCTTATGGTCGCTGCAGACTGGCCCGTAATTGAAGATGCCCACACTCCAGCAACCAGTCCTTATACAGTCTGGACACAGTCTATCCAGAAAGAACACATCACTGGGGCAAGGTATCCTGAAAAGGGAGGTGTCTACACGGGGACTCTAAGGAGCCCAGCTCCATAGAGTTATGTTCGGAAATGTAACCAATTCTAGTGGAAAAGGAATCACAGCACATGAGATGTTGAGGACCCCGTTCTGCAGGGAAACCTAGTAAGAATCAGCTGCTGTGAAATGGGAAAGACAGGACGACACTCACTGAACCCAAAGCGCCCAGGAAAGATCGCGAGGAGGCTTGCTAGAGCGATAAAACACTCGGATCCCAAAAAAACACATAGATATGCCAGGTAAAAAAAAGAGTGCAATCAGTCTGGAAGGTGCTGTGCAAAAGCATGTTCAATCCCTTTACGTGGAGATGAGGGAGGGGTCTAGAGGAAGACGGGCCTAGGGGGGTGTGGCCCAAGAAGGGGCTTTTAAATTGTGCTTTAGTTCGAACTTTGCAAAAATGCTATGGTGCCCTCGGAGCAGCTCTTGCATGCGCCTCAGGAAGAGGACTGGGATTCTGAAGCAGCCCAAGGTGCCTATGAACTAGTACTGGTATAAGCAGCCGAAAACAAACAAGTTAAGAATACACCACTAACGGTTGTACGACAGTGCAACGCAGGTAAATACACTGTGTGCCTTTACCACGCATGTTTTTAGCACGAATATGCTTTTACAATGAATATGCTTTTTCAACGCATGTCATCACCACAAATAGTTTTTATATATAAAAACAATGTATTTGTGGGGGGAGGGGGGAGACCCACCACATCCCCAACTTACCTTAAATATGTGGTAAAAGCATGCGTTGTAAAGGCATGGATGTGGTAAAAATATGTGTGCTAAAAAGGCACAACCCCACTAACCAAAGAACAAATAATGCCACTTCACTCTGTAGCCTTTGTCTCCGGCACGCGAAAGAGCGGGACACAAACGCCGGCAGAGCGCCGGGGAATCGACAACTCCGCGTCTGAATGGATTTCAGGTCACAAACCAGGGGGTGCCGTCCAATTTATCAGAGCACCAGATACTCAGGACATTCTGAGACTTATTTGCATTTGGGACCATTAGACTGTCAGTAAAGTTCAAAACACAAACATCAGAGAGCTCCATAATCTGTTTATGAAGCTCTTTAGTTTCACTATAATTATATAATGGGATTTTCTCTTGTCATTTGATTCCAGGGAACAATGGCTCGGCTGCCATCCGATTAATCTGCACCACGCAGGCGAGGGTGAACCCTGGGATTCCTCTCCAGAGCACGTGACCACCGAAGCCCTAAACGCAAACGATGACATGCAGAGCACATGAAAATACAGAAGAATGTGGGGACTGCGTCATAGAAAGGATATTTACCTTATTGATAGATGAGAGCGGTCTGTGTGTTCTGAATGAATGGAGTGAGGTATTCCTGTGTGAGATTAAACGCAGAGAGAGGGCGAAAGAGAGAGAGAGTGAGTGAGTGTGTCTGTCTGTCGGTGTATCTGCGCTTGATAATTAGGAGTGAATTACTCCAGTGAGGTAGAAAACCGAAACACTGTGTTCTCAGTTATTTAAATGAGGAATTCCCAAGAGATACTGAACCTAACCTCTGCATGAGTGCCGAATTGTGTAAGTATGTGTGTGTGTGTGTTTTGAATTAGTGGAAAGAGATATTCCTGTGTGTGAGGAAACACTCTGACAATGAGACCAGTAAGAGACTGTGATATAAAGGGTAGGAGAACCCAGAGCAGGAAGAGTGCCCCTAGGACAACTGAAAAGGATGATTCTTTGTGATTTGTAAAACTTCAAGAAGTTTCCTCCTGGTACCAGATGTGCCAGGGGCCATTACAGAGAGATGTGTTTTATAAGGAGAAGCATATGTCTTGAAATCTACTGTAATGTGGAAAGAAGTTAGTTTTGTGTGGAAATCAACAAGCCAGGTCCTAAATTAAAGGCTTGTGACACACTCAATACACATATCCTACAACGGTGCTGTAAGGAGTCGAACAGACCGGCTGAAGTAATGACTGATGAATCTATGAGTTCAGCAAAAAGAACAATTGAAGGACAGAATAGCTTGACTCCAGTGGCATGGAGAGCACGGGACTCACGTCTAGGCATACCTGTCCCACTTGGGTGACAAATGCAAAAAGAACAATTGATGAACAGAATGCAGAACAATGTCATACATTCACCCCAGTACAGAGATCTGGGCGTAAATCCATATTTTTTTTGCTCCCCATGCCATTCCAGTTTTGACCCAGCCATTTGCAAATCAGTCTTGACCCTGCACCCAATGAGAACAGTCCAGCCAAACTGCCAGGCCAGGTCCTCCCTGGACTGGCAACAAGCATCCTAGGACCGGTTTCGGGCTTTCAGCCCTCATCAGTCAGAATAGCTTGCCTCCAGTTGCATGAAGAGCACGGGACCCACGTCTAGGCATACCCGTCAAACTCGGGGTGACAAATGCAAAAAGAACAATTGAAGGCCTGGCAGTTCGGTCTGGACTGTTCCCATGGGGCACAGGGTCCAGACTGATTTGCATATGACTGGGTCCAAACTGGGGTGGCGTAGTGGGCAATAGAACGATGGATTTAACCCAGATTTTTTGACTGGGGAGAATGTTTGCATTGTCAGCATTCCGTCCATCATTTGTTTGCTGTAACCCTTTTCGCTCCACGTGGGATGGGTATGCCCGGACGTGGGACCCTTGCTCACTGTGCCACTGGATTCAAGCTAGCCTGGTTGAAGAAGGGTGACATACCCTGAAACCATTCCTAGGATGCTTGTTTCCGGTCCAGGGAGGACCAGACCTGGCAGTTCGGTCTGAACCGTTCCCATGTGGCACATGGTCAAGACTGATTTGCACATGGCTAGGTCTAAACTGAGGTGGCGTATTGGGCAAAAGAATGATGGATTAAACCCAGATCATTTGACTGGGGGAGAATGTTTGTACTGTCAGCATTCCATCCATCATTTGTTTGCTGTATCAATGAGTTCAGCATGAGAAATTCATGGCAGGTAACGTTTCAGGCTTCCCATCCTAAATTCATATGTTAACCAGACTAGATGTACCAGGGATGCGTGACTGATACACTGAGGGGTGAGCACAGGTCTCTCATGTTGCTAGCCTCAACATTGATTTTACTGGCCACTCTGGAGCATTCATGCCTTGGGTTCCACTGCTTCACTAGACAGAGATAGTCAAGAGGTTGCCTGTGCGGTACTTTACATTAGAATTATATCAGCTTCAATCAAGGTCTGTCCACAGAATGGTAATGGTGCTAGAAAATATATCTTCCAAGAGAATTGCATTGTCGAGTGAAGTTTTTCATTTCTCATGTTAAAGATTAAGTGATTTATATTTTATTAAACTTTTGCCTGATGGTCAGATGTTAATAGAAAAGCATTTATACCTCAGACCACAAAAGCCGACAGTAAACAAATGCAAACCATGCCCATGGCAGTGTAACAAAGTGTACTGAATTAATGTATAAGCAATCAATGCTTTTTAGCACTGACTGTTAACGTATGTCTACTGTAGAAATAATTTGCAACAAGTCGCTGAACACTGTTTTTGTTTATGTCTTAAGTTTTGTCTACTACCTGCAAGTAGTGATCAGAAGGGCTACTCAGTCATAGGAACAAAATAGACAATTAAATTACTAAGGGCCTGATTTAAATGATGGCTGGCTGCTGTTTCTCTGCCAGGAAGATACAGTAATGTACTCCGTCGCACTGACAGAGTTGTCCCCCTTTAAACTGCTGCCTGGCAAAGTTACAGTGATTTTTGTATTTTTAAAAAGAAAATCCAAAAGAGAATTTTCTTTTTTTAAATTGAAAAAACAATGACCTCCGTCGCCATGAAGTTTCCTCCCATTGCAAGGGGGCATGGAGCACTTTACGTTGCCCCTTACTGTCAGATGTTTCCTGGCCGTAACAGACAATGAAATTAAACTGTACGCCCACCCATCTAAATTGGAAGGACAGACGCACAGCCAAATTCCGAAAACCCTAACTCCGTTAGAGGGGTTTGATCACGGTGGAGACAGCCGCCTTCAAACCTATGGTCCAACCGTTTTTAGATTGGGTGGGCGGACCAAAATGTTGGCGGGGAGGGAACTTCGTCGCTATTGTGATGCAGCTCCCACCCATCAACATTCAAATCAGGCTCTAAGTCTCTGATCGCAAGTCTGAATCACTAACTTTTGAAAGACATCACATGAAAGAACTAATTAAGGTACCAAATTACCCTCATGAAATTACCTTAGAGAATACTACTTCCCTCATGAGTACTTTGGCCCTTGTATAAAGTTTGGCTAATGCTGGCCAGCCGCCAAAAATAGGTGGATGTTCTATCGATACATTCACTATAAACAGGACGCACAGTATATCCTTTGGTTCTAAATCAGGGCCTTCGTTTTTCAAACTACTCACTCTTCATGTTCTGATCATCTCATACAGATTACAGAGAATGGTGAAGTTAGCATATTGTTGAGAAAAAATATATATGGTGTTGCAAATAAGCTGCCTTTACTAGAATACGATCGGCCGAAATGAAGTGAGAAGGAGCAAATTTGAAGTATTAAAATCCATAGCCTTTTCCTACAAATTCCCATATTCCATGTCCCCTGGTACAGAAAGCAACATATATTTACTGAGTAAGGAAAACATATGTAGCATGCAATATCCTGCATCATTATCTCCAGGTACTGATGGTCTTCCTGTTGGTGGCAACAGATAGAGTTAGAGATCAAGCAAACAACATGGTCTTAATAGCTGTTTTGAACGAGCTACTGGAGGGTTCAAGTCACTGGGCTGTGGGACTGGTCACCCATGGATTTATTCTATAATCTTCCACCCATTATAGTAAGTTGGAAAGAACACACAGCCTACAGGAAATCTACTTGTGAGTGGGAGCAGTGTTTTTTCATTTAGATAAGGTGGAGTCAACACTAGGTGGAAACTATATAGCATGGTAAGGCATTTCAGTTTACTTCTGTTCTCGGCCTGGAGCCAGTAGAATTTCAGTCCCTCTTTGGTGACATGACCAAATTTACTAAGTCCCATAGGGAGTCAAATTGTCACGTACTGCGCCACCTGCAATTTGTTGTAGTCAATGCATAATGCGCTGGCCTCGTCCAACATGGCCCGGACTCTTAGCGTCAGATGGATAAAACTACCACAATGTAATTAAAGCACACACATACTATCACAGAACACTGCACAGTCTGCTAAAATCATCCTCATTTGAACCAGCTGCTTGAAGCATTCATAGGCTGAGGCACAGCATGTCAAACACTTGACATGACAATACTTGTCCTGTGGTCATGAGGCTGATCAGCTGCCTCATGACAGGAAGAGGAGGAGTTTGCTTGCGGCACTGCTGAGCGTGCTGGAACAGCAGTGACTCCTTCTGGACGACCTAACACTTTCTCCTGCCAAGTTCACATTCCCTTGTTAGTTGTTACATAGTTGTGAAGCAGAGACGTGATGAGAGCAGTTCCATTAAGAAGGGCATGCTTCCAACGAACTTAAAGCATTACCTACGACATTTCATAAGAAAAGTAGGAAACTTCAAAACTAGGAAGATGCCAAGAGGCAGGAAATGTTTTTCCCCCGAAACTCCACATTCCTACTTTTAGACAATCGAACAATTTTGAAAAAACTATCTTCAAAAGCTAGCCAACCACACAGCAGACATGGAACACACCCCCGCCAGTACAACAGTGCACAACATAACCAAGCATGAAATCTAGTAATGTGGTTTATCCGGTTATTTGTGCAAAAATGGTGACACGGTGTTTGTGCGGTGACACAGGATATACTAAAAGAATTACGATGCATCTTTGCAACATTACAGAAACTTAAAATTTACAGTTGGTGGACACTTTTCACGTCCCAAATAACTCCTTTTGTGCAGCAGTAATCTCACACATTTGCTCCTTTTTGCGCTAGCATGACCTCAGTTTTACTAATGCTGTGATGCTAGCCTAAACGTGCCTTGTGGGGATCCAAACCAACACTTTCAGCTCACTCCCATTGGTCGTCAGCAAATGCTTTACTCGCTGACCCATTCGAGCAGGCTGAATAACTACATGTGAACATTAGAACCCAGGATTCGATAAAGAACTATGAAGTTAAAGTCATATGGGCAAGTTATACACTTAAAATAGGTTTTCCTATCGCCCAGCTGTGGCCATTTTCTCTCCCTTGCTACACGGCCAAAAGCAAATCTTCCAACATAATAAACTCAAGATAATATATGAATGCACCCCACTTGACAAAGAACAATGAAGTCTGTGTTTCACCACTCATCCCAGGTGCTCAACATAGCCAAAGCTTGTGCTTTCCATCTCTTGCAAACCAAGGAAAGAGTTCTGTTAGTTAAATGCACAGGTGTGTACAGAAGGGAAATATGGCTTTCTGACACGTTTTCTCCAAGTAATTAATCCGTACAGTTGCAGACATGTTTCGTATCCTTGTCAAACTCGAGTGTCTCGGTGATATGTCCATACTACACAATTAAAAAAGCAATATCACATATTGTTAATAATGAGCTGAGCTCTTTTAAATACATTAATACAATATAACATAATTTCAACTTTTTTTCCCTCAGCTGGGCTATGCATTATTAAAAAAACGTCCGAACAACAAAGTTTCAGGAGGATATATAAAATATATGCAAAACCGCCTCTTGTTTGTTGTTCTGCACGAAGCAATCCCTGCACTCTCAGAGCTCAGCCCAGTGGAATTCCTACCTTGACCTCGTCATTACAGAGCGGACACCGAAAAGGCCAGCCTAGTGCCTACGTAGACATGACCTATCCTCACCCAGGCTGAACTCATTCCTCTCACGGATGGACTTACACCCAGGCCCAAGCCGCCCGAGCTCTAACAGGGATGGAATGCACTAACATCAAATCCCATACAAATGTTTCAGGCGCGGACAGCACAAGGATTCATTTATGCGCAATAATAACAGATAAAGACGTTAGGAATGGCCTGTAAATGACAATAGGCACCGGCTACGCACAAAGCGTAAAATGTTCCTAGAGCACGCACAACGCATGCCAGAAGTCCGAGTTAAAACAAAAATGCCAGACATCAAAAAACCGACTGCCGCTGAAGAATAATTACTGCAATTTTTCGCTCAGATGCGGTTTCAAAAGAAATAAAGTCTTGCTTTGTTTGCCCCCTGTTCTCTTTTTGGAGTTCCTCTTTCACAGTAATTCGGCATTAATAGGGCACTGAAGCCCGGGCCAGTGTGAACAGTTTCTGACGGGTCTTTGTGCGGGGCCGGCTCATTACCTGGCTCGACGTCATGCCATCCACTCGACTGGCTGCCGCTGCCCGGGGAGCGCCCTTGACTTGTATAAAATGGCTCCTCGCCGGGACTGTCCATCTCATCCTCCACAGACTTGAGGCGCTTTGTGGAGCTGAAAGAACAAAACATGGAAAGGCAACTTAGTGGACAATATCTTTTAATCTCATCGTCAACTTTGTGTTTTTGTTTGCTTAAAAAAGTACATTTTATTTGGTAAATATGCAAACACGATAGAATAATACAAGGAATAATCATTCGGCATATAATGATAATGCTAAGTATGAGAAATTAATCGTCAACTTTTTAACACATCAGTGTTTTCATTGCTGATTAATATCTCAATAGGTCTCAGGTTAGAGGTTGACACATACCCCGAGGCAACATCACATGGTTCTCCAGTGTGGCTGATGTAAGCACAGAAAACTGAGCAAATGGGAGTGCAGGACGCAGATTATTTTATATTGGAATCATATCTTCACTGCGTCAAAAAATCTTCAAGGAATCAACTAATCAAACACTGTGAGAGTTTCTGAAACCACTTTTTAGCTCTGCTCTAGAGACAGCTTTCGAAGTCCTGCCAGTTCCAGAATTTCCAGAAATAAATAACATTCTTGCATAGAAATAGTATGCAAGGGTTTTTGGTCGTCCCTCTTCATCCACTGGTTTGGTCTAGTGTCACACACATGCTGCATCAGCCAACCACAGCATACATCATGGGGAGGAAGTACATCAGACGACCATATCTATTGGAATGGATTTCAGTGCCAGGAACGGTGTGCCAAGGCTGATAGGCCAACTCCTTTACTTTTATGTTTGCCATTTTGTTTTTACATTTACATACAGCATATACTAGCACAAAAAACAGCAACACTGCATGCATGTCAAGGCAGGACCAATTGGCTTTGCTCAAAAAAATGAACTACATTGCACGCCGCCAAGGCTGGACCAATTGGCTTTGCCAATGCTGATTCAATTATGGTATTGTTTACCTAAATCACTTCCATTAACAAGACACAATAGATAATTCACTGCTATCGGAATTATTGCATTTCTTTTGGAATTTATCCTCAATTATAATTCCTACTCCAATCCAGAAACAAGCATTTGCAATGCAATAGGTCTCGCATTATTAAAGTTTGAGCTATTGGCATTGCTAAATAATGCAACACCAATAGCTCTAACTTTAATAATGCAAGACCTATTGCATTGCAAATGCTTGTTTCTGATGGTGGCAGGTAAAGGAAAAGCCACAAGAGGGGGAGGGGTCAGGGGTAGCAACGACAAAGGAGAGAGTGTCCGGTACTAGGTGAACGACGACAAGAGTGAGAGCGTCGGGATATGGGACAAGTAACAATAGGAGGGAGGAGGGCGAGGGGACAGGTCATGCTCTGACAGGGGAGAAGAGTGGTGTACGGAAGCAAGGAAAGATAGGGAAACGAGGGGTTGATCCACGACTGACCTTCAGGATATCTACAGGAGATATGCTCAAATACAATTAATCTAAATGGGAATCATATGCAAAGTCAGGGGATACATTCAGGGCCACTGGAATTATGACATTCTGCAGCCACAGCTTTTTGCCACATTTGCCGCACAATCCATCATCTGCTACATAATTTGCAGATTTTAACCAAAATATTTGCTTCTAGCTCAAAAGGATAAAAAATAAGGCGACATGTTTGTGCACAGTGGAAAGATCTTCATTTGTTAAACTGGTACAAATGAGGTGAAATCTCTACCCAGACAGTATTAAAATATGTAAAAATAACACAAAATAATAAAATAATATATAAAAACCAGTGTCACATTATGCCCTACAATTTGCCATGTTTGCTACATACTTAAGTCAAACCTGCCGCATAGTTTGGTGCTCAGCTGTTGTATAATTCCAGTGGCCCTAGTTATATTG
This sequence comes from Lissotriton vulgaris, assembly GCF_964263255.1. Taxonomy (NCBI): domain Eukaryota; kingdom Metazoa; phylum Chordata; class Amphibia; order Caudata; family Salamandridae; genus Lissotriton; species Lissotriton vulgaris. The sequence continues at coordinate 441,907,165 of NC_141685.1, read as the reverse complement.
AAAATCGGGCATGGATTTGGTTCTCGTATACCAACATTGGGCTCCCTTCTCTAAACCCTAACTATGGTGGTATCTCCATCAACACACTGTGTCACTAGGACCTAATCCTGATTGCAGAGCAAATGTTGAGTTGGCACCAAGGCTTGTTTATACTCGACTTAGTATTGCTACACTGGCACAAATTGCACATGCCATAGAATTTCTACCCAACATATGTTCGTAAGGTCAAACAAGTAGCAGATGTGCACTGTTTGCAGAATTCTGAATGGAAGAGAACATGTACTGTTAGCTTCTTCAACCTCATTTCAGTTTTATGTGCGTAAAGAGGAATTGGGTGCAAGCTGAGATATTACAGAGATGTGCAAACTAGAGTATTTTTCCTTGCTAAATGCCATGAAAATTTTGTAAAACTATGCTGTACTTTTGTAGCCAAATGCGTGTAGTTTGCTAGTATCTTAAATCCCTTCATTTAGGCAAGTGCACACCTTGCATTAAAACAAACAGTCACGCAGGATGTGTCTTGTAAACCAATCTCCGGCTAGTATTGTGCGCCATTTCCTTATTTGAGGTGTAAATAAAGTTTTACGAAATCGTGGAATGTGCATTTCTTTTTATTTGATCAATTAAAGGAAATGAGGGAACTTTGAAAAGGTTGCCTGTGGGATTACAACTTCCCTAAGGCCGAGTTACTGTATCCTGGACAACTGATATTTGCCAGGTGTGCAAATTGCGCCCAGTAGGCCACACAATTTGCTGGCCTACGGTAATCGGCGTGGTGCATTTACCTGGCCCTTTGGGGTGCGATTGCCTGGCCACTTGGAGGCGATTGTCTGGGCCCTATGGCACCTCGGGGTGTGAATGGCTGGTCCCTCAGGGTGCGATTGCCTGGTCCCTTGGGGTGAGATTGCCAGGCCCTTGATTGCCTGGCCCCTCGGGTGCGATTGCATGGCCCCTATGTCACCTTGGGGTGTGAATGAGATTGCTTGGCCCCCACGGGGTGTGATTGTGTGGAACTCGTTCCGATCGCTGCATGGCTCACGCAGCAACATTACCTGCGCTGATGCTGGCAAAGACGTTGATTAATTTCGCAAATTAATTAAAAGGCCTTAATTTCTTCACAGCGATGTCAGGTACGTCACACTTCTTTTCACTCTGGTCTGTTCCATTGGGTTGTCAGTAGCTGTCACAACTTGTTTGCAATAAAGGATGTTGGATTGGAACTAAGAGACTGCAGCGGAGGCAAGCACAGGCGCACCGCCACTCTGCGAGCGGCACCTCGTTTCACGTTGTCCTCCTGGTTTTCTATTCAGCTCACGTCCTCGTGGGCCGCAGGTGACCAGCCTTTTCAGGGCCGCTTACAAAAGCGGGGCTGGTTTGCTTTATTTTCAGACCGGCCCTGGGCTTCCACGCATCAATAAGGTTGTAGCGGGCGTTGGCTGTGTAGTAAAGCACAATAAATACGTCATTCTGCTCGAGAAATATGGATGTTGACGAATGATTACAAAGCGACGTTTTTTCCGGTGTCCAGCAGCCTTTCTATTAAAGGCCACAAGAGGGAGCAAGTCAGATGAAATAGTGACTTTGGAAGTGGAAATGTTTGCAGAACTACAAAGGCTGGTTAAGTGGCTGACAGCTGATGGCAGCACAGGTGAAAAGCACTAAGAGCTAATGCGCGTCTCCAGCTGAAATGTGGCATGGCGGCAAGCACTCGAGTGGTGGGCACGCTTGCGCGCCACAGGGAGCCATGTGTTATGCGTTATCATGCACGAGTCTGTGCACGATAATGCAAACAACATGTTACCTTGTGTGGGTAAAAGACACCAATAGGCCATGGGCGGAGCAACGCGCCCGCCTTTGGCCTATTGCGTGCTGTGTTTCTGAAATTCAAGCACGCAAAAGCCAATCCCGTCACAAAAAAAGAAAAAGCACACGCACCAGCATGTGCAATTTCTAGGTACAGTTTTAAACCCCTACAAAAGGGCTTTTGCCCCTGCGCGAGCAGTGCTGCGCACTGCATCACTAGGGGGCGAGCCCTAAAATGGATACTGCCTCTTCTGGAACCATGTGAGTTGCTTCCAAAATGCTTTATTTTGGTGCCTCTCTAACGGGCCTATGTCCACAATTCCAGGGAAAGCGAATAAAAGCCACACTTCAAATTACTGTAATCCGAGTCAGAGAAACAAATTTCCCTCAGTGTTTCTTATTCCGATCCCAACACTCCTATCATACCGCCTAAATGTTATGTTATGTTAAAAATGCTCTTTTATAGCGCACAGCTACTCCTAGGAGTGTCCCGGCGCTTTGACAAAGAGCCCTCAATGTAAAAAACATAACACTGCGAAAATTGAAAAAAGAGAAGTACAGTTACTGTATAAAAAGCCAGGTTTTTAGTCTTTTCCTAAAAGAGAGCAGATCCTCAGCTTTCCTAAGCAAGACAGGCAGGTCATTCCAACTTTGAGACGCTAGAAAACGAAAAGAGCGTCCTCCGATGACCATGACTAATTCAATATTTATTTTAAAATTCTTTGTGATATTAATAAACTCACAAACATTTTCCCAGGGATAAAAAAGTATGGTGTCTGATATCACCGGGGACTGCATTGATGGCAGCAGGGTGGGGGGGGGATGGGTGATTCGGTGGGCGTAGGGGATGTGAAGCATGTGCATGGTGAGCACAGTAAGTGGTGGAGTTACCATACTGTACTCTAAATTAAGCCCCAAATCTTTAGAAGTATCATATCAATCCTGGCTTCCCATCAAATTGTGTGATCCTAGCAAATGTTTTATTTTACTGTCTCCTTTTGTTCATTATTACATATGAGAGTACCCTGAAATGCATATATATGGATGTGTGATGTACAAAACATCTTTTGTTTGATTTAATGAACTTCAAGTTTGTACCATGTATAATAACAACCTAGGCCACATGGTGGGTGCAATGACAACTATCTTGCCTCTTGGTTCACTAATGGCATTGTTGTCAGAGCGGGGACGGCATGAATGTTTTTATGTTCATGTTTGAGGACTATTACTATTAATAAATACCTGTGAATGAATTCATATAATCTGATGGACTGAGATTAAATGCTTTTGCATGCTAATGAAATACACATTTATGGATTTTGAAAAGTATCATATTTTACGTGATTGTTGTACAATGTCATTAAAAATGAAGGTGTTTCTAAAGATAAGTGGTGTAGGAAACAATCTTTGCTTTTCTTTTTACTTTAGTTAATGTATGCATAAATAATGGATGGCTTAACATCTTTCTGAAAGTCAGTGCTAAGTCAAGTAAACAGCAGCCCGGGGCCACATGTAAAAGTCAGGACGTACCTTGAGTATACCGGGCTTAGTGCATTGTAAACGCCAGGGAAATATGCTGTATACACCGTACGATATATAGCGGAAACCCTCTTGATGAATGGGCCCTTTATTCCTTTAAGATACTGTTCTCTGCGTTTCAATCCCAGTACGTGAGTCCAAGCCAGCTAAAACTTTATTTTGGCTTACACTTTCCTTCTTTTCTCACATTGTGCTCCTAACCATGCAGTTCTTTTCAACTCATTTGGCTTATATTCTTCCATTCGTCTAACTGCTTTTAATCTTTCACATTTTAATATTATTGTTTACTTGCAAATCCAGCCCCCAACTATGTGCCACCTTTATCTTTAAGGGGACTGTAATAAATTGTGTTTTTGGTTGAGGCTCGGTGTGAACCCTTCTCAAGCAACAACTACAATCCCTGTCAGGGTGAACCACAAAAAGCCACTAAATTAACCCGTGCTTAAACCTCTGTTCGTTTGGCACAAAAGCAGACTGGCTTAACCTAGAGTCAATGTGTAGAGTACTTATGCAGCACTTAAATAAAAATAAAGTGAAAACACAACATAAGAAAAATCCCATACCAATTTAGAAAAAGAGAATAAAACGTATTAAATTATTTGAGACCAAAATGACAAAAATCCAATCAGCATAACCAGAGTTTTCAAGTTTTTTGTAAAAACTACTGCCTAAAAAATCAAAGTGCCAACCGCAGATATCTAATAGCATAAGCCTGGTACAAAGTCAAAGTTATGGTTGACCATGATAGAGCACGATTCAGATATAAGAGGTGGATTGGGCTTACCTTCGGACTTAAAAAAACTTTTGAAGAAAAATATCCAAGAAGGTAAAGCTCTGCGGGGAAAGGAAGCCGGTGATGTCTGAGGAGGCAGCGTTGTCTTAGGGGAGCTGCTGGATAGAGCTGTGGTGAAGATTAATACATTCAGACTAAGTCACTATTTTGGAAGTAAAAGTTCTGCAGCAGGACCAAGCTGCAGGCTGTAGCGGATGAGGGCTCCATGAAGCCGGATACCCCATTTACAAGGCGCAGCAGAACAGGATTTGCTATTGCACTTTGGGAGCAGAATGGCAAGCAAGTAGGTCCAGCTCTCCTCTCGGTTATCAGTGCCCTTTTTGGCTGAAAACTTTCTAAGTTTTGCTTTTATGGTCTTTGGGCACCTTTAGCACTACTTTCAACAGTTCAGGACTGGGTAGGCACCACTTGGAGGGTAGGACTCGTTACTAACAGGTTCCAGGGTCAAGTTGTTGTAGCTTTTTGTGTCCCTGTAGCTCAAAACAGGGGGGCAAACAACAAGCCCTTTGAGTCACACTGGTAGCCCTGGGTGCAAGCAGCAAGGCAGTCCTCCAGAGCAGGACAGTCCTCTGAGGGTTCAAGGCAGACATAACGCAGCAGTGAAGTCCTCTGAAATACAAAGAAGGCCTCAGGCAGCAGGGCAATCCTCTGAAGTGCAGGACAGGCCTTCTGAGTGTCCTTCTCAGGTCCAAAAATGAACTGAAGAGTGATTCTGATCTTCCTATTTCCTACCTTTATACTTTGTGCCAACTTTGAAGTGGAAGAAACATGTGGAGTTGCCAACCCCAACCATCAGATGGTTCTGGCAATTCCCTTCCTCCCTTCCTAGGTTCCAAGTGGTCTAGGGTAACAAGAGACTGGTGTGAAGTTCTTTGTGAGTGTGCTGAGGCTCCTTTGAAATGTGTATTTAACAGGGGACATGACTGTCTGCCCATCCTGAAAACACATAGTCCCCTTTGTCTCACTGTCTTGGAGGAATACACAAAGGCCAACTGCCATGCTAAACACAGTCATGTGACCAAGGACACAGGCTGCAGGATCCAAATGGTTAGGATAAGAAAATGCCAACTTTGTAAAAGTGGCATTTTAAAAATTGGGACATTAAATCTAACTTGACCACTAAGGATGATGTTAAATTAAAATTCTTTAGAGACCAAACATCACAATTCTGCCTGTTCCAAGCAAAAGTTATCACTTATTAAATGTAATTAGGTAACCCAAAGTTATCCTATTAGAGAGGTAGGCCTCACAGTAGTGAAAACAAATTCAGGAGTAAAACCTAAAAGTACATGTCCAACTTTTTAAATACAATGCACCCTGACTCGTGGGCTGTTTAGGGCCTACCTTAGGGGTGACTTACATGTATTAAAAAAGGAGTTTAAGGCCTGGTAAGAAGTGTATTTTTCCAGGTCGCATTGGCAGTTTAAAGCTGCACACAATTTGCAGTGGCAGACCGGAGACATGCTTTACAAGGCTACTTAAGTGTGTGACACAATAAGTACTGCAGGTCCACTGGTAGCATTTAATTTACAGATCCTTGGTACATGTTGTAATGTAATGTAATATAAGGGCACTTATACAGTGTACTGTTACTCCAAGGAGTGTCCGAACGAAATTCAGAAAAAAGGAGGGATGAAGGCAAAAGATTTGAGGGTGACTCTGCAGAGAGGGCCAAGTCCAACAGAGACCATTCAGCTTTGAGGCAAAAACAGTTCTCTTTACCCAGCGCTATCCCTCTGTTACCAACAATCTCCAGCAGACATTCCAGAATATTTCTGAAGATGTCTGCTTGGGTTTAGAGCACCTTTATCTACATTAAGGGCCCTGATTTAAAGTCTGGTGGATTGGTTTCTCTATCACAAAGATCAGGGATATCCTGTTTGCCATATTACAAGTGCCTTATATCCTATGGGACTTGTAATAGTGCGAATAGCATAGCTTTACTTTTCTGACAGAATATCCTGCCCGCCATACACTAAATCACACCCTAAGAGTTTTTCTAAGTGAACAGTTCTCTGCTACTTGACCAGGTGAAGATGGGAAGTCATAATATGTGTAATTTGCTACTTCCAGCTACAGGTAGGGTGCACAATACCTTTCAAAACAGGAGAGTGGCTGTGCCATCTCTGGCGATGTTAGAAGGACACTTAGAATCGACACATGTGAAAAATAAGGTGTTCATTTGGAGAGGGTGAATTTGTATGTTTGCATATTTACTAAGTATATGAATGTTTAACAGCCAATAATCAACATAATATTTTAAGAATATATTCTTGAAGATAATAGGATAATGACAAAGGTTGCACTCAGGCTTCGTTATCTTCCACTACTGCAAGATATTCACCAATGCAGACATTCACCATTGCGGTAAGCAGAAGCAGTTTGAAATCAGTGGGCCCTTACTCTTACTTTACCAACTATGTAACTACCAGTAGAGACACATTGTGGAGTTGCACAATGCAGCAATTTTCAACACCTCTTTGAAAAATAACACACAAAATCCATACTTGGGAAATCAAAAAGGAAAACGGTATTGAAAATCTTGCAAGTCTCAAATACTAAAAGGTTTTGACTTTTAATAGGACCTATTCTATAGAGGTAATACAGCATCCCCGAGTGAATTGCTGCTGGAACTCTACCTGCAAATTAAAACAGGATTAAAAGGAATATACCTGAAAAACATAAGTGGGGCGAAAACGAGCCGGAAGGAATACCGATCACGTTTGTGATGGAGTACCTGTCTCCCAAACTCTAAATCAAATGCAAAAACCACAGTTGATGGACAGAATGCAGAACAATGTCATACATTCACCCCAGTCCAAAGATCTGGCCTTGTATCGCTAAACTCTAAATCAGGCCCTAAGTCATTATCAAGACTAATTTCATAAGAATATAACAACTGCCAAGACGGAGCTCTAATTGGAATTAATGAAAGGTCTATTCCTTCTTGGGACTGTGTACATAAAAGTGCCTATTTCAATGCTCCAGTGGGCTCATAGGGTTGCAGAATGTTCTGCAGCTGTTTGTGCGATGCCTACTGTAGAAGAGTAAAGCAAAGGAACATAATTAGCTCCCATACAGTGGTAGGTGCTGCGAGGACTCCGGGTAGTCCGGCGCTATATAAATATAATTTTTCATTTCATTTCATTTCAGGTGGTCATTCACATATTTACACAGGGGCGTTCCCCATGCAGAAAATGGAAAATCTTTGCCTGTGAGCTTACTCAAGTTTACGGAAGCATGCCCATTGACAGCTAGGCCTTGGTGGGAGGCACCAAATTATGCCATCCTGAAGTAATCACACATTTTGAATGTCATCAGGGAAAGTGCCCACTGGGAAGAGACAAAGAGGTACCCTCAGGGACAACCCACAGATGGGTACAGTCTCCGATAGCCCTAACCGGCATTTTACCCCATGCAGCCTTTTATGATGCCCTTCTAGAGAGACTCCACAGTGTCAGCCAATGCAGAGGAAGCCTTCCTTCCAGCTCTTGATGGAGACCCTGAAGACCGTAAGGAGGGTAGTGCATTCATCCTTGTGGAGTCGACATAGCTTCCCATGAAGCAGGGTCATGTTCACTGCTAGTGGTGTACAATTGAAAGTGACATGGGAGCACTATGAGCAAGATTGCTGAAGAGCAGAGCCGTTGGTTTGAACTCTTCTGTAATTTAGTTTGCAAGGACACAAGGTTAGCGTATGCATAAGGTCTGTGCACAAGTTGCAATCACTAAATAAGCCCCCAGATCATGCTAGAACATCCATGACTTTCTTCCAAAAGGAATCCATTCTGTCAGCATTTGCTCACAGGTGCCCTACTCCACAAGGGGGACTGAAGGTCACCCAGAGCGTGGGTGAAATCAGAACATGCGCCCATCCTTGTTTGCCGCTAAGGGTCCCCCTGGAGGGCAGGAGAGCTAGTAGCACAGACATTTGCAACAGTGAGTGTGAGCCTTCTGTTTCTGTGCAGTCACGTCGATAGCGCATTTGTCAATTCAAAGCTAGCACATGCCCTGAGCATAGCACTTTTTAGGTCTTGTTTGCCTTGTTATCACTCCAGGTGCCAGATTCCTACCAACGGAGCTTACAGCCCCATCTTCCACTTGGTGCAACCATTGCGTGTGCATATGGGCACAAAATGGGATGGGGCTGATCATCCAAAGGAAAGACCCAGCAAGAACTGAGCTCAGGGACAGCGTTGGTGCCTGGTGTAGCAATCATTTATGGCTCCTCCCTTGACCACCGCCTCAGATTCCCTCACAACCACCGGACAAAAGTTCCCCTTGTTTCTCCATAGCCCCTCTCTCACCTACATTTCATTTGCTTTAGACCACTCGTAAAGGCTTACTTTACTGCCTGAAAACTGGACGCACAAGGAACTCTGCGGCAGGTGCTTTTAAATCGTAAGTTATTGCTAAGAACAGCACCCATCCCTCCCAAAGGCAAGTGACCCCTCCCCACCTCAGCGTCCAGTGTGGCCACACCAACCGTGCAAAGTAAAAACTTTAATATAAATAAAATTGATCAAGCAGGCAATTCCACAAAAATTCTCTTTAGAACTCTTAATGAGTTTATTAAACCTTGTGCCTGTGCACATATGATCCCAGCCTTACAAGAGTTGTGAGACTCGTTAGCCAATTTCTATGAAGAAAAAATAAATAGTATCAATGCTAATTTCCCTCCAACTCAGAGCCAACCTGACAGTCTTCCTGATTTTAATTTGCATTCTTCTAAGGCTACTTTTCATCTGGAAAGTTAGTCCCTTGTACTCTGGAGGAAACTCAGAGGATGGTAGGGACTGCAAAACCAGGATCACCACTGAACCTGTGCCACCTGGTGTAATGGAAAGTTTTCCGACTTAATTGCGTCTGCCATCACGTTTCTTTTTAATCTTTCCATGGACTCAGCCTCAGTTCCTATCATCTGGAAAACCACTTTAGTTTCCCTCATCTTGAAAAAGCCTAATGTCGACCCCAATAATCTTCAAATTTTCGACCTATCTCGCTGCTTCCTCTCCTACGGAGAGTATTAAAAATAAGCAGCTTTCCACATTTTTGGAAGAGAACTGGCTACTCGATCTATCGCAGTCAGGTTTTAGAACGAGATACAGCACAAAAACTTCCATAGTTTCTCTCATGGGCACTATTAGATTATCCCTCGATGCGGGGACTCCAATGATGCTGGTGCTCTTGGATCCAACTGCAGCCTTCTATACGGTCTCTCACGAGATTCTCATTCACATATGACATTGGGATCTATAGCAAAGCACTTAAATGGTTTGTTGACTACTTGAAAGACCGCTCTCAAACCATTTCCTTGAAGCCTTTTAAATCACACACCTTACCAGTCGGGAAAGGAGCACTGCAGGTGTCTACATTAAGTACCACATTATTGAATGTCTATATTGCCCCTTTGGCACAAATTGTCAAGGCATGTGGTTTCAAGACAACTTCTTACACTGATGACACTCAGTTGATTATCTCCTTTGGCCCCGACTTGGAAGGGGTGAAAGTCCGCTTCTATGATTGCATGAGGAGGATCGCCTCCAGGATGTCGAACAACTGCCTGCAATTAAACTGAGAAAAGACCGAAATACTTTTATACTATCTCTGAAAGTCGGATTGGTGGCCATCCGAATTAGGACCTGCCCCGCCCCAAAACAAGTAGTTAAAAATCTTGGCATAAAGTTAGACATGTCTTTGTCCATAAAAAGAACGTTTCTACCCTTTGCGGAACTTGTTTTGCCACCATGCGACTACTGAAGAAAGCATTTCCTTGCCTTCTTGTTACCTCTAGGAAAACCCTAGTTCAAGCCTTAGTTACAAGTTGTCTCGACTATGGAAATGCTTTCCTTGCTGGTGGAAGTGAGACCTATCTAAATTGCAGTTGGTGCAGAATACTGCAGCCAGACTGGTGTGTAATCTTCTGTCTGGCTCTCCCTCGGCCCCAATACTTCACTTTCTACACTGGCTACCTATAAGGAAAATACTCATCTTCAAGATGTGCTGTCTCACTTATAAAACCCCGAACTGTAAGGCTCCACCCTACCTAAAAATAGAATTAGTCCTTATCACCTGACTAGAGTGTTGAGATCTACAGACAAAGCCCTTCTTCAAATTCCACAGATTCGTGCCGCCAGATTTGAAGAGAGGTCTTTTTCCTACTTGGCCCTTTTCTATTGGAATACACTTCCCCTAACAATGAGTTTGTGCAGAGAGATGGGAAAGTTAAGAAAAAAAACTCCTAAAAACCTGGCTGTTTTAGTCCTTTGGGGACGATTCGCTGCGCTAGACCAAGAGTTGATAGATAACATAACATCACCTCAGGAAAGCTACTATGGTACCAACGAGCTGCAAAGCAAAATATTACTATGAGGGAGAGACTGATAAGAACTTGACAGCTGTGACTGTTCAGTTCAAGATTAAAATGTAACTGCAATATGTTACCATTTGAATTTTTCTCATGTCTAAAATAAAACAGAGAATGTTTAGTGATAAATAAAAAAAACAAGCCCTTAATACAAAACAGAGACGTAAAATATAAAACCGTTACAGTATTAATGTGAATATAATATTTATTGTTCTTTTGCGCCCCAGTACAGCGGTTTGCAAGCAAAGTAGATTGTCCCACTGTGAAGAGTTTTGGTACTAAGAGATACCAGGTTGCTTTTAGAATTTTAAGTACTAGTACATCCAGGCCCAATGTCATCGGTGAGGCAACATTTCTCTTGGCAACCTAGATAAGTGCCTATAAGATGTAGTCGCCACCTCCTGGGCCACTATAATAGGGATGAAATCAGTGGAGTTTTTCGTAAATTGTAAATGTGTTTAGCCTATTGCTCTATTTTGTCTTTAAAATTTTATCTGTTTATGACAACAGCTGGACTGTTTTTTTAATCAATTTTGCACTTTGTAAATTGTGTGATATTTTTCTACTATTGATCTGTGTGATCGAAGTAAAGTATTTTGACCGACTGACAATGTGAATATGATTCGGATCACTAAAAATTGTGTTCAATACATTTTATAAAATACTTGTTTTTTTAAGTTACTAAAGACAGCTGGAAAAGATAACATATATGTGGAGTAAACTGAAAACTTGTTAAGGTTTAAACAATTACTCAACATCCTTTAAATAGTTTAAACGTATGCTTTTCTAACAATATTTACATTCCTACATTCTCTCTTGCTGTGCTTATTACAGCCATCTGTCTTCACTAAGCATAAATTTAGAAAGTAGTAATGCAAATATATGTAAGAAGAAGATCTGTTGACTTAACGTCTTAACAATTTTCAACCATTTTTATAGTATATGTGGATGGTTTTCTATCCCTTCGTATGAGCTTACTTCTTATTATATAGTTCATTTGTGGTTTGCACAAATCGTGTAAGCTAAAAAATGTACTATCTTAATTAAATAAGAAATACGGCCTACAAAAGGCATTCCAAATAATAGAAACAGTAAAAAAAGACAGCATTCTTATAAAATTTAAGAATATCAAGTACAGAACATCAACACATCTAATAAAACCTTTGATGATTAGATTCAGCACCAGCCTTGTAAGGCCTTTTCTTTCAGTGAATATAAAGCATGGGTCAGGCAAGAATATTTCCTTCAGGTCTGAGAATGTCCTTCTATGTTCAGCCAGACCAGCAGTTAACTTGTCTCTGTTGTGGGCAGTGAACTCTGAGAAGTAAGACGTCCAAGTGGAGGAGATGGAGGGATCTGAAGGATGACACAACACGAACAAAGGAGAAAGCACATGCAAAGCCATCTACTAGTCATCCTCACACCTGCATGAGGGTGTCTGGGCGCTGGTCCCATAGCTCAGTGTGCCACGCCGAACAAAAGCTGTACCTCTATGGGGGTTCTCAGCAAGACTGAAACATGTCTAAGGTTGCTTGAGTAAGTTCCTGCTCAGGGGAAACCTGGACTAGTGGTTCCGGATGGCTTGAGCTTTCTGGGGCTGGAAGAAGACTGATTAGTTTATGATTGATTCCTCTCTATGTCACATGGAGCTGAAAACAATGGAATAGAATGAGCCCCGTGAAATTGCAGTGGCTAAGATTAGTTGATAATTTTCAGCCATCTCCTTTAATCTGTTGCGGTGAGTCATCATAAGAGGCATACGTATGCCCACACCTGGGCTATCTAAAATACGGTGCAACAGGAAATCAAGCGGCATCTGACTGATAAGGCATGACTAGACTCAGACACGTCTAGGGTTGCTTGTGTTAACATTCAGAAGGGGAATAACCTATCAACTTGTGCTAAAATTTCCTTTTAGGTCCATCTTCGTATGAATAGAGTGTCAGTTACGGTCTGTTATTGCACTGTGGACAAAAACAATAAAATGCAATCTGATCACAGCAACTGCCAATGGTTACGAATAAATAAATAAAGCATTTCCATCCACCATGTTTTTTCTATCCTAGTGACTTGTCTTAGGTTAGCATGGGTATGCTCAGACAAGGGTCTGGAGCTCGCCCTACCATAGGAACTAAAGCTGCACCTGATCAATGAGGCAAAACACGTCTGAAATGTGTTCAGGGTTGCTTCTATTCCCACTCAAAGGAAACACCTCCTAGCAGATCGTGGAGAATTCGCCTTTATACGGTGCATTCAGGCCATATTTGCTTACAGTTAGTCTCTGTCTGTAATGCAACAGAGAGCAACACATTAAAAGAATGGAGTGAAACCACCTCAATTGTCAATGGATAAGATTAATTCAAGCATTTCCATTCTTCAATTATGGTCGAGTTTTTATATGCGTTAAAACAAGGTTGAAAATCACACTGCAGATGTTGATGATGATGTCTACACTCAGATCCTTGAATGTATATATTTCTTTGTTTACCTTCTGTGGGCAGGATCCATTCCCCATCTAACCAACATATAACAGTCTTCTAAGATCTTATTCAGATGCTCGAGAGTGTAATACAAATATTGGAGTGTGAAGTATCGTAGTCTCCTCTAGTTAGACTGAACGTGAAGATGATGCATCCTCCAATTACTAACCTTGCAACTCATCAATGTTCTTCATCTCATTTGTCTTAGTCAAAGTTTGAAGCTGTGTATCACTAGTGGGATTTTACAGGCCATTTAATTCATGGGGAGCCTGAGAAACATTCCCTTACTCCAACCACACTATGGCAAAGGTAGGCACGGAGTCATTGGTTGGTAGGATATGACCAAAGACATGTCGCAGCTAGATACACTTATAGAACCAACTCTGTTTTGAGCTCAAAGCCACGGACGGAGGATCTGATATCTATCAGTTGTATCAACACCAAATAATGGACGCTTCTCATTTCAATGTTATCGCTCATGAAAATTATTGGTTGACCAACAGAGAGATCAGTCCTGCAGGAAAGAGATTATTCTGTTGTCAACCCCATACAGTGATCTCAAGACTTGGAGCTTGATTTTTTGAAGAAGTTCAAACACAAAATATTACTAGTATAATCAAAAGAACCATGCCTCTCCGTTATCTATACTATAAATGGATTTAATGGGCCATACGTTTCCTCAGCTGCAGTCAGTCAAAGACAGCTGCAAGGGTCCTAGTGCAACTTTCCTGGCCCAAATGAGCGAGACAGTTGCATATTCAGTCATTTAAAGAGCATGTTTCTCTAATTTGTACAGAAGAGCTAGCAGCCATTTTCACCAGACTGAATCAGTGTCCCATGACAGACAGATATGGCATCATATGATTTTTTAAACTAAAAATAGGCAGCTCTTGTCTCAAATTTAAACAGTCCTTGAAAATACCTTTATAACTATTTAACACAATGCTATATAAATGCAATTACAATACAATACAATGGGCACTGTATGTTCTTACTCCCAGCCAGGGGGGCAATAAATGTTATTGGGTACTGCATAAAATTACAGAATATTCCATAAATAGTCCAAAAGTCTCTTAGAAGCACTTTACTGCTTACTTTAAGGAAATGCCTATACCATAAACAACTAGTCTTAATTAACATTGGTTAGCGAGTCCCAGATGCTCTAGAGAAAAAAATGGTGAAGCCAGCATCTGTTTTGAGTTTATTTGGGCTGGAAAAAAAATCAGGCATTGCTCTTTTTTTCAAATTTGTTTTAGTTTTTTAAGCATGTGCATCAATCAATCTTTTCCAATAATACAATGTGCTCATGCATCTTTCTTCATAGCTGTACACATTCATTCCTCTGTTTCCTGTGAACTAATCAGCAATTTGACTAATCTCTGCTAACATTGCATTTCCTTATTGTACTGGTGTGTGATATCACCCCGCCGCTCCAGTCCCTTATTCAGTTTGCCTTTCTTTTGACTTGGCTTCCATAAGTGAAAGCATGACGTAGTGAAAACCTGCAGAAAACTAGAAAAAAACTGGACCAGCAAAAGAACACCGGAAAGCTTCACAGCCCATAGGAACGCCACCCGCTGACACCACCAACTCATCAGATCCGCCAAAAGGACCGCCTTCAGAGACCGCCTAGACAACAACACACACAACAGCAAAGAGCTCTTCAGCATCGTGAAGGAACTCTCCAACTCCAGCTCCAACACCAACGACATCCCACCATCTCAAGACCTGTGCGACTCGCTGGCCACCTTCTTCCATCGCAAGATCGCAGACATCCACGACAGCTTTGACACCGTCACCACCCCGGCAACAGCCAACACCCCCGCTCCCACGACCATCACCCGCACCAACCGCCTGGACCAATATCAATGACGACGACACCATCAAGATCATGAACACCGTCCACTCCGGATCCCTGGAAGACCCCTGCCCACACCACATTTTCAACAAAGCCAGCAGCACAATCGCACCCCACCTCCGGAAAACCATCAACATCTCCTTCGAGACAGCGACCTTTCCGGAGAGCTGGAAGCATGCAGAGATCAAAGCTGTACTAAAGAAACCCAAGGCGGACCCCAAGGACCTCAAGAACTTCCGACCCATCTGCCTGCTCCCGTTCCCGGCGAAGGTCATCGAAAAGGCCGTCAACAAACAACTGACCCGCTTCCTCGAAGAGAACAACATCCTGGACCCATCCCAGTCAGGGTTCCGCAGCAACCACAGCACCGGAACTGCCCTCATCGCCGTCACCTACGACATCAGGATCATGCTCGACAATGGAGAAAACGCGGCCCTCATCCTCCTGGACCGGTCAGCCGCTTTCGACACAGTCTGCCACCGCACACTAAGAGCAACACGCCAGAATCTAAGAGAAGGCCCTGGACTGAACCACCACCTTCCTCACCGGGAGAACCCAGAGCGTCCGCCTCCCCCCTTCCGCTCCAAAGCCACCGATATCATCTGCGGCGTACCCCAAGGCTCATCTCTCAGCCTAACGTTGTTCAACGTCTACATGGTACCACTCGCCCACATCGCCCGACAGCATGACTTAAACATCAGCTACGCCGACGACACCCAGCTGATCTTCTCGCTCACCAAGGACCCCCACACAGCCAAAACTAACCTCCACGAAGGAATGAAGGACGTCGCAGACTGGATGAAGAACAGCCGACTGAAGCTGAACTCAGACAAGACGGAGGTCCTCATCCTCGGCTCCACCCCCTTGGCCAGGGACGACTCCTGGTGGCCGACGGCACTAGGAGCACCCCCCACACCCACCAACCACGCACGAAACCTAGGGGGTCATCCTCGACTCGACACTCTCCATGAAAAAGCAGGTAAACGCCGTCTCCTCCTACTGCTTCAACACCCTCCGCATGCTTTGCAGGATATTCAAGTGGATCCCCACTGAAACTAGAAGGACGGTCACCCAAGCCCTTGTCAGCAGCAGACTGGACTACGGCAACGCACTCTATGCAGGAGCCCCGGCCAAACTCCTGAAACAACTCCAATGCATCCAGAAAGCCTTCGCCCGCCTGATCCTGGACATCCCCCACCACAGCCACATCACAGCTCACCTGAAAGACCTGCACTGGCTCCCCATCAACAAGAGGATAACCTTCAAGCTCCTCACCCACGCACACAAGGCACTCCATGACACTGGACCAGCGTACCTCAACAGACGACTCAGCCTCTACAACCCCGCACGCCAGCTCCGCAGACCACGCCCTCGCCACCATCCCCCGCCTCCGAAGAGTGACCACCGGCGGCAGATCATGGAACACCCTCTCCTTCCGCCTACGGCAGACCGAAGACCTTCTAACCTTCAGGAGACTCCTCAAGACCTGGCTCTTCGAACAGTAGCAGCACCCCGCACCCCCCCCCCCCCAGCGCCATGAGACCCTCACGGGTATGTAGTGCGCTTTACAAATGCTATGATTGATTGATTGATTGATTATATTGTGGCCAATATTTGTCGCATCATATAAAGAAGCTGACAGTGTTTCGCTCTCTGTGCTTCTGCAATTTGATGGATGTGAATATCTTCCAGAAGTATTTTTTGCAGATTTGGATTTGCTGCCCTCATGTAAAGGGCTTTGCAATACATCCAAAATATGACAGCACATCTTTTTCACTGGTTTTTATTGTGCCACAGTCATATTTCAACCCCAAGATATATGATCTATTTTGTTTGGCTTCGTAAGGTTCTGGCTAACAAGGATTGTGCCTTGTTCCATGTTTCATACAACTCATGGTTAAATGGTCACAGTCTCCTCTCCGATCTACTCATCAGTATTGTACAGAGTTGACCTGTGATGTAGGTCAATCAAGTCAGTGAATTTCTCAAGCTTGTACATTTGCGTTTCAGTTCAGCCTCCATTAGGTCATTGTCTACTTCTGACCACACACATACTCTAATGGCCTTTGCCAGGGAGGCAAGAGAAACTGTCACAGCCGCATGCTCGTCCCACAGAATAAATTTAGGTGTATCCGGGGTGTCATTCATCTCGCTCAAGTACCAGTGCCTTGTTAATAGTGCTGCCTAGGCCACATGCATTGCTGCATCTATGTATGGGTCAAAATGATAACTTTAATTAAGAACTAAACAATATTTAAAGAGGTACATGTATCAAGTGAATGTTTGCAGTCAATGCAACCTTCAGATCATATGTTTCCTTTTAGTTTTTTTATTTACCCCCTTAGGTCTCAATCGTCACAGTTCTTCCCTGCCTTCAGGAGATTCTTTTTGCATCTGTCGAGACCTTTGACAGTGATATTATTCGATGGTGTTTCATGGTCTTCTACGATGGTTCATGCTCTGGTTGGCTCTCCATCCCTTATGGTGGCCCAATTTTCAGTACAGCAAAGCCTTTGTGGACACATGCGACATTAGCACTATCTCTCACCCCGTTTGAAATAAGGTCTACCTGAATCCTATTTAAGCTGTCTGTCAAGAAGCAGATTATTTTCCTCTTCATAAACGTGGCCTGGGATAGATCCTGCAGGATGATTATTTTATTCTCATTTATTACTATTTGGCTTTCTTTTTCTCTCACAGCATTTGTTCTTACTATACGTATAATGATAGTTTTACCAATATGTTCCTTGACGTTTTCATCTGAGAACATGTTCCCACATAGTGAGTCTGCCTGCTCTACAGCAACAGAATTGCCTTTTTTCAATTTCAGGGTGTGGGCAAAAAGTACTTTAATATTTTCCAATACATCAAATTCTTCGGCATCTTCTCTCACATTAAGCGTCCTGATATTACCTCTCTTTGCTCTGTTTCCCAGGTCTGTGCATTTGTCACGAAGAGTATTTTCTGGTTTGTCATCTGTGTGAAGTCTTCAGACAACTTATTTCTTTATGGGCTTGGTTGCCAGTTGTCTCTTCCAATGTTTTTACTTATTGCCCCAACGATCGACATCTGTGCAAATTGAGGCAAAGATCTTCTTTCCATTTTTGCCGCATTTCCTTCTGCATGCCTTTAAGGTTATCTTCAGACACTGAAGTGTATTACCACTGGTGTGACATATCTATAATCCTTTAAAAGATTGTCAATGTGAAGGCAGATGTAAAGTTTACACTTGCTTGGCCCCTCGTGCAGTATGCCTCAATTTATTTTTGGTCCTTAGCTGTTAACCTATGGCGCTTCTGGGTGCAAGACTAGTGCACCTCAAGTGTTTTTCCTTTGATGCCTGCTTTATATCCCCAGTGTGTCTGTGCTACAATTGTTCCATGAGCTTCTCAAGGAAGCTCCACTATATCTCCAGATGGAGTTTGTCCTCACTTGTTTGGACCCGTGTCAACCACTTTTAGCTGTCTTCTGTAGACCATGGTTTTCCTTTGCCTGGATGGATGACATTGACTTGCATTCCTGTGTTCGTATCTCCAGCAGCCTCTTTCACCATAGTATAATGGGTCTTCCCAGTAGTCTCACCTCTAGGCCCAACTTCCCACACGGTCCGGTCTGGGCCCCTTCTACTTTCCTTTGCCTCATGGTTGACTCTCTTGTCTTTCGCCGTGAACGGAGGGGTCTCCTCACCCGAGCAGAAAGAACTGCACTATCTCTTCGCTGTGAGTCCAAATGCTTGGGTCTTTATTGTCTTCACCACGCTTCCTACCTCTCTCGAAAGGTCCAAATTGCAGAGCCTATTCATGAGACTTTATCTCTTATCTCTCAGGGGTCCTTAAGTTAAGTCTTGCACTTTACAATTATCAGCATTATTTTGTAAACCATTTCACATATTACATCCACAGCCATTCCATCACTTGTGTGGTTAATTTCTAGGTGTTGTATTCTGTGCTCAAAAAGCATCTAGAAAGGACTAGACTTGCCGAGGTCAGAGATTCAAGAATATGCGGCTGACGCGCAGCAATGCTCCCAAGTATTGTTTTTTAAGCTATGGAGTATTGTGTGCATCATTCTGTATACATGAGCAAGTCCTAATGTTCTAAGAAAGCTAGACTTTCCGCTCTCTCTAGCGCCGTGCACTCCTCAGTAGTGTCACCTTAATTGTGATTTATCATGCAAGATTACTGTCTTTTACGGCCTACACTGTCCTGTTACGGAAGGAGGCACTGTAGGTAAGTTTCAGGCATATCCCAAGTGTAGCAAGCAAGGCAAGGGACCAGGGACCTTGGATGCCATTTCCTCACAGGACTTGAACACTCAAAAACATCCAAGAAAGCATCAGAACGTCTTGTAGCTCAGAAGAATGGCCTGGTGAATTTTGAGCCCACTTGGTTCATAAATCCCCGTTACTACAGTGTCCCAATTGCAGTGACTGGTGTATGACCTTAGAGCACCTTTCAACTGAATGAAATACAACTGAATACTGGCCCTTCCTGGTTATGTCATCAGGCAACGGAATGGGCCTGATCCAAGGTGTGCTCCCTGTATATCAGCCCAAGAATATCAATGGGGCATGATATCGAAAACAATATCAACAGGTCAGCTAGAATATACTTGTACCACAATATGCTTGGGGTCGATATTTATTAGTATAATCTTAAACAGGGGAAGTGTCTAGGGCTAGATCGGGGTCTCTAATCCAGGTCAGATCTAGGCCAGTTTCTGTTAATAGCCATATTCAGATTTGCATACAACTAATCAAAATATAAGTCATAATGTATAGTTATTCTGAAATCTGCCATGGATCCAGCGAGTTGGGACCCATGCCCAATAATTACACAAATATTTACAATGTAAGATCTAGCAGCAGAGGCTGGCACAATTCTCATCTTCATCTGAAACCACAAATTCTGTGCCTCAGTCAGTAGCATTTAGAAAGGATTGTTCCCAACCCACACATTGTAAAGTCAAAAGGGAATATTTAGGAAAATAAATCAAAGAAGTCGTAAGCGAGAGAGAGAAAGAGAAAGAAGGGTTGTGGGGGTGATGTGTGCGTGCTTGTAGTTTTAAGAAACAAAGAAGAAATACAGGATCAAAATAGCAAGAAAGTTTCAGTAGCAACCACCACCTCAAATGTGAGAAAGATCAAGGTTCCTGACAGCTGACAAAAAAGAAACTAAGTATGCTGTCTGTGGCTGGAACTTGATCACGTTCAGATGATCAAGCTCGGGTGAAACCTTGGCAGCAAAGCATTAGGAAAACACTCAGAAGATCTTGAATATTGGTGGTTATGCGTTGAAACATCACATGTATGCAGAAAGACAGTGCATTCTTGGACAATTCTCTCTCATTCTTTGCAAAAGAAAGCACCTGATACGGAGATGTTACATTTTGTGAGGATTCATGAAATGTACATTTAATGTGGTGATTTATTTTTAGAAATTGTGAGCAGCAGATTATCAGTCTTCCTTTGAAATGCATTGGATATAATTGACACATCTGTATCCAATGAATCAATCATGTGTACATAAAACGTACACGGGTCATTGGCCAATCATCTTGAGGAAGCTTCTGGAATTGGGTGAAATGTTGGTTAGGCTGTGGGCTCCGCTGTGGAGTCTGCTGCTGCTATGTCTTGTGAATCATTTTTTTGTATGGATAAATACAGAAGAATTCATTTTCAACACAACAGAGTTGACACTTTGTTTTGTAAGCCGTTGGGTAGGGCAAAACTAAGAGGAAATTTTAGAGGTACAGTTTTCTTTTCTTTTTTTTTGCTATACATTCTTCACGAGCAAAGGGGAGCCTACTATATAATCATTGAGACACATCTCATAACAGAACATTAGGAGGATAAGACTATGTATACAGATTTGCTCTATTCATAGCTTTAGAATGGCAAAGATAATATGCATAAGGTAGTAATGTAATAAAAGGTGGATTTGTAGAGCGCTGCTTGTCACCCATGAGGGTATCTAGGAATCTATTTGTAAAACAGTGACTATAACAACATCCATAATTCAAAACGAGGAGGAGTGGTGAATGTATGTATTGGAAAGAATATTCAGAGGTGAAAGTTAACCATGGACCTATGTGCATAAGGCAATATTATATAACAACATTGTTGAGGAAATCAAGTGGACCAAATATACCTATTGTAAGAAACACTCCTCGATTAACACATTTTTTTTTATAGGAAAAGCTAAATTAGTTCTCATGACCTTAGACAAAATCATGCAGTAAAAATGTGTTCAACTGTATGCAATTTCATGGTCAATCATGTCAACTCAAGAGCCATGGCTCAAAATGGACCACATTTGGATGGATTACTTCTTGAGAGACAATGAGATATAGGGCTTACAAGATGGATAGATTGTGTTTCATTGGGTACTCGCCCACACTGGTTTATATCAACTTGCCTATAAACTATCACCATATCGAAACCAAACTTTATAACCAAATGTTAAATATGTAAATGACATGTTCCCAAGAGGCACCATGTAGCAATGCAGTTAACCATTCTTCTTGTAGGGGTATAGTTGCCATCCACACGTGCTAGTATTAAAAACTTGGTTACAGCTACTGATATTGCTATCCATCTAATTTAGTGATTGGCCAGCCCTATTATATCAATTGTATCCTGATTAGGGCCTAAGAGAGCTGCATTAGAGTTTGACATCAAAGCCAATTTGTCGGACCGGTATTTGTCCAGCTTAGGAGAGTGCCACATAAAAGGCGTAGAGAAAAGTCGCATCCCAGTGGTTTACAGGACCAGCATTCTGAATGAGACAGGAGGCTTGTATTACACATTTGTTGTGGGGATCAGTGCCAACTCTATAGGATGTTTAAGTATTGGAACTTCAGTCATGCTTTTTCAATCTTGAGTAATATGAGCCAGTCCTCTTCTGTATGCTCTCGACCCAATTAATCCTACCACAACATTTTAATGGTTGACTCAGGTGGTTTTGAAAAATAAGTGTTCTGTAAAAGTGTAGAATCCTAAAACCCCCTCAAATCCTGATTCGTATTGGACCTTCCCGTAATAAGACAGAGGAAGGACCTACTCATCAAGCAATATGGCAACGGAAGGAGAGAGTAACCTTTTGGTTTTTTTTGTGCATCATTCCAGTTTTCTAACATGACTCCAACCATGCTTATCTAGAGTCTTTGGAAGTGACCTGTAGGCACATACCTTGCTGATGTCCTGTATACTCTTCGGCACATTGCTTTCTAATGCTGCCCGTGCATAGGGTGGTTAATTTTTGTAAGTTGGTGAACTGACAAATAGCGGTGCATGTGAGGGAGTCATAGCCAACTAGTACATCTTCCGTCTCAGGAGATGTCCCCCTTTTATGGATGCTTTTATGGAGCTGTCAGTCTGCGTCAGGAAGGATTTGTGTGTTAATAAGGACAACATTCTGAACAAGCCACTGAACCTAGTTGCTACTGTCATTTTACCTACCTGCATCCTCCCGTGCATGGATAGACTCAATGGATCGCAGACCTTATGAATTCATATTATCAATGGGTTCAGGATCACCCGTGTGCTGTCATCCTCTGTGATCTGCACTCCTACTTAAATTAGATCTTCTAGGAGCCATGTCATATCCACAGAAGACTTTGGTAGTGTAACATGTCATATGCAGTACCTAGCATTTGTCCTGGTGTTTTTATAGCAAGAAAATAGGAGAAAGAAGTGAATTGTCGACATTTGTAGCAGTAAGGGAGTCACAGTAAGGGATAAGAGTATGTAATATGCATACGGAAAATATTTCATTTAGCCTATTGAGGGTTGTGTACCCGTAATGTCATTGGAGGTTCATATTGTTACTGAAAGAGGTTGTAAAGTCAGGAGGGACACAAGGGAGAGCAATAGTCAGCTTTGACAGGTCCAAATTCTCACTGCAGATGGTTGTGACAGAAACGACCTGCACTTATCTTGAACAGTTGAGGTGTCAATTAGCCATTTTACTTTCAATGGTGAGAAAGAAGTGGGCAAAGGAAGTGCAGTCAAAAGCCTTCTCTGTGTCATAGTAAGGAGCAATAATCTCAACTGGTTATTCCCCAGTTTGCCAGTGTAGATGCAAAAGTCCCTGTATGTGGCTGCTAGAGGACCGGCCTTGCACAAAACCCACTTTGCAGCCATATATTGAAGATGGGATGCCTAGTGGCAAAGATTTTAGCTAGATCTTAATGTCAATGTTTATTAAAGATATGGGTGATTTCTGCCACACTCTCAGGGTCTTTTCCCTCTTTTGTTATTTTTGAGATTACGGTCTTGTTAGAAATGCACAGCAGAGAAGATTTGAAGATGGCAGACAGGTGAGAAGCTCCGGCCGGGAGCTCCCGGCTAGGGATTGCCTTTTTGGGCTTAAATCCCCAAATCTTCACCCCCTGAACCCTCTTTACTCATCAGGCTCGTGCTCTGACTGCTGCCGTCATCTCTCTGGCCTCCTCTTCTGGATTAGAGTTCTTTGAATTTGATCTGAGGCATTTCCCTGAGCGGCATGGCTGATGTCTGGTGGAGCTGCATGGTTGGCTGCAGGGGAGATAGGCTCCGGCGCACCGCCCTGGCCATCACCAACCCAGCCGGGCATCTGGCATAATTGCTCTGCGTTTTCTCCGCTGCTGTTGCCTTTCCTCCCCCAGCCTACCGACGCTTCGGTAATGACTGGCCATTGTCGGAATCCACTCTCGGCGGTGTTGACTTGGGGCATTTTCTCCAGCTGGCTGTTAATTCTCTTTTCTTTCCCTCCCTATATATAGCTTTTTCCCTTCTCCTTTTTCCCTTTCCTTTCTTTTTTCCTCTTCCATAATATATTACAGGTGTATATTATTTGTCACATACTGATTTATATGTACTATATGGTTTTGTAACCTATGAAATTGCCTATCTTTGAACTCCAATAAAAAATTATGACACAAAAAACCAAAACTGGGAATAGGTCTCCCCACCCGATGCATTCCGGGTTTGACTTCTGCCGCTTCCCCCAGGGCCTGCCCTCCTGCTTAGCCTCCCATGAATGACCGGGACCCACAAGTCTTCTTGCCTGGTATGAAGGTGCAGTTGCGGGCTGAATCTCGGCACTATGGTGTGATGCCCCCGGGCTTTTCTTTGCACTCTGAGCCTGGGGGGTGTGCCCTCCTGGACTGTGTTTTTGCCTACCTTGGTTAGGGACAGCTGCCCCTGGCACCCAGGCGGACTTCCCCAGACATTTAGCAGGCAGCCTGATGGCACTACTGCCCTCGCAGCCCAGAGTCTGAGCATTTGGACAGACTATGCATCAATATCCTTGATGACTCTACTGCCGCAGAAACCCTGAGGGTTTGCCTGTAAAAATGACCCGTTTGTGTTTCGGCGATCCCCCAATCCCTTTCTCTCCCTGCTCCTGTGACTGCCCCCTACCCCCTCTAGTCGGCTCTGTAATTCCAGCACCCTTGTTATTTTCCAAATTGGATCTTGTGCGTTGCCCCGCCATTTTGTGACTTTGCAATCGGCGCCCATTTCCCGGGTCATCCATCTTGGAGGATTAGTCTGCTTCACTTGCTGCTGGACTAAGCCCTTTGTCACCCGACAATTCCTTTACCCTGTCCTGACCCCCCACCCCCCTTTGGACTCCCTCCTTTCCTTTTCAGTCACCTCGCCTCCTGATATTATTTCTATTGTTCCCCTCTTTTTGATTTTTCCTGTTGTCTTTTGGAGCTTCCCTGCCGTTTCTACCTGGTCCGATCCTTTTCCTCCCCTTTTTCCTTTCCCCCTACCTTACTTACCCCTTTGGAAATGTCTATATTTTCTGCTATGTTATTCTAACTAATGTTATTGTGCAACACTCTTTTTAACTTTGTAACTCGCTGATCCTTATGTAAAGCGCTCTGATACCTCCGGGTCTAGCCCCCATACAGCATTGGTGTAAATGTGAGGATGGTGTACTGCACGACAACTGGACACAAAGAGTCAATGTCTAAGCCAATGCCCTGTGGACTGGACATAAAAATGTCTCATCAGGATGTGATTATCTCAAAACATCTATGCAGTCATAGTACTTGAAGACGTAAGTCACTATTATAGCACTGGTCAATATTATAACACTGGTCAATGAAGTCTGATTTACACAGAAACAGGGGATACTAGATTTCAGTCACCTCCTATTAATGCACTCTTGGGGGTTGAACGCAGTCAGAAGTCTTGAAAGTTTAGAAAAGAAGAGGCGTTTACAGGGATTATGGGGGAGACAGGTCCCACCGCCAGTACCAAGTCAAGGCTCTTCAGAGTTACGATAATGTGTCTTCCTTTGGAGTCAGTCGAAGTTTTGCAAATCTTATGTGGGAGGGATTTTATAATAAGGATAGAAACACCACATTTATTAGTAAGCCCCGAATTAATACTTTCTGTATCTAAAAAGGTGTTTGCACAGATACTTCTGATCACTAAACTCACAAAGTCACACTGCAGTTTGAAGGGTTTAGATCCTGACAGGTGTGTTTCACACAATGTCAGACCTTTTGGTATGTAAATTGTGGAGTACTTTTTTGCTTTTTAAGTAATTATTTTAGCCATTCACCATTAAGAAAGAAATGATCAATGGTCTGGTTGAAAACTGTCAAGGGATCCTGTTAGAGAAGCGGTTCCCATTCTACTCGTCCCGAGTAAGGGGTGGATGGTTACCTTTGGCTGACCAGCTTCTGCTCGCTACCAGATGCATTGTCCCACGGGGAGCTTAGTTTGGAACAAGCCATTTCCGTTTCAAGGGGAAATGTCCTAGGAGGTGAAGATCAATGCACTGCTTTTATTAGCCTATTTAATAATGCAAATATCAACCAGTTCTCCTAATATGACGACTGTGGATTGATGTTGCCCTTGGCAGGTTCAGTTTCAGTTTTGTCTTCTGTATTGCCCTAGAGTACATCTCTCCCACTGTCCCTAGGCATGCTCTGGTACATCTCGCCATCACTGGCTTACCATGCAGAGGCCCCAACCCCCTGTCAGACCGCCTGCAACCCCACTTCTGCAATTTGATGGATGTGAATATCTTCCAGAAAGTATTTTTTGCAGATTTGGATTTGCTGCCCTCATGTAAAGGGCTTTGCAATACATCCAAAATATGACAGCACATCTTTTTCACTGGTTTTTATTGTGCCACAGTTATATTTCAACCCCAAGATATATGATCTATTTTGTTTGGCTTCGTAAGGTTCTGGCTAACAAGGATTGTGCCTTGTTCCATGTTTCATACAACTCATGTTTAAATGGTCACAGTCTCCTCTCCGATCTACTCATCAGTATTGTACAGAGTTGACCTGTGATGTAGGTCAATCAAGTCAGTGAATTTCTCAAGCTTGTACATTTGCGTTTCAGTTCAGCCTCCATTAGGTCATTGTCTACTTCTGACCACACACATACTCTAATGGCCTTTGCCAGGGAGGCAAGAGAAACTGTCACAGCCGCATGCTCGTCCCACAGAATAAATTTAGGTGTATCCGGGGTGTCATTCATCTCGCTCAAGTACCAGTGCCTTGTTAATAGTGCTGCCTAGGCCACATGCATTGCTGCATCTATGTATGGGTCAAAATGATAACTTTAATCAAGAACTAAACAATATTTAAAGAGGTACATGTATCAAGTGAATGTTTGCAGTCAATGCAACCTTTAGATCATATGTTTCCTTTTAGTTTTTTATTTACCCCCTTGGGTCTCAATCGTCACAGTTCCTCCCTGCCTTCAGGAGATTCTTTTTGCATCTGTCGAGACCTTTGACAGTGATATTATTCAATGGTGTTTCGTGGTCTTCTACGCTGGCTCATGCTCTGGTTGGCTCTCCATCCCTTATGGTGGCCCAATGTTCAGTACAGCAAAGCCTTTGTGGACACATGCGACATTAGCACTATCTCTCTCCCCGTTTGAAATAAGGTCTACCTGAATCCTATTTAAGCTGTCTGTCAAGAAGCAGATTATTTTCCTCTTCATAAACGTGGCCTGGGATAGATCCTGCAGGATGATTATTTTATTCCCATTCATTACTATTTGGCTTTCTTTCTCTCTCAGCATTTGTTCTTACTATATATATGATGATAGTTTTACCAATATGTTCCTTGACGTTTTCATCTGAGAACATGTTCCCACATAGTGAGTCTGCCTGCTCTACAGCAACAGAATTGCCTTTTTTAAAGTTCAGGGTTTGGGCAAAAAGTACTTCAATATTTTCCAATACATCAAATTCTTCGGCATCTTCTCTCACATTAAGCGTCCTGATATTACCTCTCCTTGCTCTGTTTCCCAGGTCTGTGCATTTATCACGAAGAGTATTTTCTGGTTTGTCATCTGTGTAAAGTCTTCAGACAACTTATTTCTTTATGGGCTTGGTTGCCAGTTGTCTCTTCCAATGTTTTTACTTATTGCCCCAACGATCGACATCTGTGCAAATTGAGGCAAAGATCTTCTTTCCATTTTTGCTGCATTTCCTTCTGCATGCCTTTAAGGTTATCGTCAGACACTGGAGTGTATTACCACTGGTGTGACATATCTATAATCCTTTAAAAGATTGTCAATGTGAAGGCAGATGTAAAGTTTACGCTTGCTTGGCCCCTCGTGCAGTATGCCTCAATTTTTTTTGGTCCTTAGCTGTTAACCTATGGCGCTTCTGGGTGTAAGACTAGTGCACCTCAAGTGTTTTTCCTTTGATGCCTGCTTTATATCCTTAGTGTGTCTGTGCTACAATTGTTCCATGAGCTTCTCAAGGAAGCTCCACTATATCTCCAGAAGGAGTTTGTCCTCACTTCTTTGGACCCATGTCAACCACTTTTAGCTGTCTTCTGTAGACCATGGTTTTCCTTTGCCTGGATGGATGAGATTGACTTGCATTTCTGTGTTCCTATCTCCAGCAGCCTCTTTCACCATAGTATAATGGGTCTTCCCAGTAGTCTCACCTCTAGGCCCAACTTCCCACACAGTCCGGTCTGGGCCCCTTCTACTTTCCTTTGCCTCATGGTTGACTCTCTTGTCTTTCGCCGTGAACGGAGGGGTCTCCTCACCCGAGCAGAAAGAACTGCACTATCTTGTCGCTGTGAGTCCAAACACTTGGGTCTTTGTTGTCTTCACCACGCTTCCCACCTCTTTCGAAAGGTCCAAATTGCAGAGCCTATTCATGAGACTTTATCTCTTATCTCTCAGGGGTCCATAAGTTAAGGCTTGCATTTTACAATTATCAGCATTATTTTGTAAACCATTTCACATATTACATCCACAGCCATTCCATCACTTGTGTGGTTCATTTCTAGGTGTTGTATTCTGTGCTCAAAAAGCATCTAGAAAGGACTAGACTTGCCGAGGTCAGAGATTCAAGAATATGCGTCTGACACGCAGCAATGCTCCCGAGTATTGTTTTTTAAGCTATGGAGTATTGTGTGCATCATTCTGTATACATGAGCAAGTCCTAATGTTCTAAGAAAGCTAGACTTTCCGCTCTCTCTAGCGCCGTGCACTCCTCAGTAGTGTCACCTTAATTGTGATTTATCATGCAAGATTACTGTCTTTTACGGCCTACACTGTCCTGTTACGGAAGGAGGCACTGTAGGTAAGTTTCAGGCATATCCCAAGTGTAGCAAGCAAGGCAAGGGACCAGGGACCTTGGATGCCATTTCCTCACAGGACTTGAACACTCAAAAACATCCAAGAAAGCATCAGAACGTCTTGTAGCTCAGAAGAATGGCATCGTGAATTTTGAGCCCACTTGGTTCATAAATCCCCGTTACTACAGTGTCCCAATTGCAGTGACTAGTGTATGACCTTAGAGCACCTTTCCACTGAATGAAGTACAACTGAATGCTGGCCCTTCCTGGTTATGTCAATAGGCAGCGGAATGGGCTTGATACAAGGTGTGCTCCCTGTATATCAGCCCAAGAATATCAATGGGGCATAAATATCGAAAAAAATGTTAACTGGGGGTCGATATTTAGTAGTATAATCCTAAATAGGGGAAGAGCCTAGGCCTAGATCGGGGTCTCTAATCTAGGCCAGTTTCTCTTAATAGCCGTATTCAAATTTGTATACAACTAATCAAAATATAAGTCATAATGTATGGTTATTCTGAAAATCTGCCATGGATCCAGCGAGTTTGGACCCATGCCCAATAATTACACATATATTTACAATGTAAGATCTAGCAGCAGAGGCTGGCACAATTCTCATATTCATCTGAAACCACAAAAAAACTCTGTGCCTCATAGTCAGTAGCATTTAGAAAGGATTATTCCCAACCCACACATTGTAAAGTCAAAAGGGAATGTTTGGGAAAGTAAATCAAATAAGTCGTAAGCGAGAGAGAGAAAGAGCAAGAAGGGTCGTGGGGGTGATGTGTGCGTGCTTGTAGTTTTAAGAAACAAAGAAGAAATACAGGATCAAAATAGCAAGAAAGTTTCAGTAGCAACCACCACCTCAAATGTGAGAAAGATCAAGGTTCCTGACAGCTGACAAAAAAGAAACTAAGTATGCTGTCTGTGGCTGGAACTTGATCACGTTCAGATGATCAAGCTCGGGTGAAACCTTGGCAGCAAAGCATTAGGAAAACAATCAGAAGAGCTTGAGTATTGGTGGTTATGCATAGAAACATCACACGTATGTAGAAAGATACTGCATTCTTGGACAATTCTCCCTCATTCTTTGCAAAAAAAAAAGCACCTGATACGGAGAGATGTTACATTTTGTGAGGATTAATGAAATGTACATTTAATGTGGTGATTTATTTTTAGAAATTGTGAGCAGCAGATTATCAGTCTTCCTTTGAAATGCATTGGATATATTTGACACATCTGTATCCAATGAATCAATCATGTGCACATAAAACGTACACAGGTCATTGGCCAATCATCTTGAGGAAGCTTCTGGAAGTGGGTGAAATGTTGGTTAGGCTGTGGGCTCCGCTGTGGAGTCTGCTGCTGCTATGTCTTTTGAATCATTTTTTGAATGGATAAATACAGAAGAATTAATTTTCAACACAACAGAGTTGAGACTTTGTTTTGTAAGCCGTTGGGTAGGGCATAACTAAGAGGACATTTTAGAGGCACAGTTTTCTTTTCTTTTTGCTATACGTTCTTCACGAGAAAAGGGGAGCCTAATATGTAATCATTGTGAGTAGGCCTGGGCGTCAAATTCTGTTCCGCATGCGGAATTTGAGTAAAATTGCCCAAAATTCAGCATTCCGCGACTTCGCAAAATTCTTTGCTTTTTCGCGTTCTCAAAATGCGTGTTCACAAGATATTTCCCCCAGAGCATGCAAACAGCAATTGTGAACAGGAAAAAAGCATTGTGAACAAGCAATTCTGCATGTTCGCAGAATTTCTGCGTGTTTACGGAGATTTTTTACCATTTCGCAGAGATTTGTGTAGCTCGATTACGCAAATTCCGCCCACCCCTAATTGTGACATATCTCATAACTGAACATTATGAGGATAAGTCTATGTATACAGATTTGCTCTATGCATACCTTTAAAATGGTAACGATAATATGCATAAGGTTGTAATGTAATATAAGGTGGATTTGTAGAGCGCTGCTTATTACCCATGAGGGTAGCTAGGCACTTATTTGTAAAACAGTGACTATAACAACATCCATAATTCAAAACTAGGAGGGGTGGTAAATGTATGCATTGGAAAGAATATTCAGAGGTGAAAGTTAACCATGGACCTATGTGCATAAGGCAATATTATATAACAACATTTTTGAGGAAATCAAGTGGACCACATATGCCTATTGTAAGACACACTCATCAATTAACACATTTTTTTAATAGGAAAAGCTAAATTAGTTCTCATGACCTTAGACAAAATCATGCAGTAAAAATGTGTTCAACTGTATGCAATTTCATAGTCATTCATGTCAACTCAAGAGCCATGGCTCAAAATGGACCACATTTGGATGAATTAATTCTTGAGAGACAATGAGATATAGGGTTCACAAGATGGATAGTATGTGTTTCATTGGGTACTCGCCCACACTGGTGTATATCAACTTGCCTATAAACTATCTCCATATCGAAACCAAAGTTTATAACCTAATGCTAAATATGTAAACGGCATGTTCCCAAGAAGCACCATGTTGCAATGCAGTTAACCATTCTTCTTGTATGGGTATAGTTGCCATCCACACGTGCTAGTATGAAAAACTTGGTTACAGCTACTGATATTGCTATCCATTTAATTTAGTGATTGGTCAGCCCTATTATATCAATCGTATCCGGATTAAGGCCTAAGAGAGCTGATGGGATAATTGGTGCATAAGAGTTTGACATCAAAGCCAATTTGTCAGACCGGTATTTGTCCAGTTTAGGAGAGTGCAACATAGAAGGCGTAGAGAAAACTCGCATCACAGTTGTTTACAGGATCAGCATTCTGAATGAGTCAGGAGGCTTGTATTACACGTTTATTGTGGGGCTCAGTGCCAACTCTATAGAATGCTTAAGTATTGGACCTTCAGTCATGCCTTTTCAATCTTGAGTAGTGTGAGCCAGTCTTCTTCTGTATGCTCTCGACCCAATGAATCCTGCCACAACATTTTAATGGTTGACTCCGGTGGTTTTGAAAAATAAGTGTTCTGTAAAAGTGTAGAATCCTGATAATACCCCCTAAAATCCTGATTCGTATTGGTGCTTCCCGCAATAAGACGGAGGAAGGACCAACTCATCAAGCAATGTGGCAACTTTAGGAGAGAGTTAACCTTTTGCTTTTTTTGTGCATTATTCCAGTTTTCTAAAATGACTTCAACCATGAAATGATCTAGAGTCTTTGGCAGTGACCTGAAGACACATACCTTGTAGATGTCCTGTATACTGTTCTGCACATTGCTTTCTAATGCTGCCTGTGCATAGGGTGGTTAATTTGTGAAAGTTGGTGAACTGACAAATAGCAGTGCATGTGAGGGAGTCGTAGCCAACTAGATGTAGTGTAGTATGTGATTTGAACAGTTTCTGCCTCAGGAGATGTCCCCCTTTTATGGATGCTTTTATGTAGCTGTCAGTCTGCGTCAGGAAGGATTTGCGTGTTAATAAGGACAACATTCTGAACAAGCCACTGAACCTAGTTGCTACTGTCATTTTACCTACCTGCATCCTCCCGTGCATGGATAGACTCAATGGATCGCAGACCTTATGAATTCATATTATCAATGGGTTCAGGATCACCCGTGTGCTGTCATCCTCTGTGATCTACACTCTTACTTAATTTAGGTCTTCTAGGAGCCATGTCATATCCACAGACGACTTTGGTAGTGTAACATGTCATATGCAGTACCTAGCATTTGTCCTGGTGTTTTTATAGCAAGAAAATAGGAGAAAGAAGTGAATTGTCGACATTTGTAGCAGTAAGGGAGTCACAGTAAGGGATAAGAGTATGTAATATGCATACGGAAAATATTTCATTTAGCCTATTGAGGGTTGTGTACCCGTAATGTCATTGGTGGTTCATATTGTTACTGAAAGAGGTTGTAAAGTCAGGAGGGACACAAGGGAGAGCAATAGTCAGCTTTGACAGGTCCAAATTCTCACTGCAGATGGTTGTGACAGAAACGACCTGCACTTATCTTGAACAGTTGAGGTGTCAATTAGCCATTTTACTTTTGATATGAAGTCCTGGCCAAGAAACACTCTTTCAATGGTGAGAAAGAAGTGGGCAAAGGCAGTGCAGTCAAAAGCCTTCTCTGTGTCGTAGTAAGGAGCAATAATCTCAACTGGTTATTCCCCAGTTTGCCAGTGTAGATGCATAAGTCCCTGTATGTGGCTGCTAGAGGACCGGCCTTGCACAAAACCCACTTGCCAGCCATATATTGAAGATGGGATGCCTGGTGGCAAAGATTTTAGCTAGATCTTAATGTCAATGTTTATTAAAGATATGGGTGATTTCTGCCACACTCTCAGGGTCTTTTCCCTCTTTTGTTATTTTTGAGATTACGGTCTTGTTAGAAATGCACAGCAGAGAAGATTTGAAGATGGCAGACAGGTGAGAAGCTCCGGCCGGGAGCTCCCGGCTAGGGATTGCCTTTTTGGGCTTAAATCCCCAAATCTTCACCCCCTGAACCCTCTTTACTCATCAGGCTCGTGCTCTGACTGCTGCCGTCATCTCTCTGGCCTCCTCTTCTGGATTAGAGTTCTTTGAATTTGATCTGAGGCATTTCCCTGAGCGGCATGGCTGATGTCTGGTGGAGCTGCATGGTTGGCTGCAGGGGAGATAGGCTCCGGCGCACCGCCCTGGCCATCACCAACCCAGCCGGGCATCTGGCATAATTGCTCTGCGTTTTCTCCGCTGCTGTTGCCTTTCCTCCCCCAGCCTACCGACGCTTCGGTAATGACTGGCCATTGTCGGAATCCACTCTCGGCGGTGTTGACTTGGGGCATTTTCTCCAGCTGGCTGTTAATTCTCTTTTCTTTCCCTCCCTATATATAGCTTTTTCCCTTCTCCTTTTTCCCTTTCCTTTCTTTTTTCCTCTTCCTTAATATATTACAGGTGTATATTATTTGTCACATACTGATTTATATTTACTATATGGTTTTGTAACCTATGAAATTGCCTATCTTTGAACTCCAATAAAAAATTATGACACAAAAAACCAAAACTGGGAATAGGTCTCCCCACCCGATGCATTCCGGGTTTGACTTCTGCCGCTTCCCCCAGGGCCTGCCCTCCTGCTTAGCCTCCCATGAATGACCGGGACCCACAAGTCTTCTTGCCTGGTATGAAGGTGCAGTTGCGGGCTGAATCTCGGCACTATGGTGTGATGCCCCCGGGCTTTTCTTTGCACTCTGAGCCTGGGGGGTGTGCCCTCCTGGACTGTGTTTTTGCCTACCTTGGTTAGGGACAGCTGCCCCTGGCACCCAGGCGGACTTCCCCAGACATTTAGCAGGCAGCCTGATGGCACTACTGCCCTCGCAGCCCAGAGTCTGAGCATTTGGACAGACTATGCATCAATATCCTTGATGACTCTACTGCCCCAGAAACCCTGAGGGTTTGCCTGTAAAAATGACCCGTTTGTGTTTCGGCGATCCCCCAATCCCTTTCTCTCCCTGCTCCTGTGACTGCCCCCTACCCCCTCTAGTCTGCTCTGTAATTCCAGCACCCTTGTTATTTTCCAAATTGGATCTTGTGCGTTGCCCCGCCATTTTGTGACTTTGCAATCGGCGCCCATTTCCCGGGTCATCCATCTTGGAGGATTAGTCTGCTTCACTTGCTGCTGGACTAAGCCCTTTGTCACCCGACAATTCCTTTACCCTGTCCTGACCCCCCACCCCCCTTTGGACTCCCTCCTTTCCTTTTCAGTCACCTCGCCTCCTGATATTATTTCTATTGTTCCCCTCATTTTGATTTTTCCTGTTGTCTTTTGGAGCTTCCCTGCCGTTTCTACCTGGTCCGATCCTTTTCCTCCCCTTTTTCCTTTCCCCCTACCTTACTTACCCCTTTGGAAATGTCTATATTTTCTGCTATGTTATTCTAACTAATGTTATTGTGCAACACTCTTTTTAACTTTGTAACTCGCTGATCCTTATGTAAAGCGCTCTGATACCTCCGGGTCTAGCCCCCATACAGCATTGGTGTAAATGTGAGGATGGTGTACTGTACGACAACTGGACACAAAGAGTCAATGTCTAAGCCAATGCCCTGTGGACTGGACATAAAAATGTCTCATCAGGATGCGATTATCTCAAAACATCTATGCAGTCATAGTACTTGAAGACGTAAGTCACTATTATAGCACTGGTCAATATTATAACACTGGTCAATGAAGTCTGATTTACACAGAAACAGGGGATACTAGATTTCAGTCACCTCCTATTAATGCACTCTTGGGGGTTGAACTCAGTCGGAAGTCTTGAAAGTTTAGAAAGGAAGAGGTGTTTACAGGGATTATGGGGGAGACAGGTCCCACCGCCAGTACCAAGTCAAGGCTCTTCAGAGTTACGATAATGTGTCTTCCTTTGGGGTCAGTCGAAGTTTTGCAAATCTTATGTGGGAGGGATTTTATAATAAGGATAGAAACACCACATTTATTCGTAAGCCCAGAATTAATACTTTCTGTAACTAAAAAGGTGTTTGCACAGATACCTCTGATCACTAAACTCACAAAGTCACACTGCAGTTTGAATGGTTCAGATCCTGACAGGTGTGTTTCACACAATGTCAGACCTTATGGTATGTAAATTGTGGAGTACTTTTTTGCTTTTTAAGTAATTATTTTAGCCATTCACCTTTAAGGAAGAAATGATCAATGGTCTGGTTGCAAGCTGTCAAGGGATCCGGTTAGTGAAGCGGTTCCCATTCTACTCGCCCCGAGTAAGGGGTGGGTGGTGACCAGCTTCTGCTCAATGCAAGATGCAGAGTCCCACGGGGAGAGTAGTTTGAGACAAGCCATTTCCATTTCAAGGGGAAATGTCCTAGGAGGTGAACATCAATGCACTGCTTTTATTAGCCTATTTAATAATGTAAATATCAACCGGTTCTCCTAATATGACGACTGTGGATTGATGTTGCCCTTGGCAGGTTCAGTTTCAGTTTTGTTTTCTGTATTGCCCTAGAGTACATCTCTCCCACTATCCTTAGGCATGCTCTGGTACATCTCACCATCACTGGCTTACCATGCAGAGGCCCCACCCCCTGTCAGACCGCCTGCAACCCCCCCTCACCAGTCTGCACCCGTTGGTGGCCTCAACAGCATGTACAGTGGGTCCAACACGCAGTGTTCCCAGTCAGACGTGGGAAAATACTCCTCTTTTACTGTCTGATAGACTGATACATCTGAGACGCCACAATTCCCAATCAATCAAATATAGTGGTGCAGGGTGAATGTTTAATGTTCCCTGTGTGTGAGAGGATTCCATACTTGTTACCACATAACATGCTCCTCCATTACTAAATGCTTGTTCAATAACTATTTATGGTGCATGTCCTCAGTGAGGACAGTGCCCGTGAAATGCAATGGCCCACAGGACACATTAACAGAGCGGCCATCTTTGGTGCAGCAAACTCCGCCTCCACTGGTACCGCTTTCATTCCCAAACATCCATTGGAAGGGACATGTTACCTGCCGAGTTAAAAGCACGGTTGGATGACATTTAATTGGGCCTCCCTCAAACAGTGAATGAGAAGGAGAGGATTCATAAAAAGAACACAACTGCATCCTTGCAACCACCAGTGCATCCTTCTACAATGTAGAATAAAACACCCTTAAGCTATATCAACTCTGACAAAGGTTTCCATAGGTGCAATAAGCATAAAATGAAAGGTAGTGTTGTATCAGTTACCTGGTAGAGGACGTGCTAGGTAAGGACCTCCGCATGGCTCCGGGGCTCATACTGTAATACGAAGAACTTTCCAAATCTGAAAGGGAGAAATTGGGACCAGTGCCTGCAGCTATCGGAGCTGAAAGAAGAAGAGAACAAATGCGAAGTAAGTAGGCAGCCTTTCCTGTTTTGATATGATGACTTACCTCACCAGTTCTAGCTGATGCAGAAGATGCAACGCTGAACAGAAAATACATAATAGTCTTTTAGTACCAATATATCTTTGCTTTTCCAAACATGGATTCATTTCAATTCCAACGACACATAAAAAAGAAACGAAGGACTGCCAAGATCATAGAATCAAAACTGATCTTCATGCTTTAATTACACAGTCACGAGAATAAATGTAACCTAACCAAGAACTGCTACATGTTATTCTCATTAATTATGTATTCCTTTTCTTGCAAAACCACCATTTATATTGTGATATTCCACACATTTATTGCTCATCTTTATAAATACATTTTAACAGCGCTACTGGACCATCCTAACCTGGGTTACCAACCTTAATCTCTTGGTTTTCCCAGAAAAATGTTCCACAATGTCTCCTTTCGGGTATTTAAATGCCCTATAGCATCCTCAACTTCTCATCCCCAAGTTTGTACATGTATACATTCCTGATCCCCATCTCACAGGACCTGTTGTACCAACAATCCCCACTTTAGCAGCTGCTCTCTGAACTTTCTCCAATCGTAGAGGCTTGGACGCCAGAACAAGACCTATGGCTTCAGCTGTGATATCATCGGTGAGGCGTACAGTGCCATGATTCTACATAATGTGATTGCCATACATTATACCACCTATATCCTTCTACGGTCTTATGCTGTAAACGCCCTCAATAGTTTTTCGTCCTGAATGCACATTTATGTATTTATCTGCATTGGCCCGTTCGTTTCCAATTTCCATTACACCCATACAACTTTTCATTAAAAGAACTGGATCTGCTCTTTTCTTCCCTTCTTAGACATCCACCCCATAAAATTCAAACAACCTACTAACCCCTACACAGCCCAGAAATAAAGGGGCTTGCTAAGAAATAATTTTAGCACTAGTGGGCAGCTAACTGAACTATGCATTTAACAGAGTCGACATTTAGGCAAGAACACAGTATTGCCTTCACAAGAAGTTTGCAAGCGCATGGGTTAAGCATGAGCTGTTCAGTTTGCATGTGATTGGCTGATGGGACCCATGCCTGCACAAGTTCCATGGATCGATTGAACACAGGTGATTGGTCAGACAGCCTGGATGAAAATTGACAGGGTGTTTGGAATCTTATGGAGAAGCCGCAGCTAGACTTCAATCAGTAAAGCTGACCAATGATTGAAGGAGAAACCCTACACATGGGTGGCATTAGGTGGTTGCTGGGGCCTTAAGAATAAAGTAGCTTCATATTCAACATTTCACGGCGGAGCTGGTGCCACCACTTGTGGACTGAACCAGAACTTATTCACCTGGCTATCAATTGTCAATTGTGTGGATTGTGCAGTTGTACTGCGCTCCATAGCAAAGAAGAACGCCTGCTGCAGACCGAGCAGGCACTAAATTAGTACAAATGCAAGCTCAGGAAACAGAGACCAGCAGGATGAGATATAGAGTGACAAGTGGAGCTTTTCAGGGTGGTGGCTAGAACTGTGTTTATGGAAGTGTGTCAGAGATAAGCCCAACAACACCTAGACTGATGCCTCTATTTACACAGCTTGCTCTCCAGTACTGCATGATATGTTTGATTGTAGTCCTGTTCTGTGCTTTGGCCAGCAGGTGTGGTGTTTAAATTTAATTCGACCTCTACGGAAATGTGTAGGTAGTCTCGGAAACTAAAGCTTGTATAGCTCATATGATAGCATGAGTGTTGACGCCTGCTTCCACAGTAATATCAGTTGTAAAATATCTCCACGAAGAGACGCAGACCCCAGATGCACAAGTGTTCCCTGTGTCCATTTCACTTCCACCGCTCCCAGGTAGGTGCCCGTCAGCTCCATCGCTCAATACACTCACCTCCTCTCATCACTTTCTCTTAGTTCTTTTCTTACCTCCATCAATATGAACCAATCCTCGTCAAACCTTTAGTATCATTTTCCCCATCAGAACTATATTTCTAATTCTCACATCTCTATTACTTAAAGTTTCCCGCCGTGCATCCAGCTCCTGCTTTCTCATTCTCTGTTTTCTTTATCTACTGTTCTCGTTCCTCACATCTGTCTCTTCCAGTTTCCATTCCACCAATATTTTTCAGTTTTCTGTCACCCTATTCATTCCATGTCCCTCTTATCTCCACTTGTAACTCATTTTCTTTCCACCTGCTTCATTGTACCAGCGGCACTCCCCTTTAATTGTCTACCTCACTCTAACGTCTTCTTGTTGCAGGTTCCCCTCTCTCTTCCCTTCTACTTCTCATTAGCCTTCACATGATCTTTTTTCCCTCTTTATCCCAGTCTGTATTCCTAGTTCCCATTTATAATTCCATTCCTTCATTCTCCCATCTCCCATTTTATTTCTCCACTCTTCATGTTCTCTTTGAAAAATTAATCTGTATAAGTGCCTATCAAGTTTTTTTTGTGTTCCCCCATGTTTCCTTTTGGTAATTGCCCTATGCTCCTCTATTTCTGCTCCTTCCAGCCTCTCTCTCATTTTTTATTCCTTTATTTTTAAACCCGCTCATTTTTAATTTATTGCCCTAAGCAAATGGGGAAATCCCTTTGCCTCTGCACCAGTGCTGTATACGGATGCAGGGTCAGATGCCGACTGAAAGTGACCAGAAAAAGGTGGAGGGAGGAAAGGTGCACCAATGGACCCACCAGACATGGCCCTGCAGGTGGGGGCAGTCACTCACTGCACTTGTCTGCGGGGTGATTTCTAACCCCTCTTTATAGTGCAGGCGGGTTGCCGGTTTCAGACAAAAACTCAGAGCATCTTTGAAGCGGATGCTCCGCATTTCACTGAACTAACCCCAGTGCAGCGTGAGTATGCGGCTGCCCTGGAGACCGCGCACTCATTGTAAGCAAGGACAGTGTGCCCAATATGTAATACCGGCCCAGCCAGATTTAAACTAATTTGGTATTATTATTTACATAGCATGGTTATTACCCCCAAAAATTAATCTTATTTTTCCACGTGCACATGCTGCATGCCCTCGGAGTAATACTGAAGGTACTGTCTTTTATCACGGTAATGTCCTGTACTCACACCGTACTGGTATAACGAGATACATTTCTTTAATGAATCCATATTACAACTTCAGTGACGTCCCAACACAAAGGGGAATGCTGCCACAAATAGATGCATAGTTTCGCCACTAATACTGGTGCAGCGCCAAATGGCTATGTGTTGGAAAGCCTCGGATCAGCCTCGCCTATGGGGTTAGCGGAAGGAACTGCTTAAGTGAGCACAATGTGAGACAGCGATTCTGAGATAAAAAGCCAAATGTAGGTTGAGGAAGCAGGACTTTGCGCGGTCTTGAGACACAATATTACATGAGTGCCCCCGCATGAATGGAAATGGTCAGCTACTCCCCACCCCCTTTCAAGGAAGTCGATGAGGGGTGCTAAAGAAATAGAATGTGTCCTCTAGTGGGTCTCTTTTACTGTAACGGGTAGAGGTATGTTTGTGCTATAAAGGGTAGCGGTATGGTTGGTTGTGATGTTTTGCGGCTCTGTGCCCTCTCCCTTGGCACTGTCTTTGCAAAGTACTAACTGAGATGGGTCTCCAGTGGAATTTAGTGTTCATAGTTGTATTCTGTTTCCGTTCCTTTTTAATTTGTTGTCCTTTTCTTTTCCCTTTTACTATAAATGTAGAAAATCGGTGGCACGCATATATACAATTTGCATTGTGCATAATGCTTGTCAATTCCTTTGTTCATCTATGGTTAGTGACAACACAGTGACTATTTCAAGCTGCTATGTCTCAGGGAGGGAAGGAAAGAATTGCTTATGCAGTCTTAGAACATTTGTAATGTGGAACACTCTATTGAAAACAATGGAGTGCGACGTGCTTCTACGGGCCCATAAAAGCCCGTACAGCAACATTCCACGTTGTGTTTGTTCATAGCTATTGCTGTGAACAAAGGCCTCTTGGAGCTCGAGGGGATTCAAACCTATAAGGCTTCGAGAGACCTTTGTTTTATTTGTTAGAATTTCTGCCCTCTAGTGGCATAATGTTCTAATAGCCTTATAGCCCTTCATAGCTGGAAGCTAAGCCCCACCGCTTTTTAGGTCGAGCCTTTACCATTCCGCAGGAATGGGAAATGGGGAGAATTCAAGTCGGCTATTTTCTCTTCAAACCAAAGGGCTTTCAGCCGCGGTTTTCTTGCAGTGCCCGTGAACCACGTGATAACATGCACGCGCATTCAGGGCCAGCCAGCCCAGCACATCAAAGGGCTTCTCCTCCCCTAATTATTCATGGCCGGCCGCAGGCCGGCCGTACTTTCAGTTTCCCCAGAACGGCTAATTAGGGGAGGAGAAGCCCTTTGATGTGCTTCACACCAATGCGCCTCAGTCATTCCTCTTCTTTGTATTTGCTTCCAGACTCCGATCTGCTCATGTGCACAAGACGCTTTACACATTACACTCATCTGCCTGAAGTGGGAGTTTTAAACAAGCAAAGCTGGTCCTTCTGTACTTGCAGTTTCACTTCTAATGTGTGTTGTTATTTATCATGATTTTTAGCTGAGGTGTATCACGCTTGTTCATGAGTTTGATCTCTTCATACTGTCAAATGTTTTCTAAGTTGTTTTTGATTGTCTTACCACTGGAGGTCTCCCTGTGCTACATTTAGCCTCTGACACATGCAACGCCACTCAACCACGCAACGCCACTCAACCACGCAACACCACTCAACCACGCAACGCCACTCAACCACGCAACGCCACTCAACCACGCAACGCCACTCAACCACGCAACGCCACTCAACTACGCAACGCCACTCAACTACGCAACGCCACGCAACTACGCAACGCCACGCAACTACGCAACGCCACGCAACTACGCAACGCCACTCAACTACGCAACGCCACTCAACTACGCAACGCCACTCAACTACGCAACGCCACTCAACTACGCAACGCCGCTCAACTACGCAACACCGCGCAACTACGCAACGCCGCAACGCCACGCAACTACGCAACGCCACGCAACAACGCAACGCCACGCAACAACGCAACGCCACTCAACTACGCAACGCCACTCAACTACGCAACGCCACTCAACTACGCAACGCTGCGCAACTACGCAACGCCGCAACGCCACGCAACTACGCAACGCCACGCAACTACGCAACGCCACGCAACTACGCAACGCCACTCACACATGCAACGCCACGCAACTACGCAACGCCACGCAACTACGCAACGCCACGCAACTACGCAACGCCACGCAACTACGCAACGCCACGCAACTACGCAACGCCACGCAACTACGCAATGCCACGCAACAACGCAACGCCACTCAACTACGCAACGCCACGCAACAACGCAACGCCACTCAACTACGCAACGCCACTCAACTACGCAACGCCACTCAACTACGCAACGCCAATCAACTACGCCACGCCACTCAACGCCGCGCAACTACGCAACGCCGCAATGCCACGCAACTACGCAACGCCACGCAACAACGCAACGCCACTCACACATGCAACACCACTCAACTACGCAACGCCACTCAACTACGCAACGCCGCTCAACTACGCAACGCCGCTCAACTACGCAACGCCGCTCAACTACGCAACGCCGCTCAACTACGCAACGCCGCTCAACTACGCAACGCCGCTCAACTACGCAACGCCGCTCAACTACGCAACGCCGCAATGCCACGCAACTACGCAACGCCACGCAACAACGCAACGCCACTCACACATGCAACGCCACTCAACTACGCAACGCCACTCAACTACGCAACGCCACTCAACTACGCAATGCCACTCAACTACGTAACGCCACTCAACTACGCAACGCCACGCAACTACGCAACGCCACGCAACTACGCAACGCCACGCAACTACGCAACGCCACGCAACTACGCAACGCCACGCAACTACGCAACGCCACGCAACTACGCAACGCCACGCAACTACGCAACGCCACGCAACTACACGCAACGCCGCTCAACTACGCAACGCCGCGCAACTACGCAACGCCACGCAACAACGCAACGCCACTCAACTACGCAACGCCACTCAACTACGCAACGCCACTCAACTACGCAACGCCACTCAACTACGCAACGCCACTCAACTACGCAACGCCACTCAACTACGCAACGCCACTCACCTACGCACACATGCAACGCCACTCACACATGCAACGCCACTCACACATGCAACGCCACTCACACATGCAACGCCACTCACACACGCAACGCCACTCACACACGCAACGCCACTCACACACGCAACGCCACTCACACACGCAACGCCACTCACACACGCAACGCCACTCACACACGCAACGCCACTCACACACGCAACGCCACTCACACACACAACGCCACTCACACACACAACGCCACTCACACACGAAAAACCACTCACGTTGCCAATAGGTCTCGCAGTACGACAGTTGGAGCCATTACAATTGCAAATAACAATGCCTTTCACTTTGGTTATCATTTTAAATACATAAAGGGCTTTGTCATTTACAAAACCAATAGCTCCAACTTTCCTACTGCGAGACCTATTGGCAACGCCAGTGCTTGTTAAAGGACCTCGCCTTTGGCTCAGGCCTTTAACGCTGGAGAAGGTCTTTAATATAGCCTTATAGCCCGCCGTAGCGGGCTATACGGCTATTAAAGGCCAGCTCCTGCGTTAAAAGCCCAAGCCGAAGGCGAGGGAATTTAACAAGAGAAAAGGACTTTAATAGCCGGTAAAGCCCTGCTACGAACGGCTATAAGGCTATTAGAACATTCTGCCACTAGAGGGCAGAATGTTCTAACAAATAAAACAAAGGCCTCTTGGAGCTTGAGGGGATTTAAATCCCCTCAAGCTTCGACAGGCCTTTGTAAAACATTGGAATGTTCCTCTGCAGGGCTTTACCGGCCTGTAAAAGCAGGGAGCACTCCATTGTCTTCAGGGAAGCTCCCAACATTCCTATGTTCTAATGCCCGATATAGCCCACTATGGCGGGCTGTAAGGCTATACTATTGAAAGGCAGTAACTGGAATGCAGACCATCAATCTGACTGCATCAACATACTGTTTTGGAAAATCTTTAAAATAAAAATTTTTACTTGTATGTTTATAACAAGCATTTGCAATCCAACCGCTCTCGCCTATGGGACCTTATATGTATATAGCTATGTAGCACATTAGCCTGCGTGCTGAAACATCTACTGTTTTTTAACATTCAAGGCAAGTAAGCACCAAACTGCGTGACACGCCAGGTATGGGAACACATGGAGAGAAACATTGCCTTTCAGCCGGAAATGGTATAGTCCAAAGCTCTGTTTTTTATATAAAATCAGGGCCTTCGGTGGTCATATCACTGAAAACACAAGATTTGAAAAACATATTATTGCCTACGGGTGCTTGTGGAAGACAATTTCTATGGACTGGAATATAGAGAATGCTAAAGTGATTCTGGTATTTTACTGACCTCTGCTGGTCGTTTTCTATCAAGAAAGTTAAATAGAATCAGTTCCCAGAAAAATAAAAAAAGGAAAGTCCCTCAGCAGTAAGCAAGTATGGTATTTTACTGACTTCTACTGGTCGTTTTCTATCAAGACAGTTAAATAGAGGCAGTTGAACAAGCAGAAAGTCATTCTGTTATTTTACTGACCTCTACTGGTCGTTTTATATCAAGGCAGTTAAATAGAGAAAGTTGAACAGAAAAAAAAGTCCCTAAGCGGAGGCAGACAAGTACTAGGGCTGATCTCCAGAGTTCACAAAGTACATACACATATACAGATATACTAAAGTAAATACAAGAGGTCTCGAATGCTCGACCTAAAAATCTGGGTCTGATGTCCCTTGGTAGAGAGTTCCAATAGCAGTTCCACCTGAAAAACACATGCTACGTTTTGTTGTAACTTTGACTAACTGAATAGTCCAGTAATATCTATCCAAACTATACTTCTTTTTATAATTAAATATGGTTAGAGATATCAGTGGTAAAGTGGCTTGAAAATTATGATGGTTCCTTTATGTTTGTCAATGGCTGCAAATTTCTACTGTCCCTCTCTTCTTTGGCCATTGTCGAGTTTCTGTATGTCATGTAAGCAGAGATTTATTTTGAAGTTATGATAAAAGAATAACAAAAATATAAAACACATTAGCAATTGCAGCACATGTGAAGTAGTGATTTTGAGCTTGGCAGTTAACGTCATTACCGCTACAGACACTGGGTGGTACATGATTGGACCTGTGCACAATACTCTGTTTTAGTGGGTAAGGACACGGAAATAAGGAAAAAGGCATTTTTTGATGGCTATCCCACTATGAAATTGAAATCTGCTTTTAAAACTCAAACAAATCGGAAATAATAATTAAAAGCAATCAACGTGAACGTAATTCACAGAAATAAAAATTAAAGTGCTTCTTTCCCCCCCTTTAATGTTTTTTATTGGAGTATGACACAATTAAGTTTAGGAAAATTAACTAAGTTTATCGATTTCTGCTTTAGATCAGAATATCTCAACAGCAGCTACATGAAGCTGTAAAACTGATGAATTTTCGCGAAAAAAGAAACCGTAGTAAGTAATTTGTGTAAAAGGTTACCCGGACATGGACTGCTATAATTCAAAC
The DNA here is from genome assembly GCF_964263255.1 of Lissotriton vulgaris. NCBI lineage: Eukaryota > Metazoa > Chordata > Amphibia > Caudata > Salamandridae > Lissotriton > Lissotriton vulgaris. The sequence goes on along the minus strand of NC_141685.1, from coordinate 441,862,281 downwards.
ACCACTGCGGATAGCAGAATGTTGCTGCGTGAGCAGTTATGGCCGAGAAAAATGGCCAAGCTGCAGGTAGTCTGCCCTGTACAGAAATCGATCATATAGTTATTCTGCAGAATCTAACACACGCTTTTCAGAAATTCTTTGATAAATGTAAGAGATTTTGCTGGTATGTTACTCTTTGTTTAAATTGTATAAAGCTACATTTTGAAACCCATCTTAAATCTCCATACTTTACTAAATGTGGTACATAGCTCAGAAATGAATGAACATCCCTGCACGTACAATATTATTAAATGTAATAAAAAACCTACACATAAACATATTTCAGTGACACACCTTGTGTAGTTCAGAAGACCCCACCAATGAATGCCTGTGTAAATGGTGCATTCTATTGTGAACATGCTGGCTAAAAGTGCCTAGAGCAGTCTAGTTCTGGTAAATAACATTTCCATGTACTTTGTTATCCGGTGCTTTCTTCTGACCTATCTGTGAGAGCCAACTACTATACAGGAGTGACTGAGGAGCGATGACCCATTGGGCACAATACTCTTTAAGTGAAAAGGATACTATGAAAACACTTAGCCAAAATGAGAACTGAAAAGTAAAATAAAGTAAAGAAAGTAGCCCTTGTTGATATAATGCAGATCACTTACACAGGAATAGGCACCTCAAGTCGGATAGAGACAGCCTTTAGTTATAACATAGTTGCAACATTACTGACAGGTCCATTTAAGCAATGATTTGTGAATAGTGTGAGCAGCACACTGCTAGACTCATTTTCAAGTGTTTTGGGTAAGATTGACTCCAATGATTCTTAGAATCGGATGTCTTAGGTCTGCTGGACTGAGCCTGCTCCCCTCTAGAAGGGGACAATGCTCACATCTCGTGACTATGAATTATGCAGGAATCCACCCAAGGGGAGACCGAATTCCACTCTCAGTGATAAAGACCTTTAGAGCAAGAATACATTCTCCATTGTGGTGGTATCTCCATGTGTCCCACAAATTCACACAGAAGAAAGCTTGTTCCTCACTCATCGAATCCAAACTCTAAAATGAACATTGAAATGTTCTTGTAGATTTGTGCTCAACATGACAATGTTTTGTTTGCTCTGCTGGTAGTTTCTGATGTTCTACTTCGGTTAAAAATGGGAAGTCACGCCTGTATCTCTCCGCCCACTTCTTCTGCCTCTTGCCTCAGGTTTGTCTTACATACGACTCTCATCTCTCTCCATCTCAAATAAACTCAGGCACATTTTTATCAACTTAGTTCTCACCAGTGATCGTTAATTTCCCTTGGAATGAAAAACACTCTTTCCTTCGAAAGTTGCCCGTAACATAGTCTTTGAGGCTTGTCCTTAAATATCTACCAGAAGATGTGACCAATGCAGTGCCTAATGCATTACTTAAAAGGCTAGTAAAATAATACAATTATCCTCTTTTGCATCTTTAAGACAATTTCACATCACAATACCTGGTATAAAAGTAGTTCAAGATGTCTATCTTTCCAGACTTATCTAAGTCACTGGTCACTGTTTGATGGTAAATCTACTTTTAGTACATTTGGCTTTTGTTATTTGATTCTGAGCTTTTATGAATTTTGCTAGCTATATTTTTATTGAATACCATAGACCAGATAAAGGCTTTTCCAAGTTTCTATTTCCTCACGACGATTCCTCCAGCCCTACTTTGAAATAATGTCATAGATTGCCTGGGTTGGTGGAAATGCCTTTCTTGTATCCTCATTGCCTGCACTTTTAGCAAACATGTCCCAAAGCAGAGGGCCCATTTTTTACATCATGGGATAGCATTTCTGAGTCACAGTGGAAGTCTCACTGGCATACAAATGATGTCAGGTAGGTACTTCCCAAGAGTGATTCACAACTGGGAGGGATTTATGTTTTACTTTTCATTATAATCAAAGATACAGTATACAGAATCAGGCCTATCCCAGCTCATCACTCCTGATGAAGGTTCCCTTTAAGGTGCTTGTGAGTGGCTGACGCAGTTTTAGACCTTAGTTCAGATAGTTTATGGACTCTTAGCTTCACCTCACTTTAGTTAGGATGAGTTTTAGCTATATCCGAAACGGTGCTTCATGCACACCCTGGCACACAGCCTTTGTAACCCGCCACACATTGTCCTGCCTCGCCACACAGCAAATTCTCTAGACTCCTTGCTCCATCTTCAGGACTGGCATGCTGTTGCCTGCCGTCCAGTTCCCAAGGAAGGGGAGGCTGGGAAGATGCCAGCCCAGGAAAGATAGTGGGAATGAGCAGTAACCATAACTAAAACCCACACAGTCTGCAGGCACACAGAGCTCACCTAATGCTCCCACAGCACAGCCCGCTGCTGGGACAACTTTGGTTCACATCTACATATGTTTCATGTGCACCCTGATACGTTTCATGTGCACCCTGGTACTACTGCGCCTGTCTTTGTATCTGCCACTGAACCTTCTCCTGCTCCAGTGGTTGATTTGTGAAAAAATAAGCACCGGGGCTTTCGTCAGGAGGCAACTAGCAGCAGCCCATTGCTGCTATTAGCGCCGCCTATGACAGAACTAGATACTAACCATGAAACCCTACAAGTGGGAAGATGATGTGGCGTAACAGCCAGAGCTGCCGACTTTGGAGCTGGTGAACCAGGTACAAGTATCTGCGTAGGCTCAAAATCCTGTGATTCTGGGCAACTCACGTAATCTCCATGTGCCTACAAAAAATGAATGTATCTTTAACTGGTGCTCATGAAAAGCCCTCCAATACCTTTGGGTAGAGTTCGAGCTCTAAGCACCAGTGTTGACGATTAAGTGCCAGTGCTCACCACCAGCTCAAATTAAGCACTGCTTCACATGCCTTCATAGCCTTGGTTCCCAGGGAAGGTACCACAATAGAAATGCCAGCCCAGGAAGGAGAGAGGTAATTAACACTAGCTGCAACCAGTATTCAGATCAGCCGCTGCCCGTGCAGGTAAGAGCCGTGTGGCCCTGGAGAGTTCGACAGATGACGACGAGGGAAAAATAATTATTAATTATTAATTTAAATTTCCTTTATGGACGTCAATCGAATACCCTCCCAATCCTACCCCACCGCTCTTACCTGCACGGGCTGCAGCTGTTTCAGACAGCCGACTGCCCCCTGCACTTTCTAAAGCTCCCCACTGTTATCAGAAGGGCAGCAACAGGCTCTGGCAGTGCAAAGTGGTGTCACATAAGATGAGAAAGACTTTAAAGACCCTTTGGGTTTTTGCACGTTTGTAAAGTGCTCAGTGGAAGCAAGAAGGCAACTATCTCATTCATTTGATCTTAGGCCTGAGTTTTCATCAAACAGAATGAAGTGAACTAAATGCAGAGGACAGAATGTTCATGCTCAAAGGACGGGATGTCATTAGTATACTGATGATACCCAAAATCATAAACGAGATAACAAAAGCAAACAAGCACTGGCAAAGCAATAACTTAGGCTTTAATGTTCCAATACATACAAACAATAATTGTGCTTGCCTGTGTTTGGATGAGGTAGCACAATAATACCAAACCTAATAGCTTTGCAGATGCTTGTGTTTGTTGTAGTTCTCAGGCAGTTTCTCAAAGTTGTCACCTGCCTTCTTTCCCATTCACAATTCGGCATTTATTATGCAAGTTAGTGCTATTCCCTGCTACCTACATACTACATTGAGACAAAAAAACAGTCAACAACAAAAAATATTTGCAATGTTTTGGTTTAGGCTTTGTTATTTATCAATTGTTTGTGCACCTACATCATCCTTCCTTAAGTCTACTTTCAGTCAAGGCTGGCTGCTGCACCACATTTATTTTGCAGAAAATAAATCCACAAACATAAGTTACTGAATAAGGTGTTTAGAAGATGGACGGGCAGCTGATAGGCAGTCACATCATATACAATTGACAAACAGTGGCAAGGCGCCTGCTATGTATATTTTCGAATAACAAGCTTTATTTAGAACTATTTTCACGGAAGAGCCTCGCAAACACCAGGTCCTTTGAAGCGAGGCTGGAGGGTGCTGGGAGGGTAATGTAAGCAGACTTCGGTTTGCCCACCTGCGAACAAGGCTATAAATGGGAGCTCTGATTAAAACTCGTACTGTTGCCAGATTAACGTCATAAATTAATGATTCATAACTGTCAAGAAAAATATGAAAACGAACAAAAAACCTCTGAGCCAGCGGAATCAGCATTTTAAGGTTTATTTTGGAAATTTCGTAAATGAGAGCACAGGAAACACACTTAATAGAACTAGCCAGCTGGTGTTTTGATTACTTAAATATTTTTTTTTGCAATTGCTTTGATTTCGTTATAAGAAAAGGACGAAATAAAAACTGTGGGAATGCATTAGCAACCTTGCATGGATACAGGTTTATTATATATTCATGTGCAAATGGATTCGACACCAGGAAGAGACAGTACGCTGCTCTAATAAACTTTTTATGTACCTAATAAGTACATAAAACAAATTGAAGCTCGTAGGAGTTAGAGCCAAAATGCGCTGTTAAAAAAGTGAGGTTTGAGAGAAGCCACTGGCTGTCATTTTATTAAACAGCCGAAGGCCTCGGCCTTAAGACAAGATATGAAATGTGTGATGCTCCGTTTGAAATGACTGGTACAGGCTGGTATTGACTCCGTCTCATTATGCGGTGTTCCATTTATAAACATAGCTAACCACTACCTTTATGGAGACTGGTTGTGCTGCTTTAATAGGCTATCGATCGAGAGCAAGGTTTGAGGGGGCTGCCACTGGATTGTGTAATGGCTCACAGGAGGCAAGGTCACCGCACCTGTTCATCTCAGGCTGGCAGCAGGCTGTTAGCATCATCTTCACGCCCTCCCACTCACTCCCTCCCAAATCTGTGCGGTGCGTTCTTAAAGGCCCCTTTCAACAACTGGACAATTGTACTGTTTTAATAGTTTTATGTGGATACTAGCTAAAAAAAGCTGCAAACCAAAAACTGCGGTATAAACAGACAAGAACAATACATAGGGCCTCATTTATGAGACCGTGCGTCACTTTTACGCCGCCGGTGCGTCACTTTTTGTGACGCACCAGTGGCTTAAAAAATGCGCTTTGTTGCGCCATATTTACAAAGTGACGCAACTAGGTAGATGCGTCACTTTGTAAACCCCTGCACCACATTATACCTGCGCCAGGTATAATGTATGCAAGTGGGGCGTATTGACGCAAGGAAGGGTCGTAGAAGTGACGCAGTGAAATCTATGATATTTCGCTGCATCACTTTTAGGACGCTGTTGCGTCAAAATCTTGCGCCTGCCTCACAGCAGGCGTAAGATTGACGCAGGCCCTTTCACATGGGGCTTTCCCCATGTGAAAGGACGCATTGCTGGAGCTGCGTCACTTTTGTGACACACTCCAGCAATGCGTCACTTTTGCGCCTTACAGACACGTCAGAAATAGTGACGTATCTGTAACTCCTTGCGACATGATGTGTCATACATTAAATATGACGCATCAGGAATGTCGCCAAGAGTGCGCACTGAGAAGTGACGCATCGCTGCTTTCACGCAGCGATGCGTCATTTCTCATAAAAGAGGCCCCTGGAATCAGTAGGTGATGCTGCACCTGGTGGATACTCTACCCATCGGTATCAGTGATTCCAAGGTGGGCATTATGTCCCAAAACAATGGACAGCTCAGAAGAATAAGACCTCAAGGCCCTAATTACGAGTCTGGCGGACCGAGGACCAAATAGAACACGCCGCTTAAGTTCGTATGCCTGGACTCTACTTAGATGCTTTAAGTTTACTCGTTCTGCTGCGTGGTCATTCTCAGCAGTCACCACAATATAATGAAACAAGCTGTCTACTCATCTGAGGGCCACACAGGATCAATTGTCATTCAGGAAGGCTTTACATTTTTTTCTCTTCATTTACAATGGTTGCCTCTAATTTTTAATCAGCTTATTCCATACACACAGCAACATCCCCTGAAGTGTTAAGCACTAGAAAAGCCATCCGTTCATTTGCTCCTTTTATAGGTGATTGTCCACCTTGAGCATATCTATGGACACACAACAAATAGTGATGGGATGGCCTCACACACCATCAGCTGTCATGCTTAATTACAAGACGCGCTTCGAAACCCCAGTTTGATGAAGAGGGGCCTACACTTTATAGTAAAAGAGGCATTGAACCAGTAATATGAATATGTAAAACAACCAATGTGATAAATAAAAAACTACCTTTTAATGTGAGTAATGTATCACTTGGTATTAAAACCCAGTGTGGAAACTAGGGGAACCAATACCCATCCTCACTTAAACCGACAACATGTTTCTGCCTTTTGGTTCAGAAGAGTCCGTGGCATTCGTCAGGATGGAACACGGGGTCATTCAGATATTAGAACAAAAATGCTGAGCTATGTAGTTTTTGAAGGACAACTCATGCAGTTTTTAAACTCCACATGCTCTCAATCTCTCAAACTATTGTCTGGGAATTCATGAGCAATAGCTTGGAGAGTAACTGAAAGATGACAATTTTTCTGTATAGCTACAGACAGGAAATACGTTTTCTGTTTGTGTTTACCAGTAAAAAAAATGGAAAACTGCAAGCTTAATCATAAACAATAACATCTACTACTACTATAAAAACAAACCACAACCCGAAAAGAAAAATCAATTTTTCACACAAATATTCACTAAAAAGTTGGGAAAACTCTTCGTATTTACATGCAGGTCAATTAGCATTTTTCTGATATTCAATTTGCAGACAAATTTACTTATCAGAATGTTTTCCTATTCATTAAATGTTGCAGGCGTAGGAAAACCAGTCCTAGAAAAACCAAGACGTTCGCTTAGTTATTACCTCAAGCAAATACGACAAACTGAAAGAAAAGAAAACATTCAACCATATATATGTGGACACAATATGCATCAAATTTTTTTTTACATTAAACACATTCACTGATGTGGCTGTTTTACTCATCATGTTAAGCTTTTTCAGTTGTACAATGCATTTTAATATTGTTATTTGTTAAGGAGACACAAACAAATGACCATTAACCAATCACTCAAATTGCAGGCAGCTACAATCTTATATAACCAATTTCAATAAAGAGATGGAAAATAAATCACCATCTCACCTGGCACTTGCTGTGCACCTAAGATAAATAACTGGGACCGTATTACAGAATACGCCCCAGGGGTGCAACGGGCATGTGAGTCTGCATTGCGTCCCACCGGGGAACGTTGGCATTACAGAAGGAACCGCAAAACGCTTGTGTGCACCAGCGCTTTCTCAAGAGAGCAATCCCTCATTTGCATGGAGACTCGGCCCTATGCGAATGAGGCTATCCCTTTGCCTCTGCACCCGCGCAGTATTAAAGGCACAGAGGCAAAGAAGCTGTCAGGAGGCACACTATCAAGGCATCACCTGGAAGGTGGAGAGTAATTTGACAGACGAGGGAAAATTAATTCTTTGTTTCATTTTCCCTCGTGGTCATCTATCGATTTCCCCACAACCTGGCCTCACCGCTCTTCCCAGCATGGGCCGCAACTGCTCACTGCACCCGCTTGCAAGGGGACCTCTCTCCCCGCTTGAAAGTGCAAGCACAGAGAAACACAGAGCAGCTTTTAAACAGCTCCTCAGTTGGTCTCGTGAATGTCTCTCGAGTTTGCGGCTACCCTGAGGGCAGCACATTCTACATAATAGGGCGTACTTTTCCTGTTTACACATTGCACACCTGCTTAAAGGTGTGCCGTGGCGCAAACTGGAAAATTGCACCATATCTATAATAGGGCCCCTGGTATGTAAAATCCATTAAAAAAAAAATAAAACAAACTTTTAACAGGTTTGTCACTAAAGGGAAAGGAACTCTTAAGGTGGATGTGAATAATGTGCACAGGTTTGCCGTGGCGCAAACTGGAAAATTGCCCCATATCTATAATAGGGCCCCTGGTATGTAAAATCCATAAAAAAAATAAAAATAAAACAAACTTTTAACAGGTTTGTCACTGAAGGGAAAGGAACTCTTAAGGTGGATGTGAATAATGTGCACAGGTTTTGTCAGTTACTTAAAGTGAAGAAAGAGACCAATAGGTAAAGTGGGCTGGCTCATAATTTAACAGACCAAATTTCCCTCTATGGATGTATATTTTGTATGAATTGTTTAGAAAATAGTTGCATGACGAAGCTCTCTCAAAGGCCAGGTTTAAAAACATGGACTGCAACTGCCTTGTTGTTTTTATTCTTTTAATTATACCTACAGAGCTGAGGGTGGTGCAGGAAGTAAACCAAATATAGTTTTTTTATGTAGCACTTCGAGGGCCTTTAGAAAATTATCAAAATGCAGCGCTGTTCTGCAGGGGACTGACTTCTCCTTTTGCCCTGAAAGGGTTATTTCCCTCTCCAAGTGGCTTCACAAATGGGGGGAAAAATGGACACACTGAAAAAGATTGTCATATTCCAAAAACTTCAAACGGTGGAGAAATTCTCGTGCTTTAGAGTTAGCCCGACCGTCCGAACTATCCTTGCTCTGGCTTGGCTTAGGCCACCCTATCGTACATCGGTGTATCACAAAGCTGAAACGGGGTAATCGCCGCAACAATAATAGGGGTCTAGTCAGAGGGCTGTTTCACTTTCATTCACTCTTAACTCTCGTGATTGATAAAACTCTGACAATGCAAAACCAAGTTAACAAGGTCTTGGCCACATGTTTTGTCATTTTACGGTGGCTAAAGAAAATTCTGTGGATGTTGCCTGAAGACTCTCAAAAATCTGTAGTTCATGCGCTCATAACCTCACGACTAGTCTCTGGAAACATTCTTTTCTTAGGGGCAAAGGCAAAATTCTTGGAGGGCGCTAAACTTCTAAAGAAAAGAAATTTGTACCACTCATTTTTTTTCTTTTAACATTTTGCACCAGGAAGTGTTAACAGTCCACGGGTTAGGGGGCACAATACTTGCCTTGCACCAGGTGCTGCCAACCAGTGCTATGCCGCTGCTGTCAGGTGTCACTGAATGCATTGTATCATGTTAAGTTGTAGGATTTACACTTTATACTTTATTGTGGGGCCAGTTATCTTTCCAGAAGGTAAATGTTTATTACAATATGCCAGATACTGTTTGCCTTCAAAGGATGCTATAGCTCTTCGCCGTAGGTGCTAAAGATAACATGTTTTGCTGTAAATATCACAGATGTTGTCAAACCCACTCTGTCCAGATGGTCCATGCATTGTGCCATGTCAAAGTCAATGTCTCTTGTTAATAGGGAAGATGATCATTAGTCTATAGCCTAGGGTCTGCCAGTTCCTTTGGCAGTGCATTATTCTGAAAAAGCCCGCATGATCATATTAAGCATAATAAGCCCACATCAGAGACACTCACACAAGTATTTTGAGAAGTTTTTACCCTTTTGAGCAAACTAGCCAGTGGCCTCTCTTTATCAATACAGCCTCCAGGACTGTAATTCTCAAATGACAGAGTGTGCCTCCCTCTGATGACCTATTGGCCGGTCATACGATAGCCTTGGGTTAAACATATTCTTATGAGTTAGGTTCAGCAATGTTAAAGTGCATAAGGGACTTATTGCCAGCTCAGTGGTGAAGATGCATTCATTAAACAGTTTCAGATGCCCCCTCTGCCTGGATCACGATTCCCCCCACTTCATTTGGAGCCACTACTGTGTTTCGGATGACAGAGATAGCACTACTGTTGAAAACACCCGGCCTCCAAAGCTGCCACAAATCCAAGTCCAAGACCATACCATTCATGTGTTGTTCCTGTCCCGGTCGTGGCACAAAAAAACAGTCGACGACCCCACGTGGTGGGAAAAAATATCCAGTGTGTCAGGTATATTGATATATCATGACCCAAAAACAAACCACTCATTTGGGGTTTGCTGATGAAAAGTGTAAAGGATGCCGGACAGCTTTTCATTGGAGCAGTGGCATGGGAAACCGGTCAATACTTGCATTTTTTGACAAAACTGCTTTGGCATGGTGGAAGCAGTTTTACCAATAAAAGGCCTCACAACAGTACCAAAAGTGGTGGAAGGTCTGCCATTGGACTGGCAGATACAGCGCATTTTGCATGGCAGCTAAATGGAGGCCCGCCTACAAGCCATAATGAGGCTCTTAGTATTTATTTTTGCAAAGTATACAACCTTAGTGACATGCACAGTTTCACTACATACCCGACATGCTTATTCAAATTGTCAATTCTAAGATTCTTAATGGACTCCAGGGCCATCTTGCTCTAAGCTATAACTAATTTGTTATTTTCAAATTCTTAGTTTATTAGTTAAGCCAGAAGTGGAGTTATTCATTTTGGAGGGGCATAGTGCTATCAACTCAACAAACCCACAGTGGTTGGGTAAAAACCCAGTTTTGAGTGAACCTCTGCTCAACCCCTGGTAGCTTTTATACAAGCAGCAGACACTCCCCAGAGAAGTGCATGGTAAGTTAAAGCAGTGGCAACACATTTAAAACACAGAATACAACACACTAAAATTACCAAACCAATTTAGAAAAAAGACTTAATGAGCCATAAGACACCAAGCTCATCAAAACAGGTCAAGGGTTAAAAGAGATATTAAATGTTAACGTTTTAAGGCAATAAGCACAAAGGAAAAACAGCTGTTCTCGGTGTACTGGAACCTAGGGACAGTTTCAGACCGATCAAGATGGACTGGAGGTCGGATACACCAAGTCAGTTGTTCTGGTCAAAGTTTACCTTTAGACGTAGCTTCCAACTGCAGAGAAAACATCCTCAGGTCCTGCAGCTACTAGCTGCTCAGCGCAGGAGGCTAGGTACCTGGTCTCTCCCCAGCCAGGTACTCTACAAAGTCTGGTTCTCTTTAGTCAGCTGGACTCTCTTGGAGTCAAGAGACCTTCTGCTTTTTGCCACTGAAGCAGGTAAACAGGAGGAAAATCACTTGACCCATTGAGAGCAGCAGGTCATGTACCTGGGTGCCAGTAGGATTCTAGATCCATGTGTCTTTGTGAGACTTCACTTCTTTTAGCAGGAGTCATACCTTCAGGGGTTTTCTTCCAGCAGGGCCTACATCTACAGATTGAGTTTTCCCAGGTTCTGGAACGTTCTGAGAAGGTGGTGGTGCTTGATGTGCAAGATTTATCCTGTGCACTAGTCAGAGACTGAAGAAAATCTGCCACTCATTCCCAGCTATTTTCTTGGGTTGCCCACCTACTCTTGAAGCAATTGTTCTTTGCCTTACTGTATAATTACACAGGATCTCATGTTTCAACATGGCAGGACCCAGCTGCCACCAGGCATGCCTGTCTTCCGTTTATTGGCACAACCCTACCTGACATGTTCAACACTGATTTCCCTCCTTACTTTCACTAGAAACCAAGTGTCTAAGAGGTCCATGGGAATGAATAGGGAAAGCCTTCCTGGCCATCTCCAAATCAAAAGAGGTAGTGCAAAAGCTTCCCTTTGTTCTGCTAACTGTTCCTGACACTCCCAGCTGGCTAATCCCGGCTACGGGGTCAGTAGTTAACACCAATTAGCTTTTTTCTATGTTCCTGGGGAAGGCACTGTCCACAAAGTTGTTAACTCTCCCAGCCAAAGATGTGTATTACAGCTCTGAAGGTGTGATGAGTAGCAGAAGTGATTTAAAGCCAGTTCTGGCTCAGCCTCCTAAAGTAAATTTTCACAAAGTTAAGTTTCTGCTTAAGTTATCAAATGTAAAAGTGGACACTAAGGAGAAGTCACCCTTTTTGGTGCTGTTAGCAGTTTATGATCTTCATTGTGCAAGATACCTGAAACCACTTTATATCTCTAAAGTAGGGACATTTAACAAAGTCTCAAAAAACTGTTTGATTTAAACTGAGCTGGTGAAAGCCCCTGGCAATCTCTCAGGAAAAGAATAATGTAAACGAGGAAAAGGAGTAGTTTCTTTTCTGTAACTCCAGTTCTGTAGTAGGGGTATCTCTGTTATAGTCATAATCTAGTGAATAGTCCCGCCCATGTGCGTGGACCCCGGAGCAATCAAAAATAATCTCTTAAAGTGTCAAAAAAATGCAGAACTGCACAGACACTTAAGAGAGAATTTAAAGACATATAATGCAGCCTAAAAAGGCTACACTGTCCAGTACTTAAGCTAGAAATTCCACCAAAAATCCACAAAACAGCAAAGCCTGTCCAGATTTCCCTTGCCTTCAGCAAAAACCCCTCTGAATGATAGAGAGGAAGACATGGACAGACAAGCCCCATAGGCTGCCATTATGTGGCTCAGAATAGGATACTGTGCCTTTAAGAGAACTTTCCAGAACTTCACAGTATCCCAGAATGCCCTGCAGGTCTCTCTTACTTTCAGTTCTTTTTGAAGGCGTAACACGCCAGACCTGTAGCATTCCGTACATGAATATCTGTCTCCACCGGGGAGGAGGGCGGGCGCTTAGGACTATAACAGAGATACCCCTACTACAGAACTGGAGTTACAGAAAAGAAACTACTCCTTCTGTAGTAGGGGATCTCTGTGTATAGTCATAATCTAGTGAATAGAATGGCAAGCCCATCCCCAAACCAAAAAGGCGGTGGAGAAAAGAGAACCAACACCACTATTGTGCGAACGAATTCCGCAGCGAAGCCTGTCCCACCTGAGCATCTGCCCTGGCATCAGAGTCCAGAAAGTAATGCTTAGCAAAGGTATAAACCCACTTCCAAGTGGCGGCCTTGCAAATTTCTGCAATCGGCACATTACGGAGCAAGGCTGTCGTGGCAGCTTTGCCCCTGGTGGAATGAGCCTTAGGCTTACCTCCTAAGGTCTTATTAGCTTTCTGGTAACACAGTTGTATGCAGGACATAATCCACCTAGAAATGGACTGCTTAGAGGTCGCAAGACCCGTCCTGACTGATCCGTAATTGATAAACAATTGTTCAGACCTACGAATATCTTTTGTCTTATCCAGATAAAATTTCAACACCCTCCGAACATCCAGGGAATGTAAGGACCTTTCCGCTGGAGATGAAGGATCCTGAAAAAACGTAGGCAAAGTTATAGTTTGGTTGACATGAAAGTCAGAAATAACCTTGGGAAGAAATTTAGGGTGAGTACGCATAACAACCTTAGCAGCATGAAATACAGTATAAGGTTCATTACAACACAACGCCTGAATTTCACTCACCCTGCGGGCCGATGTAATGGCCACGAGGAACGCCGCCTTCCAGGACAGCTGCTGCAACGAAGCCTTATGAATAGGTTCAAAAGTCTCCTTCATCAGTCTGGACAGCACCACGTTCAATTCCCATGAAGGCGACGGAAGCCTGACAGGAGGGAACACTTTCTTCAAGCCTTCCAAAAAATCCTTGATCACAGGGATCTGAAAGAAGGAAGTCTGTGAAGGGCTTTTCCAGGAGGCAGTCAATGCAGCGAGATGAACCCTAATAGAGTGAACATTAAGGCCAGATCGCCCCAAATGCAGAAGGTAGGGAAGGATGACATCTTCCTTACATGTAGTAGGATCAAAGTTCCTGGACACACACCAGATACAAAACCTCTTCCACTTGTAAGCGTAGGACGTCCGAGTGGAGGGCCTCTTAGACTCCTTCAGTATGTCCATGCAATCCCCTGGAAGATTCAAATGGCCATATTGCACTACCTCAGGAGCCATGCCGCCAAACTCAAGGATGAGAGGTTGGGGTGCACCATCTGCCCCCCGAACTTCGTGAGAAGGTCCGGCCTGCACGGCAACCGTATGTGTGGATGGAGGGACCGGTGTAGAAGGTCCGTGAACCACCACTGTCTGGGCCATTCCGGGGCAATCAGGATCATTCGTGCCCTGGACCGGGACAGCTTGATGAGCACCGCCGGAATCAGAGGGATGGGCGGAAAAGCGTAAACAAAGCTGTTCGACCAGTTGATCCAGAGTGCATTCCCCAGCGTCCCTTGCTGGAAGTACCTGGAGGCGAAGTCTCGGCATTTGCTGTTTTCGGCGGTGGCGAACAGATCTACGTCTGGAGTCCCCCACCTTGCGAAGACTTCTCCTAGTACGTCGTCGTTTATGACCCACTCGTGATTTTCCAGAATCAGTCTGCTCAGCGCGTCTGCCTGAACATTCTGCACACCCGGCAGATGTGTAGCCGTTATCGTCAATCCTCTCACCAGAAGCCAGTGCCAGATCGTCTGCGCCTCCCGAGACAGGGTGCGCGATCTCGACCCCCCCTGCTTGTTGAGGTAATACATCGTGGTCGTATTGTCCGTCTGTACAAGCAGAGAGTTGGTCCGGAAGGACGGATGAAAGGCCTTCAGTGCCAAGTGATCAGCCCTGAGTTCCAGGAAATTGATGTGATACGTGGACTCCGCCGGAGACCACGTGCCTTGGATCTGTAAGTCCCCCAAATGCGCTCCACAGCCCTGGAGAGAAGCATCCGTCACGATTGTCTGAGTAGGGATGTCCTTGTGGAAGGGGACTCCTCTGAGGAGATTCTCCGCTGAACACCACCACTTCAGAGACTGAAGAGCATGCAGAGACAGTCGTATCTTGTCATCCCAAGATCCTTTCCTCTGGTCCCATTGGTCCTACAAGCACTCCTGCAGAGGTCTCATGTGTAGTCGTGCGTGAGGAGTGAGGAAGATACAAGAGGCCATCGACCCCAGTAGAGAAGACACCGTCCTCACTGTTGTAGATGGAGCGGTCATAAGAGCCTGAGCCTTCCGAAGGATCGATCTCCGTCGCTCCTCCGAAGGAGACACGCTTGCTGACAGCGTATCGATGGTGGCCCCCAAGTATTGAATACATTGGACCGGGATCGGGACAGACTTGGACATGTTGATGTGCAACCCCAACTTGTTCAAGAGAACGCACGTCTTCCTGAAGTCTGCTTGGGCTTCTGAGAAGGAGGAGGCCTTGATCAACCAATCGTCCAGGTACGGGTAGACAAACACCTTGTCTTTCCTCAGGTGTGCCGCTACCACTGCCATGCACTTCGAGAATGTCCTGGGTGCAGATTTCAGTCCGAAAGGCAGCACCGTGTATTGGTAATGATGGGTGCCGACTTGAAACCGCAGAAACTTCCTGTGCTTGTGCGCGATGGGCACATGGAAGTACGCATCTTGTAGGTCTATGGCACAAAGCCAGTCCCCCTGTTGCAACTGAGGATAAATCTGATGCAACGACAGCATGCAAAACTTTTCTCTGCGAATGCACTTGTTTGCCTGCCGCAAGTCCAGAATGGGCCTGAACTCGTTCTTGTCCTTTTTGCGAACCAGAAAGAACCGGGAGTACAGACCTCTTCCTCTTTGAGACAGAGGTACGTCGTCTATCGCCCTTTTTCTCAACAGAATATCGGCCTCCGCCTGGAGCTCGCGCAGTTGATACTGCGAGCTGACCGGAGGGATCGCCGGAGGAGGGCTGATGAACCGAAGACTGTATCCATTGCAAACAATATTCAGCACCCATTTGTCCTGAGTAATTTTTCTCCACTCTGCCAGAAAAAATTGAACGCTTCCCCCCACCGGAGTGGGTAACGGAGGACGGGGAAGAAACCGCTCAGGGTCGAGACCCGGCCGGGCCCTTGTTCGCGGTAGAGGGCTGCTGTCCACCTCTACCCCTCTGACGCTTTTGGAAAGGACGTCGGAACTGCTGCTGTTGTTGCTGCTGCTGTTGTCCCGAAGACTGTCCTCTTCCTTTCCCTTGCGAGCCGAACCGCCGTTGGAACTGGCGGAAAAGTTTCTTGTCCTTGAGCTTCTCCAAGCCCACCGCCGTCAGGGTTTCCGCCTCGGCCTTCATCCGGGCCATCTCGTCATCTGCGTGTTTTCCGAAGAGCGTGTCCCCGGAAAACGGCAGGTTGGCCACTCGCTGTTGTGCCTCAGGCTTGAGAGACGTAAGTCTGAGCCACGCATGGCGGCGCTGGTTGATACCGTGGCAGTAACCATGTGCGGCCAACAAGGAGATATCCGCCGCGGCACTGATGGCCTGGTTCGAGACCAGCATCCCCTCCTTGACAATCTCCATGAAGTCCTCCCTCCTGTCACGCGGCACAAGGTCCGCAAACTGCTCCATGGAGTCCCACAGCGCACGGTCATATCGTCCCAGTAATGCCGAGTCGCTGGAAGCCTTCATCGTGGTGGAAGAGGTCCCACATGCCTTCCTTCCCGCCGAGCCAATCCAGCGGCTCTCCTTGTCCGGAGGCACGGTGGAGGACGGGGAGGTAGAGTGCTGTTTCCTGGCCGCCGTAACAATCACTGAGTCGGGGACTGGGTCCAACCTCAGGAAGGCAGGGTCTGAGTCCGGTGCCCTGTACTTTTTCAAAAGTCTAGACGGGGCGGCCTTCACCACTGCAGGTGTAAGAAATAGTACTTCTGCCGGTTCAACCAGTCCCGGAACCAAGGGCAGCAGAGGGCGCGACAGGTGCTTCTTGTGCAAAGTCTCGAATATCACGGACGTCGTAGGTGTAGGAGCCGTCACCGTGATACCCAGCTTCGCGGCCCCCCTCAGGAGAACCTCCTGGAATGTACCTATGTCATCGATAGGAGACACCCTAGTCTCCGGGGAATCGGACAAAGTAGGGGAATAGGAGCGGGTCCTGGAAGATGTGTCGGTCCTGGATCTATGTCTCCTATGGCGCCGTCTGGAGCGGGTGGAGGACCTGTGCATGCTCCTCGACCGTTCCCTGTGTCTGGAGCGAGACTTCGATCTCCTGGGCCTCGGCCCGTCCACCAGTTTCTCCGGGGTGGCCGACTTGGGCTTCCGCGGTTCCTTAGAGTTAGGAGTCTTCTTCGGAGGGGTAGGGAGATCTGGCAACGAGACCGACCTAGGCGGAATAGGTGGAGGCTTTCCATGCGGAGGAGGCAAAGGAGGAGGCAAAGGAGGAGGAGTAGGCATCCTCGGACGCGGTCCTCTAGGTAACGGAGGAGGAGGTGGAACAGACTTCTCCGGAGTATACACATCCGAGTACACCGATCCCGGTGACCCACCATCCTTCCTGGGCTGAGGGGAGCCCCCCACAGCCTTAGGCCACGCAGCACAATCCTTAGACGCCTCCGACCGGCGTTCAGGGGGCGACCGTCGGTCCATCGACGTCGAACGACCCTTCGGCGTCGACCGTCTCCTCCTCTTCGGCGTCGAACGGCTGCCGTGTCTCGACGTCGACCCGGACCATCTCGATGACGACCCTCTGCGCCTTGACGGCGATCTCTTGCGCCTCGACGGCGACCTCTTGCGCCTTGACGGCGACCGCCTCGACGTCGCCTTGGAGCGTCTCGACGTCGACCTCGACCTCCAACGCCTCGACGGCGAACGCCTCCGTCTCGCCGGCGAGTGCTTCGACGGCGGGCTTGACGACGAGGATCCCCTCGACGACGATGAAGCCTTGTGTCTAGACGGCGATCGACGGTATTGCCTCAGCGGCGAGCGTCGACGCCGATCCTGTCGACGCCGAGAGCTCGACGTCGACGCCGAAGACAGCGACAATGAGACAGTCTCTGCGTTCGACGGCGGCCTATGCAGGTCCCTCGACGTCGACGGACGACGTTTACTCGACCCAGAGCCCTGGGGAGAAGGGGAGCCGGCCTTAGACCTTTCCCTCGACGTCTTGGGGGGTGCCACCGACCCAGACGGAGAATGGGGACGTGTGCTGGTCTTCCTGCCCCCGGGGAGCCCCCCAGGGGCCTCAGTATGGGCAGATGAAGCCCCTCCAGACCCACCTTGAGTCTTCTGTCTTCTTTCTTCTAGGCCCTGAAGCCTGATCTTCAGTCTGTCCTTCAGGGTCCTGCCAGAGAAACCTTGGCAGATCTCACACGCCTCAGGGACGTGGGAAGAGGGAAGGAAGAGGATACAGACCTCATGGGGGTCTGTCTTGGCCTTCTTCCTGGGGCACTCCGGGCATTTGTCAAATAATGCAGGCATTATGGACAACAAAAGGGTGCAAAAAGCCAAGAAGAAAGTCACCAAAGTACTTTAAAAGTACACAAAATCGAAATAGTGAAAAAAACACCAACAAAACCCTTGAAAAGGGAGAGCTCAATGCTCCAGGGTCCTGCTTGCAGGAGCCGGAAAAAAGAACTGAAAGTAAGAGAGACCTGCAGGGCATTCTGGGATACTGTGAAGTTCTGGAAAGTTCTCTTAAAGGCACAGTATCCTATTCTGAGCCACATAATGGCAGCCTATGGGGCTTGTCTGTCCATGTCTTCCTCTCTATCATTCAGAGGGGTTTTTGCTGAAGGCAAGGGAAATCTGGACAGGATTTGCTGTTTTGTGGATTTTTGGTGGAATTTCTAGCTGAAGTACTAGACAGTGTAGCCTTTTTAGGCTGCATTATATGTCTTTAAATTCTCTCTTAAGTGTCTGTGCAGTTCTGCATTTTTTCGACACTTTAAGAGATTATTTTTGATTGCTCCGGGGTCCACGCACATGGGCGGGACTATTCACTAGATTATGACTATACACAGAGATCCCCTACTACAGAAGTACAAAACCCATTTTGGTGCAGAGATCAGATTTTGACTTCCAAAGGAGAGAAATTAAAATTAAACATGAAATTAAAGTAAAATGTAGGATTTAAAGACCTACAAAACCCACACTGCTATAAAATTTTGCTGGGCAATGGAGTTTGTTTCAGTCTGTCTTGCGTGTCAGAAAAAAGGGGTCCTGGATGATGATACTTTAAGGGGAAGCATGCAAGATAAGGTGTGGTAAAGAGTGTTCAATGCATCTACGTCTTTGCTATAACATGGCACTACAGCCACCTGTTGCCTAAGGAGGACACGCAGGAGGACAGCAGACAAAATAGAAGCTGCTGCTGTACAGTTTACATGAAGCCACGACTGGGCCAAGAGGACTACAATTGAAGGAGGGTGAAAATAACCCCTTTACCACATTGATGTCATGTTACATAACTAATGGATACCGTTTTGGATACACCATATGCACCTTTCTTTAAATATATTTAAGGCTGCTTTTTGGACTGTTTTAGTCCTGAGGAAGACCCGCCATGATGTATAGTGAATAACACTTGGTCACAGGGTAGAAACGTTGACAACATTACATTATATCCTTGGAATAAGTAAAGAAGATATAAGGATACAATGAACAAAACATTTTTGGGACATTTTGATTATTTGTGATTCCAAGGTCTCATGTTTGTGTATGTGATCACTGGCAGATTTGTGATTTTCACTATGTACATGTTAATGTGATGTGTTGTTGTTTATGTTCTCTGAACAGCCGCTGAAAAGATGAATATTAAAAGAGATGGATATACATGTTTTGATATATGAAAAATAATATATTTTGAAAAAGTTAATGGTTGTGTTGTGTCAGTGGTGTTGAGATATACTTTTTCTTTAAAGATGTATGTTTTTTGACTAGGTGAAGTTTCACACATGTTTGAGGGATCATTTATAGGCCCTTCTAGTATTTAATCAAAACATTATTTTACAATTTCCCTTAAGGAGATTTTGTCCACCCGACAGAACTGTTTGTAGCTCATAACTGCATACCCTGGTTTTGCAGGACACAGGGTAACCCCATTATATTTAATGGTAAGGAAGACTTTAGCCATAACGAAGAATGGAAGGGCTAAAAATGAGACAAGAGAAAAACAGAAAGCAAGCTAGAAAATACTGTCCGAAGACACATTTTTAATTAACTAGCAATACCATGATATGGACTGGGCTTATTCAGGGTTTATTTTTTTCTGGTGAGGTGCAGCTTGAGCCCCACAGCAAGATACTAGACACAGAGAAGGATATGATGACTATGTTATTAAAACTGATAGGGATGGAGGGAAATGCTTGACAGAAGCACAAATCCTTTAGCTTAACAGTCCTCCAGAACTGCTGAGACTGAAGTGGAAAATTTCAAGAATGACATATGATCCTATTTTTTCATGGAGGTGGTAGTCAATACACAGGGCAAAAGTCTAAATGAGGTCGTTGGAAGAAATCAACAAATTCATTTTTCAAAAGCTTTAAACACACAGGAGCGGTCATGGGTAAAGATGGTAGGTTTGTATATGGTGCCATCTGTACGTAGGGAATCATGCAGTCAGGGTGAGTTTGGTGGTGTTTATACAATTTTAAATTATCTATGTCTGTTTCCATGCTTTGCGGATTTAAACATTAGATTACCTAATACAGAAGGATGTGGCAAAGAGTCAATCAGTCTATTTTTTATTCTTTATTTTTACTGATCAATAAAAAGTCACAAACAAATTGAAATGTCCATCAATATAAATGTTTATTAACATACAGACCGTGTTGGCAAGACACAAATTGCCACTCCTGTATAAGAAATATAATAACAACACAAACTGAAATGCCAGTATTCAGACATCAGCAGTTCATAATGCTTTGGCATAAAAGCTATTGTAATATATAAAGCGATAATAACCGAATAATATATTGCACAAACGTCCCTTTAATTATCATGTCATATGCCTCTACCACTCTTACCTCTCACCTCTCTTCATGGCTGCTGAGACAATGGTTTAGTACCTTTGCCAGATACTTGTGATGATGCTGCCACAAGGGATGAGAAGTAAACTTTGCTTTCCTCAGCAGATATCAATTTCATTGCTAACAACGTGTATATATTTTGTTGTCTTTGCAACAATTCACTAAGTTTTTGAAGGTTTTTGGTAATGCCTCCATAACTCATCATCAGCTGTCTCATAGCTCTGTTTGCCATTACTAAATTATGAGTTAACACATTCTGACTCTCAACAGCCTGTAATCGTTTTCTTTTTAACCTTAGGGATTCCTTGTTAATCTTATTAACTTCCTGCTGGAGAATATTTTGCTTCTCCAGGCTACTATTAAGTTTCTCAAGGAGCTGACAGCATATTGCCGGGGTATGTAATAGTGTTTGCTCAATGTGCCCTGGTTGGGGTATGGTTTCCGTCTGTTCAGTTCCACTGTGTTGCATTTCATTGAGAGAAAACCCTTGCTTCTCTGGACCTTCAGTGGAAAGTGGGTGTTCTAGGATATAATCCACACAGCTCTGTCCAAAAGGCAGTACCTCTCTGCTTGAATATTCAGTGGGTGAGAGCTCTTCAAAGCTGTAATCTTTAGAGCCCTCAGCTAATGGCAGTACCTCTGTTGCATATGTGGAGATGTACAGGGGTATATCCTCCTGCACTCCATGTTTTGACAGTGTCCTGTCCATAAAAGCTTGCCTTGCGTCAATTCTTTCTTGCACTCCCTCCTGTGGGGTGGATACAGTCTCTTCTCTCACTGGCTGTTGAATACAGGCTTTCGTTCTGTTATCTGCGTAAGAAAAACCAGTTGCACATAATAACACGTTCTATTATGAACATAAACTGTCTACGTGTTTGTGCTTGTAGACACACATATGCCTTAAAACAGTCATATTACATTATATACAGTGCACCAACATTTAATCATATAATATTTTCTTGCAATGTTTACCACAGGATGATAAGTACCATCTAATTACATACAACATGATAATGAATGCAACACATCATTGATGACCCAACTGTGTGATCCTGGCTGTAACACATCATTATTACTAACTGAAGTTAGCTTGCAACATTGGAAAACCTTTCAACACAGGAGGCAAAATAGGCTTAGAAGTATAAACCAGCAAGTATGGCATCTTGATTCTTTCTCTGTAAATTTAAGTTGAGGAACTGTTTCCAAATGCTTTCCAGGTGAAGGAAGACTATCCCTGATCATCCATGTGTGTTTCCTAAGTGTTCCACATCAACTGAGGACTCTCCAATTTTGCCTGTAACACCTCCTCTAGAACCCTAAAGATTCCATCCATGGTATTGATTTGAAAAAGACAACTTTCATTCCATTAGAAGATTTTGAGATGGTAATGTATATATCAACTTATATTTAAGGCAAATGCAAATTTTGATGACAGAAATAAGTGGTGACAACTTTTACTGACATGGTCACTGTATGATGGACACTCGATCTATGATTGCGTACTGGTATATTTATGGGTTGACAACACTCATTTATTAGCAGTTGTTGGAATACATTTTGTTTCAAAATAAAGCTTTTCTTAAACTCAAGGAATGGAAAAAGTATTTGTTCTCAAGGCAAATCCTTATATGATTATACAAGTGCATGTAATGAGAGTTTAAAGCACCTTTATTTAGCACTGGTTATTGCTGAGTCACTCACTACACAAAATAATTTTAAACAATTGTGCCAAAGGTACTGATTCTTCTCATAAGTATTTTTCATGCCATGGTTGTGGGCATCATGTTTGCATAGACCCTGTTGCACTTAAACGAACCAGGACTATCTCAGTATTTTGCTTCTATATTCCAAATGTCATAAGCGAAGTATGCTGGCAATTTTAATAATCTTTAGACTCTTCAGGTCAAAGAAGAGGTACATCTTTCTTAATGGATACTCTATAATGCTAACCAAAGATTGATTTTTCATTTAGTACCATTTCCTATTTCAAAGTAATTTAACTTGCTTCAATTATTCGTAAATGTGCATATTTAATGACTCCAATATCTCTGTCATACAATGTCAAAATCAACGGGTTACATTCTAGCTTTCTTGCCACTATCTTCCAGCCGCCTATTTTTAATGTGGACTGTGAGAAAACCTATCTGAACATCATCTCTCTATAAATAAGCCAATAGGCCAATTGGATTGCCTACTGATTCGCCTTTCAGATACTGCATATCAAAATAGTAGATTCGTGACTGAGGATACTGCTTATGAAAATAGCTGACTTTATTGAGTAGCTAACATATTCCAAAAAACGATGATCCTATATTTAAGATTTGCACTCTCACTGGTTGAATTCCAACACAAACTGTACATGCTGGAATCACAGTCAATAATGCCTAGTTTAATATCACAATGGAATAATATATCACTTCTTGAGGCACTAAAGTGTTAAAAATAATCTTGATATCAAGATTTATTTGAATGTTGCAAGGAAATGCTTATTAACCAACTCAACATATAATTCTCAAAAGCACCACAGTAAAAAGGGGCGATGGAAGGGTCTGAGACATTTAATTTCTTCAACAAAAAAATCTTATCAGAAGACTCCATGCAGAAAGAACACCCCTGAATTCCCACCCATGTCACAAAACAATTCAAACTGGATGTTTTACTCATAGTGCATTCATCTAAAAATTCCTCCTTACCTTGCAGCACTTCTCACTATATCTGGTGCAGACAAAGGACTTAAGAGAAAGAACTCACTCATCCTGCAAACGCCAACCTTGAACACTTCCTTAGAACTAAAGCACTCATTTTCTAGAGCCTCTACTACCCTTTCTAACTCTATTCCTCCATCAGTTAAAATGCAACCTGATTTGCTCATATTCAGGAACCTTCCAAAACCAACATATACTGCCAATTCCTCAACTACAATGTTTGCTAATTTACCTAGATGTCCGCCTCCTTCCCTATTGTCTTGCTTGCAATGGTTTTACAATGGTTTCACACTCTTCAGTTAATTGTCTTCTGTATTTAATCTCTAGAGAAAACATAAATAAAACAAAAATATACATTTGGTTGACACAATGCAATCTCCCTTAAGTACTCAAAGTTCGTCAGTGACGCAACCATACATTCTCACTGTTCAATATTAGTTAGTTGGTTGGTTACAACCCATAGTAACTTGATCTGCCCCTGCAAACACGCGTCTGTTGACCAGTGGTAAAGCTCCAACCCCATAGTTTACAAAACTCAGCACTCTCTCAGGAGTTGTGAGTAAGGATGTAATTTCTTCCTGCAGATTTGGACGTAAATTAATAGATGACTTTTTAACAATTCTGTATGAATTCAGAACATAAAGTAACTTGTAGTAGAGCCTCACACAACTAGCACTGTCACAAACATGTACAGCATGCTTAGTTAAAAAACAAATAGGTTGTGTTGCTTACATGAGACTATTAATAGGTTTTCACTAAGGGATTGAAAAAGTATTGCGGTTCAGAGACTAGTCGGACTAAGAAAAAAAATACTTTGGCTTTTCCATCAATTTGAAGTTATTGATTGTGTTCCTGTTTGCTGACTTCTTTAGATACTGCACTATCTGTCACTTCGAGTTTATCTTTCTTATCCATTTTAGATAGCGCTAGTTACAGAGAACTGACTTTTCTGAGATTCCTGGAGTTAAGATCACACTGAAAACAGCAAGATCATCATGAGCAAGTGTGTTTACTATCAATCAGGCAAGTATCCACTATTCTGAGCAGAGTTAAAATAAAACCTAGGGCTCACAGAGAATATCCAATCAACCTGGGTCTTGGGAAACAAAAGTACATTTCCACTGTGAAGTAAATATAACAAATGGAAAAATGCTCAATTTCTACCAGAATGCAAAAGGAAGAATACTGACCTCTGTTATGCTAAGAATTTTAACTGACTAGAATCTATGGTGTTAATAACGATAGACCCTTTTGAAAGAAAAGAGAATATCACCTGGCAGCATGGGCCAAAATTAGGCAGGCGATAAAAACGCAAAAGGATGCTGACATATTTTCTCTATATGTACTAGGATGTTTCAAATGAAATTTCAACTCTAATATAACAGAACCACGTGTGAAACAACACTATCTCTAACTTTCATATTTAAAATAACACCCAATGCTGATCTCTCAAGTACCTTAACTATGTGTGAGAGTTAGAAAGATTAATGGATTGGTTCTTGGCATCAAAATTATGTAATAGAAGCCTGAAAGTGAGAAGAACCTGGTTCAAATCTAGATTTTGAGTCTCTTTAAGAATATTTACTCCCAACAATATGTCCAGTTTTTCCTATATACATAAACACCAAGTTTGGTACTAAATTATGGTGCAGTCACAGTTATGTACCAGAAATATCCTTGACACAGTCCATTATTGCATTGAACAGAAAGTCACTTTTCGTCATCGTACTGTTATTCACCCGCTCTGAGATGTCACTGGTGGTAGATATGTGATACTTACATAGATAGTGCTACAGAGGAGAAAATCTAGATTACACTGCTAGATTTAGCAAGGGTTATGTGCTGTAGGTTAGCTGACCCTACTTAAATCCTTCTTTCATCAGCTTTGATCTAGGCAAACACAACATAATCTGGGATACGGCATAGAATCTTAATCTACATCCATGTCAATGAAACTCCTAAAAGGTTTACTTCATGATACTAGTGCAACGATTGATGCAGGATTAAATGTAGAATTGGCTGGAGAATCAAATGAGGTAGGACTGTGTAGAATTTGTACCCACACATTTCAATTTAGGTGAGTGACTTGTAGAAGATTTTCCTTTTTTGGACGTACTTCATCCCACATTTGGATGTGCTACTTAATGGAAAACTAGAAGATGAATGTACCACAGTTGGTCATAAAGCGTCTTGTAAAAGTGAAGAGACTGCACATGGAACTCACCAAAATAATATGTCTATTTCCTGATCACCGATTGTGGGTTTCGAGACCCACAGCAACATGCTTGCTAAAAGGTTGGCGATGAAGAAGAGGTTATTAAGAGACTATAAATGTTTCTTTACTTTCATAACAGATGAGATGTATTGCAAACCTTTGAACCTTTTCACCTACCAACCTGATATCTAAAATTTACCTTTTTTTTGGCATGTGATTTTTATTGAAAATACAGCCTTCAAACTTCTGGTTTAGAAAATGTTTTGCATATTAAATATTTTGTGCAAATGTACAGAACTCCTATAACCTTCATCTGTGTTTATGGCCATTTCCTGCACAAAAGACTTCAGGTGGAAGGTGCTAAATAAATCAATAGTCATTCATTTTCTAAATGTGAAGGAAGGATACATTAGAGAGTTTATCACTTACGTGGATTGAGAAAATCATTCACATTACATTAATATTTGGAGGGTGCATATGTGTAAATTGAAAGCCAGGCTATTTTCTTGGAACCACATTTAGGGTCATAATCATGATGGACTCTTTAGTAACAATATTTCCTTTCTAAATATGGCTAGTTGGAAATGCATCGCTAAAAAGGATGAACAATACAAATCTGTCCTTTATTCAACATCAATTTGCTACAATATATGATTTCAAAAGAAAAATCCTGATTGACATGCTAGACTGAAAATTTGTGTAAAGAGGAAATACACCAAATACTAGTTATGCCACTTCTAAGATTGCTGTAGCAAACTCAGATGACGGTGCTTTTGAATTCATGCAGTAGATAACGCTTATATTAGCTTAACTTTTCAAATAAATGTGTATGCTTATTTGATAAACTCCACAGGAAAAAGGCAAAACACTGAATTCAGATTCTCATACATAAAAATGTATTCCAAGTACAGAAAAAGTAGTGAACAATTTTAGAATGGAAGACGTATATTTTAATTTGGCAAGATAAGATCACAGAATAAGGAGGCTAAGTCTGTCTCTTTGGCTACGAAAACAATTAGATCCATGTGTTAATGTTACGCAACGATCTGCCAAACATAAATACATATGTTACTAGCAATGTGTCAAACTAGATTAAATGTTGTAAGTATGCTGAATTGGCATCACATATTAGAGCAAAATATTAAATACATATGAACAATATATTGTATCTTTCTCTTTGTTGGTTATGGATTAACATGTGAAGTCATACAGCTTATGTGTGTATATTATGAATGCAAATATATCTGTGCTCATACTGTAAAATATCTTAATGATGATTACTGCAATCTATGGGATAATGCAATGATTGGTGTGTTAAAGGAAGAATGAAAAAATTATTTAAAAAATAATTTATTTGCAGTTATATTTGCATATAATTATTAGGCAACATCGTTCTTTGTGCCATATTTGTTAATATGGATTGATTCCTTCTTGGGAGCTGCAATCTCACTATGCATGGCAGCCCTGCCAGCTGGCACCCCTCTATAGACCACTCAATTTTGAGTACTGCAGGATACCATTTTTTCAATCTTTGCATGGTGTCACTGTGAGAGTTACTGAGAAAGTATCTCATTTAATTTCATCCACATGATGATGACTAGCAGTTATAAGTGTGCATCAAAGACCTAAAGGTTATTGAAATTGGATCCAGATCTTGTCTCGAGGATACGGAGTAGTGCATTTTCCCAAGCTTAATCACATAGGAATGTGCTTTCTGGGTAAGTAAGTGTCTTATTCGGGCTTCTTGGGAAATATACCTTGAAATGGTCAATTGTAGGTTGTCAATGATCAAATCGTCTATTTTGTCTCTCATAAGCCCCTTTGAAATTCTATTACTGAATTAGAATAATATATATCCCTCTGAATTTTAGAAGGCATGGTAGACAGTCACTCTGGTGGTCTGCCATCAACCAATCTGAATGCACTTTTCCTACAATAATTCTACAAGCTGCGAGTCATTCAGAATATCCTTTTTATTAAATAGTATTCTGTCCTAGCCTATTAGATTAGAGAAAAATAGTTGCATCTGCAAATTTAAAAATGTGTCTTACAAAGTTTAAAAAAGCCATTTGCCACAAGAGGTTCATATGTATTCATGTTAAGTGATTTTGTCACAAGACATGGGGTCCATCTATTGAATAATATGGACTGTTTTGCAACAGGGCAGTTATACACAGCTAATAAGTAGAAAGGTTGCGTGATGAAGTACCTCAGTGTTGGAGTCCTCAAATAAGTTGAAAAATAGCCCTGTCAAATAAGTTGCAGATGTATTCTACCAGCATAAAATGTTGAGGACTAACCAGCAAACCGTTAAGTATCAGTGGTGGATCTGTTTATATGCATGCCATAACAGAATGCCATTAACAATTTACGGGTGTGCAAAATTATACTTCTAGAGCGAAATATGGTATGTGGGCATGTTGCAAGACTTTTTTCATCTGAGCACGAGGTTTGTGTTAAAAAAAAGTCCTTCCAGATGCCAGTAGGAGACAGATTCAAGTGGAACATTTCTGTGCAAACTGCTCCACTGTGTTCAGTGTAAAATACTATGCAAAATTGTGTAATGTAAAATTGTTACATTTTGAGATTCTTTGCAAATTTTACACAATGTGAAATTTGGAAATTATGTGAATTTCGTTGGCATAATTAAAATTGACTCAGTCATACGTGCAAACCATAATAATAGCATTTTATCCACATCACTCCACACACCACATGTCTCTGTATCAAGTAGATTGTAAGCGGTCAACCAAATCTGATCTAATCAGGATGTACGACACATAAAATATTATATGCTCAGTAACTCCACTAAGATCACAGGGCTCATCTGGACATGAAGTGGACAGACTTTAAAACTTTAAATTTCTTTACGCCTAGACAATGGGCCAACTTTTTAAAGAAACTTGATATATTGCCCTGAGAAGCATGTTGTGAAGCCTAGTAGAAAACCTCTGTATCGGCATGACCATTACCAACCCTAGACAACCGGAATGACGCCAGGTCGGTCGAATCACAACTGGCTAATTCAGCCCTGTGTGTTTCTATATTGGCATAAACGACAACCCAATCCATTGAAGAAAACTTTCAAGTGAACTGATCAATCTAAGGAGGGCCTTTCCTTCGTCTGCCCTGGGCTTCAGGAGTGGTCATGCTCAAGTGCTTTGTGTGAACAAACATGAAACAAAGGAAAAATGATTGATATGGCACGCTTTGCCTCAGCTCCAAGATGCATGAGGACAAATACATTACCAGCATTACATGGAACAATAGAAGGTCTTGGAAAGGGGTGGTGGTGGTATAGAAACAAGCGTAAATGTTTTACAGAGCCAAGAGTAAATAAAATACATACTAACAATGTGGATGACGCAATGCCTAGCAGAATAGAAAATTCAAAAATGGCATACCTAACTTGCAAAAGTGATTTTTAGTAAGTTAGTAAACCAACCAACATGATCTAGAAAACACAATTAATTTACTCTGGAGATAGGAAATCTGTGCAAAACACACAGAAAAGCACATTAGTGAATACACTTTTATCATTTTAAATATTAACTGGAAGTCAATACTTAGCCAAAAAAATAACAGCATTTGCCTGGTGCCCAATCACGCCTGACATGGCAGGAATGAGAAAGTTTGAAATAGAAATGTTAGTAATATACTAGTTTTGTTTTGGGCCTTTTCCCATTTACATGCTTTATTATAGAGGAAGGTAACCCCTTTTTCATTATGGAATGGTACTTAGCCTTGTCATTCATTTTCCCCACTACTTACTGCTTGTTTTCTATGCTTCTAAACACATTTCTGCCCACTTTCTTTCTTCTCTGCCAAAGTTAGGTAGAGTGTGTGCTGTTACACTCATCTCTCACCAAATAACATCACTTACTAAACCCCAAAATAACAATCTGAAGTGTTAATAATGATTTGTAATTTTCTAACTCCACTTTGAGTATGTATTTCATGATATTGTCACTCTGTAACACATAAATATATCAGATGCATTAGTCAACTTGTTTTGTGGAGTTACAGACTTACAAACAGGTCAGAAGAGATGCCTCTTATCTCAACATAGCTACATTATACAGAAAAGGGAGGATAAGAGCAATATGGGGATTAAATAATAATACTATCTGTATGTCCAGCCACCATATCCTATTAATATGACTTGAACATTCACAAAACCTCGATCTAAATGCAGACATCATATCTCCTTTACTATGATCACAGGCAAATCAAGGGGCAGGATTATAGTCTAAATTTAGATCATTTTGCTGCTTTTATATAGCCCTAAATGCTGCATGAAAAGTGGCTTCAAGTCACTTTTCCTAAAGATTCACTATTTATACAGAATAAGGGTGGTAAAAATTTGTATTTCACCATACGCTCCTTTAATACTCTAACCGTACTGGGCCCTTTATAGTTAGACAATCTGCAGCACTTTCATTTACAGCAGAGACGATGATCTTCTAACAAATCTTTCCCCGCCGATAAGAGGGGTAGAAATGAAGGTGGCCAAACACCACGTTACCTGTCCAATGATAACCATTATTTGACAGCCAAATCACAAGTTTGAGATCAGATTTAGGTACACCACTCTTTGAAACCATGCTGTAGAAATAAAGAATAGCAACACGAAGACCCAACCTCCTGAAGAAGTTGAGTTAGGATTATGCAGACCAAAAGCTGTGCAACAGCAATGCATAACAAAAGAAGTAATACTTGATGTTCTGACAGAGCTCGCTGATTCTCTCTACAACATATTTAAGTCATTAGCAACAAGCACAGTTTGAATGGAAGAGACAACAGGACGCACTAATAGACTCAGAAAGGTATTTGGTTATTGTATTAAAGATTCACAGTTCATCGCCACAAACAATCACTTAAGAATTCCAGCTACAAATATCACAGCTTGTATAACAGTGCCAAACCTTTAAGCAGGCTTTCTCAGATTGTTATCATCAGAATCAGTTCACAGAGTTACAGAGTTCCACCACCATTAAGGCAGACGGATAGCTCATTGTCTGACAGCTCAAATCCTACGAAGAAGGGGAAAGGGTTCAAATTTAAAGTCTATTAAAGGGAGAGTCCATTAGCGTAAACAAGGAAATAAAAGAAATGGAAAAATGGAAAAGGTTCGACGAAGAAGGTTTTAGTCCATCTCATACCGACTGACGCATTAGCAAGGTAGTCCAAAAATAAGAGAAAGTTCTCAAAAATCAATCAGCATAGCATCCAGGTCTCAGAGTAGGAAAAATTTGAATGCGTGATACCCCTCCTTTGGGGTTCCTTATTTTATAACGTCTCTAGCAATTAACAGTGATGTGGCATCACACCACCATTAGAAGACTATCATATATCCAGCTTCACATAAAGTCATCTAGGACACTTGCAACAGTGAGATGTTTTCCCATGGTGGTCATGAGAAATGAAAGATTGAGAGTCCACATAGGCTTATTATTGGTAAAAAGAGTTACAAAGTAATCATCTTATCGCCATTACTGAAATCCTGTTGCCATAGAAATATTTCACAGTGAAACATTCAGAAACGTTTGGGCGTACACATGTACAGGACAAATTAAGCAACATTTTACTAGTGGTAAATGGCCTATTATATCAAGTAGGGGGAAAGCCAGTACTAGAGAAAAGCATTATCGGAAAAACCTTTAAGTTAGCATCACACGTTTAAATGAAATAAGCTCTTAACCAACATCAAATATAATGTAATTAAATCATTTCAAACAGAGAATATACAGGACTTTAAAAAAGCATTATTTACATGATAATAGCTAATGTTAGGAATATCCTACAACCACAAATTTCTCAACATTCATATTAGTGTATAATTTTCGTTTTTCATTTTTCAAAACTATAGAAGCTCTAGTACTACTATGCGAGATTTCAAGATTGTATCGTGTTTCTACCATGTCTTTGCACTGACTTTTCTAAATGGGCATTCTCAACAGAAAGTTTTACAAACACTAGGCCATTTCATTTCATCAATAAACATTAATAAACAACATTTTCATAATAAACTCTTATTAGTACAACTTTACATTGCTTATACTACACTGATCTCATTTTCATGTGTGTTATATATTATAATTTTTAAAACCGTGCTACATCACTATGAAATAATTTCTTCACACCTAAAGATAAACACCTCAGCAGGGAGAGAAAAAGTCATCTATAGACAACTGTTGTAGCCACATTTCATAATATCAGAGATGTATTAACGCATGCGAAAAGTGGACAATTGCCCAGCGCCCCTACCTTCCAAGGGCCCACTGAAAAAGTAAACCTTCCCTCTCTCTTGTTCACCTGTCTCTAGTTCCGTATTTCTTTTTTCATATTTCATTCTCTATGCCTACTTCTACTGCTGATTCAGTCTTTTTTTTGCCCAGTGTCATCATAAGAATTTTTGGGGCCCGAGAAAGATGCTTTTGTCTACACTCCATTACCGAACACTGGGTAATACAATTCAAACCTAACGGGTGGCCTCAAAAAATGTCTTGTCTGGTGCCCCGAAATCACTTAAGACAACACTGCAAAATAGGACTTCATTCCATGACTACTATATACATGTAAAGAGGTGCCCAAAGCAAGTGAAGATCCATTGTATTGAAGCCAGTGGACAGACGTGAAAAAACCTGGCTATTACTGGCTGAGCCCAGTCACTGCCCTGTAACAGATAGCCTCAATTATCTAAAGGGCCAATAACAATCCATCATGTAGTCAACGCTCAGAAAGCTGAACGTCCATCACTACCTGCTCTGAAAATGTAACATTTCCCTCTGAAGGATGAATAACAGAGATGCGGCTGTCATAGTCAGACAAAGTTTAGTCCATCGGACCAAACCATACCATTTTTATCTTGAAGACATTTAACTCCTAAAAACAAAGGATGTGTATAATGTGGGCCAGTAGCTGTCTGTTGTATAGTCTATTCAATTAGTCACTATTAAACGATTAACCGTTCATAAGAGATGGTTATTATGTGGTGTAATCTTATTTTAATGCCTTGCATCCCATTCACATCTACATCACACTTGTCCTATTCATTAGTCTTACCAAATTTGCAAATAGCTATTTTCTTTAGTCCTGGCTTCAAAAAGAGAGAGCCAGACACCTGGCTGCCAGAGGTAAAAAGTGTATTACTCTGAGTATGAGCCTATGTAAAGTACGACGTTTGGTTTAACCTGAAAGGTGAACATTATTTTATCTGTTCTATTGTATTGTCTATCAGCATTTTCAAAACGTATCCCAAAACAATGCCACCAAATAATAAAGAAATTCAAGATGCATATACAAATATCAACCTAAGAGGAATTTGGCAGACTGTCCTCCAAAATAACACATTGTCATGACTCTTTCTTGATTCTTAAACTCTGAGGCATACAAGAAGAAAACTTCTGGGAATGTGCCTTTAATCGTGAATTTCCACACTGTGGTGTAGGAATTGTTATATTCATTTCCAACGTAAAGATACCCGTTCCATCACTGGCTCTTAAAAATAAGGGTTTCCATATTTTAACCTGCAGTTTCGGCACAACTCACATCTGTGTTTAGAAGTGCTTAGAGGTCACTGCAAATATTTGTAAATATCATTAAAATTACAACTTTGGCCCTCATTACCAGTAATGTGGGCTCAACAAATCAGCATTAATCGTTAAAAAAAACATATCTCTCTTCTCATCTGTGTCCCTATTACATGAATTCCACACCTGAGTTTTATCACTCGAGGAGAAATTATGAATTTAGTAAGGACAGCAATGCTAATGTGATAAATAAAAAAAATGGCACACATCCCCATAGGAGTGTGTAAAGTGTTAAATAATTTAATTAAAATTAATCTTCAAGTAGGTCATGGGTCACTAATTTTACCTGTTACATTCTATCGTTAAATTTGAATTTACTTAGGTGCTATCATTATGACCGATTACGGCTCAATATCACCCGTTACTTTGACTGAATAATGTCAGGTGGCTTGAAAGAATGTGTATAAAAAGACAAATAGTGATATCCAAATGTGCAATGCCAGAATAAGGATAAAACAAATCCTAAAGTTTTTTATCATGCAACTTCATGCTTACTTAATTTGTTTATTCTGATGCAAAACACAATAATACGATATGCTGATGGTTTATGTTCTTTATTCAAGACTACATGAAGGAACTCCATACAGACATAAATGGTGCAAACTGTGAATGGGAGAATGTTTATTGAATACAAGAAAATACAGTATCCAGAAACAGTGATACCACTAAACTTCTGCATTCACGTGTTTCTCGGTAGCTTTTCCAGGACCTAAGATAGCTAATGTTTCAACAGGACTCTTTAGGTTTGATGTGCAGCAGAACATCTCTGTATAGTTAATAGATGCATTTTTATTACGATGTGCCATAAAGTGATGCATGCTATGTTTCTTTCGTCCACTGTAAAGTTCAAGACAGTACAGGAAAAATGACTATCACTATAAATAGGGATGTTTGCGGCACCAGCGGGCAAAGTAGCACCTTGTATTCTTCAAAAGCTTATTAGGTTTTAATGTGTCTGCCACCATGCTCTATATTGCCAAAGAGAGGAATCAATTGTTTTGGTTGGCCATATTCCACAATGTTACAGAGAATTGTATTAAATGTGGTCAATAGGGAAATGGGCAGATGTGTGTCACTGTCTTACTTAATGTTGTTTTCTTCCGAGTTCAGGAACAACTTATCGTAAATACCTGCATGAAAAGATTATCTGGTATATATCTAAGAAGTAAAATGTAAAAAAAGAATGTCATCATGAATCCATTTCTACAATTGTAATGTACACTCTCATAAAATATAGAAAACCCTAGTTCAAGTATGCTGAAACTGGATAACAGTTTCATATTCAAAAGAGGAGAGAATGTCTGCTGTGTTTTTTTTATATAGTTGGCCAAGAAATTCGTAAAATGAAGCATTGCACATGAAAATCATCATCTTTTAGAAGTAATGTCAGCAGAAACTTGAGATCAGTATTGTTTATCATAAACTTTGTTGAATGAGTCCCTTGCTGGCATAGAATGTGCCACGGCATGTGATAAGAGACATGCCACAAGTTGAGTTAGAAAGTTATTTCGTTGTCTTTTGGGTCTGTTTACAGTTTTAGTTGGTTGAATCCCGGATTGTAGTTTCACTTCATTTATTCTCTATGAGAACCTTATTAACTTTGGCAGCCATTTAAGTCATAAATACATCTAAACCGGAGATTTTGGCATAGATATTCTAAATTCCAATGGAATCATCTCCTTTCCCACACTGTAAGGTCCGAATGACAATGTGTTTTGTGAGTAGTTGTGTCTTACAGAAAAATACAACTTAGTGAATGAGGTTCTTTACAATGTAAGCATGCAAACTACAAATTCAGTGTGTACTTTGACACAGACGAAGGAGCAGGTCGCCACTAATTTCATCTCATGTCTGCAGCAACTCGCTGCTTGGATGGCAAATAACTGCCTCAAATTGAACGGAAATAAGACGGAGGTATTGATTGTGGGGAAGGCTCCTTCAGTGTGGACCTCGGCATGGTGGCCTCCAGCGCTGGGCCCCCTACCCATTCCGAGCAATCCAGTGAGGAATCTGGGGGTATGGCTCGATAATAAAATCTTGGTCGAGCACTATACCAAACAGGTGGCAGGCACCTGCTTCGGCATTCTGAGGGTCCTCAGGAAAACACTGGACCTGCTGCCACTGACAGCCAGGAAAACCATGGTCCATGCCTTAATAACATCAAGACTGGACTATGGGAATGTCCTGTATCTGGGGGCCAGTGCTAAGTGCACTCAGAGGTTGCAGCGCATACAAAATGCGACTGTCCGCTTGGTCCTTATGCTGCCCAAGAGAGCTTCCTCTAAGAAAGCATTCAAAACACTACACTGGCTGCTAATCAGGGAGCGTGTGACATTTACAGCCCTCTGTGTTGGCCACCGTATCTTACAGGGGAAAGGACCCATATATCTCCACAACCTGCTTACCCCGTACCACCCTACCCGACAGCTGAGATCAAGCGGGACGGGGCAGGTTCAGGTTCCTAAATTTAGCAGAGTGAGAATGGGAGGGCATTCCTTTCGTGTTATGGCAGGTCAACAGTGGAACAGACTCCCTCTGAAGCTCCGGTTGGAGACGTCAGAGCTTGTATTCTGCAAAGAGCTGAAAACTCACTTGTTTCCCAAAGATTAGGACGGGGCTAACCGATTGACGGGTCGAGAAGAAATAACAGTGGAGTGGAGTTGATTATGGCGATCTACAGCGCGGGGACACACTAGACAGTGTAACAGGCGCTTTACAAATGTAATTATTATTATTATTATTATTATTATTACAGCTTAAATACTTCCACAGTTACTAACAGTTATCACATGGACTAATTATCATTTTTACAAATAAATTGCGACTTTTAAATATTCTACAAATCATGTTCACATATTATTATATCCAGCACACTCAATGCAAATACGTTGTCGATCCAGATCTCTATTTACTTTCTCTGGAGATCTGAGCTCTTGGCATGGTACATCAAGCCATTAATTGCTGTGGCCCTGTATTCATTTACAACAAATGTAATATGTACATTCTCAGTCAAAATGATAGACCCGTATCTAATGGACCCATATATGACGGTTTCTACTTCCCATCCTATTAGATTTGTGCTCATGGTTTTAAAGTGCTGGAACAGAACATCTTGACTCAAATGTCAAGCAGAACAGCATAATCTCAGATTCCGACAACAATTTAAAGTGCCATGATACTTATCCTATATGAACTTGAGCTCATCAAAATGACTTAACAATAAAATCCATGCAAGGGAATCTGAGCAGTCTATTCCTTTACATGCCAACGTGGGTTGGTTATTATTAGTCAAATTGACATGCCCAGGAGGCAACAAAAGGTTGGTTTTATAATTTGTCCAAGGAAGTGGGAGAATCTTTTTTTTTCAAAAGAGGCTCTCATAAACTGCATGAAACTGCAAGACTTGTGGGTTCCTGCTCAAGAACGACCTAAAAAGTATTACCTGACCCTCACATATCAACCATGATAAGTTGTATTGATGAGAGCGACTTTCGAATTCAAAGTTAAGCATATGGCATTGGTGAGATCTTTAAGACAAATTATATTTAGCTTTCTAATGTCCCACTGGATGTTTCCAAATATGAGTATTGAGACACTTCTGATGCAATATTAGCTACCTTTTCAAGTACAAACAAATTATCAGTTTGGGTAATATGTGCTAACTTGACGCTAAAAACTGAGTGTTTCAGAGTCAAGTTTAAGGTGTTTCCTCCCTTTTAAAGTAGCCTTTTGAATGAAAACAAGGGAATTTGGCATCGAAACTACTGAACTCGTCATTTTCTTTGCTTCATTAATTCAGGATAAATGGGGAATCCATTTTTGCCAGCTTTCAGTTGTGTTTAATCCTAAACCATGAAATTAAAAAAAAATCAAGTGGGAGAGCACCACATCACTTAGTGTAATTGCCATCCTTGTAGCTCTAACTCCAGATTCGTCTCCTGGGAGTATTTAAGAGAGCTGTTTAGCAAATAGATTACCTTCCCTTGCAATGTCCTAGTAAAGGAACTCTTATTTCCAGTGTCTGGAGGAAGGAAACCGTTTGTAATCTCCTAGAAATAGTTTTTCCAAAAACACCAACCAAAATACAACTAGAATTTCAGGCATGCAGAAAAAATCAGTACTGTAAGGCACTATTTTAGCCAGCACTTCAAGCCAGGAGCTATAACCATATTTCAGAATATGGACCAATTTCCCAAATGTAATATTGGCCGGAAGCTTATGTTTATGGATAAAAATTAAAATGCTTCAATATTAGTGTGTAAGATTATGTTTATAGCTGAAAATGAAAATGTTTACATTTTAGTGTGCACATG
Source organism: Lissotriton vulgaris (assembly GCF_964263255.1). NCBI lineage: Eukaryota > Metazoa > Chordata > Amphibia > Caudata > Salamandridae > Lissotriton > Lissotriton vulgaris. The sequence goes on along the minus strand of NC_141685.1, from coordinate 441,825,072 downwards.
GTTTACTACAGTGTGTTTCTAAGCTACAGGTGTAGAGAAATCGTCAGTAGTAAACCCCACACAAGGGGTGGCAACTGGGAATTTAGAAGCATGGTCTGCCTTACAAGTTAGTGAATACCAATAAGCGTACGTTTATGGGCAAACCCCTACCCACCCTGGAAAATCATTGGAAAAGTACCTTCCAGGACGGGAGGAGGACCAGATCACCCCAAGATAGGGTGAGGTTTAGAGGAAAGGTTTTTTTTTTCCACAGGGAATAAGGTATTTCCATTATACAAAAAGAAATTTGCATTTGCACACCAGGAGCTAATCACCCTGGGCTCAAATTCAAGCTATGTAACTAAAAGACGAAGTGATATGCTAGACTCTAGCATATCACACTGTCTTTTTTGCTTCTGAAGCATGCTCTGTTTTTCGGCACATAACTGTGCTATTACAATTAAGTCATCAATGGTCCATACTAAAGTGCATTTGCTATACCTGTGCTACTCCCACAAATCAAGATAAGGATACCAACCTAAATATTAGCTTCCAATTTCAAATTAATTTGCTTTTATGCAGCATTTTAAAACTTTAAATTTACAATGTAGCGATTTTTTATTTATATGTATTTTATCAATCTATGATTTAATTTTATAAACAGTTGCGTACCCCCGGACTACTATTATTACTATTACATCTTATAATGTGCACAGCTACCCCAGGGGGTTTCCCGGTGCTAGATCAAGGTAAGATGAAACAAAAAAAAACAGCCCAAGTGCTAAAACAGCCAGGTCTTCAATCTCTTACGAAACTCAGTGAGGGAAGCACAGCTTTGCAGTGTTTCAGGCGAGTTGTTTGGAGTAGACATCAGGTAAAGAATCTTAGGAAGGTTAAGTCGGCCCACAGCTTAAGAATCACTGTCCTATAACACTGCTCCCCTTAGTTAACCAGTCTGATGTGGAGTTCCTTCCTCTGATCAGAGCGGTCAGTCTGTGTGACAAAATCCATTCCCTTTCTTTCTGGGCTTGTACAAAGAACCAGCCAATATCAGGTGTTGTGAGGTTTCAAAAATATTATTCCCACGTGGACACAGGTCTATTTTTCAAATACTACTTGCCTGTGATCACTCTAAGTCCCAACCTGTATTTGCAAACTAAACTATTTCAGGTGAAATGTTAGCAGGCCTTTATGTAGTCTTGCGGCGTGTATAAGTTGGATAAACCCTCAAAGCCCCTATAGATCGCCCTTTCCATTCTTGCAAGAAGAATATATTACTAGTTATGAGAAGTTTAAGACACCTTAATATTGGTGCGTTACACATGATACCAGTCGCCCTTACTGGTCAGGTTGCACTCCTTCACCTCCTCAGTTCAGCACCAGCGCTGGTCTCAAGCCTCATAACCACGTTATTTTGTGTTAATACTTCCCCAGTTAATCCAGGCACAGCTAGCTGAGGCAATATGTTTTTGGAACCCCTTAGGCATACTAGAGAAAACGGCCAAGTTGTCTGATTACAGCAGAGCAATATATTATTGCAGCCTCCTCAAAGGCTTCTAAGCAAATGTCCAAATTTCGCAGTTTTAACTCGATGAGTCGTGATAACAGAGGATGTATGGCTACTCCCACATTTTCTGCAATCACGTTGTAGTACTGGCATTCCAAATCCTTATTTTATCGCCTTGATTATGGGACACACAGCTAAAGTCTATGGTTGACAAAGAACCCCAATACGTGTGGGTTGGCTGTGCAAGGGCATATAACCTCTTCGCGCCATTCACACCTATCAAGCCATATCTTAAAAACAATGCTGGTAGCCATTTCCCACATGTGTTTGTCTCCAAGTCTTCCACACCAGAATGTGTGGCAGATGTGCAGTGTGCTCTATCCTCTAGAAACGTATCAGTCCATAGCCTTCATTGCTTTTTGAATTCTTTATTCCTGCATCGACCAGCGATATCATCAGAGTAAATACTTGTCTTGGCAGTCTACAATTGTAAAGGTGAGCCAAGGGTATTCTAAAGAGACCTTAGAATTTGTCCACTGCTATGTTATGGAAGCTATCTCCCTTGAACGTCTTTTTTCCTTGGTATTGCACTGACCCAAAAGGAGACAATTCAACAGATTGCACTCGTTGGTCTCTTTCAGCTTGAGAACACAAAACCCTTCTCTTTCCTCTTTCTTCAACAATGTGAAGAACTTTCCAAGCTCCAGAACGGTGATTGCTTATTGTTTCCCCCCCCCCCCCCGCCCCCCCATTTTTGTCTGATGCAAAACTAACGGTGAAGAAAACATACTCTTACTTTACCCTAGCAGCAGACAACCTTTAACTTCCTCTTTTGGGTTGGAACTCGATTCCCTTTAAATACATATAATGATCTCCATCTTTGGTCATATGATTATGGGCGTGTATGCCTGCATGGTGCCCTCATATAACTATTTTGTCAGTCTTTGGTGGAAGTGGCAGTCGAAGCCTCAGCAAGGACTGGTGGTTAATACTGGACATCACTGTAGCCCTTCGAATATGCACAACTTCATTTAATGGTATCCATCTAAATAACTAAGCTAAATATGAACAACTTCATTTAATGGTGTCCACCTAACGGTCCAAGATATAAAAGGATTTGCAACAACAGGAAGCATGTTAGTGAAATCCATTCAGTTAGAAAAAAGGTGAGAACAGTCTAGGCCACTTGCAGATTTGAAAGAAGGAGTTATATTGTTTTTTAAAGGTAAAAAACACACACCTGAAGGGTGCTTACCCCTCATCAAAAATCAAGGGCTTAAAAAACATAAAAGGAAAGGTGCAATACAATCGCAGTAGCTTTTACTGAGCTTTTCTAAAGCACAGTCATTCAGTTAAGAGTCACCACCAAATCTAGTTTAACCACAAACTGCATACAAGCAACTAAACACATTACTATTACTATATATCCAATGTTTCATAAACATTAAGTGACACGTTTATACAGTGATTTTTACTCAAAGATCATTATTTTCCAAGGAATGCTATTGCACTTACTGTACGGATCAATTACTGCACAATATTTTACTGTGTGTTAGACATTAAATTCACAAGTGCTTGTTATATTTCTTTGAACCAGCCAATACAACGACTCTCAATATGAGTAACAATAAATGATACTTCTTATTGCTCCTCTTTTCTTCAATGCTTATTCCGAAATAAATCTTGAATGTAAATGCAAGTGCTTTAATAGAGTATCGCGAATATGTCCTTGACATAACTGCATTCTCCTTGCATTGCCTATGTTTGACTATGTCTTGGCTCCAAGACCTCCACCCCAACATTACAAACTTTATTTTAAGTGTTAATGTTAATATCATCTCCAGCAGGAGACCACATCATAGCCTTCGATTTCCCTAACTGGGGTCCAACGCAGGCCATTAAGAAATGCTGCTCTTTTGCGGCTGCTCTTGGCTCCAGCACTGATTCCTGGCCCATCAAAATTTGGTATTTCCAATCAGCAGGTGGAATGAGCGTGGACCCTGAAGGTCGGCGTTGGTAATAGTAGGACTTTGTGTGAATCAATTCTGAGCCTACTGTTTAGCATCCAACATGCTAAGTTACTTGACCAGGACAGTTGATAAATTTACATAACGGCAAGAGGAAGCAAAGAGAAACATTTCACCCAACGCTTGTTGCAGACTGATGGACAACAGACTTGCTGAGATACTTACTTTGTGACACTCGCACAAGCTCAGTCACGCTGAAAACACCTGATGTAACAAAACTGTCCTGGAAGCCCAGATGTCCTAAAAGCAAATGAAAATCAAGAATGGTAATTAATAGAAAATCTGATCAGAGTTCTTTTATAGCATGCACTAATTTTAAGAATAAATTTAACGATGGCTTATGGAAACGGATAGCCAAAGGCAGACATGAGCTGCACGCTATTGGCTATCATAAGGATTGAATTAAGTCTAGGAATGCTAAAATATTAGGGGCTGATGGATGCCCTTAGGTGGCCTGCTATGTGGGCGGCAAACCTATGACTTCCTTATTTCTATAAACAATGAATTCATTATATTGCAGTCAAAAAGAGGAATGCTTCCACCCTGCCTAGCCCATCCACACACCCTCACACTCAAAAGGAAACACATGCAAGTCCAAATACTTATGGAATCTGAAATGTCTTAAAAGTACTAACACAGGGGCATCTGGAATATTCAACATTGAAAAACCTCAACAGGAAATTATAAAGGACATTTTGACTAAAACGTTAGAACCAAAATGACTTCCTAAGTGAATATAAAAATGTACTTTGGGATTTATTTCAAATGTTGCTTTCTGGGAAACATATGAGCAGAATTATGCCTACCCTTTTATTAAAAATTTACGCCAGGGACATGTGCTCTATATTGACTATGGTAACTTGTGGAAAGAATAGACAGGACATTGAAAATCACAAAAAAAGACACAATTAGGGTAACATTCACTCTAAATCTATATCTAAACCTTGGATAATGGTATTCTGTGTAAATAGTTATTGCTTTCTATAAAAAAGGGAAAACCGTTGCTAGGAAATTTGACAAACTGCAAGAAATACACCCAAAAATGCCCATCCTTCCCACACTATTGTGCTTCAACGCGATTTTGTCGTCTTAACAAAAGGGTATACCTTGCTCCCAGATAGTAACTTCCTTTAAAAGCAAAAAAGTAACCGTAAACACCACAAACTATAACTGAGTGATTTTTGAGGCATAAAGGGTACTATGATATATGTGTGTGCTTTTACTGTGTGTGGTACTTGTATGTGGTATGTGTGTGATTTGTGCAACACTGGGGTGGCGTGATGGTGTATACTAACCTTGCAATACATTTTATAAAATGTTTAGCATCATATGTTTTGGAGGGCAGCAATGCCGTTCAAAACATTTTCAAGCATTTTTCACAAAAAGAGTTTTCTTGTAAACAAAATGTCAAAGCACCCAAAAAGTAAAGGAAGACTTGCTTTTATTACAGTCCCAACAGGTCTATATGAATGGGTATGTGCACACACATCTGCTTCTGTTTAAATATGAAGAAATGTATTGCCAAACGATGCAGTGCAAACTACTGGGATTCAGACATGGGCTCACAATTCATATAAAAATAAAGCTTGGCAGAAAACGTGTTAAACTGTCATAAGTGACTGACTCAGCAGCAGTAAGCCAATCCACTCACTCACTGTGAATCAATTGTGTCTCTAGACAGAATTCACTTTATTAGCAATGCACATCTAACAAATGCTTGGAACTATGAAGACTTTAAGAAGACCTTTTGCCACTGAGCCTACCATTTATTACACGCACACCCATATGGAACTCTGAATGGCCCAAGCTGCAAAGCATATTCGATAAAGGCGAAGACCCGGAAATAAGTTCAGAAAAAAACAATAGCAACATGGTGATGGATGGAAGGTTTGAATAAATCTTAGCCACTCGCAATCGCTCAGGCCACATTCCTGTCCATCGTTTATAGGACACCATGCTACTCTAGACATAGGCCCATCCTATGCAAATGAGTCCGTTTCAGCCCTGCCATGGGTCCTTTGTCCCAGTGAGCACTTGACCCATGTCTCGGCATGCCTGGTGCACTTGGGGCGTAAGGTGATGGATCAAAATGTTTTAATTAATCTCAGCCACTGGAAATCGCTTGGGGCTGCATTACAGTACATCCTTTTTCACTCACCGTGCCACTCTAGATAAAGCCCACCTTTTACAAATCAGTTACAACCTGCTCCTCATGGGAACAGTCCTTTTCGGACTGCCAAACGAAGCCCTTTACAGAAACGATCACAAGCAACCCCAGACCAGTTGTAACCTAACAGGTCTCATCAGAGAGGTGTAGCTAGGGCACAGTGAGCATGGGACCCACATCTGGGCATACTGATTGTACGAAGGGTGTAAAGTGCAACATCGACAAGGTGATGGATGGAATGCTTGAATTATTCTCAACCACTGGCAATCACTTGGGCCGCATTTCAGTCCCTTGTCTAAGCTACACCGAACTGACGAAGCTACATTGTACTGATGAATTCCAATCAGCGTGAAACTAGTCTTAGGTTCCTTATGTTCAGGTAGGACTTGGCCTAGTAGTTCAAACTGGACTGTTCCTACTGGAGAGGGATCGAGACTAATTTCCATATGGCTGGGTCCATATTGAGGTGGCACTGTGGGCAAAAGAATAATGTGTGGAAATAATACGCCGAGTGACTGCCAGTGGTTATACTTACGGCAAGCATTCCTACTATCACCTTTTGTGTGTTCTACATGGGTACAGAAAGGCATCATTGTAGCTCCCCTCTTCCACAGAACCCCACTTTCTTTTGTTGAACCAGAATAAACATACACAAAACTCTATTTTCCACTATATTAAAACACTGGATGTCCTGAAAATACTGGCCAATTATGGACCAATCTTCCACTTCCCCTTTCTCCACAACATCATATTAAGAGAGGCAATGGAACAACTTCAAAAGTATGTGGAACTTCAACATCAGCTCCATTACCACCAATCTGGGAGAGGCACTGATACAGCACTAGCTAAAACGAAAGAACAGCTTTTTCAACTTGGATGGAGTATAGGAAAACCACTCAGCTTCTACCTGAATTCTCAGTGATGTGGAGTGGTGTGGAGTGCAAAAAAACGATGGATTTAGGCCCAGATCTCTGTACTGGGGTGAATGTATGACATTGTTCTGCATTCTGTCCCTCAACTGTGGTTTTTGCATACAATATGTTGATGACACAATAAAGCTGAAAAGATTTGACCAGTCGACAGAAATATCCGGACCTGTGCTTGAATGGGTTCCATCATTTCTCATCGACTGCAGGCAAAGAGTCAGAATTGGATTTACCGAATCATTCAGACTCTGTCATATATATGGCTTTCATGAATGATCATACATCTCCGTCTGCTTTCCAAAATTTGTATATTTATTGCCCCTGGCATGCATCATTCCGCAGCACCAAGTGAACTTCCAAATTAATGCCAATGACACCCAAATCCAAATCAACTTCTACTTGGACATCTGCCCTGAAATTCCAACTAACATTACTCTGTGCTTAAATAACTTAATTAATTTGATGAAAGTGAGTTTTCTATGTAGGAAAGATGCCAAGGATAAGATTGCAATTGTTAGAAAATATGAGTCATATGCTCTACCATTTCCCTGGTCTACAAACCTCAGAAGGTTTTTTGCGGCCTCAATTAAAACAAGAAAAGTGGACCGTCCATTCAATAACAACCTCTCCTTTGATTTTCAAGTCAATGCTGTACCAAAGAATGTGAACATGTCTCTCAGCCTACTCTGCAAAATTCTTCCATTTCTTCATGCTCATCAAGCTCATCACAGAATTGAGCAGATGAAAGCCCTTGTCCTAGCAAGCTTACATTCCTGTAATAACATCTACTCTGGTCTCCCCAAGAAAATAATTTCTATGTTCCAAAACCTTAGAACAAAACAGGCATAATGTAGCTTAATCTTGGTAAGCAATAGTGGTCTAAATCAAACCTGTGGCCCTCTACTGGATGCTGGTAGATGCTAGGATCAAATGCAAATACTTTTGAGCAGTCCACAAATCTAGCCGGGACAAAGGCAAGCATAGTTGTAGTAATAAAACCACACTACATCTTCATCGTTCACCTTTGCTCAAGAACTGTCCACAACAATCGATCGCTTAAAAGTAGATGAAACAATGGTAAGATCGCTGGGTGTACAAGGACCAAAATTCTGGAATGCCTATAACCCCTGCCAAAGAGTGAAAAATGGAACTCTTCAGCATTACTTCTTTTGAAAATGAAATGGAGCATGGGTTCTGTTGAAGAATATGCAACATGGTCATTGAACCCGACTGATACGACAATACGTTCTACGTCCAGCAAGAAAGCTGTATATATATCAGTGCTATGGAGTTGCAGAAAGGAAACACATAGTGCTATATACAATGCCAAAGTAAATAAATGCAGGATTACCATGGAGTGATTTGTATCTTGTAGCTGCTGGTACCTTTGTTTATACTCTCTGTTGTCACAAATGTCTTCTAAAAACTTCACCAGTTCCAGGTTAAACATTTTTAAATAGCGAGATTGGCAGTGATTATGATAATTATATGCATTCAATGATTTAATGATACCAACTTCATGTGCGGAATGTCTCCTGGACATCAGTGATATTTGATGACCCCCACACATGCTAGATCTTACTCATAATTTCGGAATATCCACAATAATCATATATTTATGTCACAGCCAAAGGGGCTGACAGGCCATTTTCCAGAGTGCCTTGTGGATAGCTTTTATAGCTGTTATCACTTTTGACAAAACACCAATTTGAATGTGCTGGAATCTAGAAGATAAAAACTAGGAAAACATTGAATATTATCGATTCTTAAACCAACTGGAGAATGTGGATGGATGGAAAATAAATGTGGCATATAGACTCAACTGAAGCTAATTAACCCATATATCAGAGTTGGGATGTATGCAGATTCCAAAATAACATTTATTCTTTGCGATGTCTGTACTGCAATCCTCACTTATAAGGGAATTATCAGATGTGTTTCAAATGAAAATTGCATGTGATAACTAAGAAAGAGTTGTAGAATTTTAGTCACAGAAAGAATACTGAAATAAAACATTAGCTACATGATTCTGTCCAATTAAATAGGAGAGTTTAATTAACACAAGAGTGAAAGTAGTGGGAAAAGAGTTCTAGACTACACTGTCCTCAAAAATGAGAATAAAAATGGGAGCTAAAATGAGAGAACATGTTGCAATTGCAAATAACTAGGGTTAGAAGTGCCTCATTTAGAATGAACATGGCCGGTGTTAGAAAGAATATCATTATAATCAGCTAAGGACGATTAACAAAGACCATCAGAGGTTACAGAAACCACTATGTCTTGTGATTGTCCTCAGTTATTGAATTTTGTTGAGGAAAAATTGTAAAAACATTATAATGGACTAACAGAGACAGAGGTAATAGTAAATATAGTGTACAGTTTGCCATGAAAATCCTTCCTGTTTGATGTTGTGGTTACATTAACATTGAAACAATTGTACCAATAAGTAAATTATATCATGGTGTGGGTTAAGGGGGTCTGAGTTAACCAACATTGTTATTGAACATTTTGTTAATCTTTACCCTTTTTTATTTTTAGGTAAAGCATGAAACACAGTGATTGGTGATACAAGTAAAGTAGAACGGGGAAGGAAGTCACAGGAATTATAAGAATTGCTTAAGCAAGAACAAAGAACTCTACAAAATAAATCATATATATATATATATATATATATATATATATATATATATATATATATATGTATATATGTCCTTCTGTTTCGCCTTGGATTGAAAGTATTGGTATATGCAGGGTGCATAGAAAATAGGACTTCATATCCCAGTATGCCGCTCTGCACTTAGCAGTACTACTATAGGTAATGACATGCATACGCCAGGCAACATAAAAGAAGGACTGGCCAGATCCTCCTGATATCTTGAAGCAAGCCCCTGATGAAGAGGATCTAATTCTGGAAACGTGTCGGGCAAGAAATAATTGCAGCGTGATATGAAGGGCAGGTCAAACAGAGAAAAAAACGGATGGTTGGGACTCTGTGTGTGCCCTCTAAAAAACGCCTCGGGCACTTTGGTGATTCATATCGAGCAGGGCAGCCATGTCCTGCGGAGGAGCACCATCCAAACAAAGTTAATGGAGGCTGCTGCTGAAAACGAGTTTTAGCGTCATGCAGCACAGATGACCTTAATTAATGGTGACTTGCCGGAATGTCACTATCCTACCAAGGAAATTAACTACGCTTTTAAATTTTATCAGGAGGAACTGAACCCACTAAGGGCATAGAAAATAGGACTTCATATCCCAGCATGCCGCTCTGCACTTAGCAGTACTACTATAGGTAATGACATGCATACGCCAGGCAACATAAAAGAAGGACTGGCCGGATCCTCTTGATATCATGAAGCAAGCCCCTGATGAAGAGGATCTAATCCTGGAAATGCGTTGGGTAAGAAATAATTGCAGCGTGATATGAAGGGCAGGTCAAACAAAGAAAAAAACGGATGGTTGGGACTCTGTGTGTGCCCTCTAAAAAAAAACGCCTCAGGAACTTTGGTGATTCATATCGAGCAGGGCAGCCATGTCCTGCGGAGGAGCACCATCCAAACAAAGTTAATGGAGGCTGCTGCTGAAAACGAGTTTTATCGTCATGCAGCACAGATGACCTTAATTAATGGTGACTTGCCGGAAATGTCACTATCCTACCAAGGAAATTAACTACGCTTTTAAATTTGATCAGGAGGAACTGAACCCACTAAGGGCATAGAAAATAGGACTTCATATCCCAGCATGCCGCTGTGCACTTAGCAGTACTACTATAGGTAATGACATGCATACGCCAGGCAACATAAAAGAAGGACTGGCCGGATCCTCCTGATATCATGGAGCAAGCCCCTGATGAAGAAGATCTAATCCTGGAAACGCGTCGGGCAAGAAATAATTGTAGCGTGATATGAAGGGCAGGTCAAACAAAGAAAAAACCTGATGGTTGGGACTCTGTGTGTGCCCTCTAAAAAAACGCCTCGGGGACCTTGGTGATAGATATATGTATATATATATATATATATATATATATATATATATATATATGTGATTTAGATACAAAAAGGTATAGGACTGTCATTAGTAATATACATTGTATATAAGAATGTGTAGCTATTAAGAATGAGTAGCACTCCGTGCCTCATTTTGCAAGAAATATAGCATGTGTTAAAATATTGCCCTGCTGGTATTACAGTTCCATCAACATTGCTGTAGCAGAAGAAAAACTATTAAGTTATTTTCAATGGTGGTAAGAATACAGCTGCTAGAAATCAGATTATCTTGCATATTTAGCAGACAGACAAAAAGGGGGAGGAGGGGGCTTGCTACCCGTAATGGAAAATACAGCTGGTTACACCATTTTTAGGTCTCGGACTAATGTCCCACGAAGTGGGCGGAGTCCGAGATCTTTTGTTGTCTAATATGGGGCTTGAACCCGCCCTCTTCTCCATTGGTTGGCCTCGTAAATGCTGGCCAGCCATTGGAGGAGAGGGGCGTCACTCAGTTCAGGCCCGTCTGAACGCGATTCGGGGGCGTTTTTCTCTCTTTTTTTAAGCCCCGCCCCTTTTCTAGTGATGGGCGTTACACCCTCCCTCTGCCGAGGTCCCAGTCTATTCCTCCTGTAATGTACCCTTTACTACCTCTTGTATTTTGTTTGCTCTCAATTGTCACTTTTGCCTCATGGAACTTAACGTCTGCTTTTGTAATTGTTCACTCGTAATCTTCTCATGTGTCATTACTGTTAAGCACTCTGACGCACCGCCTGTAGTGACCTGAAGGGGCCGCCGCGCTGCCGGCGGCGACCCAGAAGTGCTTCCCCCCAGGACCCGGAAGTATAGGCAGCCAAGCAGGAAGCAGCGGGAGCCTACCCCGAGCTCCTGCGCCCAGGTAGAAAGTCGCCGGTGAGCTGACAGGGATGTTCTTCACTTTTACCGTGCCACCAGATCCACTCTAGCCAGCCTTTAAATCGTTGAGTAGTTCTACTGTTTAAGGTTAGCGTGACGCGGCTAGCTGGCAGACAATCCGCTCTTGCCACACTTTGGGTCCGGGTGTGAGTGTTGATACCGGTGATCTCGGGCCGCTGCTTTCCCAGTCCAGAGCTAAGGAAGCGGCGGAGCTGCAGTGACAGGACGCCTGCTGAGTCGGTTCACCATGGCCTGCTTCGCCCTTCTACTCCCATCTGCCTTCGCCCTGTTGTTTTTCGGCGTCGCCTCAGCTTCTGACGTGCTCGAGTGAGAGCGGGGTGAAGCTATGCGGGCGGGAGTTCATCCGCACCGTGGTCATGTCCTGCGGGGGGTCCCGGTGGAAGCACTACTCTCCGGAGCTGGGCCAAGGCAGCACCAACCCCTACAGTGAGTACTCATGGTGGGGCGGGGGTCTCCCCAGCTACTCTGTCTGCCCCTTCCCGACCCTCACTAACTCTCTGTTTCTGCTTTTGTTTGCTCTGGGTGAAAGTCCTGTGGGGAAAAATAAATGCTGCAACCAACGGCGCATATTCAGCAGCGATTATAAGTTCCTTGACTAGATGGTACTGTCCTGTCCAACTGTCCAGGGCAGAACTGCTGGTCTGATGCTTCTGAAATAGACTGCGGGCATTAGAGGTTTCTCTCAGAATTCTGAAGCTGCCTGAGAGGGCAGTGAAGAATGGTTCTTACTTTCTCTTCCACTCGTGTCTTTTCTCGGCTCTCACACAGACATCTGATTATCTGGTACCAAACTATATGTAACGGAAACTGCAATCACCGAGCTGTTTACAGATAATTACGTGTAAGGAATGTGGTTCTGGCATCTGATTGTCAATGCTATTTATAAACAAAAAACATTATTTGTTTCAAACTGCCTAGAACAGCTGGCGTTTAATCTTGCACCCTTGAATTTAACTAACCACTGCACCCTCTGCTCACGTCTGATCTTACAGCGCCCAAACTTTTCAAAGTGCCTAGAAAAGACATTCACTGCACCCTCTGCTGATGCTAACGTCCGGCCTTACAACGCCAGAACGTTTCATAGTGCCTAGAAAAGCTAGCGTTCACCAACTTGCAGCCTAGATCCCAACAACTAACCATTCACTCACTGCACCCTCTGCTCATGCGAACGTCCGGCTTTATAGCGCCCAAACTTTTCAAAGTGCCTAGAAAAGCCATTCACTGCACCCTCTGCTCACGTCTGAAGCCGACCAGCCGTGTGTGAGAACACACCCCAGGAGCGGCCATGCCGGGTCGTGGAAAGTTGATTGCTGTGTTCGGGGACGAGCACACACCTGCACCGGCTTTCTACTGGGGGGGGGGGCATCGGGGAGCTGAACAAAAACCGCAAGCCCAACAATTTGGCCGTGGAGAAGGACACAAGCGTGACTGAGATAGAGGAGACCTTCCGGTGAGAAGTGTGGGGGGGGGGGGGGGGGAGTGAGGAAGTTACCGGGGAGGTTGGTGTGGCGAGATAGGGGTTTCGAGAGTGTGGTGTAGTGGTTCGCGAGACACAATTATTTACCCCAGCCCTTTAAAAGAGGGCTCTTTGGTACCGTTCCCGTTTCAGACATGTGATCGTATTTATGAACCGCGGGAAGGTATTTAAGTGGGGGGCATCATAGGGTCGTAACTTAAACACGTACTCTAAATGTCTGTGATTCCCAGCCGACAAGTATGTTGTTGTGTCTCTGAGCCTTCTGTTAATCCCTCTCTTAAGATGTGTAAAATAACTGCCATACATCCAGAACCAGCCAGGACTGGGCGCTATTTTAAGAGAGAAGCCCAGAAGTGGATGGCAATGTTTTCTGAACATATTTTTGACACTTTAGTGGACAGGACTCTAACTCTGATAATTTCAGTCGTATTGTGTACCCTTCCCATCTTGTGCTCATCTGTGCATAATGGTAGAACCTGATACTACGGGAGGAGACCTTCAAATCATGGGGTCCAGGATCCCTTTGGCTCACCTGTCTGTGAGTTTATGCACAACACAAGCACTTATCTCCTCACGAGTAGAGATATCTGACTTTCTACTCAGATGTACATGATCCTGGGTTCTTTTGTACCAAAGGAGGTGACTAACTTAGAACCTGATGGAACACTCTCTGCTTGGAGGGCTCATAAGTGTTATTGATACTGCCTGAATCTGATTATTTTACCATAATTGCCTGTACTGCTAAAAACCAACAGATTTGTGACACGTGGGCACATTCCCCTCTTGCTGTCAGCATCCGTTGCGGTAGAAGTGGGCGAGCCACTGAAACCTCGAACTAGAAGCCATGCTGTGGCACAGCCCGTGGTTCTCTTGCCTAAAAAAGCCTCCATTCACATGAGTTAATGTGGTGACAGCTGCCCACTTGATTACCTGGGGAACCAAGAAAGTACAGCCTCAACAGGCAGAAATGTTTCTCAGTGCGTGTTCGAAAACTCACTTTTAAAAAAAATACACTATTTTAGAATTTTGAAGACCCTTATCGTATTTTTACATGAAAAATCATTTGGAGGCTTGGCTTGTGCACAGGCTCTTGGAGCCTGAGCCGACTCTTAGCTCGGCTCTCCCAGTTAATTTGTTGGCTTACCTTCCTCTGCATAGCAGTTTTGTGAACAAATTGCAAATTGAGAACCTCCCCTCCAGTGCTGCAGCCATACATGGAAGCGCAGCCTGTGTGATGTGGAAACCTAAATACATCTATTTTACAAATCCGTGACCTCCTTTGTGTCACTGTCTTTTGGGAAGTGTCCTGCGTGGATGTGGCAGTAAGTGCATTGCTTCCCCATCCCCCACACATTTTGACGTAATGCACTTGTTCTGCTTTTCAGAAAGGCAGGAATGACTAACTCTTGACTTCCCCTTTCTTCAGGACGTCAACGACCTACCTAAATTTAAGGTTCAGTTTCAGGGTCTTGCAGCTTTTTCTTTCCAAATGGGACTTTTAATAAACTGTGTACAGGCTTATTTTTCTGAAACTTGTTTAAATGGAAATTATTCTGTGTTTGATTTTGATTTACATAAGCGCTCCCCTGCCTGTTCTTTGCAGTGTGTTGTTTGGGGGGGGGGGGGGGGGGGGGGCGGGGCGAGCAATAACCTACAGTTACCTCTTAAAAAATGTAGGTCATGACTACTCTCAACTACTGTGTGAGGGTGGCTCTGTCTGTGTGAGGGTGGCTCTGTCTGTGTGAGGGTGGCTCTGTCTGTGTGAGGGTGGCTCTGTGTGGGTGGCTCTGTGTGTGTAGGTGGCTCTGTGTGGGTGGCTCTGTGTATGTGGGTGGCTCTATGTGAATGACTCTGTGTGGGTGGCTCTGTATGTGTGTGTGGCTCTGTGTGTGGGTGCAAATGCAATAGGTCTTGTATTTGCGAGAGATTAAGCTATTAGCATTGTAAATGACAATGAGATTTATTTATATGTTTTACAAACAAAAACGTAAATAAAAATGTCATGAGCAATGCCAATAGCTCTAACTTTAGCAATGCCGAGACCATTGCATTGTAAATGCTTGTTTAAATTTCAGGCACATGGATTGGATCTCAACAGCATAAATATCTTCATAGTGCAGATATTGTTTTACAACATTTCAAAATTGACATACAGGCTTTTCAAAAATTAAAAAATGTATGTGTTGAATGATTTACCATTCAATAGTTCTTTCCGGCTACCGTATTTTAATGTTTTGTAAACATTTGTCTTACACCATGCCGCATTTTGTGAAATGCTTCAACTTTGCAAAATTAACTGCCATTGAAGAAGGTGGTGATGAGTTGCCATGTTATTGCTATCAAAACACTCACATACGCAAAGTCTATCTTGCTTTACAGAGAAGCTAACAATTATTTAAATAAACAGCAAGCAAATCCTTACCATTTTCTGGCTGGTCCTTAATATCACTGTCACTTTGCTGGCTGGGACTATCTGATTGACTTGAATCTGAAAGATACAAAATAAAGGCAAGGTTACAGGACCTGCATTGGAAAGATTTCAGACTTCTTAAAAATATTATCTGCATACGTATACATTATGAACATAGGAGTTAGAGTACAAATATCCTCAAAAATGATTTAGAGAACAAAACAGTTGCATGGCATTTTACACGCTGAGCGAGCAGAGATTACCTAAAGCGAGATATGACTTTTCATTTGCTATTCTGTAATTCACAAATTGCAAAATTATATTTTCACTGGATTAAATGGCAACAGTGACACCAGAAGCAAGTACTGCTAAAGCATTGAATGAATGTATGAAATAGAAACACTAACAAAAAAGGGAAAGAATCCCTAAAATGGGGGAGTTAGTGGCCTGAGTTTAACCGTCGGGAACGTTGAGGAAGTGGAGGAGGAGATGGATAAGGGGAGACAGACAGAGGGAGTGAGAGAGACAAAGAGAGGGAGAGGGAGAGAGAGAGAGAGAGAGAGAGAGAGAGAGAGTAAGAGAGAGAGAGAGAGGCTGCAGAGAAGATGAAAAAAGTGAGAGGGAAAGAAGCAGGACATGTACTATCAACTGAGTGCCAAATCTAAAATGGTGTGCAAAAAGCCAAAAGAAAAATAATAACCTGGTTTCAATCAATGAAAATACTATTTAAAAAAAGCTTGAGGCATAAATACTCCACATGCAGGCCAATCCCAAAAATAGGGCGAAGAGCCAGGGAATCAGAACCACACAATTGAAATAGTAAAAAAGATAATCAAATCATGAGCAAAGTGCAGTTCCAAGCGTACTCTACGAATATGTTTAAAGTACTGGTTAAAATGTTGTTCTCTAACAATCTCTCACAATCATAAACTGCAACCCTGCACATTGTACGTCCAATGTGCACAATAGATACAGCGTAATGGCTCCTCTCTCTCCTCTCTCTTCTTACCTTTCTTAATTATTTATCTGTGTATTAATTTTAAGTTGGATAAGTCATCTGAACCAACCACAATCTCCAAACTGCTGTGTGACTTCCCCATTTTAAATAATTTCAGGCCACTTTATGTTTTATTGTTTACCTTATGTATAATTTGTTATCTCAAAACTATATAAAAAAAACTTTGAAGTAAAAAAAAGTTGTAGCAAAATCACAAAGTTAGTTGCAACTCTCCTAGTCACATGCTGTTGCAATAGGTCATAAATATTAGCTCTCATTTTCAGTGAAATTATACCTAGAAGCTCAGACCCACTGCAGAAACTTGTGCCTGAAAGTATTTTGGAAGATTTTAAATGTTTGATCCTGCTGCTATAATAGTTCTAAAATTTTAAAACGAAATGGTAGCTAACATGTTACATACCTTATTTATAAAAAAAAAAATTGTAACATGTTAGCTACCAATTACAGTTTTAAAATGTGAGAACTTTATTATGATTAGCGGCAGGATCCAACATTTAAAGTCTTCCAAAATACTTTCATGCACAGGTTTCTGCAGTGGGTCTGAGCTTAAACATATAACTTCTCTGTAACTTGTAAATGCGAGATAATATAGATATATATATATATATATATATATATATATATATATCACTGAAAGAAACAAAGGTTACAGGGACGTTTCACTTAGACCCAGATTGTATATGTACAAAACCATAGAAATTCAGAAGTTCTAGTTCCCTGAGCTAACTATAACTTATGCCCCGGCAATGCACTTCTTATGACCTCTCATCTTACATCACTCATTACATGGGCAGTGATATCACTGATTAATAAATAAATAATAATGAGCTTATAAAGCGCATGGTTACGCTGATCTAGTGTGTCCCCGCGCTTCGGCCCCTAACCTCATCTTGTGTGGTGCTCTCAGAGTCTTGTTAGCATGAGCCCCTTACGTTTGAAAAAGCCAGGTCTTTAGTTTTTTCCGAAAGATCCTCTACACTAGTTCTGTCCAGAGGTCGAGAGGGAGGGCATTCCAATGTTTAGCTGCCAGATGGCGAAAAGACCGGCCACCCATTCTTGCTCTTTTAATAATTGGCATCAGTCCAGCCCCCGAGGACCGCAGGGGCCAAGTTGGAGAGTAAGAGGGCAGTAGGGTATGTAGGTAGCTAGGTCCTTTACCCTGCAAGATACAGTGACTGGTGCATAAGGCTTTAAAGTTTATTCTCTCCTTCACCAGGAGCCAGGGCAGGGTAGCGAGGGCGTTTCTAGAAGACGTTCTCCAAGGTAGCATCAGCAAAAGGCATGCCGCTGCATTCTGTATGCATTGCAGTCTCTGCACACTCTTGCCACTCACTCCTAAGTATAGGACATTCCCGTAATCCAGGCGGGAAGTTACTAGTGCATGTATTAGGGTTTTCCTGGCTTCTACTGGAAGCACGTCCGGAATCTTCCGAAGCCCTCTCATCAGTTCAAAGGATTTCCCTGCCACAATTCTTGTTTGGCTATCGAAGAAAAACTTCGGAGTCCAACCCCATCCCCAGGTTCTTCCCCTGGTTACTGGGAGGGGGGATTGTGCCCAGTGTTTGAGGCCACCACGATGAGGACCATAAAGTGGGAGTCCTCCCCACAATTAAAACCTCCGTCTTGCTACCATTTAACTTTAGGTAGTGGTTAGACATCCAGGTTGCAAGTTCCTGTAAACATGTGGCAAAATTGGTGGCCGCCTCTTCCTGAGATTGAGACAGTGAGACCACCAAATGTGTCTTTTCCGCATATGACACAATACTGATGCCATATTTATCAACTATATCTGCCAACGGGGCCATATAAAAGTTGGGTGGGCGATGACATCAATAATTCTATGATCCAGTGATTGTGAGTATTTTCTAAATGTTTATGAGTGTTAAACATATATACTAAGGTACTACAAAAGTTAAATCAGTGTACTTTGTGTACTACGACTGAGTGATACTATTTCTAACATATATTATTTGAGTGACTGTGTGACTGTGCATCTGTGTGTGAGTGGGTGTGTGAGTGTCGGAGTTGCTCTATGGGTAAATAAGTGGGTGCATAGGTAGCTGTATGGGTGTGTGAGTGGCAGTAGTGGCGAGTGAGTGGGTGTGTGAATGGCTGTATGGGTGACTGGCTGTTAGACTGACTGTATGTTTGGGTGAGTGAGTGTATGAGTGGCTGTATAGATGACTGGGTCAATGTGTGAGCGAGTGACAGGTGTGTAAGTGGCTGTATAGGTGAGTAAGTGCCTGTTTGAGAGGCTGTTTGGTTAACTGAGTGGGTGTGTGAGTGGCTGTATTGGAGTGGCTGTATGGGCAGGGGAGTGAGTGGACATGTGAGTGCTTGTATGGCTGTGTAAATGGGTATGTAAATGGTTGTGTTGGTGTGTGAGTGGTTGTATGGGGAGTGAGTGGCTCTGATGAGAGTCTATATGGGTGTGTGAGTGGCTGCATGGGTGAATAAGAAGGTGTGTGAGTAGCTCTATGGGATGAGTGATTGGCTGTAGAAGGGACTGTGGAAGAGTGAGTAGATGTATGTGTGAGTATCTCTATGGGTGAGTGGATGTGTGATTGGCTCTATGGGTGTGTGAGTGGGTGTATGAGTGGTTGTGTGGGGTTTGAATTGATGTGCAAGTGGTTCTGTGGATGATGTCATCAGTGATGTCATTTGAGATGTCATGAGTGATGTAATGGACCAAGTCATGAGTGATGTTATATGTGAAGTCATAAGCAGTGCATTGCAGCGGCGTAAGTTATAGTTAACTCAGGTAAGTATAACTGCTGAATTTCAATGGTTTTGTGCATGTTCAGTTTGAGCCCAACTATAACATCAATGTAGCCTTTGGTCTTTTTAGTGAATTTCTAAGTTTTTTTTAAATTGTATTTTCTAATTACTTACTGTTACTTTAGATGAGGTGTGTGAGTGGCTGTATGTGTCTTTAGGTGGGTGTGAGTTGCTATATGAGTGTGTCTGTCTGAGTGGGTCTGTGAGTGGGTGTGTGAGTGTCCAAGTTGTTCTGTGAATGGGTGCTTGAGTCTGTAAATGTAAATGTATAGGCATTTATATAGCGCACTACTTACCCGTAGGGTCCCAAGGCGCTTCGACCGCTGCGAAACCCTTCCTGGCTTCCCTGAGAGATGGTCCCTTAATGGGTATCTCCAGGGTGAGACCAGGCATCCCCGGCGGTCTGGTGGGGCCGTTAGTGAAGATGAGGCAAGCTAATGCCCAGAGTTGCCGAGTGTGATCGCTGATCAGAGTGGGCACCGAGGCGAGAGAATTATCGAGTCCGCTGACCCTGGTCCAGAAACCTGCCGCGCCAGGAATCGAACCCTGGTCCCGGGCCGTCCTCTGCTCTCGGGTCTGCCGCCTCTAACCAGTGAGCCACACTACTTCACTCTGTGAGTGTGTGTGTGTGTGAGTGGGTCTGTGAGTGCCTGTGTGAGTGCCTATGTGGGTCTGTGAGTGGATGTGAGTGTGCCCCTATGGGTATGTAAGTGGATGCATGGGTCTGTGAGTGGGCGTGTGACTTCCTTCATAGGTCTGTGAGTGTGTCTGTGACTGCAAGCATGGTAGGTATGTCAGTGCTTGCACAGTTTTTTGATGGGTGTTTGAGTGCCTGTGTGGCTCTGTCAGTGGGTCTGTGAGTGCATGTGTGGTTGTCAGTGGGTAATAGAGTGGGTGTGAGAATGCCTATGTGGGTCTCTGAATGCTTGTATGGGACTGTAAATGGGTGTGTGAGTACCTGCATGGGTCTGTGATAAAGTCTGTGAGTGCCTGTGTTGGTTTGTGAATGGGTCTGTCAGTGCCTACATTGGTCTGTGCGCAGGTGTGTGAGTGGCAGTGTGGGTCTGTGAGTAGGTGGGTGTGTGAGTGCCTGTATGGCTCTAGGAGTGTGTGTGAGTGGCTGTCAGTAGGTGGGCGAGTGCCCCATGGGTCTGTGAGTGGGTCTATGAGTGGTTGCATAGGTCTGTGAGTGGGTGTGCGACTGCCTCTGTGGGACTCTGAGTGGTTGTGAAAGTACCAGCATAGATCTGTGAGTGGGTGTGTGACTGCTTGTGTGGATCTGTGTGTGTGCCTGCGTGGGTATGTAAATAGGTCTGTGAGTGCCTGCATAGGTCTGTGAGTGGGTGTGTCATTGCCTGTATTGGTATGTGAGTGGGTGTGTGGGTGCCTATGGGGATCTGCAAGTGGGTATTTGAGTGCTTGAGTTGGTCTTTTGAGTCCTCTGTGGGTATGTGAGTGGGTCTGTGAGTGCCTGCATGGGTCTGTGAGTAGGTGTGTGAATGACCTCATAGGTCTATGAGTGGGTGTGTGACTGCCTGTGTGGGTCTGTAAATGGATGCAAGTGTACCTGTGAGTGGGTCTGAAAGTTTGTTTTTTTAAAGTGCACCAAGATTCACATATCAGTCATGGATTTCCACGGGGGAGAGCACACTGAGCCTTGTGCGGCATCCGCGGATTCCCTAAATGGAAAAAAATAACCAATACAGCTAAATTTCATACCCAACACAGGTCCTTCTCACACTCCTCTAACACACCCTGACCCCTTTAATCATTTTGCAAAAACGTTAAGTCCTCTTGACCATTTTGTTTTCCCTTTAATAACTCCGCAATTACTGAAAGGATTTACACCAAATCACAAAAAGGGTTCTTTCTGGACCAAAAGCTACCTCTCTGCCAAATTTGGTTCCATCCAGTAGTTTGGGCTTTAGTAGTGTTCAAAATCCCTAAGGGAAATTGTATGGGAAATGCAATTTTTGTTACCCCTCTACTCCTTTCTTTTCTGAGCACCCGCTTGACAGATCACTCTGAAAGTTTTCATGCAGAACTAGACATACTGTGCCACTTTTGGGGGAAAATATTGTGAAGATTTGCCAAACTGCGCCAATGTTATAAGCAAGTCAAAAACGCTTTTCCTGTGGAAAATAGGTCCTAACTATAACTACCTACTAGCAGCAGCCAGTAGGTAATATATGCGTGTGAATGTATATGTGTGTTTTCACTCATTCTTCACCACAGGTCCTGTTGGCACTTTCAAGAAACGTGTGATTTTTTCCCCTCTTTGGAGTGATTTTCGCCATTTTACTGCAGAAAAGAATACTGCCTTTAAGTACGAGAACACATTGTGCTGGCGTTACCCTTCTTACTAGGTACAGTATAGAAGTCAGATCACTGAGATTTGCTGCTGCCAGTCTCTACTAGCAGCACCTGCCTTTCAGCCTTCCACTAAAACGAGAAATGTGTGCAGCATGTTTGTGCTTGCACCTTACTAACTAATGCATCCGTTCTTTCAAGATCACATTTTTCAACATGATAAAAGGCTTTAAATTATTCAGCAACAGCATCTGTTGATTACAACATAGCTTCCTTCTGCGTGTCTATGCTTCCCTAGCAACGCAAAGTTACGAAACAAAATGCACCAATTAATTTATGATTTAGTATGACTTATGAAATTAATGTATGAGTTAATTATAATGTATGGATTCATTAAAATGCATGGAAGCAAAATATTCTGCATAGTGTAAGAAAAATAAAGAGGTCAAACGTGTCCCCTTTGCTGCTCTAGGCAGAAGGATAGATGCATATGACACAGTTGTTCAAGAAGTTTACCCCTATGTTGTTTTCATTTTTAAGAAAAGTGAGCCCCTCCCTGCCCCCCTTCAATACAGGTTATTCTTCTGTCTAAAAGTCTAAAATACTGTCGCACTCTAGTGAGGAAAATACAAATAAAAGTCCCAAGGGCATGACTATGAACTATATGTAAACTGATAATCACTGCACAAGGATTTTGCAACTGTAGCCTTTCAAACGCAATGCTGAAAACACTTCAAGAGGGTTTTATTTGGTACACCATAGTTTAAGTTAGAATAGATAGCCTTAAGAATATGCAACGTCGATAGAGGCTGGATATTAAAATAGGATTGAGGGTCTTTTTTCCTCAGAGTATCCCTTGTTTAAAATGTATCTTTACAAGGTAAAACTTTTTAGGTGTAAAGTCATTTTAAAAAAATGCTTTATTTATTACTCTACAAAAGAATTGATATTTAAGAGCTTGTAATTGAACATAGAGGTATGATTTTGTGGATTTCTTTGATCAAAACCAAATAAAAAAGGTTAAGCGGGAAGGCAGACCCATACACCTCAAGAAGTACTGTTGAACTTCTGAAGAATCTGGTTTAGTACTTTCACCATATAAACCAGTACGTGTGCCACATGGGTGTCTTTGAAACCCATCTGTAATCACTACCACGTGCAGCCTGACACCAGGACTGGTGCCAGAATTGTCAGGTCGGTCCTACAGAATAGATGCATCTCAAACACCAGCATCCTATCTTTGATCACAATTTCCTGTGGGATATTGCTTTGGTAAGGAGTTATGGACACCATTTAGGGGTCACAGTTGTGACCCCTGGCTTCTCACGTGCATTTGCGACCCCTGGCCTCAGAATTGGCAAAAGCAATGCCAAGAACAGAGGGTAAACAGTGTGACTGCCCTTTAACAATAAGAAAATAAGATTAAACACATTAAAGAATATACACATTTGTTAAACTTGTTGCCATTTTCCTACATTGTGAATACATGAAAAATTATGTTTGAAAAGAACCAACACCTCTGTACTTCTCAAGCGTATCAATTCTTTGCAAGTGTAGGATAAATTAAAACATATTAGCATTGATAAGGAGTGAACCAAGCCAATACTATAGTTCATATACATTATCATTATGAAAGATAAGGAGGAAATCAAACTCATACCATAGTTCCTATGCAATATATGTTCGTTATAAATCCATACTGGTGGGTCTTTTCATTTTTGTATTATTAATTTCTTTTTGTGGGCGTCCCTGTGATTTAGTAATCCATTTATACACTAGGCTTCGGTGATGTCAATTTTCGTGATGTCGTCAGGATCAATGCATTGTGGCATAATTTACGGGGATTCAAGGTGAAATGTCAGATGATGTCACTTCCTGGGCTACCATGGTGGTCTAACCTTGTATGTGATGTAACTTCCACGACCCAGTTAATCGACGTCCATGCGTATAATTCCAATGACTGATTTAAGTCTAATTCAAGTACTATGGGAGAAGAAGCTCATCCCTTTCAACAACTAGAAAATGAAACACTAGAATGTGTTTGCTAATATGTTTCCATAGCAAATATTGCATGTTGTAGCGAAAGCGTTGCTGAAGGTCATTTCTGCACCCCTGGGGTGTGTGCTGAATAAAAAGAGAACATATTTTACATTTTTTTATTATCTTTAATTACACTTTTGGGAACATGATAGGATGTGGAATAAACATAAAAGGGCTCCCACGAAAGGTTACACAGAGGGGTGAAAAGTGCTGAGGCGTGCAATGCTATTTTTTTTATAATGATGGAGTTGTACATATTACCGGTCTTATTTCTAAAATAATTTTCGAAAAAATGTTCATGCATACATTAAAAAACATAATAGAATACTGTAACTACTGAGAGAACTTTTACAACCCAAATGCAAAACAGAGCAATACATGTATTATTATTGTCATACTTTTTTTCACAAATAAATACATTATTCAGTCAGGCAGCGACACCGTAACAATACCACTGCCATGAAGAGGCTGCGCTACTTCATACAATGGGGGTTAAGGAAGCCAATCCCCGTCGACCTGTCCAATCGAGATTTGCTAGTGCTTTATTACTTTTTACAAATTAAGATAAAAATAAAAAATTTACTAAAAAAAGAATAATAATGATACCTCTTTCCAACTTTACTTCTAGCCTATGTGCATAAATCGACAATTAAAATATGCATTTACAAAAAGCAACCCTTGGAGAAATAGCACTATTTTTTCTAAAATTTAAATATTGTCTATTGGCAGAGTGTGCCAGGAAGGTAAATCAGCCATTATTGCTGCAGTGGAGTCAGCACTCTGGCTTGGCAGCATGTTTCATGCTTTTTGCACCTGCAAGGTTAGAAAAGAGGGCAGAAATGAGGTTCACTCCATAGAACTCGAGCGAAGGCCACCGATTTCTTACTTCCTTAGTTCATCAAGGTTTACTTTGCACAGTATTCTGAAATCTGAATACATCAGTACATGCTATGGACTTTTGTTAAAGAGACTATTAAAAATTGAGTACTGAACGTGCGTGCGACACATTCTCATATGGTAATTTGGGAAACAAAATTGCTTGAAAAATATTTCATTTGCATTTTTAGAGAATTGTATTAATCTTAAACAAATTTTCAAAACTGTTGGAAGTTGTTGAAAAACGAGGTATTCACTCTGTTCATTGCAAGGGGTCTGCACAGCTACCACCAGATAAGTCTCTACTCGTATCGCTTTCACTCAACAGATGAAGCCTTCCAAAGGTTAGTGTTAAGAGTAAAAAAAAAAATCTCTATATCCACAGCCACACTGGTGAGGTGGGAGCAGAGGACACAGGCATGCAAATGCTACAAAATGTAGTAAGCCTTAAAATAGGTGTGTATCTGAAAAAAAGGCCTATTTTTAAGGGACAGTAGTTCGGCACTAACATTTCCTCAGGATAGCATCCCGGGATCAAGAATTGGCAAAGGAAATAGGTCTTGCCTTTCCAACCTATTAGCTTTTCTAATGGTATTTGCCAACGCTGTTTCTAATAGGAAAAAAGAAAAGATTTGTGCCAGTCCTGTGCAGCATCAGAAAAAAAGGAAAAGACACGATGGCTTTAAGCATTATCATGGCACCTAGCACAATGAAGTGTCCAACATGGATGTGCGTTCATACGTCTTGATGAGGCCGCCATTTTGTTTACTGTTCTAAGATGGCAGACACTAATCCTGGAGTGATAAATAAAAATATCTATTTAAACATGTGCAAAAAAGCATTTAAAAAAGATGAAATCTGATAGAAAATGGTGTATTACTGTCTTACATCCCATGTCTGGAAAAACATATTTTTACACTGACAGTATTTTGAACCTCAAAACTAGATTAGGAGTTTGTCTTAATGAGCACTCCAAGAAATATACAGTATTGAATTGATGTTTCCATGTGTTCAGTGCATACATAAATTCATTAGCTAAACCAATTCAATCAGTTCAACCCTTCATTGGAAACCACACAAGCAGGCTGGGATTGGCTTGTCTGTGTCCTCTCCGCGGCACAGCATACATCAGTGACAAAGAAACTTTCAGATGCAGAGACAAAATGCAGAAGCTCCTAAGCAAGAAGTGAAAGAGGGGAAGCAAGGATGCATTCACGAGGCCTGACAGTCCATTCAATATGGAGATGATGGCCATAATGCACCCATGGTCCCCTTGCTAATTAAATATGCATTGGCACAGTTCTGATCGATGGTAGGCATGGATCGGGTGACACACCTGCAAAATCAGGGGCCCAGCGCTCCCAGGAGAAGGAACATACTGACTGCTTCCTTATCTGTGTTTTCAAAGGCTCTCAATGTCTGTGCTTAGATATCTAATTCAATTCTCTCACCCCTCAGCAAACAGGATTAGGAAAACCAATACCGCCTTTTTGTGCAGGTAGGAACACACAGCTTCTCTCTTGTTCAATCCTGCCGTGACCTCTAGCAGAGGTAATGACAAACATCTACAAGTGAGGTAAGGTCAGGCGATAAGACACCGTATGGAGCGCTCACGCTAGTGAATCTAACCCTTTTGCATTTGGAATAAGAATTATTTCTTACGCGTATTACAACACCAATGTATCTTCCGCTGTTCTTCAATATAGGAGCTGCTTGCATTGTGCATGGATGAATGACCACATAATGTGAACAGAGATAAGCATTTAAAAGTCCACCTATGCATTTTACATGCCATCAGGCTCCACTCTGCTTCATTTTCCAGTGCAATCTTTTTGACTCAACTATCATTGCTCTGCTCTTTATTACAAGCTACAATATTACGTTCCAGACACCTTTGAGGGTCACATTCAAATTACCTAATCCTTAAATGGGTACTGCTAGCAGCACAGAACTGCAACTACTCA
This sequence comes from Lissotriton vulgaris, assembly GCF_964263255.1. Taxonomy (NCBI): domain Eukaryota; kingdom Metazoa; phylum Chordata; class Amphibia; order Caudata; family Salamandridae; genus Lissotriton; species Lissotriton vulgaris. Next base: position 441,798,674 of record NC_141685.1, on the reverse strand, counting down.
AAATGTCAATCACAAAATAGCTAAAATGAAGGATCTAATGTTGTGTAATACTGACAGGTGTGATTCTATCCCCTCTCCCTCCTTCCCAAGCCATCCTCTTTGCCTCCCCCGTGACCTTCTTGATTTTAAGCATAAGATAATTTAAGAGGCACTCCTGCACAGGAGTGCAACTAAATCACAGGATAACTGGTGACAGACTTAGCCGTGTATACTATTCATGCTTCCAATAAATATCATTCGTGAAAGCCCCATCCACCAATCTCAGCTCACAACCTTTACTGCTATAAATTTTTAGTACTAACATTATTTTACTAAGTACTGTTTGAGTGAATGTCTAAATCATACCAAACTTCTCCTTTCTTTGTACGGTGCACGTGTTACATTCATAACACGCACCAAAAAGAACAAGCCGTTCACCATGCACTATTCAGGCAGGATGTCACAGCAATGTTTCAGCTTACCTGATCACCCTGGAGATGCTTCTTCCAGAACCAGGCCTACTAATCCAGATGAAATTGAGCCAAAGATCTTATCGGTAGCAACAAGTTCCCTTCTCTCCTCCTTTGCCACAACAAGTCCACACAAGTTTAATTCTAATCCTCTTTTACTTTGTATCTGTCTATAAAACCTCATCTCACATGCGGCACTGGATGTCCTATCTGTAGGTGTGTGACTAATTGCTCCAACTTCCACGAGCCCCAGTCATCCCCACTTATTTTAATTGTTCCTGTTTTTCTATTCTTTGTGGCTCCAGCCTTATGGTGAAGCTGGGATCATACAGAGTAGGGTGCTTCCCTTTCCAATTCCTTTACAAATTTACGCAAAAGCAATTAAAGGACTGGTTGACGTCACACTCCACTTCTCAGCTCTTTCCATAAAATAAATGTATTTGCACTGTTTGCCTCTGGTGGATTTTGGCCTAGCTTATTACATAAGCGCACACACCAAGACTGCTACAGATGTTTTTTAGTCTCCTTATTGACGTGATAACGAAGATTTGACTGAAATCATAGGGGATCACATATTGGAGTTAATTCCGAAGTGTCCAGTGCAGATTTCCGTCAGATAAGACTATCAAGAAAACCTCTTGATACAAATGCTGCAATGGTTTCTGCCACTGTGTTCAAGTTATTCCACAACTCTTTATTTGAAGAGGGTGCCAGGGTTTTCAGTCCTACTGGCCGGTTGGACCCCTGTTGTTCACCTCCAAAAGATGGTCATTTTCTGGACGTTCTTGGAATTTTCTGCCTTATCTGGTCATATAGAAGCACCTGCCATGGCTGGCTCAGATTATATTTTAGAGATAGAAGGCTTGGTCCGGCATTCTATAATTCCTAAGGAGTCTCTACTGGCTAGCAAATACATAACTACCACTGATGTTCACGCTGCGAACATCTGCCTGATCCTGTAGTATCATTCAGTGTAAGGTATAACTCCCTATGTCTTAGTCATTCTGTGATATTACATTTTTTTAATTTATTCACTTTTAGTTTTTCTTATATTGACTTCAGTAAATTAACTACTTTCTTCCTCACTTTGTATAGCTTCTCATCTGTGCTTACTCGATGTAATACAATCATGTACTGCAACACTTAAGGTAGCAGGATGGTGCAGAAAGCTGAAAGTTAATCACCAAAATAAACAGTGATCTATGCCTCACAAGTTCAAATGCTTACAAGGCTGAGTCAGCCTTTAGTCCTTCAGAGCTAACACATTGAATACCATAAAGTTGGTGAAACAAAAACTTTTATTGTCATTGCTTAGAAACAACAAAAAGTGACATGAAGTGCTATATAAAATCAAGTTATTATTACGAATATTATTTGTAAGGGAGAAACACTTTTTAGATAAGACAAAACTATTCTTTAAATTTCTATCAGTAAACTCCAAGGTGAGATACTATAGACACGGAAAGCTATCGAGGAACAAGTGCTACACACTAGAAAATGTGTGGATAAGCTGCTTGTTTACTGTTTTAGTCAACAGAAGAGGCAAAAGCTTGAACACTGTTAGGGTCAGAAAGATCACTGCAGATAATAACAGCTCCTACAAACTTCATCATAGCACATATGAGATAGATACCTAGGTGCCCTAAGAAAACCATAAGCTACATCTCATGTTTACAAATCTGAGCCTATCCACTTCAAAGGATTTGTCATCCTGCTAACATCAGCACAATGACTCCAAGGAGAGGGGCAAATGATGATGTGTGTGTGAAGAAAAGTCTGGCAAAACATCAACGTTTCCAGAGATTGGGACTCTTGACATGCTCTAGTTAGCAACCAAGTAGAAGAGCTTGGGAGGTTTCCTGACTGGACTAGAACCATTACTCTTCTAGAAACTTCTCTTCGGCTCATGGAGAATCCTTAAGGGCCTTGGTGCTAGCGATAAACAGGCAATGAAGAGCAGTGGAGATGCTATTCCCGGGGCGAGGGATCCATTTGCAGTAAGCCATAGCGTTGTCCACCCAGGGTATCAAAGATCTCAGTATGTTGTCAGAAGGAAATAAGACATATGGGAGCACCTTTTGAGTAGAATTGTGAGCCCAGATGATAGAAGCCACACTTTTTTCATGTAATGCAGGTCATTCCCAGTGCGGGAGTTGTGTACGGTTGTAGATCCCTCTTATCTTCATAAGAGAGAAGAAATTCATGAGGCATAGACCGACTAATGTTTATCGAGAGTGCCATGAGTTCTCTCAACAGAAAGTGCTAGTTTTATTCATCTGTGACCGACACAAAAGCATAACACAAGAATGTGCTTATGGTGAGGTCATTTTCAGTCCCTGCAACCAATTAACAAGAAGTTGGTACACATTGGTACAAATCCCACAGTGCTCTTGTTAAAACGAATCACATTAAAACACATAGAAATAACTATCATAGGAATTTATGGTGATCGTAAAAATGCAATGCTATTAACTATATCTTGAAAACGTCATAATGTCTTCAAATTTGATAGTAATGAGAATGCCGTTATTAAAACAATACACTTGCCTTGACCTGCACTTTGGAAACTTTTGTCATTTTTTTTTTTTTTCATTACTGTGGCTCCCGAGTATTGGAACCCCGAGTAAAAGAATTACATCAAAAATGCTATAAATGGAACATATAGCAAAAGCAAATTAAGATACATTCCCTGATGCTAAACATTGTTCAGACAGATCTTTTTTAGAATCAAATGACAATGCATATGCTGCACTTTTTTTGGTTTAAGAGCTATGTAGCATTACTTTCATTAACATGTAATTGCTTCTAATAAAACAACTTTGGACCACACTATTCTTCTCCCTTTGCTGATGAAAACTATTAACACCAGTGGCGCTACAATGTACACACGGTACAAGCCAGGTGGAAAAATATAATAGCTTAGAACCAGTGGCAGCTCCTCAATTGCCGGTGCCAGGGGTTGACTCACTGTCTCGCTCTGCAATTAATTGCTTGAGGTGTTCTAGCTTTTACATGAAGACAAATGATGTTCGATCATCTGAATGCACAGAAAAGCTGCAATATCAATTTGGCTGCAGAAGAGGGCTCCACTGGCTATATTGCACATGTGTCAGGCGATTGCTGTACCAGCTCAGCCTCACACACTCATAATACATATCTGACATGCTGCACTAGCATCAAGCAATGCAGTATGTCAGATAATGGAGCTTAAGGGTTTGTCAATCTTGCACCGTTTAACCCTATCAGAAGTCAAAATACAGAAAAGCTGTTTACCTATAAACTTATCCCAGCTTGTGATTGGGTAGAAGTTCTCAGACCTGGTTTGGATGTGCTGCTTACCATAGTTACGAGATTCGTGAAATGTGGGCCTTTGTGAAAGAACATGCCGGCTTCTGTTGGAGACGCGTGCCAGAGTAAACATTTTTGTTATAGCAGTTTCACTTTGTATGACTGTGTGTGCGTGTGCTTGGGACTGTGTATTTACGTCAGTATGTGTGTGATCCAGCACTAGGCCAACCCTCTTACCATTAGTTGTATGATTAATCTTTTTTGCAACTGAGAGGTGACGGAAGTTAGCATTTGGTCAAACACATATCATAAACAGTGTAACCCATTTGGCTACCCAATATGCATCAGGAATCAGTAAATAAAGTCAAGACGTTTTATACAAGTTAGCAGTCAGGTTAATCTAAACCAATCTCAATTCCATGCTATCAAGCTAGAGAATTGGAAAGGGGAACAAGGGGACCCTACTCACTGGGAGCCTGGGTATGAAGGCTATTTAAGAAAACAAAGGCTCCTGTGGAATGGTATGTAACATTTCTAGTATAAATACGCACAATGGCAATGAAAAGGGTTGTGAGGATGTCAGAAATAAAGCTGACTGCACACGTATACGGATAAGTAAATTATTGCAGAATTAATGAAGAAATCCAGTAATTAACACAATACATACACAAGTGTTCAGATACACAATTATGACTGTGCAAAAACTAAACATTTAGAAAAAGGTGTTTGGTGTCCCAGTGAAAGTACACTTGAACCTATGCTAAACTAGTGACATTACAGTAACATATGAGTACGGTTTCAATTGTTCAAACAAGTTAGGCAACCATGTAAATTATATTCAGCTGACCAACAACAATTTAAACAATTAGAAAATGTTGCTGTTTGGTTCGCCTCTTTAAACTGTCGACGGCGTTTCGACCCAGTCAGGGTATTGGGTCACTTCAAGACCTGGCAGTGTAGGGACACCTAAGGAAAATGATAGGGTCATATTGTCAGCGTGTGACCCATCTAAATAAAATACTAGAGTTAAATGCGAGATGCTAAATGTCGAAAATACCTGATGGGGGGCCTATCCTGCTCTGTGAATTGCAGTGGCACCGTGAAATAAGTGTAAAGACAAACTCACAGGAATCCAAGCAGGGTACTGTGGGTATAATGGGAATAATCAACGGATTGTTCAGATTTGGTGAGAGGGCATATATATAGTAAAATGTGGAATAGACAGGAAAACTATTAACACTTACCCCTAGTGAGGGAAGTGACGGCAGACAAGCGGTATGGTGGAGCTGGCCCGGGAGCTCAATGTTGAGTGAATCACTTTGTTGGTCCAGAAATGCGAGGAACTATGTGGCAGTAAAATTTAGCTATTGGTAGAGACTGTGCAAGACATAATTCAGCGGGGTAAACGCTTTAATTACAATCTGCCCCTTACCGTCGAGCGCGCAATGGCGCTATAAGTCGGGGGAGCGTTGATTCGTTTGGCCTTGGTCAAGCTACAGAATAGCAACCGGATAGCCAAACCTCCTAAAGAAGTTTAAGCACACAAGCATAAAACAAACCAGAAGTTCAGTCACAGCAATACAAGGGATTAACAACAGAATATGGTGCTCAGAGAAGAGTCTTCGATCTTCTCATTAAACATGAAGTAATATCTAAGGTCCTCAAATTTAGAGTCTAAACTAATGAGGATGGTTAAGTCTAAAAGGACCTCAAAAAGTTGGGAAAATGCAGCAAAAGTTGCGGGAAGTCGTGGCTTGGTGTCAGCATTTCAGATGCTCCGTCAAGAGTCTTCTAGGGACAGGAAAATAAGTGTTAGCCTAAGCCACACTCAGCAAAGAGTCAAAAGGTCTATACCTCTCAATTCCAAGGAAAAAGTGGCCAACATCAGTTTGTGAGAACATTAGTTAATAACACACACATCTTTGGGTAACACCCACTGATCACACCATCAGGGGCTCCATTGTCTTTTCCATTCTTAAGAGGTAAACTGATATATTAGCAAACTCTCCCAGAGCAGTCCTAAGAATGACATTGTCCTTGGGTACCCGTGGCTCATACATTGATAAATAGAGGCAGTCAATTAAACTATGGTCTCAGTTATGGTCCTCGGAGTGGAGGCCTACAGAACTACACCCAAATAATGGGCCAAAAACCTAGGCATCATAATAGACAACAGGCTGTCCATGGAGGAGCATATCAAAACACTTTCAGGCAAATGTTGCGGCCTGAGGCGCATGGTTAGCAAAATCTTCCCATGGACACCCCTCTTTTCTAGAAAGGTTCTCATTCAGGCACTCCAATCAGTAGACTATGGGAACTCTTTATTGGTAGGGATTAGGGAAGATCTGCTGTCAAGACTGCGGGTCGTCCAGAATACAGCAGCCCGAATGGCCCTCAACAAACCGAGACACACCCATCACTGCCTTTGCGACGAGAATTGCACTGGCTCCACATCAGGAAAAGATCCATTTTTAAACTCCTTTGTCTAACATTCAAATCTCTCCACAGGCTAGGCCCGGCATATCTAAAAAAAAACAAGAATGGTATATACTGGGACGTCAGCGGAGACCCAGCAGCCAAAAGCTGCTCAGTCCCCGAAGAATCAAGAAAGGCAAAATGGGGGGTGCCGCTTTCTCCCACCTAGCCCCGAAACACTGGAATGGTCTGCCAGAAGACATCCGGGCCTGTACTAATTTGGCACAATTTAAGAAACGTCTAAAAACCTGGCCATTTTAGGGAGCCGTATTCAATCTCAGCATCATCTACTGTCTGTCTCCTGGGCATCGAGAGATCCCCCCCGGGGATGATTTGTTGCGACTTACAAATAGTAAATAATAATAAAATAATAATAATAATTAATGCTCTGGCTCTTCGTGTTCCTTGTCAAGGTCTTCTTCTCAGACTCTCTATCGCTAGTACAGAGTTACATCTATTCTCCATGTGTACGTACCTACAAAGAACAAGTCACCCAAGCAGAAATGGAAAACAGTATTTTATGCAGAAAGAAATTACGCTGCTCCACATGCCTGGGAGTGTATGTATGTGTATATGCATGAGCACGTGCAATTTCAAAGCCTGTGCGGTAGAAGGCTGCGGGCCTGCTGGATGGAAAGGAACACAAGCCTGAATGCCAAGAGGAAGCCATGTCTGATCTGCTTCGTAATTCAATTGATGGCAGCTGGACCTGCAAAAGTAAGGCAAACGCATCCGAACCACACTCTGGCCTAAAGTTATTGCTTATTTTTTTCTTTACAACGCCCCTTGTTCCCACTAACACATCATCTGATATCAGCTAAACCTCTTTTTAAAATGTTTTGCGGGTAGTAGTGTGAATGAAGAGATGATGGATGAAATGTGCCTTATTGCTCTGCTTAAACCTCTGCCTCTTTGCAAGTGAAAAATATATGTGGACTACGCTGCAATTGTTGAACCTATCTGTTTATCTAGTGAAATAATCCAGGCAGTCATATAAAGGAATTTTCAAAAAAGGTTTTCTACATTGGTGACATAATCTGATTTCAGGAATTACAGAGCTTTCACGTTTTCTGATTTCAGGGATGGCTGGACGTGCTTTTATTGGTGAGAATCCTGTCTATTTATTTGTGAAACCACCACCACATATATCAGAATGCAAAACAATATAATCTGAAACAGATATGCTACTAGCACTTGAGATGAAATTTGTGTGTTCTCTTTTTACTTCAGAGATGTAGCTAAAAATAGTTCAATGGGTGCAGTAGCAACAGGGCCCTGTTGTGTGAAGGGTCCTCTTCAGCCAGTTAGTTCTGTTTTCACAACAAGTCCAGGGCAGGGAGACAAATTTTCTTGCTTGCACCAGGGCCCAAAGTAACCTTGCTACACCATTGTGCTTTTGTATTTTTGTAAATTATGGACACATTATGGTACTATCTGCATAGTGCCTCTTCTGCATGCAGTTTCTAAAATGTTCTGCCTCTCCTCTTTGTGCACTGTTGAAGATCAGTCAGTCACTACTGACCCAGAGCAGGCATATATTTGAAGCTTCAAAAGGCTGTACTACATACATTGCCCTCTCCTAAATAAATAATTAGCCCCGTTAGTTGTATTTTCTGATGGACAAAACCAGTCAAATGCATGGTTTCTGCTGTTGCAGAGTCTGAGCTTTTATAATATTTCCATGGTTTTTCCTCAGATCTTCTTGTTAAGCTTATGGTGTGCTTGGAAAACAACTTCTTCAGTCATGGAAATAACTGTGGGAAAAATATCCAGCTGCTCTTAGATCTTGCAGCCCTAGGGTGGCTTCTGAACAACTTTTTGCCTGCCTCCCTCCATTTCCTGACCTCGCTTTTGCTGGTATTAGACCTCTGTCCACTTTACCATTGCTAACCAGTGCTAAAGTGCTTGTGGTATCTCCAGTAAACATAGTGTTATTGGTTCATCCCCATTTAGCATATTTAATGTACTTCTAAATCTTTAGTAAAGTGGTACTCCCTGTTACCAAGGCCTGTAAATCAAATGCTACTAGAGGGCCTGCAGCACTGATTGTCTCACCCACTTAAGTAGCCCTTTAACCATGCCTTAGGCCAGCAATTGCGGAGCTGAGTGCACAATTTTGCATTGCCATGTCGACCCAGCAAAATAATCCTTTTGCCAGGCCCAAACCTTACCTTTTTCTACATATACGTCACTGCTAAGGAAGGCCTTGGACAACACAGAGGGCAGGGTGCAAAGTATTTAAAAGGCAGGACATATACTTTTAAGTATTATACGTCCTGGTAGTGAAAAAACTCTCAAAGTCATTTTTCACTACGGAACAGCCTAACTCTTCCAGAGGATAACAATGGGATTACCTTATCACATTTTAGAAGTGTAATTTCCAATTGGGAAGAGATAAAACGTTAAAGTCTGGTGTCTTTGGAATCTTAATTTACAATCCTAATTCATGGCAAAGTTGGATTTTAAATTACAATTCTGAAAATGCCACTTTTAGAATGTTGGCATTTTCTTACTTATGCCATTTAGTGCCTGCTGCTGTCTCTGATCGCATGTCTGGGGTGTGTGACAGTTCGGCTATGAGTATTCCTCTTATGCAGCCACACACAATGGGAGCTAAGGTGTGACATGATGGGCCATCCTGGCAGGATGGCATGGAGGACATGGACCCAGCCTCACTTGCACCTGAATAGGCTGTGTCCTGTCCTCAAAAAAAGGGCTGCATACCCTCCTTGTGAGTTTGGAGCCAGGGCAGGACCTCTGTGCAATTCAAAGGCCCGTTGTTGAAGTCTCCCCCACTTCAAAGGCCAAACTGGGTAGAAGTACTGAACCTTTGACACCACCACTTCAGCACTATTCTGGAACCATGAAGTCTCTGCCAGGAAGAAGGACTGCTGTGCAGCTGAAAGGTATGCCACTCAGTTGGACTTCTGCTTTGCTGAACTCTGTCTTGCAGTACTTACTTGTCTGGGTGAGGGGACCGGACCGGTATCACTTGAACCCAGATCGACTCCAAGTGCAAGATGACTGGCCTCCTTATCTGAAGTCTCATAAGACATAAAAGACTTCCAATCATCCTGCTTCTGCACTTCCGACTATAGAATCTGTGAGTCTGCCCTGCCAAGTGAGGCCACAACTTTCCTGGACCCGTGGAAGTTTGCCTAAGGTGTTTCTCCAGCGGAGCCACTGCATTCCCTGCTAAGTGACGTATCCCTGAGCAGGACCAATGCAAGTTTTCGGCCGAGCGGCGCATCTGAGAGTAGGACCAATGCATGGCCGCTGTTGCTTGGATTGGATCCTTCGCAAACGACTCACATAGCCACTGCATCTCGCATCTGGGACCCACGCATCGCCTTCGAAATGGACACTCCGCAATGCTTTTCCTGGCGCAAGCGCCTCGCATACCTCGTCAACGATGATGCCGAACCTCTGCATAGCAGCTTTATCGCTCATCGGAACCGAAGCATTGTCTCCGCTGCACCTCGCATCCTCGGCACCGGCCTTCACATCAAAGCCTCCGTTGACAGGATCCTCGACGTATCAGGACCTTGCATCGCAGCCGTGCCACATCTCCAAATCAACGTTTTGACTCTGGTGCGCGACGCATCTCGGTAGCTGATCCACGCGTTGCTCTGCAACTAGGATTAAGGTACTTTGCCTGGCTGGGTCCCTGTAGCCGGTCTGCGCTCCATCCCGGTTGGGTCTGGGTCAAACTTTTATTTTGTCCCGGTACGGCATGACCAGATAACCCGATTAGCGCTTTTTGCTTCTAAGCGCTATTTTACAGTTTATTTTTTTAAACTCTATATCTCAAGTTCTACTTATTGGATATTTGTCATTTTGGTCTTGTTTTATTTATTAAATCAATCAAAGTATATATCTCTAACCTGGTGTGGAATCTTTTTGTGTGGTATTTTCACAATTTTACTAGTATTGCACAAATACTTTCATTGCCTCCGAGTTAAGCCTGACTTCTCTGTACCAAGCTACCAGAGGGTGAGCACAGGTTAATTTAGGGTGGGCTTCTGCCTTACCATGACTAGGATTGTGGTTACCTCTTGACCGGGGCTCATACCCCAGTCAACCAGGAGCCCAGGTTCCAACAGCTGCTAAAAGAAACTTGTTTTATCGATTGAACTAAAATGTAAATGTAAATGTATTTGAGCTTATATAGCGCACAGCTACCCGCAGTGGGTTTCCCGGCGCTTGCTTAGGGAACCCGTCCTGGTATTCCCCTGTGAGATATCCTGGCAGGGTATCCACAAGGTGAAAGCCAGGCATCCTGCCGCGAGGGGCCGTTGTGGAGATTAAGCAAGCTATTGCCCAGAGTCGCAGAGTGTGAACCCGTGAGTCGAGAAGGCACCGGAGCGAGAATTATCGAGTCCATGGAATTTTTAGCCCAAGATCCGCCGAGGCGGGGAATTGAACCCTGGTCCAGGGCCGATCTCAGCTTCCGGGTCTGCCGCTTCTAACCCCTGAGCCACACTTCTCCACAAATCCATGATTAAACAGTACTTCTTGCATCGCCATTGAGAGTGGCATCAATGTAGCTGTGCCACTACATCGCTTTTGGCCGCCATAAGTGTGGCAGGGTATGCTCAGACGTGAGTCCCTTGCTCACTTTGCCACTGGATTCGAGCAAGCTGGGCTGAAGACGGCTGGAATGCCAGAAACCGGTCCTCGGAAGCTTGTTTCCGGTCTAGGGAAGACATGGCTTGGCAGTTCGGGCTGGATTGTTCCCATGAGGCACAGGGTCAGACTGATTTGCATATGGCCATGTCTGAACTGGGGTGGCAGAGTGGGCTAAAGAACGGTGATGGATTAAACCAAGATCTTTTGACTGGGTGTGAGTGTTTGATTGATTCAGATGCTCCGTCCATCACCACCTCCTTTTGTACCGCTTTTGGCCGCCTTAAGTGTGGCAGGGTATGCTCAGAACTGAGTCCCTTGCTCACTTTGCCACTGGATTCAAGCAAGACGGGCTGAAGATGGCTGGAATGCCAGAAACCGGTCCTCGGAAGCTTGTTTCCGGTCCAGGGAAGACATGGCTTGGCAGTTCGGGCTGGACTGTTCCCATGAGGAACAGGGTCAGACTGATTTGCATATGGCCATGTCTGAACTGGGGTGGCAGAGTGGGCTAAAGAACGGTAATGGATTAAACCCAGATTTTTTGACTGGGTGTGAGTGTTTGATTGATTCAGATGCTCCGTCCATCACCACCCCCTTTTGTACCGCTTTTGGCCGCCATAGGTGTGGCAGGGTATGCTCAGACGTGAGTCCCTTGCTCACTTTGCCACTGGATTCGAGCAAGCCGGGCTGAAGACGGCTGGAATGCCAGAAACCGGTCCTCGGAAGCTTGTTTCCGGTCCAGGGAAGGCATGGCTTGGAAGTTCGGCTGGACTGTTCCCATGAGGCACAGGGTCAGACTGATTTGCATATGGCCATGTCTGAACTGGGGTGGCAGAGTGGGCTAAAGAACGGTGATGGATTAAACCCAGATCTTTTGACTGGGTGTGAGTGTTTGATTGATTCAGATGCTCCGTCCATCACCATCGCCTTTTGTACCGCTTTTGTGCCACTACATCAGCCAGAAATTACTTCTCTACCATGACTTTCAGCCATTAGCTATGAACTCCCTCATTTAGGACTTACCTGTAAGTGGATATACAAGTCAAAAATGCCTACTATCGTGTCACCAGACATTTTTACTGAACTTTAACGCAGTTTTTTGTCTATGGTTTCAACTCACACCAACTACAAGAATGTTTAAAGCACACTAAAAAGATGCAGAATTTTGGGCGATAACATGTTCAATGTTATGATCCTGCATCGTTTCTTCCAAGTCTCTACTGTAGCAGTGCTGACTGACGGTAATGGCATTACATCTGCTCATTTGCCATGGGCAAAACGTAGGCCTTTTGGTGTGCTCTGTCTTCCCAAAAAAGACTTCTACTATTTTGGACATGTGCCCACGAAGGCATCTTGTTGATTTCTAATGCAATGAGGTGATCTCCCAGGACAGAAAATATCACATATTGTTGAAAAAGTTTGAGTGAGGGTGCTAATTAAAAGATAGCAATTCCAAGGAAAACGCTTTTTGAAGGAATTTTGCATTGAAAGAATACCATCTTTTCAGGGTACAGATGATGAAGAACGCTCAGAAACATGCTCCCACCATGACAAACGTCAGTGTCCTTGAGAATAATCTTGACCAACTCAGAGGATTTTTTTACCTGCCCAATATGTGCCGAGTCATCAAACTAGGTATGTGGCTTTGGCTTTGAGTTTGATTCACCAGATAAATATGTCATGCAAATGTACCCACTCAATCAGAGTACCACAAGGAATAAAACAATTGTGGGAAGCTCAATCTTGCATGAGGCACCCAAATGTAAGCCACTGGCAGCTTCATCATCCTGCTTGGAACAGTTTACAGTAGCTGTTCCTAAGTCACGGAGGACTCCCACTTGACTTATCTAAGGTCCGGGAGCTGATCTCAAGTAAAGCCTTAGGCTTGCCCCACTGGAATAATCATCACTCTGAATAAGCTTCTATGTATGTATGTGTGTGTGTATATGTTTGGTGTTTCTATATGGCCTATAAAGACCACTACATCACAGAGGATTAGCCATCCTCAACCCAACTTCCTCTCCTATTACTTCTTGACTTTAAGCTCTTCTTTGACCATGTATAGCACTCCACTGACCCTTTGGCTGGGCTTGCCATATAGGATCATCTTCATCTGTGGTCCAGAGGGCATCATCTACGATGTGTAAGGTAGCGATCTCCATGCTGCAGCATAATCTGAAGCCCGACTGGTAACTGTGCAGAAAATGCTTAGCACTGATGGGATCTTGTAAATGATTATAGACTACTTTTTCAATGATCTTGATGATGAATGGTAGGTGAGTGATGGGCCTTCAGAGCTTCTGGGAAGATAGCTTGAGTGAGAGATTCATTGACAAATGTAAGTAGGGGTAAGAGAGCATCCTCAGAGAGGTCTTTGATGAAGGACAATTATAAGGTGTCATCTTCATAAACAGTGGCTTTGAGGGAGTTGAGTGTGTAGCAAGATTTGGGACAAGATAGGGTTTTGAGGGCTGACCATTACATGATTGTATGGGAAGGAGTGTGTGTAAGAGGTAAATAAAGGAAGCTTGTTGGTGTCACGGTGATACTGGAGCTTCTGTTTTTCCACTGAAAGAGGTTGGTGGCATTACACTTTTTGGTGGAATGAGGAATAGTTGGGTCTGGCAGGGGGTCGATATAGTGCCTGATCGTCATGACCAGAGTTCTGCTTCGGTTGATGCCTCACTGATGGATGGTGCTGATATAGTATTTTGCTATAGCTGAAATGATGAGTGTTTGCGGAGCGCCTTCAGTATCAAGAAGCCCTCAGGAGTTCTGTTTCTATAGGATTATCTTTCCTATCTGGATCGTTAATGGATGTAAAAACTGCTTGCACCTGCCAGTCTGCTTTACGACATGTGAAGGTCCCACTCGGACGTCATTGAACGTCTGCTTCACTTGCATGTCAGTCTCAGTTGGACCTCCCTGAACTCCGTGAACATACCTAGTCTATCCTCATCCTTGGCCACTTGGGCTGTCTAAGAGACAGCTCTTGCTAAGGAGGGAGCCTACCTTACAGTGAGTAGAGATGAGGCCACTGTGGCGGTCAGGGACAGATGCTTGATTTTCCAGTTGCCATGCAGCCAAAATTAATTTTTATAACAAATCCACCAACTGCACACTGCCTACATTTCAGTAAAAAATGAAATCTTAGTTTTCTTGTCTTATTTTCCAGAGCTTGATATCCACACAAGGCATTTTGCAGCATAGGAGGATTTGTGCGAGTTATTTTTCCCACCTTAAATAGTACAGCAAAAACAGAGGACACCTCACAGACCTCTTGGTAACACTAGAGAACACTATATCTAGATTGGGAGTTAAAATTACTCACATCATTCTTAAAAATGAAATTGTTGCAAATGACAAATGCATTTTGCACATTCTAATTTATAACTCGCTGAGCTTGAAATTCTGCACTGATCCATAGCGGAGGTGTTTTTTTTGTATTCCATACTATATTCGTCAGAGGGAGCACAACTGAAAGTGTTGCCAACTCGCAGAGTATGCCATGGGGCCGGCGTACTTGGCACTTTCCCTGTGTGTTCTGTGGCTCAAATAACAAATGTAAGCCCCAGTAATGTTGCCATGATTTAAAAAATAAATAAAAAATAAAAAAATTGAGTCCTCTGACTTTCAGTTTTGAGTAAAATGGTTCAATTTTACTTCTATTTTACAAAGGGGCAGAAGTCTTCAAACCCTGGAACCTCTGAAAGAGCAGGCTGTTTTTTGATTTCAGTAAATTTTATTGAAAATTATTGAAAATTATATTTACATGGTGTGTGACATATACATGGTGAGTAAGGTTTCAGAATGGTTTGAAAGCCAGTTAATTTAAAGCTGTCCAAGCTGCACATCTGAAAATACCCTGGCCCAAGTCATGAGAAGGAAGCCGCCGATGAGGAGTAAGTAATTAACGCGGAGGCCCTCCGCACACAGACCCGAGCTAACTTCCTCAGCTGTTCCACTTCCAGGACGTTGATAGATTCACTCACTCTTGCGACAAGTGCCATTGCGTGTCATTAGCATCGAGCAGTCAAAATACACTACTGGGAGCCTGTCGTCGCCCCTCTTTGTTAGAAAGGACGCAGAAATGACACAGCTCTTAAATAGGCATCAATGCGGTTATAGGGTAGCGCCCCCAACTGGAAGAACACAGGAACATCATTTCAAAATGCTAGCCATCAGGAAAATACTTTGTTTATTTCTAATAACAATGCTTATCTTTTAACTGTAATATTTAACGAGCATAACAATGCTACAAAGATGGTTGTTTATATGAGAAAAAGGCCTGTTTGTGACTTATTTTGACACCTAACATTTGGTCTTCTCTTTTAATGTACACTATAATAGAGCTCATAATGTTCATTTCCATCTGAAATTACTTAGCAGGATCAAGGATTTCATCCCAGAATCAGATTTAGAAATTGCATAGAATTCTCTTACAATCTCATGGCTAGACTGTGAAAGTTCTATTCTTATTGGTGTAAACAAAACCCATCCTACTTCTCTAAAATGTGATCACTTCAGATCTTACCCCAGGGCCACCTGAATGATGTGGCAGGGGAAGACCAAATTATGCGGCAGGGCTGATCTAATGCATTTTATTATCGTATTACCTCAATATTTTGACATTTTTACATATACCATCATATGGGCAAAGGTTTAATCTCATTAGAACCAGTTTTAAATCCAAGTACAATAACAGAAATGAGACAAGTCAAACTTTGCGAGAAGCTTTGCATTGTGTGGTAACGTGCTTCTGCGTTTTTTTTGGTAGCACGATCTGTTTGAGCTAGAAATATATTTTTTTGTTAATAGTTGCAGATGATGCAGCAGAGGATGGATTAGATGGCAAATGTAGCAAATCAATAATCATACAAAAACGCTGCGGCTGTAAAATCGCATAATTCCAGTGGCCCTGTCTTACACTCGGCACACTACAATGGCTTCTGATTTAAGGCAGAAGTTGCAAAAAGCTGGCTTGCATAAATCACAAAGCTATGCACAAGGGTACAATCAATTATTTTACTCCAAAACATGCTTTTTCTGGAAGCACACTCTGTCTTCGTAGCTTTGACACCTTTCTGCTCTCGCTCAGTCTGTTGCCTTTTGTTCTCTCTATAAATTTCCTCTACCCGTTCTTCCTATGATTTGGTATTATGTTTTGTCTATTCTGGACTCCTGGCAAATTTAGTTAGTATTTGTAAAGTTCTCGGATACCCTGTTGGCCTTGGATGTGCTAAATGAAAATGTGAAAATAAATGGATGAAAATAAGAAAAGTACAATGAGAAAATTCCCTAAGACAACAATTAAATGTTCTCCTCAAGTGAGTCAAACTAGCACAGTCAGTCTATTGCATGGAATGGTGATGTCGACAGATGTTGCATTTTATTAAACCATGCAGCTAACTGTGCTGAATATCACCAACCTTAAATTAACTCATAAACATGCTCAGAGGTGGCACGAAGGAGTTAAGCAGAATATGAATGAGTCAGTTGGGTCCAAGCAGACTCGGCCTTTCATCGTCGGCACACAACTGCTAGCTGAAAACCTCACTGTGCCCATTCTCAAACGTTGGGTCCAGAGTAGACTATGAGGGTAAGTATTTAACACTCAAGAAGAGCTCATATTCTCAGCCAGCAAACATCATGATGAGGGTGAGTCTACTGTTCTGCTATTTGCTTGGACAATTTCAAACCACCATATTACCTCCCATGCTGCTCCAAGCTGTGAAATGGGATTCTACGCAGGGCTCGAGTCGGGGTACCACGCGGGTGGACGGCGTCCCCCACTTATTTTACTGGGTGGACGCCGTCCCCCCTGCAAACAGCTGGACTTAACTATTTGACCTCTCTGGGACGGGATCGGAGCCACCTTTCGTGACGTCACTTCCTGTTGTGACGTCACTTCCGGTAACCGTGTCCCCCCACTTCTTTTTTTAGGACTCGTGCCCTGATTCTACGACTGTGAAACTGACAACCCTTGCCTACAGCCTGTTGAGGACTCCTATTTTTTGGGGTGGGCAGATGCAGCTGGTATCATCAACATTCAATGGAAAGCAATAATAAAATAAAGAGACAAAAACATGTTCAATCGCCTATAAAAAACAGTTTGAAAGAATACGATGAAAAGCAGAGGTAAGTGCAAAGAAAGCCTTAGGGTGGCTCAGAGAGGGAAATGTGAACTATTATTTAGGACTGTGTTTCTCTGTTTGAGAGTGCAAACCAGATGAAATTCTGATGAGCGAATTGAGATAACCTCAACTATCCTTACCATCACCACTTCCTCCAACACGTCTGGCTCTCTGGTGCACTGGCTGTCGATCACAGACTCCTCCGCTGGGGATGCTTATTACACAAAAATGTTTACTGCAACAGAATTCTGTACAATGCACACTGCAACCTCTCAAGAGACAGGGAACAAACTTGGGCTGGTGACTGACAGTTTACGCAAACTCCTCACATAAGTACAAGGCATGTTTGTCTACCAACCTGTGGGACGGAAAGGTAAAAGGCAGAAGGCAGTCTTCAACCAGTAGCTTCAACCAGTGAAATTGTGAAACCCTTACTGGTTTGCATATAGAAATCTAAAGTTATAACATATGAATGTTCTAGTGTCATTGAAAATTTAGCAAGAAAAAACACAATAGTCCTTTAACTGTTGCTCTGGTGTTCTCCTTTTTCGAGTAGGAATTTTAAAATTTAAATAAAAAAATGTAATGGCGATTCTAAATTCCCCCAATAACTTTCCCTGTTTATTCGAAGGCAAGCGAAGCAGAACCAACAACGTTCGCCACAGTCTTTGAGATGCACACCGAGCTGTATTGCCTTTACCTGCTCCCTTTCTCGCAATATCGAAAGCTGACACATCAACAGCGCCGCCTCCACTGTGGGAAACGCGGCACTGACGGCCCTGCGGGGGCCTGCGCGCGCTTTCGGTTTCTTCCGCGAGCCTCTGCCTGAGACAGGGCTTCTAGAAAGTTGTTGGCTGCCGCCCAAGCAGGCAGAAGGAAGCCGTGTCCCACACTCCCCCTGGGATGTAACGTAATACGCATCCGCGGGGCCTCGCTCAGTTGTGGTGGCGCACAATGCTAGGCCAGTGAAAGAAGGGCCCTGGCTGCCACAGCCGCCATGAGCTCAGGGTCACCTGCTGCTCGGGGGCTAGCAGGCCAGTTGTTGACATAATAAGCACCCCCCTCAATGTTAATTACAAGCCGCAGTGTACAATGATACAATCTGCTTTAAGGCACAGTGTCGTTTGCGCGTAAAGTGGAACAGTGGAAAAAGAGAACGGATAAAAGGCGTCAATCTGGCTACGTGGTATCAAACGACCCACAGGAGCATAGTGAATTCATTTTATTTCAATAGCTACAATTGCAAGTTCTTTAAAAACATTTACTTGGATTACCAACTTCCAAGGGTACAAACAGAACAGGAGTTATTGTATTAACTCCCTTGTAGCATGCATAAGCCAATGCAAATACAGATAATGGTTTACATAGGACTGACAAGGGTTTAAGAGAAACAAGCGTTTGATAATTTCGCTAAAGCAATCTTTGATACCACATAGGCTGAGGAGGAGTAGATTCAATGGATACCTTGATAAAGGTAGGAGGAAGCGTCCCTTCACAAAGGTGTCTCCCTCATGCACAAATGCCCATTACACGATGGAGAGGAGGTGAAGATTCTGCCAGATGGATTACAGATTCCCGGCAAACACCATCAGCACACAAATTTCAATGCTGCAAGGGCTTTGTGGTACTAAGTGCCCATTTCCAACCTGTAGGTGGGTGCCAGTACGGCCTTTCAACCCGGAGCACCCTCGGGTTCATAGAGTCCTCAGAGTTCCCCCCAGGAAGGTGTGTCGGACGACCACTGGGAAAACTAGAACCCTGGGCACAGGACACAGGTCCCCTTCATCCCATAGCCCTGGTAACCGTAGGCTACTTTTGCTTGTGGAGAAGACAAGCCTTTCGATTACTGTGACCACTATGGGGAGTTTCCTGGACTCTATGCTGTGCACGGCCGCCAGGGTAAAACAGAGGCATGAGTATGCTGGTTCATGCTACTTACGTAGCCCATTCGGGTATCGACCTCGAAGGGCATTTCTCTCCCCACTCATTTCATGCGACACTATGAACTCCGGTTACTCCGCTCCATTCCAATACACTTTATACTTGGGTCCCAGCTGTCTCTCCCACATCACTCTCATCAGTTACTGCCAGAACTATCTGGCCCTTTATGCCCTCAACACAGTGACCATTGGCACCAGACACCTTTTTTGCTGAGCTTGCATTCAAGACAATGGTGAGCCACTCAGTCCCAAGGCGACTTTCCTTGTCCCCGAGAAAGGTATCCCTATACGGACACTTGAAATCACTTGAATAGTTAGTACTGATGTTAGATGCTGTATCAGCACACGAGTTTCACTCAATGTGACCTGGAGCTGATGGGGATCTATAGCCATTGCCATTTATGTGCACCCAGTTCGAATGAAGAATTGTTATGATTTTCAAAAGTTAGAAATCTGCTAGGGCTTCGAAGGACATGTGCAACCAGACCTCTTGAAAACAGTCACTGGACCAAGGTCTGTTTCTGCTGTGAAGAAATGGGTGGAATGGGCAAAATGAAAGAAGGAAATGAGGATAACCACTGACGTCAATGTAAACACATATCCACTATGTCATTAAGGCTGGGTTTAGAGCAGTGATATTCATCATAATGGCTTGCTTCATATGGTACTTTATATTGCAGTTCTGCCATTCATTTGGGAATTTTTCACTACAATTTCCACTGCAGGATCTCGTTTGATCATGCACTGACACTGACTTTTTAAAAAGTTAGTTCTGACTTGGTCTGGTTAATGTCCAATGCACACTGCACCCAATTTGAAGGATCTCTTTGGAAAGGCTTGGGATGTCAGGGGTCACTTCTAGCAGTGGAGGAGGCGAGGGACACTTGTGTCAATGCATGATGCTAAACTGGAACACTCATCAGTTTATCTAGGGTGAGTGACACAGAGCCAGTGGAAGGAGATCTCACTTTGCCTGAGGTAGGAGAATGTGACTATGCTCTGACCAAGACAGTCCTCTCATAATGAGGGAAACTGGTAGAGTCAGCAGATGAAAGTAACTTGCATTGATCAATGGCACATATGCAATACACAGTGAGTGAGGACCAGCAAAGACAGAGGATTCCAAAAAGTTAGGAACTTTTATGGAAATGGAAATACTCTCACACTACATTTTACAAGAAAATAAGGGTAATGAAAGTAACAGAAGATGTCAAAGGGGACTCAAGATGGACTCCTCTTGCCACATTGTCCAACTGGAGACATGGCCGACACCACAAAGAGGAAGCAATTGCACCACAGGAGCCTTCCATGACTTGAGGCAAGAAACGTAGTATGATTTCACGCGCACCTCAAGAAAAGACCAGTATAATCCAGGTCAGAGTAATGGAGATGGAGAGCACTCTGAGCCCTATGAATGCGAATAACAATGTAAACAATCTTCAGTAAAGGCAAACAGCACTCAAAGGGATAGCCATAAGACAGACACCAATGACTTCCAACAATGTGCAGTTATCATTGACAATGCCAAATCTTTAGGGGGTTATTCTTAACAATAAGCTATGCCTAAAAATACACGTCATCACTATAGCTAAATGTGAGTGTTTATTACTGCCCCCTATGTGGGAAATTTGCCAATGTATTCCTGGATCTCATCTGAAGACCCTGATCCAATCCCTGGTGCTAGAAGGATAGATTATGGCAACCCCCTACTAACTGGGTTTGTCCCACTGAAAGCAGAAATTCATGACACAGCATGTTTTGTTTCTGATACGAAGAGAACATATAACAAGCAAGGGCTAGCTACACAATGTGATGCATCGCCCACAAAGTTCTACGTATTGCCAAGCCAGATTACCTTCAACCGAAAGAGTGGGAACTCGACTACATTCTGGAATTCCCTTTTCCCACATCTACAAATCACTACATCGCTGGACACTTTCAAGCCTGAGCTAAAACTTCTCCTCTTTCAAATAAACCTACCATGAGCTCCTATGAAACTCTGATATATGATACATTTCTGTCTAGTTTCTTCCTCTTTTCTTTCTCATGTCCTATTCTGAGCTGGTCCTTCTACCACAGCCCTCTTTTTCTCGTGTGGTTCATATTCACATTTAACACTCGCTATATTTTTATTTCCCTCCCACTAGGTTTGCATTACTGACATAATTTCTTTTGTATATACTTCTGCTTAGTCGAACTTTATTGGGTCTCCAAGTAATATCTCTATGTTCGGGAATCTCTTCTGGGTTCTTATCACTCTCCTCCTCCTTTCCCAAGTATTACATGTGCAGCTTTCAAATGCTTTTGCTCAAGATGATGTTTTATTCCTACTAGGTCAATTTTGTTCTTGATTTTACTGACACTTGCATCTAATTGTATCACTATCTCTTTGAAGCGGTCTAACGTCTTCGGGCCAAGATCACACTATATAAAACTGCATAAGTGAATAAATAAAAAAAAAAAATAGTGAACAGAAGTAAAACAATTGTCAAGTATTCCTACTATGCAACTTTCTGCACTATTTTAAGTTTAACGCGCACTATAGTTAATTAGGCACTTTAATACGAAGCCTTTATACCTGCAGAGTGATTTCTTCTGATTTGTGTGCTGGCATTTTAATAGAAAGACTTTATACCTGCAGAGTGCTTTCTTGTGATTTATGTGCTATGGGTTATAGAAGGGTAAACCGCCTCCACTGAACAAATATCTCAACGTATATAGGATATAAGAATCACAGAGTAGAGCGGAGAATATGTGCCTGCTGAGCATGTTCGGAGTAGCACCATGTCAATTTTCACCAACACAGGTGAGATTAAAAACGTGTTATATCCGGTGCATAAAAGTGAAATAAAGATTACTGTAAAACTAGATGGAGGCAAACTTTGACTAACGGACAGCAGGGGAAGATACAGCCCCAAGGGGGTTTTTTATGGGTTTACTGCCTGATGCAAAAGGAAGATTCACAATGACAGAAAAGTACATGAACAAAGGAATGCATAAGAACACTATTTTTGCCACATACTACCCAATGTCTTGGGCCTTCATTCCACAACCAAAGAGGAACAAACAGGCGTCTTCACCGGTACCTCACACTACCAGTTCGCCAGGCCTGAGACCCTAGCTCCAGTGCATGACAAAGTGCGTGTCTATTACACCAATAGTATACAACTCTAGTGTTGTAAACATAAGGAGCTGTGTCATAATGTGTGGAATATGTGCCTGTACAGTCTGTCTGAAATCACATCAGAGTCACACACAGGAGATAAACAGCACCCACATCTCACATGCTTTGGCAGAAAAGACAACAGCAGTTCACAAGGGCCATCAGTCCACTCAGTGTGGTATACTGAGCAGCATTTAAAGCCAGGCCGAAAGCACAGTGGTGAATGACTGTCAGGCTCCCCAGAAGACTGTTTTGTTCTTCCCACAATGACCTTCACGATTTATGAAAGAGACAGCTTTTTATATGAAAACGGAAACTAATATTTCAATGCCTGGTTTTGACATCCTGGACCACCAACAAAAACTACAAAATAAAAGCCCTCAACTGGCTAGTGAGCTCATCATTTCAGTATGCCATCTAAAACTTGAGTCTCCCCTAAGAGCGATCCAACCGAAGTGTGGATATCAAAGGCGAACGAGCGGGATCAAATTATCAGCGGACTTGTTTGTATCGTACTACACGGCGGCAGCGCCAAGGTCAAAATCCAGACGGGGACTGTTTATACCTTATATTTAGTAACATTCAAAGCAGCTTCTGTTTATGGGCTTAGAAAGATATGCATTTCCTAATCCTTAGCGACAACATAAACAGGAGGAAGTCTAGGCACTGGACAATGGCACAAATAAAGAGAAATTGTACACTGGATTTTTTGCAAGAATTTCTCCATAGCTGAAGGAAAATGAGCCAGCTCAAAATGTGATCACAACCATTTATAAAATGTGCTTCTTTAATTATCATTGAAGTGTTGCTCTGTGTAGAGATAACAAAAAAGATCTCTTTATCCAGTCCTCCATTGGAAGCAATCACCAATAATAGGGATTGCAGACTGTTCTTTTGCTTCATGATATCTTCTGGAGTATTGAGACTTATTACAATATCATAACTGAAAAGAATAAGTTACTCACTGTTGTAAGAACAAAGTACAAAAACATGTAAGTAATCAGTACTCACACAAGAGAATCATTACTTCAACATCGAAGACCTCAGGATTCCTGCACACACACGCTCTTGATGTATTAAAGGGCGTGCAACTCCCTTGATTCAGTCCTGTTGCAAGAGCAATTGTTTCTTCACTCTTGTCAGCCTCACTTACAATATCAACTTGACGCACAATGCTACAAGTGCTAAAACAACAGTTGATGGACAAAATGCAGAACAATGTCATACATTCACCCCAGTACAGAGATCTGGGCCTAAATCCATCGTTATTTTGCACTCCACACCACCCCACTTCAGACATGGCCATATGCAAATCAGCCTTGACCCTGTGCCTCATGGGAACAGTCCAGCCCGAACTGCCAAGCCATGTCTTTCCTGGACCGGAATCAAGCATCCTAGGACCGGTTTCTGGCTATCAGCTGTCTTCCGCCAGGATAGCTTGACTCAAGTGGTGTGGAGAGTATGGGACTCACGTCTGAGCATACCCATCCCACTCAGGGTGACAAATGCAAAAACAACAGTTGATGGACAGAATGCAGAACAATGTCATACATTCACCCCAGTACAGAGATCTGGGCCTAAATCCATCTGGAGCAGGCAAGTCAGAAGTTCTAAACGGTCTATGATTTTATATGGTACATCGAAGACAAACACTTGAAATCTCCAGGCTCCTGTTACTTAGCAGAACTGTGTTTCTAAGCTGCAGTGCGGGATTAAGTAAAGGGAATATTTATACTGAATGGCAAAAAAATCTCTGGCAAAAATAGTGTCCAGAACTATAGGGAGACTTGAGCATTTGATCAAGTCAGCTGCATCTCAGCTTTAATTAGCAAGTACCTTAACAAACATGCGCCATAGGGATACGTTGTCAAAAACCCTTGATGCCAAGCAACCAACCAAATGAAATAACCTGCATTGGCAGGACCTACCTCTGACCACTAGCCTAAGACATTTCCTGTGGCTGTTCTGGATTGAAATGTTGAAGCTACATATGTTAAGCCAGCGATCACTCATAGCTCATCGTCTGCTTTGGTGGTAGAACTATGCCATCTTCTCACTTTTTCACTTTTCCAATATGGGGACTGGTTAATTGGGTAGGATCCATGACATGTCTTAGGTTCCCAGGAATATTTGCGACAGTGAACTAAGAGTGAAATATCTCTGGTCTCAGGACCCATTTGTAACAAGCTATACACCTTCTAATTCGAGGAAAACTCCAAACTCATTTTTAATATCTGACAATGAGGAAGCGGCTTTGTAGCTTATTTGGGTGACCACAGAACTGTAGGATCATCCTCATATTCCAAGAGCCCCATGAGGTGGGTGTCTCATATATGCAGCCAGGGAGTGGCTGCAGGACGTACAGAGAACTGTGGGAACTTCTATCCCTGGGCTACCCATGAAGCTTCTGGTTCTCCACGGTCTTCTCTGAAATATGGATGTCTATTGAGGTAAAAGGTACCAGTAGAATCTACTCCACACTAGAAGTACCAATGCAGACTGAACAGGGCCTAGCAATAGCGGAGAACCTTTGGCGCAGGCTCAGTGGCAGAGCGGGTATGGCAGGAGGACAAGCATGGCAATATGACTGGATCATATTGTGTAACCAAAGTGATTATTAGAATTCATACCAAAGCAGCAATGCTTAAAGAAGGGTCACAACACTGTGGAACAAGGGTTACTGAAAGAAACTGGGAGCATGTCTATGAAAAAAACGATTCCTCAACTAGAGCTTTTAAAGACCCTCAAAAGAAAAGTACATATTGATCACCACTCGCTCTACTCTTTATTAATTGTTTTTTTTTAGTTTTTGTGACTAGAAGTGGAGGGCAACCGTTAGGCATTGGTAGCAGATACTAAATCAAGCATATTAATATTATTACAAGACATTCTCTTCGAATTGGTATATACAACATGAACAATAATAATCATATCCCTGAAGGAACAGGTATGGAGGCTTAGTGGACTAATGCATCCACTGTAAGGACCTGTGTTTGATCTCCTGGCCACAGATTCAGATCCCGATGGGTCCACTCAGCCTTTCATCCTTCTGGGGTTGATAAAATGAGTACCATTGAAATGGGTAACAGTAAACATTTGTTATTCAGCGGTAAGATGCCCATGGGTGAACATGTGCCTTAAAAATGCACGTTATGTTATGGTATTTTATGTAAGGAACTGTAACAGGTTCATCATTTTTGTCTGTAAAACATTAAAAACACACATTCACCTGCTCAACTCACTTAGGTACAGATATTGGAGTCTATACACAAAGGCATTTTGAAGTAAGGTAGTAATCCTGCAGTAGACTTTTACGTACTCTTAAATGCCTTTGTGAATTGGTTCCAAAACATCTAAAATGGGTGTAAAATTGGAAGAATATTCCTGCACAATTAGTATACAATAGAAAGGACTGCAGAGGAAAAGTCCTGATGCAAATGAGTGAACATCTTTCTGAGATTGTGCCAGCACTATATGTGTGCCGATGCGATCTGTAATACAGAATGTGGAGAAGTGTGGCTCAATGGTTAGAGCGGCAGACCCTGATGGGTTCAATTCCCCGCCTCGGCGGGTCTTGGGCTCAATTTCCTCGGACCTGATAATTCTCGCCCCTGTGCCTATTCTAATCATGGGTCCCACTCTGCAACTCTGGGCAATAGCTTGCTTAATCTCCACAACGGCCCCAACAGCGCTGGGATGCCTGGCTTCACCTTGGGGGTGCCCAGGAGTGGACATTTCACAGGGAAAAGACAGGAAGGGTTCCACAGCGGTATGCGTACAGCGCCAGGAAACCCCGGTTGGGGTATAAGTGTGCTTTACAAGTAAAATTTATTTCATTTCAAGGAGCCTCACAAGTCTCTTCGGGCATTTTGCTGTTATAGAAGGAACCGAAGTGCAGAAGGTATATGCACACGCTAGTTGAGCTCCCAGCCACAAAAGGCATGATTTAGAGATTGTAGAAAGGGTTCTCTTTCGCAAAGGTAGCAGAGTACCTTCTCCTCCAAACTGAAGGACCCCCGTTCTCATTTAGAGTCAGGGCCCTTCAGTATGTCGACGGAGGAGACTACTCCATCTCAGCCACTGACAGACAGGTTTGTCGGCCCGACAGAGTAAGGAGTGTCAGAGGTTTTGCTTTTTGTCTGCCCGTAATATTTCAAATGGGTGTATAAATGACAAGTTGAAATGTCGTCATATGGGTCTGTCATGTTGATGGAGTTGTCCGTCAAACTTTCAATGCACTGACAGGAATCGTCCTGGTGGTGGTTCCTGTCAATGCAAGAGATGTCAGCTGGACCGACGGACATCTATGAATTTAGCCTGTGGGTGCTTCATCAGGGCGACAGGGTACTTTACTCCATCACCCTGATGGAGTACGTCCCTTCCGCCAAACTCTAAATCTGGCCTTTGTTCTAATTCAACCTCTGTGGTACTTTTTTTTACACATTCTAAGATACACTTGTGAATTGGTCCCAAAACATCTAAAATTTCAACAAAATGGTAATAGGGAGTTGGGAATTTCAGGGTTGATTCACAAAGGCATGTAAGAGTATGTAAAAGAATTCTCTGTGCAGTCGCAGCTTCTTCAGGTAAGCACGGTGGGGGGAATCCACAGACGACTGAATAAGATTTATTTAAATTTTCCTATTCCGTCTTCTGTCGACTACCCTGTCCCGGCTCACCACGCTTACCTAGAGGAGCCGCTACTGCTCCTGTGGCACCACTGCAGTACTGTATCGGTATGTACACAGTGATGTAGCGTCCAGCCAATAGTATAACTATTACAATAAATTCTCATGGACACACACGCATCATAAAGACCCTCTTTTCTGCAGTTTCCTTTCTAAACGGTAGCAGATGCTTAAAGCTGGTTATGTCAGTATTATTTTTAAAAAATTGCCCCGCTGATCAGAAGTGTCCTAAGCAACTGAGGAATTATCAATGTGTTCATTTTTTTAAATTTCATTTTTGCATTAGACGTAGAAAGAAACAAAACGATACAAAAACTCCGTTCAAGCTCCCTCTTAACCAGAATGCGCGCGCCTCTGCAGCCCATGACGCACGCTGCGGATAAACAATGGCGGAACCACTAACTGCCTGCACGGCTCACAGTGGCACTTCTAAGCCCAGCCACTTTCTCACCTCTGCTGGCAAGCCCTGCTTTCTGGCTGCGCACAAAACCACAATGTGGGAAGGAAAGCCTGCAACAGAATGAAAATAGAAAGTGTCGAGGGCCTTGGCAGAAGGACACTAAATAAAATAGAGTAGTGAGTCATGCTGGCAGTGAACCCACCTCAACCCCATCAAAGGCCTTGGCAAGATGCCTCAGAGGAGACCCCGGGCTTTTGCCAAGCCACGAAACACCACAATTATTATCGCAGCAGCCATCAACAAAACAGACTCTGTAAACGGACTTGTTGGCGCATAGATTAAAAGAAACTATAAAAGGAATGGCAGCTGTTTGTGCAGCTCTGTTCGCAACGTTACTCTATAAAGAAAATACCAATATAAAACATTTTTTTTAAAAAGAGGAAGAAGCGAACTACCAAAATATTTAAAGACAAAGTATTAAAAATTAACACTTCCTGACAAGCTAAAAGCTTAGCCCTGTTGAGGATTTGCTTCGATGCTGGCTCCACTGCACCAGTGCTTCGCCTTACGTGTACAGCACTAAGAGAAGCATTGCAGTACCAGACAAATGTAAAAGTTACTGCAGGTTGTATGTTATTTATTTCACCCCCTCAGGTACATTATCCACAGAGGCCGTGGTTGAAATGGAATTCAAGAAGTATAAGTGCTAACTGTTCAAGAGTACCTGTGTGCACCTGAGAAGTGCTGGTACTCTCTCATTAAAGGTACTGACCCCCGCCAGGGCCGGCCTTAGGCATGTGCAAGCTGTGCACCTGCACAGGGCCACCAAATCCCAGGGGCCACCACATCAATATATATCCTTAATATAATAATCCTCTGAGGATGGATACATATTTGTGTGGGGGCCCCTGGCAGGGATTTGGTGGCCTCTGGCTCTATACAACTTCCAAACACCATGACCCCCACTCCTCACTGGCCTCCGCGCTCCGCCCCACCCGGACCCCCTCTTCCGGGGCCCCCTACCTACGCTCCCTGCCCAGGGCCACCATGAACCTAGAGCCGCCCCTGCCCCCGCTGAGATGTGCAGTGCAGCTGCTGTCCCTTTCGTCGTGCAGATGTGGTACTTGGTCAACCAGATCTCGTTCTGTACATACTGAAGCTGGACAAACACAACAAAGGTGTTGTAAATTTAAAGCCAGGCCCCCACTGGACACAGCAAAGTGCTTGAAAATCACACACACAAGTGTAGTTCTGGTCTGTTCCCGGATAAAGTAAAGACCTGTCGGCTAATAATGGGATCACCTGCATTGGAAGACCAACTAAAATGCGGCCAATCTGCAGATGTAGATACATAAGCAAAGTAGGCCAATTATCCTTACACCAAGGGATTTATACGGGAATGTCTGACTTACTAAGGGTGTGCGCCTTGGTAGCTGGAAATGCAGACATGAAGGGATTTATACAAGGATGTATGCCTTACCAAGAGTGTGCCAAACAGGCTCAGTATCCTTACACTAATACATTTATACAGGAATGTCTGACTTAGAAGGATGCATGCTTAGGGCCCGCATAGCCCAACACCACAAGATTTATACAGTGATGTCTGGCTTATCAAGGATGCCCTGAATGGAGGCTGAGTATGCTGACACTACAAGCGGCCCCTTAAGTCAGTCTCGAAAAGAAAAAAAAAATAGTACGCTAAATCGGAGTCTGAGATACAGTATAAGAACCTGCAAACAAATCTGTTTTTTGATGATTGAAGTAATCACAAGCTCTTAGTTCGAGACAGTAGCGGTAGCCACTTTTTGAGAGAAACTCTTTACATCGAATGATTTAACTGGTGGCTAGGAGCTTAAGTAATATAAGACTGTAAGCAAATCGGGTATTAACTATTGGAATAATATAAAGTCAGGCATATTGGGTTTCATGGTAACCATATATTTCATCCAGCAGCGGGGAACTAGTCAGTCTAGTCAGAGTCAAAATTGAAAAGAATTTGTTGGCTGAAAAAGGTTTGGATCCAAGAAAATTAAAGATTTTGAGCAATGCGTCACTGAGCTCTTTGTCCTTAACATCACTCAGATGGCATCTGATACTGCTACCAGCGGTGCGTACATTTTATTACATCTATATGTGTAATTGGAGACCATTGATCATTCAACTCTTATATACTGACTTGATCTAGCTGGTCTGGGAAGGTTTCCTGGGTCCTGGTATACATTCTTTCTCTACAAAAGTAGCTACATTATTGCGGTTTCTCCATTGTCGCTCAGTTTGTACCTCGCACATTTGGGGTTCTCCATGGACCCTCTTCCTCCCTGGTCCATTCTTTTGGATTAGTGTGGACTCCTTTTCTAACAGGTGCCTATGAATCTAAGATAATGTTTCACCTTGATATAGGATCATTCCAGCTTTGCTAGATGTAGCCTTGCTGGCGGAAACCTAAAACACTCAAGGGTGAGGTGATCCCCTTTGGAGACCATGTTTATATTTGGCACGCATGGTTCGGCCAGATGTAGTTGTGGCATTTCACATTCCTGTGCCAAATCGGAGGACCCTGTGACTTTTGTTGGAGGCTAACTATAGATGATTCCTCTAATTAAGGATGGAGCTGTAGCTCAGCTTTTCACTGTGGAAATACTCAACTGAGGATTTTCTTACATTTTCCGACTTGTCTCCACATGGGGTCCACTGTTCATACAGTCATTGCTTCCAAGTTGGACAATGAGGATGGATTATACTGGAGTCTCCAAAGGTACCAAATGCTGAAATTGCTGCCCACATAATCTGGCATTCTAGTGAGTTAGAGCACATATGTTATTCACTGGTTGCCCTCCAACTGCTTCTTGTCTCCCAGAGATCTTTTCTTACTCCTCTACATATAGCTTTAAGGGCTTTTTATTGACCTACCTTTGTGTTTTTAAAATTAAAATTAAATGACCAAGGTGCATGCATACACATTCCTTGAGACCCACTTATAGTAAACCTCTCGCTCAGTCCCACTTCAACAAGACAACAAAACGGAGGATATATAATCTTTTCAGTTCTGGAATTCTTCTTAATCCTAGAATGAGCATGTGGCGTATATTTCATCTAATTTAAAACATGATTGGTTCTGATGAAATTTTCAGAGAAACTTTTTTGTTTTCTCCATGTCTTGAGGTCTTGCACCATAAACCAACTAATCGGGCATCATTGCCCTTTACAAATGATGTAAAGAAACCTGGACCTTATCCTAGATTTTGGCTGATTTAGACATTGAACTACTGGGCTACAAAATCACTTTTAAATGTACTGGGGAGGATGGTGGTACTGGGACAGATGACTGTGACAAGATGACAATACACCGTAAGTGTCCAATTATTTGGCTTCTGAAAAGTACAATTAATACTTGGGAATGTAAGATAACTTATCACAGAGTTATTCTACAGTGGTATGCTGCAATTGTATGTCTTGTTTAGAACCTTTAAC
This sequence comes from Lissotriton vulgaris, assembly GCF_964263255.1. Classification (NCBI taxonomy): domain Eukaryota; kingdom Metazoa; phylum Chordata; class Amphibia; order Caudata; family Salamandridae; genus Lissotriton; species Lissotriton vulgaris. The sequence goes on along the minus strand of NC_141685.1, from coordinate 441,768,040 downwards.
CCTTTTGAGTTCTAAGTATAAGAAGGTGTTGTCCTCACTCAGCATCAATGGGGCTGGATGTGCTGAGGACGAGACCATGCCGCCCTCGTACGTAAGTGCCTACACAGTGGTAGTTTGATGACGTGTCTGCATCAGGTGAACAGGTTGTTAAAATTGAAGAACTCAGCTCTTTAATTCATTCACTTAGTCGAATTGTCTTAATATGGTGGTATTAAGTCACAGAGATAAAAGACTTGAGAAATAAAAGGATTGTCTGAGATAATGTGAGTGAATGGAATGAATATGATTGTGGAAAAGATGGGAATGTTTGTGTATGAGTTTTTCTTATTCTGCTGAGCAGGTAAGTACATATTAATTCAAAGGAGCTTCGGCCTGAAAGAAAGGTTCACGTATTGGAATAGGGTGGTATAGACTGATCAGGTTTGAAGTATTGTTAGTTATGGAAATAATTTATTATAGAGATTCAAAGGATTGTTTAGTAAGGGTGATGGTTTGAGAAAAGCTTCCTTAGTTTTAGGATGGTGTCGGGAATGATGGTTTGAAATGGGAGTTTTTTTTAATGATAAATAATGGACAAATGAACAGTTACAAATGATGATTAATTAATGAATGAATGAATGAACAAAGAAATTATGATTAATTACTATTGGGCTCACTTTCGATTTACTTATATAAAATAGTGTGTGTGCATTGAGGATCTATCTGAGAGTACGGTATGGAGAATTTTCGGCTTTGTTGCCGGATTAGTGAGCGAATAAGTGGAGGTTATTTAATATTGTTTGTGGTTGAATATTTTGATTGACTGGAAGGATCAGTAGTTTGAGTAATGGTTTATCCATTCCAATATGGTGATGCTGGGTAATTTAACAGGAATGGTAGTTTAAAATAGGAGGACTTTCCTTTATAAACAAATGGATAAAAATGAATGGTTGTAAATGAAGATAGATTACAGTTAGTGCCTTTGTTTAATTTAATAATATAAAAGAAATATTGTGTTTAGGATGAGGATTGATCAGAAAGTGTTAAGGAATTATTCTGCAGTGGAAAGAAAGACACATTTTAAGATGGCGAGAGATTAGAGAGTGTGAAACCTGTGAATTGTGGAAGGGGCTGATCTGCCCAACATGGAGGGTTTCTGCTTGTATAAAAAGTGCAGTTGGAGAAATGATGGCGTTGTTGCAAGTTTAGTGAGCGAGTACACCAAAGTGCTTAACAAAGGAAGGGTTATGGGTAAGTGGATGTATATGATTGCTGTGTTTGGTTATTTTAGAAGCGGTATTGTGAAATTAGGAGAGAATGAGAGAGGCGACTGTTCAGATTGAGTGATTTTGTTCCCGAGATGCTTGTGATTATGGGAGGGATGGTTAGCTGATATGGGGATGGGGAGTCCTGAATGGTTGTTCGTTTGCAATGGATGAGATTAATTTTCACTGATATAAGGGGAGAAACAGAATGGGTGAATGTTTTGGTTTGTTGTTATGGTATGGTTTTGTTCCGAAATAATTTAATGAGATATTGTTGAATGGAAAATTGATTTATTAGATTGGGTAAGGAAATATGGGAGACTGTTACGATGAATGGTCGTGACGAATATCACACATATTTAGTGGGTGTTTCCTGAAAACATGCACATGTTAATTGCTTGCGAGGGATGGGATAAGAACCATTTTACCAACATAAAGGGAGAAACTGAACGGGTGATTGCTTTTGTTCATTGATATGAGGTGATTTTGTTTTGAAATAATTCAACTACATCGTTCAATGGAGAATGGGCATATTTGAATGGGCAATGGAATATGGTAGATTGCCATCATGTACATGCTGATGAAAGGGGTTTATTTGTAAAAAGGTGTCAAACTTTAGTCTTTCATTGACAGTTCAGAAAAAGAATAATATATGAATATATGGAAAACTGTATCTTTAATGAAATTTCAACATTAATAGTTTCAAGTAACAATGTTTAATGGAGATGTTTTTGTATTAGCAATAATATAATAATTTTATGGTGTTAACACTTTGACAATAATTAGCTTAAAGAGGACAATGGTCAACATTATGGAATTGATTTTGTTTTGAATGGATAGATATATGGCAATGGATTGCAATGGAAAGCAAGTAATATGGTATTACTGTTAAATGGTGATAGTCAGGGGCTCTGTAAAACCACTGCGGCTCAATGTAAAAATTAGGATGACTCGCTCCATTGGTTGATAATTTTCAGACTTAAATGTATGATTTTTAAATGTTTTTATTGTAAATAAAATCGTATTTGTAAATAGTTTTATAATAATAATAATAATAATACAGATGCTTGTAAAGCGCGAACAGCTACCTCTGGGTGAGGTGTCCCGGCGCTAACGAGTATTTCAGCAGCGAGCGAAGAGCCAAGAAGAAATTCAAGTTTTATTGCATGAAAAGCCATGTAGGCCATGTAGCCATATAGGCCCTGATGAAGTCCCAAAGCAGGGACGAAACACGTTGGTTGGGCCATTGTCATGTTTATTGAACACTGTTACAAATTATGAATGATGGGAAACTAGAAGAAGAAAGAAGAAAGAGATTGAAAATTTCTCTGGTCTGGCAATCGTTCCTTTTAATGAACTGACTGGAGATTTTCCTGACCATCTCTTAAGGTACTTTGTTGATGGGCTTTTGTTTGAATAAAATTGAAAATGATTGGATATTTGAGTTACTTTACCTTCACTGGATTAAATATAATTGAGTTATTGGAGGTTTGGTCGTACCACAGGGAGCGTGCACCCCTCTTGTGGAAAAAGCGATAGGCCTGTGCTGTGCAGTGTTGTCACTACTGCCATATTGTTTGTTTATGTTCTGCATGAACTAAGATGTAAATGTGATATAACGTCTAACATCTTCTTAATGCAGTCAGAATCAAGACATTGGGGTCATTTAGAGTTTTTCTGAGGATATGAATCACCAGAGTCTGTGATTGACCAACTCTGCCAAACTCTAGCCCCCCTAATTTAGAAGTGGGGAACTTTCCATCTGCCACAGGACCTCAAGTCATAGGTTCAGTCACCCTGACTTGTTTAGAGCAATGTGACTGTCACTTGATTTCCATGCAAGGCAGTTGCAGGTAGGTAAATCAAACAATGGCTCTAATACGCAGGGTGTACACACCATTGGTATCAAGGCCTTTGCTTTTTGGCTTTCGAAAAGTTATTTAAGTTTTGGGAGTCATTTTTTTGAAAAAATAAAAGTTTGACAAACAGAGCTTAAACAAAGTGGCACCTACTTGGTAAATGTATCTGCCTTTACAGCATCTTCCACACTGTTAAACTCAATAGGATAGGTGAACCCAACCCAGGGTAGCAGAAGCCGTAGCCTCCGCTAACCGGGCCACGCTAAGTGAGCCCTACGACATGCATTCAGATATTATGCCCCAGAAAATCACAACATCAAGAAGACACACTAAAAAAGCACATTGTGAGTATTTGGAAAGCAATTAAATGTTGAAGGATTAACAGAGGTTAGCTCAAAGAGTGCCAGAGTGTAATACTTCCTTTTGACACCAAGGAGCAAGAAGCAGCCCAAACAGAATGTTGACTTTGACAAGAGAAGTTCAAAGATAACTGAGTAAATACAATAGCCATTGGAATTTTTTTCAATGTATTAATACTGCATCTGTAATAGAGGGCTGCATTGGTGTAGCAATATGCAGCTACCGGGACATTTAATCTCCATTAGATATAGGACTTGGGTCCCAAAACATTTCATGGAAGGGGGAATACTTGGTCATTTAGGTCAAATGACCTCATTAACATCTTGTTGCGATTTATGTTGTTTTTTATTTGTAGCACTTTAATAGGTTTTGATTTTGTATACAAGCTTGCAATATTATTATGAAATGATCACTTATTTGGGGACCCAATGGTGCAGAAGAGTAAATTGTGTGTTTTAATGGCATAATTTACAGATGGAAATCTGTTAAACAAATCAAATTGATCGTGAGGGAAACATGTTTAGTCACATAGAATAAAAAAAACTCGAAAAACCTTTGCCCAGAGACTTGAAGAGTGGTAAAGGAATGGGGGTAAAATACAGATCTGAGGTGCCCATCTGACCCAGCTGTAAGTGATCCAGTAAGATGCCAACAGATGGTCAACAAGTGTAAAAGTGAAACCTTAAATCAGTACGGGGAAGTGGTTGATCAAATGCATTGGGTGTCCAGAGTAGTGGGACTGTGAATGCAGGGGTTGGGAGGAGGTACACTGATATGTGGTATTTGAATATGGATTCTAAAAGTGACATGACTTAAAATGATTCTCTTGTAACACTCACATAAAAAAGTTTTCATCAAAATCTCAGCGGGTTACCATGGAGGGGGGCAATTCTCAAGAGCTGTAAATCAAAGACAATACGTGCTTAATCGGAATCAAAGAAGAAAACAAACTCTAGAAATACACCGCTTCAATAAATAGGAGAAAATGCAAAAACAAATGTTTCATGAAAACAGTTTTATATTCAAATATTTCACAAAGTGATATCTGGAAATGGAGAGGCAATTCTGGCAGCCTTAGCGTGGTGGGATGCTGTGATGTTGGCGTGGGAGGGAAGAGAACGTTTGCAGATGTGACGAGATGAGCAATGTATGCCCTATCAAAGGTTCAGGTGCGCGAATGGTATTTTCGTCTGTGGCAGCCGAGGAAATAAAAAGTGGAAGCAAGCACATCGCTTAGAAACACGAAAGACTGCTATAGTAAAATCTAAAAAAAACACCAAAAGTCCCGTGCCCAATGCACGCTACTAGTAATTTGCTAAAATGACAAAATCCATTGACCAAAACAAATTTCAATAATTATTCATGAAAACGAAGATCTTAGAGCAGGGGCCACTGGAATTATGTGGTCCTGGAGATTCTGCTTTATATGCATAAGAATTTGCTGTATCCACTACTAAATTCACCGTCTGCAGCATAATTTCTAGTTTTCACAAAAAAATTTTTGTAGTTCAAATGGATCAAAACCTATAAAACGCAGACACTTGGTTCGAACCTATGGCAGACCCTTTGAAAGGTTGTTCAGATGTTCAACTAGCACGGGTAAAATTCAAATGAGCTCAGACAGTAAAATTGTTGATAAAATGTCAAAATAAATAATATTGCCACAGATTTCATACACTGGATGCTATCCAGGACGCTCTTGGAGGCAGCTGTTTGCGTTTCACAAATCAGTTCATTATTCAGTCATTCAGATTCTGCCCCATTATGATTCATACTTTGACATTTCTTACCACATAATACTGTCAACCATCCCACCTAACCTAGTCCCCCCCCCCCCCCCCCTCCAATGCTGCAGAAGTCCAGAGGTCCTTCCTTAGAAGAACACAGCTACTGACACACAGTGAGCACATGTGCAAACTTATTGAAATGCTCTAGCCATTAAAATTAGGGGCAGGTAAATGCTGCTGCTTTGTGCCCGTGTTACTCCACTGGAGCACAACAGACTCGCCCCAGGACAGGTGGCAAAGAACAGAGTTTCACAATGCGAGTGTGGTGTAAGAAAACGTAAAGGTAGGGTAAGAGTATCTTTGCCAGTTGATAGGTAGGCTTATCCTCCAACTTCATATTTACAAACAACCAATTACTCATGGAAGTCTCAGTAGCTAGTTCATTTCCAAACACACGCTTAAACTGCCAGATCTTTTGTTGAGGGACATTCTGCCCTTTTACAGTTACGGATGAGGCACAAAAATACACATAACAAACATGTATTGGCATTCAAACATTCTACGAAAGATAAGAACTACTGGTTATCAGTTAAAAAAAATATCCTGTAATCTGTTCTCGTCGCTGATTTGAAGACTGACAGTGTGATGTAAAAACAGCACAATTTGAAACATGTCCAGAGTGGCAACTTCTCCGCCTTTAAAAACCACATTCAAATCAGCTGTCCATACTGTGTACCGTGCAGAAATTCCCCCCGATTCTTTGCCAAGTCACTGAAAAGTTGGGCACCGCGTTTGGCATTTCAGTCAGGGTTACAATCCTAATTAGCACTAACTTTGGCATGTGTTGATTCACTCTTCTCATTTTATGTCAATCTGCTGAGGAGCCCAGCAGCCAAAAACATTTCTGCTGTACACTGGAATATTCACAAAAACATTTAACAGAAAGGGAAGTGGTAATAAAGGAGTAATGTTTTAGGAACTCTTACATGTTGTGTTAGCTGGCCCCTAAACACCCAACTTCCTATTATCAAAAGTGCAAACAAGACACAATCCTTTCTATTTGTACAATTTGTATTTGAATACTCACGGAATATTGTCACTTAAGACCCATTTTAGAAGTTTTAGGGCCATTTCACTTGCATGTAAGAGTAGATAAAATAGCATAACAATAGTAATACTGTGCATACTCCATAATGACTTTGTGAATTGGACCCAGTACTTTGTTATTTGATTTATGAACATGATTTAATAGATGAAGTAAACACACAACACTAAATTATGGAGAACTCTACAACTTCACTTACAAATGTAGTCTTAATTTTCAATACCCCTGCCCGCTTTGAAAGAACAAATACAAAACACTTGTTCTAGTAGAGTAATGTTTGTATCCGTGTTATCCTGCTCAAATTCCTGCCAAGTAGTGATAAATACTGGAACTTCTTGAATCTTTGGATGACAATAGAAAGCCCTGGGCCAAGAAGTTCATGCCAAGTCTCGCATCCTCCTCTTTTTGAATGGACGACTGGTGAGTTCGCAGAAGCTGGTCAACATTTGGAAATGTTCTGTGTTTGAAAATCTTGGCAGCCATTTTACAGCTTGGCAACCATTTTGAGAACGTCTGGCAAACACACGAACCTCGCTGTCATAGCTCAAGTAGAAAGTCAGTTAAATATAATCTAAATAAAAGTTTATAGAAGGAGATCTGGTAAGAGAATACGTTTGAACAAGTTTCACGTTGACATTTGTTTATTACTTTACACAGGTGAAATCCTGGTCACTTGGATATATTTACAATTAAACAGTGCAGAATTTCAAATTGTGAGACATTAACCGTGCTTTTCATTAGAAAATAAACTACCCATTGGAAAAAAGGGAAACACACATTCAATGGAAGAAAACATCTAAACATACAGACCAGAAAATAGGTGAATAAGCAATAAAGTTGTTATTTGTAGAAGATTTCACAGGTCAAATGTTTAATTAAAATTATGCAAAACACACATATATAGTAGGCATAGTGTACCATAAATACACACACACACAATAGAGTACTGGTACCATTGCATATTAAGCAATACTATCAATGATGTATTTGAATATCATATCGAAGATGGTGCCCAAAATGTGGTATTATACCAGGACGGCTCAGTCTTTCATAGCGCCCTAGTGGAACTCTCCAATAGGAATGGTCTGACAAACTTTAAAAATCATGGCTTCCTAACATGCACATTATGTATCAGCAACTGAAAAAGGCTTACCAGCCGAAACGCGTCTTGCTGAATAAATATAAAGTGGAAATTCGCCGCACTCACTAGGGGAAACTGATGAAGGCAAACTGCCAAAACACGTTTTGAACAAAAGTACGAATAAATCCTTAACAGGTTTAACTCTCCTGTGAGTGCTGGTCGACATTTTTTGCAGATAAATATATAATTTCCACGGTTGTCCCCAGAAAAAGACGCACCCCTCGTAAAGGTTACATTACATCAAATCCAGTATTTGAATTGAATAGTTTCCTGTGCCTTACGAGTTTGGGACTTCCTAGTCCTTGTTTACAGGTTGATGTTTTTTACTTTACATTATTTCTTAATAATGTTCAAAGCTCTCCAGTGGGCTTTTCAATGGCTTGACTTGTCAAAATTCATTTTTCATTGCCAAACCTTCCAAAGTTGTCAGAAACGCGTAAGGCAAAGGAAATTATTCAATGAAAATATCAAATTTGTTTTAGCCGACATTAAGTTACCCTGTACGAGGAGTGCGTCTTTGTCTGAGGACAACTTTGGAAATGGTTTATGACAACAGTCCTGTCAAGAAGACTGGAACATTACAGTTAATGAATGTGGGTCTGTCCTGGCTTTGAACTGCTTATTGCTGGGAAATAGAGCGTCATATTTGGCAATGAAAAATAAGCTTTGACAAGTCAGGTGCATGACACTGAAAAGCCCAATGGAGTGCTTTGGACATTATGAAGAAAAATGTTTGGTAATGCAAACCCACTGAAGGGAAAAAATTCATGCTACAGAACCACACATCCCAACATGCAACGAAATGGAAAACTCACTTGGAAGGCCAACTGAGAGCAATACTGCCAATTAACATGTAAATTAAGGTTCTGTCCATGCGTTTTTGTAAAGCCAAACATCAGCCTGTGAACGAGGACTAGGAAGTCCGAATTACGAATTTAATGAGTCTTGATTCAGTGTACTTTTGCAAAACAGTACCCCATTCCTTACAATGCAAGCTCTCCATAGAAAGCGGAATAATACACCAATCAGCCTACCGCATGAAGTGAGAGAGAATGCTCATCTGGGTGGAGCCACAGTCCACTTTATATATATTTTAAAGAAATCGTAACAACGCATCTAGCAGGCAACCTCGCTGTCAAGCCAGACCATTTAAAACCTTAAACAATGAGTACCTTATTTATTTTCAAGAAAATTAGTACTATAAAAATGTTAATGGTAAGATAGTGAGGAAATATATAAACCTATATTTCTGGGACGATAGCTCAGTGAGCACAATGTCCGTTGGTGACATCTGCAAACATCCTTTTCAGGCCAGTAAAGCGAGCAGCCTTACACTGGGGAATGCAAATGCTACTTACCAGTATGCATCTGTTCTTGGCATGTAGGGATGCTGACATTCATATCTGTGCATAGATCGCCGCCTAGTGTTGGGTCCGGATGATTGCACATTGTTGTCCTGGAAGAGTCTTCGAAGTATCACGAGATAGGTGGCTCCTCCCCTGGACTACAGTGCGCATGGGCATCGCCTCCATCCCCAGATTGTTTTTAGCCATTGGCAGAGATGGAGTGAAGTATGTGAGTGATGACCATGCTATGAGCATATACATATATACATATGAATGAAATACTGCAGCTGCTACAGGCGCCGGGGAGGAGGGTGGGCGATATGAATGTCAGCAGCCCTACATGCCAAGAACAGATGCATACTGGTAAGTAGCATTTGCAGTTCGAGGCATGTGGGCTGCTGAATTCATATCTGTGCATAGAATACATAGCAGTCCCTCCATTAGCGGCGGCCGCCCGTGCCAGCTGCAGCAGTCTGAAAAAGTGTTTTGAGAACAGCCTGACCAACAGTTGCCTGCTGTTTGGAATGCACGTCTACACAGTAGTGTTTAGTGAAAGTATGTGTGGTAGACCATGTGGCTGCTCTACAGATATCTTCTAAGGGAATGTTACCTAGGAAAGCCATAGAGGCCCCCAACTTCCTGGTGGAGTGGGCCCTTGGTGGGATAGTGAGAGTGCGCTTAGCTTTAGCGTAACAGATCTGAATGCATTTCACTATCCACCTAGCGATCCCAGCTTTGGAGATAGCGTTTCCCTTGTGGTGTGTGGCAAAAGCAACAAAAAGCTGCTTGGTTTTGCGAAAATCTTTCGTCCTGTCTACATAGTACATCAAGGCTCTCTTAACATCAAGGGTGTGGAGCATCCGCTCCGCCAGCGTCTCTGGGTTTTGGAAAAACACCGGCAACTCAATTGTCTGGTTTATATGGAATTGAGACACAACCTTGGGTAGGAATTTAGGGTTAGTACGAAGCACAACCCTGTTAGCATGCACCTGGAAGAAAGGTTCTTGGATGGTGAGCGCCTGCAGCTCGCTAACCCTCCGTAGCGATGTAATTGCTACTAAGAACGCAACCTTCCAAGTCAGAAACTGAAGCTCACAAGAGTGCAGTGGCTCGAAGGGAGGACCCATCAGCCTTGTAAGAACCACATTGAGGTTCCATTCTGGAGCTGGTGGGGTCCTTGGTGGAATGACTCTTTTGAGTCCTTCCAGAAAGGCCTTGATAGCAGGGACCTTAAAGAGTGACAGGTGTTGCCTATTCTGGAGGGAAGCTGCCATACCAGACAGGTGAATGCGGATGGAAGAGTACGCCAGATTGCATTGATACAGGTGGAACAGGTAACAGATGATGTTTTGAATGGAAGCATCTAGCGGGTCAATATCGTGGTTAACACAGTAGATGACAAACCTCTTCCATTTAGCCGCATAACAAGCTCTCGTAGTGGGCTTCCTTGCCTCCCGAATGATGTCCATGCAATCGGGAGGAAGATTGAGGTAGCCAAACTCTAGGACTTCAGGAGCCAGATCGCCAGGTTGAGCTGTTGCGGATCTGGGTGCTGAATGTCGCCATGGCTCTGCGTCAGAAGGCTGGGAGTGAGATGAAGCCTTTGATGCGGTACCACGGAGAGTTCCAGAAACGTGGTGTACCATGGTTGGCGAGCCCACGTTGGAGCAACCAGGATGAGCGTCATCGAGTGCTGCCTCAGCTTGCGTGCCACCAGCGGTATCAGAGGTGCTGGGGGAAAAGCGTACGCAAATCTGCCTGACCAGTTCATCCACATCGCATTGCCCTGTGATTGCGGGTGTGGGAACCTGGCGGCGAAGCTTTGGCATTTTGCGTTCTCCTTTGTGGCGAACAGGTCTATCTCTGGATGACCCCACTTTTGGAAGTACGGTTGGAGTACTGATGGATGTATCTCCCACTCGTGCATTTGATGGCTGTGCCTGCTGAGCAGATCCGCCATCTGATTGTCCTTGCCCGGGAGATGCTCTGCCATGAGGAAGATGTTCCTCTGAATGGCCCACTTCCACATGCTCTGAGCCAGATGAGACAGCTGCGGAGAGTGTGTGCCTCCCTGCTTCTGAATGTAGTACATGGCCGCCATGTTGTCCGTCCGGATCAACACGACTTTGTTGCACAGATGTACTTTGAACGCCTTCAAGGCCATGAAGATTGCCATCAGTTCCAATACATTGATGTGCATCTTCCTTTGCTGTAGTGTCCAGAGTCCCTGCACCGTGTACTGGAGTACATGCGCTCCCCATCCCTGGAGAGAGGCGTCCGTTGTCAGGATAATCTGTGGCACAGGCTCTTGGAATGGTCGGCCTTTGCAGAGGTTTTGTGGATTCCACCAATGCAGAGAGTTGTATGCCCGACCGCTCACCAACACTAGGTCTGTCAGTTGTCCATGAGCCTGAGTCCACTGACGTGCAAGGCACTCCTGAAGCGGACGCATATGTAGTCTCGCGTGCGGGACAATGGAGATGCAGGAGGCCATCATGCCTATCAACTGCATGAACACCTTCGCTGGAAGCGAGTGCTGAGGTCTGCACCGCTGGATCAGCGCCTGGATACTGGCGATTCTCACTGAATTTGGCTGCGCAGTGGCTGCGAGAGTGTTGATTGTCGCGCCCAGATACTGTCGCACGTGGGCGGGCTGGAGATGGGACTTTGGGTAGTTCAGAGAGAATCCCAGATCGTGCAGGAGATGAATGGTGCGTGACACATGGTCGACGCACTGTCGTTCTGTCTTTGCCTGAATGAGCCAGTCGTCCAGGTAGGGGTAGACGTGGACGTTCTGGCGACGGAGATGCGCCGCCACAGTCGCTAGGCACTTTGTAAATACCCTTGGCGCCGTGGTGACCCCGAACGGCAGAACCCTGAACTGGTAATGCTGGTCTAGAATCGTGAATCTGAGATACTTCCTGTGGGAAGGATGCAGGGGGATATGAAAATAGGCATCTTTCAGATCCAGCGTAGCCAGGAAGTCCCCCTGCTGAAGCAGGGGAAGCACTTGCTGTAACGTGAGCATATGGAAGTGCTCCGAGAGGATGTACCAGTTTAGGGGCCTGAGGTCCAGGATGGGCCTGAGGGATCCGTCCTTTTTGGGGATCAGAAAATACAGGGAGTAAACCCCTGTTCCCCGCTCTTGCAATGGAACAAGCTCTATCGCCCCTTTTTGCAGCATGACTAGAACTTCTTGCTGCAACAAGGTCAAGTGCTCGCCGGACATAGGACGGCTCCTTGGGGGTATGTTTGGTGGAATGGAAGTAAGTTCCAGACAGTACCCGTACTGGATAAGAGACTTGACCCACCTGTCCGTGGTGATGGATTTCCACGCTGGCAGGAACTGCTGGAGTCTCCCCCCGACCGGTGTTGTATGGTCGGGGGGCAGTGACAAGACGTCACTGCTTGTTGGCGGTGGTGGACCTGGAGCTGTTGTTTCCACGTCCCCTGCCCTTGACGTTATTGCCTCTGTAACCACCTCTACCCTTGTTGTTGTACGAGGTTTGGGTGTTACTCTTGTAATACTGTGTGGACTGCGATGCCTGACCCCTTGAGGTGCCTCTGGAAGTGGAGCGGCGAAAGGAACCACTCCGAAACTGCTGACTTTGTAGGGCCCCCCTAGACTTGGCAGTTTCTGTATCTTTTTTCATTTTTTCCAGTGTCGCATCCACCTCAGGGCCAAACAGGTGGTCAGGATTAACTGTTTGATTCAGTATTGTAGTTTGGATGTCGGGTTTGAACCCTGAAATTCTAAGCCATGCATGCCGTCTAAGCAACACACTGGTATTGATCGCCCTGGAGGCTGTTTCTGCCACATCCAGTGCACATTTTATGGATGCATTCGTAATGAGCTTTCCTTCCTGAATCAGCATTTCTCCTGCCTCCTTGTACTGGTCAGGCAAGTGTTGCAGTATTGATTCTAAGGTGTCATAATGAGCCCTATCATAGCGTGCAAGTAGGGCTTGTGTGTTAGATATTCTCCAGATATTAGCTGCCTGTGCAGCAATCCGTTTGCCTGAGGCCTCAAAGATCTTGGACTCTTTGTCTGGGGGAGGAGCGTCACCAGTAGTCTGCGAGTTCGCCCTCTTCCGAGCGTTGGAAACAACCAACGAGTCCAATGGCAAGTGTCCCTTGATATATGTTGGATCCGAGGGCGCTGCCTTATATTTCCTGTCAATGCGAGGGTTGACTACACGCGCCCGGGTGGGCTCCTTGAAGACCTCCGTTGCGTGTTTAAGCACCCCTTTAAGCATCGGCAGCGTTTTGACTGACTTTTCAGCTACTGAGAAAGTGTCAAATAAGAAGTCCACATCCACAGGGTCCGAGTGCAGCTCGACGTCGTGGTTAGCCGCAGCTCTCTCGATCAGAGCGTTGAAGGCCGCCGAATCCTCCGTCGGTGACGTTTTGGCCGCAAAAAGTTGCGCGTCCTGGCCCGACTGCGGGTCCTCTGGGTCGCCTCCGGCCGACCAAGGTTCGTGCTCCTCCTCCGGATCCGAGTACGCCGGATAGGTGTACTCGGCGTCTTCCTCGTCCGCATCGCCTGCGGCGGAATGCGTTGGCGAGTGTCCCAGTGCTTGTGGAGACACAGGTTCCACCAGAGCCGAAGATTCCGCAGAGTCCCTTTTATTTTTGAGAGGGATCCGAAAATGTTCCAACACCGGCTCCGTAGTGATTTCCCTCTTGAGGAGAGACAGTTTCCCGGTGTTGGTGTCGATGATTACCTCACGACGTTCCTCTTCAGCAAGCGGCTGGAGCCGAAGCTTCGACACCACCAAGGCAGCTTTCGGTGTCAATACCTCCTTCGAGGGTCCGCCCTGTTTCGGCGCGAAGGCCTTCGGCGCCGACTTGGGTGGCAGGGTAAAACGGATAGGCGTTTGCTCCTTCGCAGGCTTAGGCGTGAGCTTAGGCGCTACCGTGTCCTGAGCGGGAACCACACTGTCCTTTCGTATCCGCTGCAGGGATTCCGCTACCTTCTTCGTCAAGGCCGGAGAGGGCTTGACCGGCTCGAGTGACCTCTCTGCGTCGAGAGCCGGATCGCCGGCAGGCACTTTCTTCGGGGCCGACGCCCCATGCCTATGCGCGTCGTCGCCCTGACGCTTCTTTGGAGCCGTCTTCGGGTCCACGACTCCTTTCGGCGCCGACGCAGCCGCGTCGGACGACTTCGCCTTCGGCACCGACCCCGAGGGTTTCGGGTCGGCCATCTTGGCGTGGCTCTTCAAGTCGGCCATCTTGAATTTTTTGGAAGTTGACGCCTCCAGAACCTTCTGCACCAGCGTAACTTTCACTTTCGGTTTCGCATCCGAGGGTGCGTGACCAGACGGCTTCACTTTCGTTTTCTTCAACGGGAGTGGCTTCTCATAAATGTCCGTGACCGGGCCCGGAGGCGGGGACGTAGGACTCATAAGTAGATCTTGGGTAAGGCCCGAAGGCGATCCCTCGACCTGGGCCGTATGAAGGGGAATGACCCCTGAGTCTGGTTGGGGATGCTCCTCCTCCGAGCTATCCCCCACAGTGGCAAAAGCCCGATCGTCGTCCCCTACCTCGTCGGTGACTTCGTCAAAGTTCTCCTCACCCGCGTCGTAGGTCTCCCCCTCGGACGCGGGACTAGAGTCCGAACCTTGCACGTCGTCTTCGCCGTCAACAGATTCCTGGAATATGTCGTCTGGTGGGGGCGCCGCAGTAGCCGATAACTTAGCCTGGAGCCTATTGGCCCGACGAATCTTCAGAGTCTTCTTGCACCGGAATTTCGAACACGCCATGCAGCTGTCTTCGTTGTGGTCCGGTGACAAGCATGTATTGCACACAGGGTGCACGTCGAGGTGTGAATATTTGGAGTTACACACCGGGCACTTCTTAAACGGTGTTCGCTCCATAGCAGAAGTGTAGTGTAGGCCCGTCCGTGCCGAAAGCACGCGGAAGGGCAGCAAGAGTTCGGAGCTGAGAGTCAGACAAGAAAACCCGTACGCAACTATACCGACGCTCAGCCTAAAGACCTTTTGGTCTCGAGTAGAAAGTTGAACAACTATCGGTTCCGACAGAGGGAACCGAAACACATCCGAACCCAATGGCGGAAAAAAACAATCTGGGGATGGAGGCGATGCCCATGCGCACTGTAGTCCAGGGGAGGAGCCACCTATCTCGTGATACTTCGAAGACTCTTCCAGGACAACAATGTGCAATCATCCGGACCCAACACTAGGCGGCGATCTATGCACAGATATGAATTCAGCAGCCCACATGCCTCGAACCATGTTATTTACAGGACATGGAAACGGTTGAATTATGGTATGAAATTCTATATAAAAAACTAGGTGCTTTCAATATTATGTTGCATGGGAACCAAGGGCTGCCCCTAAACACATCCTTATGAATAGAATTTATAGACGAGCTACACAATTGCCAGCGTTGTTTTTTGCCTTTGAGTTTTAAGTTGATATGTAAGTACATACTTGAAGTTGCATCTTTTTTGTCACAAGTAACGAAGTATCTTCGCTGACGAGAAAGGTGACGCACATGCATCCAGCAATATTTGCTTAGTTTGTTTATGTGATGGTTTTCTATAGCACTCATGCACTGGTTAGATTTTAGAACATTGCAGAGAACGTAGAGCAGAATAAAATTGGCAGAGTAAAATTGACAGAGTGAAATGTCACATGAATAAAGTCACAAACATCAGATATCTGGTTGATTTCAAGTGGACGCAGAAAACATAAATATTGTATCAATGTTTTGAAAGACAGTAGCAATCAGAAGCATGTGCCCATTTCATAAAGAAAATTCCCATAAACTGCAAATATAAATGAAGAATATAAAGTCATTTTATAGATGAATCTCAAGTTTTCCCTTATGAGCAGTTGGTCCAGACTTTCTTTGCCTTCGAGCCCTTGGGGTCTAGCTTTGCTCAAAAATGTAGAACGGAATGTATGTGACTGTCTTAAAAACAGGATCATATGAGCTAGTCACAGCTGACATGGGGCAACTTGAGGTCTCTGGTGTTATTAACATTCACTTGATTATGCTGCTCGGCACAAAATAACAACGTGTCTTAGAAATATGCCACAACCTGTGGTTGTCTTTCAAGGTGCTATCAGCATGTATGTCAAGCTTGACATGTGTGTAATCTTCCAAAATGCTAAATGTGGAATGGGTGACATTGTGTCAACAGGCTGTTAAGTATGACCTGTCCAATTTCAAGTGAGACTTCTAACTCAGAACTTCACATAGGGACTGAGAAGAGTAGAAATGGGACACCTTTTAGAGGACCAACTGCAAACTCTGCAGTGCCTGAAGGGCCTGCATGTCACAGTTTCAAATAAACAATCTCCAAAATCTCTAATGAGCAAGTGCAAAAATACTGGTGCTCCCCCACCAGGGAAACTGATGAATCATCATACAGGATGGACGCATGTGACAATTTCCTGCTATGCACTCGGGTACTGATTCACAAAGGTAAACTTACACTTTTGTGTACATTTATAATTGAATGCTGTACATAAAGGGATTTACGAGTAGTATCTTCACTGAGTGCGGACTCTCTGCATATAAAATGATAGGTCTTTTTATGAGCGGAGATTTCGCACTTGTAAAGATACACCTCGGCAATCCCTTTGTGAAGACCAAATATTCGTAAAGTCGCACAGTGCAAGTTTACCTTTGTGAATCTGGTCCTCAGTGTTTTTTCAGGCACACAGTCCTCAGACGGACACTGATGAGGAATGGTGTTACAGGGCGCTGTGGTAGATTTTATAAGCTTGAAGAAAAAGTGGGAATATATCTCTAAGATTGATAGCTTCACTTTAATATTATTGTAAGAGGTGTCCAAGCAATTCCATAAACATTTGTGGGCCGATTACGAGTTTCAACGGTTCATGGGTGGGCGGTACTTCACCGCCGCGCCCCTGCACTGCCGATGCTCACCGCCGCCTGCCCACCAGATTACAAGTTATTTGTAGTCTGGCAGGCGGGCGGTGTGACGTTCCCATGGCGGTGCCTCTTTTAAAGACTGTAATGACAACACCTCACAAGATTCCTGAACGGCAAGGACCTGACATTCTATGCTGTTTAGTAACTTTTGTGCATGCACACAGGGAGTCACATGGTATGCCCCCTATGTGCATGCACAAAGGGAGGAGGCACAAGGGGCCCTTTGTTTCCTCTCCTTCAAGTTTTACATGGAGGAGGAACTGCATGTAAACTTTGGAGGAGAGGAAAATCGTTATATGCTTGGCGGGAACACGGCAGTCCCACCAAGCATTTAGTGCCCCCTGACCGCCACAACACCTCCAGGGAACGGGGGTTCCCTGGCGGTGGTCCCAGGGCCGGTTCAGCAGCCCAACTTGTAATTGGGTGGTTGGACCCCAGTGCGCAGGAGGCTGGACGGCATCTGCCGCATCCCCACGAGTCTGGCGGTCCCCAGACTGCCAGACTAGTAACAGGGCCCCAAGACAAACCTTGGATTCTCATATCCGCTTCTGGCTAGAAGAGTAGCAAGCTGATCCAGTCCACGTTAACACAAAGGAAACTATCTTGAGGGAGGAGTTGACCTTGAAAACTGCATTAAACAGTGTCTTGAATTATTACTGCCACTTTTTTCTACTACCCATCTGAAAAAGTTTGGAAATTTTTTATTCATGAAGACAACTAATTGACCCAGCGGTTATTAAAATGTGAACATTAAACATAAAAATATGCTGGAATGGATTGGTGCTGTTGAATATTCTTAGTATTGGAGGGCAGTATCTGCAGTACTGTGACGTAAGTTATGCTACAACAGTTCCGAATACTTTGATAGATTGCTCTATCGATTTGTTCTGCTTCACTTACCATAATTATAGCACAGTAATGGACGACATGAGTAATATATTTTTACTTTAGAGAAAAGCCAAGCGTTTGCCTCTTTCTTTATGAGATTAGGTCAAGTCCTTTCAATTAAAAGGGTGTGATTGATATCTGCCCGTATACGGATACTTGCTTGCACACCTTGAAAAGTACACTATGGAAAGAGGAAGCTTGAATGGATTCCCAGGTTAGAAAATGTGCTGATTCAAAGGTAGCTCTATGGAAATTTACAAAAGCAGTCAGCGACAAGTCCTGTCTGTTGCAAATGTAGTAGTGCAGATACCAGTGTATTTTAGCATGTACACACAACAATATTTTCAAGCAATGAGTTATGCATGATTTGTGATATCACGGTAATTAAAAAGAGTCAAGGCAATACATAAAGAGATTGGATCAGAAGTGCCAGAGGTGAAGGGTGAGAGGTTACTGCAGATAAAGCAGAATACCAGATTATTGCAGAAGCATTTCTAACTTGACATATGTAGCTATAGGAGCCTAGTGCACCCTATTGCCTTTTTAAATGTGGCTAGTCCTACACATTATTTCTACAAGTTAATTGCATTAATTCAAAATGCAAAACACAAAACAAGACATGAAGAGAACGTTAACCCTGAACTCAGAAGAACTTAGAAGGTTTAAAGAATGCCAAGCAATACGAGCATGAGAAGGCTATCATGAAATGGCATCTGAAGATGCCATCTTTAGAGGATGCGGAATCCGTTGACAGCAACCTGATGCAGCCGAATGCAGTGTAAGCGCAATTCAAAAAACAAAACAAATTCATACAACAAATGAGGAGCCATGCAGTACAGAACTAAGATCACTAACAAGAAGTGAGTGGGATAAAGGGAATGCAAATGTTGTGCTTAGAAAAACGTATGTTTTAGAAGAAGGGAGCTAAAGCATGTATAATACCAAGCAATCCTAGGAAAAGACCAACTGTATAGATCAATGAAGCGCATACAGAGGTGCTCTATGCACGGATGGAGGCTAAAGCATGAACTTGGAGGTAAAGGAAACGGCAAAAGTGATGTAATAAATTACATCTATAGCTTGTAAATATGCACATGCTTTGCAGCAGTCAGAATATTTCGTTTTAGAGTGCACCTTGAACCAGAAAAAAGTCACAAAGTATTCTATAACTGAAAAGTTCTGACGAGTGGCTCGAAGCAAAGATACTGGTGTAATGACATTTTAAATGCTGGTACAGAGGTAGTGCAACCAGGATACAAGTGTATTCCTCTATGTAATTCTTGATAAATAGCCTGATTTTCAGATAATGCAAACTGTCTGGGTCTGCTGTGTCTAAGCTTGGATTGTATCGTCATACCTTCTTCAGTGTAAGCCCAATCAAAGAGTGCCTGATTCATGGATACCCCCACCTCGCCATCACTAGGAGAAAGGCCAAGAATACTGGTTGTCCTAGAGAAAGCATAAGGGAAGGTGTAACAGGGGTAAAACTCATCTGCCTGAGGTGCAGACCTCAATCGATGTATTCTCTGGTATCAAGTACATATACTTGGGTGATTCAGAAAAAAAAGAAGGGAAGGGAGTGATAAAGGCAAAATGTAATACAGTAACACCTTTTGAAATTTAACTGAGCAAGTAAAAACTCTACAGGATCATGCCCTGTAGTGGTAATTTATCCATGGTAGAAACAAGGGTAGTACAAAATAAAGGAAAAACTAATTGCATTTAGCTCAATGTAGAGCTGGTTGGGGGTTTGTTTTCTAATTTGCCCTGTGTCACTACTCCTATGCTGCCAGTGGTTCTGTTACTAACACTACTAGCACTACTATTGCTGCTACAAGTAATGGAACTACTACTACTGATACTCCGGGTCCTTCCGTGTATGTAAGTGTATTTATAGAGAGCAAAGCTAGCTACAAAGCAATAGAGAACTGTAAAGTGTATAGGCAAGGCTAACAAAGGGTGAAATAAGTGTAGCTTACTTATGGGAGGAGGCTGATCATAGGTTTCGCTGAAAGTACTGGAAGGAGTACTACGGGATCAACAATAGTCGAGTATGAAGAACTTTAGAAGACTTCAATCGAGGCCTGACATACCGATTGATTCCTAAATCCATCTATGGCACAACCCCATCCAATCAAGCTGCTGTAAATGCAGGGACAGTTAAAGAATAAGACACTTTTTTCAACCATCTAGTGTGCCACAGCAGAAGGGTGCCAAACTACCCTCATAAATATCAAAAGGCAGGGCCATGGCAAGTAAAGTGGCTGACAAAATGACATTTTACGTTGATTGCTAAAAAATTCTTGCATATAGGATTAGGCCGCATTGAATTACGAGTACAATAGGCCCAACAATGTGCCTTCAACTTTTCTGGTCATTGCCTATTTTTCTACAGACTACATCTTAACGATTTCTTATAAATGCTATATTACCCATCTGCATCCCAGTACTTACTCTTCTATTTTAATAACAGATTGAACCCTTACTTAAGTTTGCTTGCTCAGAATACATTTGAACTTCTCACTCTCTCTAAATATAGAGGTTATCGATTTCTGTGCCTTGGAAGTGAGAACCAATGAATCACAGGGTGGCTGTCAGCACATTTTATGCTGCCTGCATTCTGCTGACTTTTGTAGGACCAACAACTATTCCCTCCATTCACATTTCCTGTATGGGACTCTTGAAATGCTAAGACCTTGCAGCGTGGTCAGCATTTTCAATCAGATGTTTTTCACACTTTCACCCTACTTAAAATCAGTTTTGTCCTAATTTATACTAATTTACACTATGAACTGCTCCCCTGAACAGGTACAAGTCAACCTTCCAAGTTTGGTAGAGACTCCCTCATTACATTGATCTAGTTCAGAAACTAACGTATATTTTGAGAAGATGACCAAAGCTACGGAGGATACATGCAAGACGTTCCCAGAAGAACTAACACCTTCAGGATCAAGGTCTGAAATACTGGAAGGAAATATGGGACCTGGGGTGATTTGCAGATTAAACAGAGCTATAAGAGAAGTATAGGAGAAGTGTGGCTCACTGGTTAGAGGAGGCATACCCTGAAGCAGGGGTCAGACCCGGCACCAGGGTTCAATTCCCGACGCGGCAGGGTCTGAGCCCGTGTCCACGGACTCGATAATTCTCACTTCGGTGCCTACTCGAATCACGGGTTCACACTCTGCAACTCTGGGCAATAGCTTGCTTAATCTCCACTACGGCCCCCCCGCGGCGGGATGCCTGGCTTTCACCTTGGGGATGCCCAGTACGGGTTATCTCACAGGGAAAAGCCAGGACGGGTTCCCAATGCAAGCGCCGAGATGCCCAAGGGTACGTCTAGCGCTATATAAGAACACACATACATACATACATACATAAGAGGGGCCAGACAGTTGATCATGAAGCCCTTTATTTATATCCGTCATTTCCCTGCCCCAAAATTACTATTACTGGGGATACCAGTAATTGAGTGAATGAGGAAATAATGGGGACTGTGAGATTTTGGGAATCAGTGTTTCATCAATCATAATGATGGGTCCAAAAACTTGTGTTGCCAGACCCATTGGAATTAAAGGGTCACTAGTAATCGAGGCCTAGAGGTTAAATCACAGTGGATTTGAGACTGTGGGTCAGAACACAAAGACAGGGAACGGTGGAAGGCATGTAAAGTGATCTTTAAAACATTGGGCAATGTTACATTTATGCTTAAGTTCCATGTCATTACATTAAATGTATACAACTACTAGTATGTTGCATAAGATAGGCGGCTTGAAAAGCGATAAATGCTCAAAATGTGGGAAGCGGAGGAGACGCCTTTCATCAGATTCTGTGGAAGTGAGCTCAGCTGAATGAATATTAGACACCAGTATTGAAAAAGACAGATGTGACTAATAGTAAAAACAGCATGAGCATGGACGAAATGTTTGCTTGGCACCCCTCCTTCAAGATTACGTTGAAAATATGCACAACATGAATGATGTTAGTCCTGTAATAGCAATAAGTGGAATGGTGATATGGCGGCTGTGTAAAGAGCCCCTACAGTATAGGAATGGCTCATGCATATAACAAAATGGGATAAGAAGGAAGAAATCAAATTATTACATGTGAGACGAGGGGAGGAAATGGAATGCCTTAACACATTGGAACGAATTTGTACCTGCATTGCTATAACTAAAGAGACACGATGCCCCTGTGCACAAAGTAAGACACTTAGAAGAGGAGAAATATTCGAAACGGATAGAGGTGCAAATACATATAATCGACTAAAGTGCCAAAATTAAACTGAAAGGATGTCGGATCTTAATGTGGAAAAGGAATTTTATTTTTTTTTAAAGTCTGATGGAAGCACTAAAAGCGTATTCTGTACAAAAATAATTTTTCAATCACTTTATTTCTCCACTTTCTATCCGAATACCTACATCAGTTTCTATATAATATTACATCCAAATCATTGAAAAAATAATCTACATGAAAAGGGTAAATAATGAAGAAAGCGGGGATGAAAAAGAGTCTGCAAGAGTGAAATAAAGTTACAGTAAGTATAGGTTACTGGAAGAAAGAGGTATGAGGTGGAATTAAAACTAGGCGGCCTTAGTATTTAGCAACCACAGCATTCGAAAGTTGGGGAGGTCATAAGAATAACTTAGAACACCTGCCCTTATAATTTTTCTCCAAACATTAAACACTGATAACAGCATACATTCTAATTCAGTAACACTGCAAGTTAGAGCATATACTGCAGCCAGATCAGCATAGAAACAGCATAGAAACATCTGGAGAGATAACAGCTCTTTAGTGTGCCTGAGCTACGCTATCTGCCACTCATGGTACTTTATATCGTACTGTTACTGGGTTAGTGCATGTGCTGTAAACAGCGGATTTTTTTGGGGGAGTTTTATATAGCGCAAACTTAACCGAAAGGTATTCAAGCACTTTACATAAGCACCAGTTGTGTTACAGACGGACACATTCATTTAGTTAGGCAAGGGGAGATAAAGTGATTTGCCCAGAATCACAGGATGTTGAGCGTCCCTGCCGAGACTCGACGCCGGATCCCCAGCTTCCAGGATGACCGCTCTAGCCATTAGGCCACATCCTAAAAGAACACATATATAGCTTCCTTCAGCATCTGTATGCAGGTGCAGACAGAGTCAGCCTATGCTCTAGATGTGCCCTTGTGTGGAAAAATATTTTGCACAACCCGTTACTCCTTTTGAATAAAATGAGACATCAGCCCCTTATCACAGGTCAGCCTCTAGCTGTCTACGAGTATCGACTTGTCTCCAAACATACATACTCGCGTCTTCCCCAGCTCACCTGAATCACCCACCGTATAGCTGCGTCAGGCCGGTTCCAAGGGGCAGATTTACAATAACTGGTGCATCCCTGCATATCAGCAGGGATGCGCCAGTTATTGTGCACCATGCCTCCGCCACCATGGATGCGCCGCATTTACAATTGCGGCGCACCATGGGGCAAAAACGGCACAGATGAGTCACGCATCTGTGCCGTAAAAGCGGCACATTGCTGGAGTTGCGTCGCAAGCGGGGCGCAGCTCCAGCAATGCTCTGGGGGGCCCTATTGTTACAATGCCGAGTCAATCCTTACACCTGCTTCAAGTAGGCGCAGGGTTTTGACGCAGCATGGGCCCAAAAGTGACTAGGTGAAATCTTGTAGATTTCACTCAGCCACTTTTAGGAGGCGTTTCTGCGCCGGAACGCCTCCCTCCCCCCTGCGCAGGAACGCCTGCTTCTGGCGTAGGGCTTTACAACGTGACGCATCTCCCAGATGCATCACGTTGTAAGTACCCCGCACCATGGCGCATCTTTTGCGCCGCCGCGTCACAAAAGTGACGCAACGGCGGCGTAAAAGGGGCGCAACAGGCTTGTAAATCTGCCCGCAAGTTTTTTGTTGGGTTTGCAGAGGGGTTGTTAATGTGTGACGCAGGGGGTTAGATATAAATCAGAGGGCTGATAGGGTGCTAAAAACAGGGACTGCAGGGCGTTAAGAACTATTAGGAGCACTTGAAACTACATCATTGGAACCAAGGAAGAGGGCCGCTGCTGTTTGCAGGCCCATCATGCAGACAGTTCTTTTTACATATCAGTTGATTAGCGCCCGAGCCTGGGCTTAGGGCGCCAATGCTAAAAGCCAATCCTGAGTACAGAACACGATCATGACATTATTCCCACATCACAGGTAGAAGTATGAGGACTAGAAAAATGTATAAGGAAATTACCAAAGATAAAATGAATTAATTTGTAAAAGAGGGCAACTCGCACAATAGCAAGTAATGGTGTCAAAGGCCCTAAAGCCATCATGGCGCATGGGCCTCAAACCCCTGCTTAGGGAGTATAACACAGCCAGGGCTGGGCTGTGGCAGGCTCCCATACCTCTGGGCCTGCTCCACCTATAACAGCAGCACATAAGCCAGTGCCAAGACTCCTCTAGAAAGTGGCAGGGATTTGACAGACCGAATATATAAACTCAGATGTTTGCATACTCATCTAATTTTACGCATATATGTTACTTGTCATGCCAGCAGATTTTATGTTGTGATAATGTCTATATGTAAAATGAATCTGGGCATACACTTAGAAAGTCATCTTAATAATTTTGTTTATAAATTCTGAGAGGAACAATTGCCAAAATGTGTATTGCTAATCCCAAAAGAGAGGTACACTGGGCTCACTTTCATAAACAGCATTTATACTAAACCACTACTGGCCTTAATATTCACTCGGTGCAGATGGTAAAAGGAGCCACAGATCTTTAAAAGAAATTTGAGAGCAATTTCTGATCATATTTCAAGTCCAAAAACCAACTGTTCGATTTAGCTACCAACAATGCGCACTCATTTCCCTCGATCTTTTGAGTTTAAATGCTCACAATGTGCCTTTATTAGGGAATAATTATCTGCCGTTAGCTCTGACAACAGCATCATACGGCCTATGAAAGAGCTCTTTCTTCTCCTGATTAGGCCCTTAAACATTACAGTGCTTTTCAACTTCCCAGAATGCACTGCTCAATTACAGTGCAGAATCTAACTGTATGCCACTCTTATTTATTGATAAAAGAATAATGAAGCGCCCCAGACCATGGCCAGGCCTGGCCACTATTTTTATATCAAGTTCCAAGCAATAAAAAAAATTAACTCTTTCGAGCTCTGGGAATGCTTATGTTTCCAGATAGATAGTGTAGTCACTTTTAACCCATTTTATGTTGCTGCTGCTGCTTTCCGAAAAAGATAGCAGTGTTTGCATTTTGTCTTGGAATGATATTTCCACTAACTGGAAACAAAAATCGTTTTTGCACTGATCAGTTAGTGCAAATGTTGCTTTTTGGACATTTTTGCAATGAATTTGCAAAATTGTCCAGAAGTTGAATACATTTGTCAAGAGCTGGTGTAAACTGCATCGCAATTGATGGAATCAGGCCCATGAGTAATCCATTGAAAGTTCTAGCACACAAAGAAGTAAAGCTGATTTCTACAAACACATGCGCACCCACACACACTGATTTTTACACACACACTATACAATTGTATACTCAAAAAATGGATCACTATTTCGAAATGGATATGGACTTTGTTTTAAAATTCTACAGAAAATTTACAGAACATTGTTCAAACCAGCAGTTTTACAAAATGTTTTTTTCTTCGAAAAAAGGACGGAGCACTTTATGCACTTGTAATCCTACAAGTCAGAACCAACAATGTTCGATTTTGTTAGGTTACTGTCATTTGCATAGCATGATTCTACAATTTGTATGGTCTAGTATTAATTTCAGGGTCTAATGGTCTTCCATGGTTCTGGGATTCTTGTCGACTGAAGTCAAAATGGCCTATGGACATTGTATTTGTTTGGCTTTCGAACTATTAATGAATTATGATCTTTGTTTTATTTCTTAAGTACAGTGTGTCCTGACTGGTTGGTACATCCTGGCACATGAGAGTTTTCAGTGAATAGCAGACATTAAAAACAATTGAAACCTAAAAACATACACAGTTAACAGTTTAAGAAAGTATATCAAAACTTATCACAACCACAATTTGAAGAATAATGCAGGTTATGAAAAGTGTAAACTAAATGGTCAGGATAGGACAAAAAATTCGCAATTTGCCTTGTTCGAGAGAAGGTATGAGGAACACCAAGTGCCTGCACTGTGAATCCTTGCATTAGCTAAATGGACTTCTAGTTGTGTCGATTGTCTGTGGTTCTGTCCAGCGCCTGCTGAGGGAAAGGAGTAAAGATCAGGTCTCCTAATTGTCAATCGTTGCCAACGCTGGAATGGCAGGTGCTGCCCAACGTTGGGTAAGGAAAGAAAAATGAGGTGTGGGGGGGGGGGAGGGGGGGGGGAGAGGGGGGACCCAGGGGGGGGGTGTAGAGGTAAAGAAGAAGAAATGCAGTTGGGCACATGGAAGAAGCTGTAAAGGGCTTAGGGTAAGAGAATGAAGTACTGGCATTAAGTTAGTGTTACGGGTAAGGGAGGCGGCGTTAGTGGAAGGCATGAGAAAATGAAAGTCAGTAAAGGAGGTAACACTTGATGGTAGCAAATCCCTGTCATTTGAAAAATTAATTACAGTGTGCATGAGGTGAGCCGGAGGCATAGCAAAAAAGGAGGTAATGGGATATTAGAATAGAGTAACGTGGGGCGACGGGAGACTGCAACTAGGTGAGGAACGGGTGCAAGATGTGGGTCAATAGCAAGAGGCTGTGGATTAATTTATGGAAGGCAATTTGGAAATAAGCAATGATTGATGGGGTTAAGTAAGGTAAACAGGGTAGTGAGGAGACAGATGTACAACTAGGTAGAGAAGGACAGCCGGGTTATCAAGATTGGTGGTATTGCAAAAAGGATGATTGTAAGAATTTCTGAGATCACTCCTTTAACGCCGAAAATGACTGTATAACACTTTTATGGAGATTAAAAAGTATCTTAAATCCACCAGAAAACCCTATCCTAAAACCCATCAGGAAAACATGCCGTTTAGTTTGTATGCTCTGAGCCAGGCACCATATAAAATTATGAACAGAATGTAAACATTCCCTTGACTCTAAAATCCATGAAAGCCATTTCAAAACTTGAAGCAATGATGCTAAAACATTCAAGAGGAAACATTTTAAAGGCTTATGTTTTTAATCAATGCCGAGGGTTTATTTACCTCATTGTATGATAATTTAAACTTTTTTTTGTTTGACGATATTGAAAATTTTTCCATAGAAAGTACAAACTACAGACACTTGCAGCTATCCCTTTCTTTTCTAGGATGCTTCAAAATTTAAAATATGTAAAGAAAGAAAGGAGACCCTGTGAACTGGGACAATTCTTCACGTAAAATGATGGCAGAAAAAGAAACGAGTTAGTAACTATATTGTTTTCTTGGCTGCTGAACTGCGTAGCCTCGAAATGTTTACTTGAGGTAGAAAAAGAAGCCATCCTCACACTTAACGATTAAAATCCCTGGCTTCAAAGCGCGCGCGGCCCATCAAGATTGAAAACAAAATACTTTTTAAACCTCAATGTTGCTTGCTAACCAACGTA
This sequence comes from Lissotriton vulgaris, assembly GCF_964263255.1. Taxonomy (NCBI): domain Eukaryota; kingdom Metazoa; phylum Chordata; class Amphibia; order Caudata; family Salamandridae; genus Lissotriton; species Lissotriton vulgaris. The sequence goes on along the minus strand of NC_141685.1, from coordinate 441,740,901 downwards.
TATATTAATCATTCATACCACATGGATACTCCGCGGTGTTTATGCAACAGCAAATGCCAGGGTGTGAGTGTTATTGTGGGTTTTAGGAAACCACATTCTATTTCGGCAAAGCCAACTTCTAAAGTAAAGCCTCGCTTGCCAAACCAAGATAAACACACACTATTGTTAAGATTACATAAATATTTCCGCTTGCAAACTTGCAATGGCTGTATAATTGGCAATATTGTATTAAATGTAGACATACGTTTAATCTTTTTTAAAGTACTGTGGAATCTAAAATATATATATTTTAAACATCTAAAACATGTTTAAATTGACAACTAAGAGATCCCACTGGTAAGGAACAACAAAACAGCCAATGAATGCTAGAATCACATAGCTTTTTCAGTGTGTAATTGTGCCTAACTCGTGAATCAGGTGTTATTTACTTATGAATTCCCAGGAGTAAAACTCACCTATACAAGTAATACTGCTTTTGTTTTTACTTTAGTGCATTGTTTTAACTGTTTCCAAGTGGTTTTATTTTTAAAACTTACAGTGCCATACTGACAGAACCCCTTTCGAAGGGCCATGAGGAAGCAGGGCTAGTGGGCCAACCGCAGTGGCTGTGGCCTTTTACTCCTGATGGCCCAGAGCCCTAACTACTATGAGTTCTGAGTAACTGGGCCGAGTACTACCCCTTCAGAACTTGACTATGTGGTAGCCCGGGTCAAGCAATCCAAGGCTTCTCGTGGAAGAGGTAGATGCAAGGTGTACACAGACTTACATTTCCAAAGCACACTCAGCAACTCCAATAAATGAACGTTCAACCAAAATACTAGCTTTTATGAAATAGTATTTATATAAAAATACCAAGCGAAATATGGCACAAAACAAATAATACACACAGCAGTCTTCATAAGGTCAGCATTCTAGCGCTGTCTGGGTAAGCCTCTTAGTCCCGCTCCCACATTTAAGGAAAAGTCAAAGTGTAGCCTTGCTGCAATGTTTTTAGTCAGAGCAAGTTCCCCAGAGGCTCAGTGGCCCGGCAATCAGTCTTAACCACTCTCATCTGGAGCTGTGATCCGGCAGGCCTGGAAAAGCATCAGCCAAGTCTTGATGCTGCGGGCAAAGTGGCAGGCATCCACGATGCTACTCCAATCATACAGTAACTCTTCCTGAGTTAGGCGGACACTCGTGGGTGCTCCCGGGTTTGGGAGGTTGAATTGATGCTCTGTGTCCAGAGATTCAACTTGATACTCTTCAATGTCACACGCTACTCAAGGGTGACAGCATTCTCTCTTCACCATGGCACCCACCTGGCATACAGGGGTCACGAACAGCACTCCATGGTGACTGCCCCTTCAGGACACAACAATTCACAGGCAACGACCACCTTCTCATCACAGCGCTGAACTAAGACAATGGCCCTTATCTTCACCATGGACCCCACCTGGCATACGGGGATCACAAACAGCACACTCAGGTGATCGGCCCCATCAGTGCTCTGGTCTTCAAGGCGGACTCAAATCTCACACTCTGCTTCTGGGATCCACTTTGCAGGATGCCCACTGGACTTCACTCTCTTCAGGCATGATCCTCCTCCTCCTCACCATGTGCTCTGGTCTAGGCAGGCAGACAGATGCTGGTGATCTAGGTTCCAGGGTGAGTTGTCTTGATTCTCCCGGGCAATGTCCCCTCTCCCGGCAGGGAGACTGGCAGACGTCTGTCTCTAGTCCTGGTCAAAACAGGAAAACGTCCTCCTGTGCTTATCCATGCTGATGCAGAGCCCCAGTTTTACAATTTGGGGAGGTTTAAGCTCCCTTTTTTATAAACCGTTTCCAAACACAAATGTGATTTAGTTTATTAGTTTTTGAAGTTTATGTAGTGGGAGATGCCCCCTTTATAATGCCCACTCCTCTGTCATGCCCTTTGTCCAGAAAGTTGTCTGTCAGAGCAGGGATGACTCCACTCTTGATAGCCCCACAAAACAGGCCATTGGAGTGACTAGAAGATCACATATGGATGTCAGCCATACTGATGCCTATCACACAGTTACCAAGGTCCCGAGCCCAATTCTTTATGATTCCCTTATCAGACTCATCTTCTTCCTCAGATGTGCCTGTCCCCACCAATCAATGGCCTATACAGAAGCAAAGTACCTTTTTGAAGTGCACAAGAGAGCTTAGCTCTCTCTTTCTCCAGTATGTGTCTGCATTTCTGTGTGTTTGAGCTCACAGAAATATAGGCAATCCACAAATCTGGCTGGGATGGCTCCTCCAATTCTATATGCCTTCCTCAAGACCCTATGCTTCCGATTTCGAACCTTATGGCCTTAATGTATTTTACACTCACAGGCACACATAAATCAATGCACAAACACACATGATGTCTCCATGCAGGCCAAGGGTGAGTTAAACACACAGCAGTGGAAGGTTGCATGAGTGGGCCAGTAGGCCAGTCTCCAGTGACACAGGTAAAAAGACCTGTTCACTCTAGTGATCACTAGCACAGAAACACGGTATGCTGCCACCTCCACGTTCGTGCTAATTACTTTTTCAGTAATGGAAGTAGTTCACTACCACTTATGAGGGTAGTGCTTTGGGTGCCCCTCCTGGTCAAACAAGACTGCAATCCCTGAGACAGGTCTAAGTCATGGTGCACATGCATGATACATGTTCTCCCATGACTAAAAATCAGCAACCAGGAAAAAGATATTGTTGCAGCTGGGACATTCAGGGCACGGGTGCACATCTGTCACCATGCAAGAGACTTTTCTGTCTCAGGACACACAATAGGCAAAGCAGAGGCAGAATACAATAGAACTAAAAGTTAAGAAAACATATGCCAGACTAAGAAATATAAACATAATATATAAATCAATAAAACACTCTATATGACCTAGATGAAAGGAAACCCTTGAAAGTCTGACAGAGCCTTGGCAATCGTCCTTTTAATATAGAAGTATTCAATGAAGCATTTCCTCATAAAAACTCTGGTAGAGCGGAATCATTTCAATATTCAACTATAGTAAGACAAACAACAGTCAAAGTAATATTCAACGCTGGTGATACAGATTGTCATCTTCACTTAACCCTAGCTGTATATTCACATTGTGAAAAATCAATCTCTTTCCCATAATTAATGATATTTGACCCTCCTCTCAAGAATTCTGGAATAGCGGGTTCTGTGGAGAAGATATTTAGGCTCTCAAAGTGCAATAGCACAGCTTCAGGGACAGTGAGGATCACTGGAACTATTTTAGGAAGAAATCAGGTAAAGTGGATAATGCAGAGAAATAGTTTGTATTGCTGAATTTTGTAATGGAGTGAGATCAGTGATCCATGCATACAGGATAATGTATACTAGAGACGTTGAGACAAGATCTGTAAACCCACTTGGACAGACCACTTATCTGCATACAATATTACATTCTTACGGATACATTCAATAAACATGTTCTAAAGCTCAACTGTACTAAGAATGAAAAACTCTTGCATAGAAGGATGCAGCATCTTTTCTGCCGGAGAGTGAAATTCAACAAGTTTATGGTTTCGCATGACGATTTCCCTTTTTTTGTTAATCTTTAAAAAACAGACCTTGACAGCTCAAATCTGATTACATATTTATAAAGGCTTACATTATTCTGTGCACTGCCACAGTTAGATCAGTTCTTGTCCAATAATCATAGTATGAATCTCAAAATATTTCTGACACTGGAAGGTTTTCCTTTCAGTGACAAAGATAGATACCCCAAAATAGTCTTCACTCAACAATAGCACCAGTCTTTTGCCACTGGCCAAAATAAAGTAGAATTTGAATTGCGCCCTGAACAATGCCCCATGAATGTTCTGAAAGCAGCAGTAACACAAAGAAACTTCAGAAAACAACACTTTCATCTTCATCCAAATTTCTTTCAATCAATTTATGTTAATCTTGGAAACGCTCACCACCTTGAAAATAGTTGTATAATGTGTTTATGCAATATAGCAGGTAGGGGTCAAATATTCGGACTGGCTTCAAGTTTTACAACTGAAAAAAACAGCTCGGTGCATTGAGCAACCCCTTAAGATATGTGCTTGTAAACATATGGTCACAAGTGAAAGTCCCACAGAACTGACTCAGATTTCTTTTCTACAGTAGTAATAAAATATTACTTTTTTTTTTATGAAGGACTATTATTAAAGTGGGCAAAAACGAGATCCATCAATCAAGTACCAAAATACTACTATAGGAATAATTTGGACCTGGGAATTAACGGGGATCATCTAAATCGCCTGCCTGTCCACCCAACTTTCTGATCCCCTGCTCATTCGGAGAAGGAGAATCCAACGTGTTTTCAGTGGTTGAATTGCTGCTCGCTGTGCTACCCGAAGCTCCCGCTCTAGCACATGTTTTAGTGTGGCATGGCGTTGGAAGTCCCTACTATTTAGAGTGGCGCTTCGGACGTTATCTACAGCATGTTTTTTCCTTCCAGTAACGATATACATCACAGCATGATGGTTGCAGGTCAGAAAAAAAAAAACCCACATGCCTCAAGTGTTGAGAGAACTCCCTGTTTGTCAAGGAGAGTGATGTTTTTATTTTTTCGAAAAAATAAACCCTACTTTGAGTATTTGTTTTTGGAACATGATTTTATTTAATTTTCACACCATGCTGTATTTGGGACTCTTAGGATTCTCCTATTCACAAAGTGCATTTTGTAGTACATTTACTAGTATTATAATAGTACTACTGAAGCATTACAAAATACTATTCACAAACCTACATGCAGCGGTTTCTCCTATCTTTTTCTGTGTAGAGATCTTTGCCCAACAGCAGCGCCTCCACACATAATAAGTATACGCTTCAGTAGCAAATGTGGGATGGTCAGAGAGGAGTAGCTGGAAAATGGAGAATACTTACAACAAAATGTGAGGGGGTCAAGAGAGAAATAAGGAGGGAGTTTAGGTAGAGATGCACACCCAGTCACAAAAGAATAAGCACAATCCTATTCACAAACTGCACTTCTAAACTTATTACAGCCAAAAATGACCCAGGATAGATGTGAATGTACTGCAGCTCACAGCTGGAGTACCTCCAGCACCACACAGAGCCCAACCATGGGTACTGTAACACCCTCCTATAAAAAATAATGGAGGTAGGGATTTAAAATAACACCCCAAAAGAAATAATGTTAAATTAAATTAATAAAACTAAAAATATAAATAATTGTAAATTATCGTTACAAAAATTATCTAAAAATAAAACATTATTCTTTACATTTAACATAGTTTAATAACCATTTCAAATAGAAAAATTATGTTTACATATGTTTGTTAAAATATAATTGTATAACTTTTACAGAATTATGGAACTCATTTCTAGTACATTATATAATATAATATATATCTTTTGTTTAGTTTTGTTGGGAGTTTTCCTTAATGTAAAACTCAGAAAAAATTATAGTTTAATTTAATATATCAAAACAATTACTTGTTAAAATGATATTAAGTTATTAATGCTGTATTTTTGTTATATTTCTTAACTTAAAAGAAATATTTAAAATTATTTAACATTAATATTGTAGATTAAAATATGCTTTCTATTGGTTTAAAGTGTCATACATTGTTACACATTTCCATATACTTTAGCACTGGACATCTCTGTCTCAGTGGCAGACCTCCACCTACTTGGGAAATGTTACTAGCGGTAACTTTAAACTATCAATTTATTTTACTTTACATATATTAAAGTAAATAAAAATAATTTTTTTAAGATTTATAAAAAAAACACTTAAAGTAAAATGTTTTATTCACTGTTTATGTATTGAACATACAAAACTTTATGTACAGAATTTATTTAATTGCATTTACATAATTTCCTGAACAATTAAGAAATGGTTATTTGAATATTTTATCAGTAAATATTATTTCTTTTAAAACAAAATTAAATATATTTCTTTTTTAACATTCAGTTTAATTGATAGATTTTTAAAAGTTGAAATAAATTATTTTAATTTAACATTATTTCCAATGGGCTTCTATTTAAAGTCTCTGCCTCGATTATTTTCCATGGGAGGGTGTTGCAGCATCAGTGGCTGGCTATGTGGTGGTAGACTTACTACTGCTACTTTCTGTCAGCAGTAACTTACACTTGTATATTTACTCCACCCGTGCTTCTATAGAGAGCTTTTCCGTTGTGCTAAAATGAATTGTAAATGATCTGTGCGATAATGACTTCCTCCTGGATCACCCCATGCACCTCATTCACTTGTCCAAAAAGGTCTACATTTTACTAATCTGTCTTTTTTAACCTTCCTACATTCACTCCTAACCCCTTTACAGACATCTGTCAGGTTCACGGTGTACCACAGGCTCCTCTATAAATTGCTTGTTGTAAGAAACAAATCATCTTTGTTGGCCCCCTCCATTGTGCAGACCATATTTCTGAACACTCTGACCAACTCATTTCAAACATGAACTCGTCATCCCCTCTGTACCCCAACTTCCATTGCACCCCTCTATGCAGTACACTGTTAAAAAAAAACATTTCATAAGGAGACCCCTGACGAGGGAGAAAAACGTAAACCTTTTAATAGGGTTTATAAAGCAAAATATGAAGATTTTCAATGAAGCATGGTGCAACTGACAAACATGTTCTAGACATTCTGCCGCTCATCTACCTAGGGGCAGTGGTGTAGGGTTGCGGTGCAAATGGCGGTTCCATCATGAGGTTATCCAAGGACAAGGTAGGGTTGAGCTTTTCACAGACACAGCTGTCAAGAGTAATTTTAGCTGCCACAGATATGAGGAGAGGTGAAGGTTTCTGGCACAGTGCCAGTGACATTTGACACAAAACATTTTGATTTATTGGTTTATAAATATATATTAAATATGTGTGTCTGTGTGTGTGTGTGTAAAATATATATTATGACTCCACTTTAAACTTATGAAAGATAGGCTGAAATGCTAATATGACTGCTCTTTTTTAAGAGCAGTTTCATGCATATTTAAAAAAAAATCAAACCTAAAATAAATCAAAACTGACAATGTTTATCTTAATCCTCCGCATTCCAGAACCCTATTTTCCAGGGAGCTTGCATACTGCACGAAACATTGTCCAAAGAGATTGGCAAAAACCAACATAACCATATCTGCAGAAGAGCTCTGAAGTGGCTCAAGAGTTATATATAAGCGCCTAACACATCATCACAATAAATACATTCATATTTAGTCTGTCATCCAATAGTAATAATTTACGTAAGTACCACCGCAAGTTAAAAGAAGTTCTGTGTTAAAATGTTCTGTGGCAGTATGCCATCAATTATGTCCCATCAATCAATGTCTTATAGAGACCATGCCAACAACTTTAAAAGACAGCACCAGGCCAACTCATACCTGTTTGTAATTTGGAAAACTAGATCCCCTCTTGTACAATTAAAGCGATATGTTTCTATCATAAATACCTTACAACCATAACCCTTAGTTGTGTCATTTAAGGTTTTTCTTTTCTTTTAAGCCAATGGCGCTTTCCTACAAGCTCAGAAAAGTGTGTGTTTTCTTCGTCGGACTGCTTAGACGTGGTTAGCTCTTTCCCCTTTACACACAGATTGTTTATAGCCCATTACATGTTGGGGCTTTGCTGTTCCCATAATCCTTGCATTCCAATCGTGCAGATTTAGAGCGCTCTGTTTATCTTGGCTTGCATCATTTCTGAACAGGCCCTGCTGCTTGATTCATTAATGTTGACTTGAAAGTTAAGTAAAAATAAAGACCTTTTTCTTGCTGTTATTATCAGAACGAGAAACAGCTTCACCAATAGACTTTCACTGCAATAAACTGAAGTGAACCTATGGAAATAGATGATGCCTTTACATTAAAATGTCTATTTAATATTTTCAGCCTGCCAATCCCATGCCCCCATGCTAACTATTACCAGTGACGCTCTTTCAGCATCATGATTCTTTTAGTTGCCTCCCCGCCTCCTTTCTTCCACTTTTAAATGTACTTTCAAACCTCAATCTCTGTTCAGGACTCCTCCAACTAAGTCCGGTTATACCTTATCCAAGGGAACCATCACCTCACCTATCAATACCTACTGATCTCATAACAGCCTCTTTCCCTAATCTAATTTCCAAGCTTCTTCAATTTTACCACCAGCTTACCACCAATTCACTTTTAACTCCGCTCCAAGACAGATTCCAATCCATGCACTCCATAGAAACTGTTCATGTGGTCTCGACTATGTCACCTCCACAAGCCATACCTTTTTCCTTTCTCAAGCTCTTCTAATTAGCGATGGTGTCCAATATGGCCAAACACCTGTACCTTGTAAACACCACCATATGGACCTGATGGTTTTTCACTATCCTGGATTTCTTTTTCTTTTTTTTTACAACTGTAAGTACCTCCATGCCATTTGATGGCTGAACACTAAACACTGCTTCTTCGCCTCGACTATGGCGGGCCTTTGAGCTCCATTTTGGGACCTCCCCTACTTTTACACTGAAAATGAACAAGATTCCTCCCTAGTTTGTGATGAAATAAGCTTTCTTTGACACACATGTTGGCCTATGCTGCCACGTATTATATACGCAAATATTCTCTTTAAGATCAAATCATATCACATTTGCACTGACACGTGAAGTGGCCACAAATGGCGAGTTTACAATTTCAAGCGATCTGAGATATAAATAGAAAATGAGTCAAAGTCGATTTTAACCCACTTTCCTTGTGGCGTTTAGATCTACTATCTGGTTAGGTGCAGTTCTTTAGTTTTGTATTTATAGAACTCTAGAGCAAATTATTGTTAACTGACATAAGTCATCCTTAAGCATGCATTAAATCTGAATAGTTGCTCCAGAACATTAACTATTACAGCTTAAAATAGGAGTTAAAGTAATAAAATATCATTGTTCGCTGCACCACAGAGAATGTCTGGGTTTGGATTTCCTGATGAAGTTCACGTAAGTACAACTTCTTAATGTTTCAAAAATAGCACACATTTAACCTTAATAAATGTACGTTCAAAGTAAAACTGTTTAAAATAATTTTAGTAAAAATGTATCCTTCAACAAATGCACACATTTAGCGGATCTATATTTTATTGTTTCTCAGTAAGAAACTACACACATTAAAAAGCTTTTAAATCATATGTTTAATTTATCTGGCAAATTAAAATGGATTAAGCAATTTGCATTCCAAAATAGAAATACCCCTAGCTAGTTACTGTATTAATAGTTGTGCTTCAAATATGTCAACAATACATTAGAAAAAGTCAATGGTCACAAATAAATTACCAGCGCTCTATCCTACAAACAGATCAATACACATTAAAAAGCATTAACTATATGGCAAATATGTACCAAAAAGAAACAGTATTATCAATCTTAAATAAGTAATGGCAAAGGCACTTCAACATGCCCACAAGAACTCTTCCGTGCGCAACTAAGAACACATCAATTCGATTCGCCTCACACGGTTGAGGCTGTGCCTGATTTTAAATCACCTTATTAACAATACAGTATATTTACAAAATCTTTATGGAAGCCATCAACTATGAAGAAAAAGAGGATTAACAAAAAACTGTAAGATTTTGTAGAATATGAACATTCTGTAAGTTATTTAACTTAGAGTCCTTTTGTCCCATGAGTCAATGTCCAACTTCAGCCTGAATGCAATGGTTTCGGCCTCCAACAACAATACACTTGTTAGAGCAGTGAACATGCAAGGGCCAGTAAAATCAATGTGCAAGCATGCCAAATGTGATGCCTCGCGTCATCTGAGATGCATGTAAGACCAGGTTTTACAGGAAAACACCTACTCCTTGCCAACTTAGGATATAACCGATCAGTCAACCAAACTCTAAACTTTCTATGTTGGCAATTTTTTGCAACACCATTTGTTCAGCCCCATTTAGTAAGGATTTACAATGTAGATGCATTCCTTGGCAGCACAAGATGTTTCTCTCCCTATGGCCCACTTTTGGCATTTATGGATACTTCATTCTGGCACTCACATCTGTGACCACCAAGGAGAAAAAAAGGGAAACACAACAGTATAGGACAGAACATAGCTACAATTTTAAAAATCAGTGCTTTCGTGCAGCAATATGCCATAGAACTGCTCTGCTGTACAAAATGTTACCCAATCTTCATTACTTGGGATATGAACTCATATGCTGAGAACTTTGAGCTACTGACCTGTGACCTGAAGTTGCAGAACTTTTTACCAGAAAAGCTTCTTCGAAAAAGAAGTAAAGCCATCCTGACAAAGACTAAGGACCTGACTATGAATTTGGCGGGCCGATGGACAGCCAAGCCCACGGTGTAGAACTACTGTGTTATGACTTTGGTGGTTGGACCACAATAGGACCTTTGCTACCGCAGGGATCCGCGATCCCTGGCTGTATTGCAGCAGTCTGAGGCCATAATATGCTGGTGGTGCTGGATTCCCTCGACTGCGCATTTACATCATAAATCACAATCAAATGTAAGAATCAACTGGAATCAATAATAGACTCAGACAGAAGTTTAATAATTTGGTTATTGTATTAGAGATGCAAAATTCATCGTAACCAAAATTCATCATAACCAACAATTGCTTAAGAAGTTCAGTTAAAATGATAACATCTTTCTTAACAGTGACAAGCGTTTAAGCAGGCATTAAAATCAGCAATAGCCACAGAGTTACAAGGTCCTACCACCAAATAGTCTGAAGGAAGGATAGTTTGTTGACTAACAGCTCAGATTCCTAGAGGAAAGGAAGGGTTCAGTTAGAGTCCACTAAGGGCGAGTCATTTAGCGTAACCAGAAATAAAGAAATGAGAAAAGGTTCACCAGAGATGGCTCAGTCTGTACGCTCCAGACTGTAGTATGTACCAGACAGTCCGAAGTTAGTAAAATGTTCAAAAATCGAACAGCATAGCATCCAGGTCTGCTATAGGGAAAATCAGAATAGTGGCCATGAAATAACATAAATCAATGGTGTCTGCATCCACGCTGCCCCTCCTCTGGATTTTCTTCTTTTATAACTTCTTTGGTAAAGTCCAGAAGTGCAGCATCACACCACCATAGAAAAACCATCATATGGCTATGGTCAAATCATGTCACCTAAGATGATTGAAACATTTTAATGGTTTCCCATGCTAGTCATGGAAAGGAACGTTTTCTTTATGAGTCTACACAGGCCTAACATTGATAAAGAAGAAATACAAAGTTGCAGCTTATGATCATAGCTAAAATTCTATTCCCACAGGAATATTTTACTGTGATCGTTGGAAAAAGTATTGAAAATATGTCAGGGGATAGAAGTGTACAGGACAAAGAAGTTACATTACATTTGCTAAGAACGATCCATTTTATTAAATTAAGGGAAAGGTGAACACCAGAGAAAAAGCATCTCAAAAGGGTCTTTAAGTTAGCATCAGACATTTAAATGATATAAACCTTTAAACTTACTTCAAATACAATGAAATTAAATGAATTCAAATGAAGAATGTATAAGCTGTCACAAAACTATTATTCCTCGGAAATAACTAGCATTAGAACTATCTTACTACTACACATTTTCACATTAGTCATATAAACACACATTTTCCCCTCAAAAATTCTAATATCGTTTAAAGGTTTTCATAAACTATAATGTCTCTTATCATTCTATAAAATATCGCGGTTGAACGTTACTGCTTACACAAATTTGCTCAGTCTTTTCTAACTGGTGATGTTAGCAAGAAAGCATCTAAACACTAGGTCACTTAGCATAAAACTGCATTCATATAGATTAATGAGCATAAGCAAATCGTTTGTGCAACATTGTTTATCTGTATTAATATTACCTTTAATATGTTTTCTTCAGCTCATATTTTAAAGCACACTTTTTTGCCGCTTCTACTACACTTGTCTCTGTTTCATGTACCACTATCTATTGTGTGCAACGTGTACTTTCAAACTTTCATGCTCTCTATGTATAAATGTGTCATGTATTATGATTTTTAAAATCTCACTGGATCACTAGTGTAAATAATTTAACAGTAGCAACAAATGAAATAAGAAAGCCACAATACACTAAAGAAATCAGAAACCTATTTATAAAAATAGATTATATTTTTATGAATTCTTAGACACCAAGATGAGAAAATCCACTAGAGGGTTCCAGAAGTCCAGATTTTTAAAGAAACTTAAATCACAGTTTAAATACAAGCAAGCATTGGTAACTGTAAAGTTTGTAAACATTTGAAAAATGTGTAAGAGTTGTATTCGACTACTCCGTCCCGACTTGGGCAACCAGCTAGGACAGGTTAGAGGTCTGGGGGGCCAGTAAGGATTATCTGGACAGTTACCAGGTCACTAAAGTGTTTTCCAGTCCAGTTTCAAACTTTGCAGCACTACAGCCATAGACGTCAATGTAGTGGTCCTGATGCTGAGGATGCATGAGATGGAAGATGCTCAAAGATGCCCTGGGTGCTGTGCGGCCGACAATGGGGGTGCCTTTGCGGTTATTTCTTGATTCACGGGTCAGGTGGGGAATCTTTGGCAACAGAGATCGAGTAGAAGGCCAGCTGTGGCTGGACTACAGGTCACAGTCTACAGTGGTCAGGCCCAAAGGTATCCTTTGGAGGAGGCTGATGTCTCTCTTAGGTGAGCAATCTGGATTCAGACAACCGTCCGGAGTCCAGCTGACTTAGTGCAAAATTTGGCCATTGAGGATCAGTCTCTCAGGAGACCCCGCAGCAGACAGACGTGATTCTTCTGGAGCAGATACTGACTTGCTTAGTTGGTCTATTTCAGTTTTGATGGAACTGGTGTTGGTTCCAGGGGGTGAGCCAAATGACTCTTTGGAGTCACTTCTAACATAACATAACATGTGTATTTGTAAAGCGCATGTTCTCCTCAACAGGTAACTTGGAGTTGAATAACAGATGTTTATTGTTATCTAACTCAATGGTTCTCACTTTATTGCCTTCAGAATGATGAAAGGCTGAGTGGACCCACCAGGATTTGAAACATGAGGTCAAACACAGGCCCCTACAGTCTACTAAGCCACCAGACCAAGTCTTTAGTTTGGGGCTTGGGAGCGACTTTCCCCAAAGCCAGGAACCACAGGCACAGTCGTCCCTTCGCTGGCCCAAGGTGTGGCATATGCAGTCCAGTAGACATGGTGCAGCTTCTTTATGACAGGCCAAAGGGGTCAACAGGGCAGTCCTTCTTCGGTCCTCTTTCCAGCTCCAGAGTGATCGGAGATTCAGGGTGCCAGGGGTGCCATATTCCCGCCCATAAAGTGCCCTGGAGGCATGATGCAGTCACTAGTCAATGGGCTCCTAAGTGATGCAGTCACTAACCAATGGGCTACTAAGTAACGACTTACTGGCTATGCATGGCATCTATCAATTCCAGAGTGCACTCTCAAGATGTCTGAACCCTTCATCAGATTTTAGGAGCTTGGTAGCCCAACCTAGAGGTCTGGCTACCTGTGAGCTACATGCCCATGGGAAAAACGGTTTGGGCACTGGCCTCCCCTCTCTGTCCCTGCTGCCAGCCGGTCTATCTGAACAAAGGGCAGCCCCTCAGGAGTGTGACTGCCATTTGCCCACCATAGGCAACTTTGCCTTTGAAGCTCACCTTTTAGGCTAACACCCGGAGTGGCTTCCTGTGAAGGGGAGGTAACACCTCGCCCTCTAGCAGGCTGCTATTGTTCCAAAGCCTGGGAGTCATTTACACTACTCACCAGGAGGGCAGAAAGCAGTCTGGTGGCCAATGACCGTGTGAGGTCACAGGACAAACTGGGTCACAGAGTGGCAACCTTCTAAAAGTTGCATTTCTTTATTACTGACATTAAATTCAACCTGTACTTAAAGTCGAGTTTAATGTCACGATTAGTTCGATATTTTAGAGTACCCATCTAAGTATTTCCATTCAGAAGTTAACCAGATTGAGGGGTCAGCCAGTAATCATGTGTTAGCCAATGGGACTACTAACTTTCCCTCCCGCAGCTAAATGACAATTTGGAAGTGCTGCTGCCAAGACATATACATAAACACATGTCTTACTTATTAATATACAACTTCTTGCTTTGGGGCTCGATAGGCCTTTCTTAGGGGAGACTTGCATATACTGTTAAGAGAAAACAGCCTTTACAACAAGATTTTTACCTCATTAAGCCTTTACCATGCATTTTTAGCATGCATGTTTTTACTGCACATATGCATTTAAAAAGCATGACAATACCACACATGTAAGGTAAGTTGGGGGGTGGGAGGGCCCCCCCATAAAATACATTGTTTTTAAATATACAAACAATGTGTGGTATTGGCAAGCGTTTGAAATGCATTTCATGGTAAAAACATGCGTGCTAACAAATGCTTGTCAAAGGCATGCGATGTAATTGCATGCACTGTACCATCGTACAACCCTGTTAAGGGAAGGAGGAGCTTTGCCATTGGTTTGAATGGCAAAGTCGAACTAGCAGTTTACCACTGCCATTCCAGTCTGCAGTGGCAGGCTGGGAGCTATTTTGTACTTTGTCACACACAGAGTGGCACAATCAGTGTTGCAGCCCTGGATGAATACTCTGCATTACATGCCCTGTGTATCATACACTAGGCAATTATAAATAAGCCAGTCTCTGCCACAAAACGATATATACTTTGTAAGGGGTTGGAACACAGACGTCTGGTTAGCAGGCCTCACTGCAGTTGATAAACCAGCAGAATGAGTCGAAAGAATGTGAGGGTGAACATGCAAAAAGAGGCATTTCCTTACACTTATGATTTGTATGAATGGTTTCAGGATGGAGTGGTCTTACCACACTCCTCTCAGATGCACAGAAATGCTGCTACCCAGCTGCTCTACTTTATCTCCTGCACATCTGACAGATACAAGAGATATCAGCAAAAAGTGTCCGCACTAGAAGTATAGATCACTCTCCTGAAATGAAGTGGGACAGTCACAAAATGGGTTTGAGCACCAGCTTAAATATATTCCACGGTTATCGGAATGGAGTGGGATGTTCAGATACCTCACATGACATGTAATACGGAGCTAAATAACATGGGCAGGAGCAGAAATGTTTTGCTTTGCAGCTCCTGCATGGTGACAGGATGTGTCTGACAGGATGAAGCATAATTTACAGTAGAAAATATTGGGCATTCTCGTTTGCAAAATGCCCTTGCTTCTTTCAATCACATCCAACAGAGGATGCTATTTCAGCACTTTTTGGGGCAACTGTGGGTGGTTTTACCTCTGACTTGGTTGATCTAATAATACCCATGTGTGCACCAGGGATAAAGTAACACGCCCTCCTTGAATCTAACCAGCACATTTCTTTTACCAACACCCTTTAATGAGCCATTTTTATGCACGAATTATGCAGCTCTCATTCAAAACCAGAGATGATAATAATTAAAACACATAATTAAGTAAGTTTTTGATGTCAAAAACCTCCTATTCGAGGTTAGCGATCTCTCAAACAGGGCTTATAAACACAAGGTGGATTCTTCAACCCTTGACCTGTGGTTTTCAGATGTTGGCTTTACATGTTTCTGATCCTATGTCAAACTTTGCGGACATGTCACTCTCTTAGAATTTTCAAAGAATACTTGAAGTGCTTTCTTCCAGAGAATAAGGGGTTGGGGCTATGAAAGGGATGTGAATAATACAACGGAGAAAGAGCAAAGTGAAATTATGTAAAATCGATTTAACAGGAAAATTAAAAGAAAACAATAATAAAATATTCACGCCAATTGCTGTTCAATGAAAATAAGTACAATGACACTGTTTACTAATAAGATAGAACAATGATGGACACTCGCAACAAATAAGCCTTCTTTATGCAGTAGTTGCAAAAATGAACCTGGTTGAGCATTTGGTTTCCCGGGTGATATATACTTTAATAAATTATATTAGACTTCTGAAGGACAACATGGATAAAGAAGAAAATCATAAAAAAGGTATAAGCTACTGAGCCCAGGAGCGTCCAGACTAAACAATAAAGCAATAGAGTACTGGGAGTCTCACCTAGATAGACGACTAACTGAGAGGGAGAGATCCAACCTATGGACATCAACAACACGAAAAAAAGTAACTACCACCCTAGCACAAACCAAATTCTGGCTCATACACAAGGCATACTGGAACCCCTCACGCCTGGCGTCAACAGGAATAAGAGACAGCGACATATGCTGGAACTGCAATAAACAGAAAGGAGACCTAGCCCACCTAATATTCCACTGCCCCCGAGTTAGAGTATTCTGGAGCAGATTAAGCGACTTCATAAACAACACACTAGACATCCCCCTACAACTAGACTTCCACAGTCTGGCCACGGCCTTCATGGCACCAACAATCCAGGCTAGAGAAGACAGGGACCTCATAGACCTCCTACTTACTGCGGCGGTCAAGACGGTCCTGACCAACTGGAAAGACACAGGGAAAGCTACATTCAAGGCCTGGTTTAATTGGGTCACCTTCCTACGAGGAGCCAACACTATAACGTCCAACCATACACCCAGAACGCACACAAAGAGCGAAATGTGGCACACTCTAGACAACTACCTGTCCTCACACAAACCACCCTAGGATGGCAAACACGAGGCCAAACACTTCAGGCGGAACAGACCAGGACCTGACGAATGTACCCAAACCCATGCAAAGTGTGTGACAGACCCTGCACAAGAGCTTCTTCTTCCTCCTTTCTATCTTTCCTTTCTCACCACCGAGGAGGATACAGACAGCGGCTGCCATGTTTACAAAAAAGGCCGCATGTAACCAAACCGGCCCACGAGTTCTTGTTGTACTTCGCTATGCCAGGCCTCCCCCCGGGGGCTTTTGCTAACTGTACCCCCTGTACGCTGTGCCCTGTATATATAAATCTCTTTTTCAATAAAAAAATTACTGAAATAAAAAAAAAAAGGGAAGAACATTTGACCAAGTTCGAGTGATGCGAGAGGAGTGGGGACTTGAACTCAATTGAAGGCTCCAAACTAGAGTCTAGTAAAGACCATATTTGCCCCATGAAAAGATAGGCACGGATATTCTAATTACAATTTTACTGTAGACTTGCCCAGTGATGGTGTGTTTCATGTTACTTATGTACTGGGGTGGAAGAGCAAAAGATTTACATTAAATACAAAACAGGCTGTTACTCTTCGAAATCATGACGGTAGAAGAGGTGGAATCATGAGCCCAGATTAAGAGGAAAGGAGGGGGGAAATGTCAGTTTGACTTGGGGCAGCAGGTGAACAAAATTCATATTTTGGCATCGAATTCATGTTTGATTTGCTTCATGACAATTAGGCCCAGGGGGGGCAGGATCTGTGCAAGATTATCAGAATGTCCACATAAAATATATTTGGAAAAAACAAATCCAAATGAAACTCTAGGACAGTGGTTATTATGAAAATATGGAATGGAGTCTAGGTCTCAAGAGACAAATTAACCCTCAAAGCTGAATTTTTTGGCTTATAAAGATCATTTCATATCAGCATACAACTATCCCATTTGGGCCCTGAACGAGAGTAAAAATAAAGGCAATTTGAAGTAAAACAAAAATAATCAAAAGAAACCTTTAAAAAACCCAAAGATAGAGCACCACAGAACTCGCACACAACTTTAATAACAGCAGTTAAAAACATATGAAGGTTAAAAATGCTGCACCACTAAATAGCACTTATAAAGGATGACAGCGTTTGCTGGTATTAGCTTGTTTTAGTGTGCTTGCTAAATCCACCCATTTTAGCGCCAGATTTTCTGTTTGAGTTCTGGTGAGGATAAGAGAACAGGGAATCACAAAAATGAGTGGAAAGTCTTCAGCATGTTGAGTCAGTTAACTACAGAAGCTCGGGATTGGAACAGGCTGCATTAACATATCCCTTGCAAAGACTGATTCACCTTGATTAGCGAAGCAATTTGCAGCACATCTTTTAACTCGTGCTAATCAGGTTTGATTCAAAATTAATTGAAGTGCTATACAAAGCTATGACATACTTATGACATGCTAATATAATCTCGTTCATAAGCCATATCAAGCCTAAATCAGACCGCGTGTGCAGAAGTGCATTCCTGGATACAGAAAAAATAATTATGGGAAATAGATGAAGCACAGAAGCTGTACCTTCGAATACGCCATTTAGCCACAGAAGTAAAGTATTGGCTCAGCGGATGGGGATTTTCATTGTTGTACACTTGCTGTTTAGTTATCACTCTGGATAAACCGTTTTAATGTTCTAGTGAGGTTCATTAAAAGAAGACAACATCATAAACCAGCAAGCATCTCCAATAGAAAAGTTTAGAAAAAATAAAATTCTGATGAAATGTTACATTTGCCAAATTTCCATTATACCTCTTTAAATTCATTGTCAGGTTAAATGACACTTACAATTTTACAGGTTTTCCCATCCTGTTGTCTAGGATGAAAAATTCTCCTCTACACTGGGAAGTTGGAACCTATGTGAGGCCTTGTGAATTTCTCCTCCACCTCAGAATAAAGGTAACCTTGGCTGACATCTTCAACCAGCAAATAGAGGATCCGAATTATTAAGAAAGTATAATTTTTTTTAGGAAACTACTTACTAGAACCCACAATGAATAGCTGCTAGCTCTCAACCCATTAACAAGCATAATACTAACCTGAAGGCGCTAGGTGACGTGAGGCCTATGTTTCCACATGCTGCAGAAGATGCTACAGGATGATATGTATGTTGGGTACATCATCTGCCTCCCAAATGTTTATTTTTTAAATATTGAAAATCATACAATACTTTTTCCTTAAGTCAAACAAAGAAAATGTTGTAGCTTCGGGCCGGTGGTCTGCTCCATTAAGGAACCAGTTACTTGTTTTTTTTTTTTAACATGTGCCTTTGTCTACAATATTCAAAATCAACAACAACTAAAATGGCTAACTTACTCCAAAGAACGTTAGTGAGAGCAGAATGTCATGATGCCAGGTGATTACCTCTGCAGGGATTTAATTGTACTGTTTAAATGAAATGTGATCACTTGAATTAAAATGCACCCAGATGTTACTGCTCAAGTCTGAAAGGGACATTGAAGATGCCTGAAGTAAGTCTTATTGAAGGCACACACCTGTGAAGTGTTCTGTGCTGCTTTAAGTGCTACTACCATGAGTTTTTATGTCTACAACACTTTAGCAAATTGATGGTAATATTTAAGTATTACAGTCCCCTATGAAGATGGCCTGTTCAACAATCAACACGAATTTGGAAATCTAGAGATAAATGCTTTAAAGTCCAGTGGACCTATTTGATGATGTCATGATTTACTTGAAGGCAAACACTTTTTCCACCATGAAGGGCGAATTGAAAATCACAGGTTCTGCAAAACGTAACATGCACAGTCAAGACCTTTATGTAAGCTACAATAAGCATAAAATCATGGTATGTTATCACGTCCAAAGAAAGTGCTTGATATTGTTTATGTTACATTATCATTATGGCAATGTTTATAGCTGGAAGTTTATTATTTTACAATATCTACGAACTGGTAATTTTGGAAAGATGAGACTGGCCTTAAGGCACAACTGTTCCTTCGGAAGGAAAAAATTACCCTCAGAAAGCTGAAAAGGACAGAAGTATGACAAAAAATACATGAAAAATAGAAACCCATCCATCCAGAGTTAAGAAAAAAAATGCATCCATTTTACCTCATGTTCAGGGTCACAACTTTAAACGAAAGTACAACTGGCCTGCAATTTGTGATGGAACCATTAACTTTAGAAATTAAGTAATAGGTTATTAAATAAACCTATCTGAGGAAAAATAAGGGCTAAATCCATTTTCCCTCACTTGCCTTTTTTAACAAATACCTTATTTTTGCAGCCTTTGCAAAAACTAATAAAGATTTGCATTGTTGGTTTATACAGTCGAAGGGAGATTTAGCAGGGAAGTAAACAGTTCATAGTTCGACTTTTCATGTCTAAAAACCTAATATAAATAACAAGCAGAACTTATATTAAAAAAACTTTTAAAACAACTTACTCTTACTTAAAATAAACTTGACAAACTCCACATGTTAATAAACAATTATATTCCAATTCTTCAGCAGAAATTAATCAATTAATTGTAAACGTAAAAATGATGTTGCTTGAAGAAGGCCTTATTGTAATGGTATTCTCGCGAAACAATAATAAACTACTTTGTTGAATGTTGGCACCAGTTTAACGAGTCTAGAAAGACCCCTGAAATATAGGGATGGGAGTGCATTTTGCAACACATAGACTCAAGACCTCTGTACTTTTGGCCTGGGGCCAAGAAGGGAATCCCATTTTACATACAGAATAAGCACAGCTCAAGTGTTCGGAGAAGTTACCTACAGTACTAAAATAACGGTGGACACGCGCCAATTCTGCGAGACTCATTCCGCAAAGAGTGTTTAACCTCAAAACGATGGCAAAGTAATCTGTAACAGTAACAACGCATTTAGAAGGAACTGGCTTCAACTGCCCTCCTGCCAGCTCATCATTTGGCATCGCCTTTGCCACTGGACAGGGGTACAGCAAAGGCTGCCGCCATGTAAGAAAGTGAAGGCTTCGCCTTGTGCTCAGTTCCTAAAATGGCGGACGTGCAGCACAGCAAAAAAAACAAGCCGAAAACCCCAACTCGGTATTCTTTCTCATGAAGTTTTATAAACCCTAACCGAGTTGAGTAGAAACAGATTTCTCAAAACTACCTCAGCGTCTCAATTTCATCGTTCTGCACACACCCAGGCACTGTCAGGAACTTGACAGCGTTCCAGGCAAAATATTAACTGCAAACCTTCCGACGCGAATTAAAGCAACAGCGCGCAGTGCAGGATATCCTGGGTTACATGCAAACTCATTCGAGTTTTTTTGACACTCCTGTGAAATGGTTAAAGCTTAACTGGCCAGATGTGCTCACACTTCACCCTGTCACAAATGTGAATGAAAAGAACATATCCTCTTTGGCTAAAAAGGGGGCCCTGGTTTCTTCGTGTCACACAGGCCTGGCCAGTCGGACGTTACACGCTCTGCTTTACAAATATTTGAGTCTGGCCAAAGTTCAAGAGGTCCTCATTGCTTGCCAGACACAACACAATCCAACATCTAAAGAGGAAAGTGTTTGCGGCAGCCATATTCAAGGAAAGGACTGCCGAAAACAATCAGGCCTGGCTGACCCAGCCTTGCGGGCTTCCGTTCAACATAAGCTCCTTGGACACTGGCCACACTGGGGAATCCAACCTGTTATTATTGGTTAATTTATGTAACATACAACACTGCAACAGCTACACAACATGAACACAGAGCCAGATCTAAATATGCCTGTCTTTCTAGTCTTAGGAGACTTTTTAGAAACGCATTTTGGAACATGTCACATAAAATGGGAAATTCAGGGAGTATTCATGTATAGTTGGCACATATAAAAAGGACTGTAGCCTCTTCACTTTTACTAATTGGATGTTTCAGAGACAATTAACAAAGGCATGTAAGAGTACGTAAAAGAATGCACCTGTAGCACTAATTCCCAAATTCATAAATGCTTTTGTTAATCAGCTCATGTTTTTTGTAGTTAAGAACTTTTATTGCTTTCGGCAACAATGCAGTTATGCATTTGTCGGACTGCTTTTACAGTAAAATGTGGCAGTTTTCTGAAAGGCGCAATATTTTTCTGCATCTGAAACGTAATGGCGCCAATTCACAAAATCATTTGTATGTGAAGGCGTACTCCCGTAGTACTACTTCAAGTACTTATAAATTTGTGAATGGTCTCCACAGTTTGAAATATTGACGGGAATGGTGTATGAAATAGGCCCATAATCATTAACAAAGGAAACATTAATTTAGGGTGAAACCTAAAGATTATGGGCCAATTCATGACAACAGCATCTCCAATTAAACCGAGTAGTACTGCGGGAGTGCTAGTTTACCTACATAAACGACTTTGTGAATTGACAACATTGTTATTATTCTACTACAAGATGACTGCAATAGTTTCAAACAAAATAACTTTAAGTAGTCTTTTGTAGGAGAAAGAGACAATTTTGAATATACAGCAATCAGGGATGCAATTTGTTCAACTTTCTTGATACAGAGTTAAGAGGTGGGATACATGACAATGAGGCACTTCAAGACACTTCAAGAAGTTCCTCAGTGCTCCAGTTTTGAAAATGTCTTTTGTTTTTTTTATTTATTATTGGTTCATACCGAAAGAAAAATATCCATACATGGCTAATACGCACATAAAAGGTGCTTAAATATTTTACATGAACAGTGCCATTGAGTAAAGGCGTCAACAAAAAACATTAAATCCCCACTCATTGTTTAACTACAAGTAGTATGAAGACGGTCTTAAGAAACACAGTGGTGAATCTATCCCATGTACATCAAGAGGAATTCATGAACCCAGGGTTGATCCAGCAGTGGAGACTCACATTTCCTGTAAATTATTGGTGACTGGTTCTGTACAGAAACATTTCCTAATTGTATTTATGTATAGAGTTTTATATAGCGCAACCAAGAGTTATGATACGAGAGATAAACACCAGGGGGCCTATTAGGTAAATGGCACACTTTTCCTGTTTCCGCTCAGCGCACCTCAATACAGGGGCGCCAGGAGCAAACAGGGAAAGTGCGACCTATTATAAAATGCGCTTCCCTCAGGGCAGCCGCAAACTCGCCCTGCTCGGGGGGGCAGCGCATTCAGGTGAAAAACAGAGTGGCTGCTTTGAAGCCGCTCCATGCTTCACTGTTCAGGTGGCAACCCGCCTACACTCTTAAAGGGTATTAGAGATCCCCTTGCAGGCGGGTGAGTGAGTGAGTGAGTGACTGCACCTGCCTGCAAGGAGATGTCTTGGAAGTTCATAGGACCCCCTTTCCCTCCTCAAGAGGGCTACAATCAGGGGAGGGCACTAGCAGTGTGCACCTCCTAACAGCTTTTTTGCCTCTGCACCCGCATCTGTAATTCGGTGCGAGCGCAGAGGCAAAGAGTTTCCCACATGTGCACGGGGCCACGCCCTCATGCTGGTTAGGAGTCAGCCAATGTTGTGTTTTTGTCAGAGTGTTATTGAGGATGCTGATGTTATTAGATGAGGCAATTTTCATATAACGTTGAGTATTATCAGCATACACATGGTAGGAGATGTTAGAGAATTTGAGGATTTTGGTCAGGGATACATCGTGCAGGTTGAACCGGGTGGGTGGGAGAGTTTAGGTTGTCTGTTGGAGATGTGCAGATTGGCCTCTTTGTCAATGCTGGGGAGTTGGATAATCCTCAATGTTTGTGGGCACCAAACAGGCATGTGCAATATAACTGTTAAAGAGAGAGAAGCAAGTCTCAAGTTCAAGTAGGACTTTACTTTCTGCTGGGGCATCCAGCATCATTTATTAGGGCGGAGAGGGTCTATATCCAGACAGCTCGTTATACAGCCTTAGCAGCCCCTCAATGAGCAGACAATAGTCAACAACCCGCCAAGCACAATCTAAAACATTTAAGTAAAGATTAATTCCGAGGAAATCATGGACTGTTGTTACAGAAAAAAACAGCCGAGTCCTGACAGTGATAGTCACGCTGAGCACTAATATAAGTGACTCTGTCTAACATGCATACCCTGCTACCACAAAGGCACCATTAGTATTGCAAGTGTGGCATCAGGAGGAGAATGATATGACTGCTGAAAATAGAAAGCTACAGACTACGTCCAAGTCCACTTCCTATCTAACAGCATCTATGGAGACGGCTCCAAGACGGATTTCTACATGCTCTCCTCTGCACCATCAATCTATTGGCAAGAAACAGAGCGGGTGACCTACTGGTATGAACCAGGACACAATCTGCATAATTGACTCTTAGGGAAGGAGGTGAACAAACGCCATATACAGTAAAACAATTGCAAGTGCATTCATGGTCAGAGGGTCAAACATCTTGGTACTTTCTTAAAACGGAGCCCATGCAAGACTATTGTCCAGTAGTACTCCAAGGAACTGATAATCAGTTACTAATACCTCCCCAGAAGCTCAAAAATAAGCATTATTTTCTAACCGAATATCATGGCTGATCCTGTCTAACAGGCTTTATTTAATCGTTAATGTAATTGAGCACACACCACTGAGAGAATTACTCCATCACTGGTGCACATGCATCACCTCTACATAAGCCTTTCATGGCAATCATACCTCTTGCAGCTTTAGTGAACCCCAAAGTGTGTTTGCAGCTGTACATGTTAACCATTCCTTAAACCCCTTCGCTGCTGCCGCGATTTTACCGCTGTGCGATAAACAAAAGAACAGGGCGGGCCGTGACGAACCCCAGCCGTCATCAGCACACGCCCACCGCGGGGCGTGACGACTGGTGTTCGTCACCAGCATGGGAGGGGTTAATGGTGCAAACAGAGATGCCTTCTTGCAAATGTATCTTTATTAATCTGCCAGTAGCATACTGCAACAGTTTGTTTTTAAAAAAAAGTACTTGTGCTATTCAGAGGAAAAGACAGGAAGGCTACAAAAGTACCAGTTGTGGAATTCTATGAACTACCTTTATGTAAAGTAAAGAGGATGAATACGACTAGACATTTCTATTCTAGTTTGTGTGGCTCTGGAAGATTCCAACACCTCCAATGTTAAAGATGAGATCCTGAAGCACCGGAAGAAACCGGTGAAGCCCAACATGGTGGTGCTGGGACTCCGAAGCGTGGCTTCTGTATTCAAAGCATATACTTTACCCATCAACACCACACAGGCTGCATAGGACAGGCTATACGCTCAGAAAGGAAAAGAGAAGTGTTTGTGTCCACTCCTGTTCCCGAAAAGAACATATGTCCAACCTGCTACAAATCACTTATGAATAAATACATGTTCCTTTGGCTAAGTGACATTTGCCAGCTCTACAAAGTCCAAGTTAAAACAAGTAGCCACTATTTTACCATATCTGCTAAACTACCGTGTAAATAAGCTAACTGGGAATGAACAAAACACGTCCTTATGAGGAAGGCACATTCTGAATCAGACACTCTGACTTTCATTTGCAGCAACAATCTGATTTCTAATTTAATACAGTCAAAAAAAACATCACATATTGCAACTCTGTGAACAATCACTAATACAAATAAAAAAAACTATGAAGTGAGAGTCAGGAAGACATCTGGATGTGCGAGACATCTGGAGTCACCGATCTGACTAATATTCATTTTACAGGGTACGCCAGATGCTTTGGAGTCGGCGGCGGACCTGTAACACTAGAAATTAGGTATATCCTGACATCTGCTTTCTTGCAACATCTGGATTAATCAGCCACAGATTCACTGTATGTATTATAGCACTATTAATGACAGTAATATCATTAATAAAAGCTTTTTAAAGCACGGATGATAAAGAGCAGTTGAAGCATAACACACACACACGTAAAGTTACTTGGTTTTATAGAAACACATCCTACTACTCGTTTTGTCACCAAGTTCTCTTTTTTGTGTGAATGGTCTGCTCCTGTTCTGTCAGGAGAAGCACCTTGGATGCTGCAGGTTAGGCCGGGTTTGTGAGTGCAAGAAACCTTCTTGAATCTGTTTGCACATATGTTTCCTCGGTTGTTGTTGGGAATAGTTTGCATCAGATGCATTAACCCTAAGGAAAAATTTGCACTTTTACCAGCCCTTGTTCGAGATGCTTCACTTCTTTCCTCTGGACAAGACTTTTCAATGCTTAAAAAATAGTCAAACGCCTGAGCTGCAGCCTAGCTGAGGTCTCAAAAGTCAATGGCCTGAGCTGTAGCCTAGCCGAGGTCTCAACATTCAAAGGCCTGAGCTGCAGCCCAGCCGAGGTCTCAAAAGTCAATGGCCTGAGCTGTAGCCTAGCCGAGGTCTCAAAAGTCAAAGGCCTGAGCTGCAGCTTAGCCGAGGTCTCAAAATTCAAAAGCCTGAGCTGCAGCCAAGCCAAGGTGTCAAAAGCCTGAGCTTCAGCCTAGCCAAGATTTCAAAAGTCAAAGGCCTGAACTGCAACCTAACGAGGTCTCAAAGTGTAAAGGCCTGAGTTGCAGCCTAGCCGAGGTCTCAAAATTCAAAAGCCTGAGCTGCAGCCTAGCCAAGGTTTCAAAAGTCAAAAGCCTGAGCTGCAGCCTAGTTGAGGTCTCAAAATTAAAAAGCCTGAGCTGCAGCCTAGCCGAGGTCTCAAAATTCAAAAGCCTGAGCGGCAGCCTAGCTAAGGTCTCAAACGTCAAAAGCCTGAGCTACAGAGTGGGCATACTCTCTCACCCATAAGCAGTGCTGGGGAAGAAGAGTTAACTGGTCAAACTAAGTTGGCACAGAGCCACCCCTGGGAGGGAAACCGCCTTAACAAAGTGGGCTGAGCCACACGTGTCGTTTCACCTTAAGCCGATTCACGCATGCCTTAACCACGCATGTGTCTTAACAACACATATGCGTGGTTGAGGCAATGTGCTGTCTAGTTGCTGAGCGGAAGGGGAAGACAGGAAGAGGAAGACTCGGACTTCCAAGCCTCGGGACTCGTGAGGAGACATGGTGAGGTAAGTGGGGTTTGGTCTTGGAGGCTGGACGAGGTAGTTTTTAGGGTGGGGGACAGTTTTGAGGCAAAGGGGATGAAGGGATAGTTTCAGCAGAGACCTGGGTCGCGTTAGTTTAGGGATATAGGGGATAGTTTTTTGGGCGAAGGGCAGGGAGCTGGGTTGGGATAGTTTTTGTGGCATGGCCTTAATTTTTAGGGCTCCCGGCAGGGGGAGAAGGGACAGTTTACAGGCCAGGTTAGGGGTAGTTTAGGGACGTTGGGGATAGTTTTTAGGGCAGGGGGTCTGGGTTGGGGTAGTTTTTGGGGCGTGGGCTTAATTTTTAGGGCTAAGGTAAGGGGGAGAAGGGACAGTATACAGAGCAGGGTCGGAGTAGTTTAGGGATTTATGGGATCGTTTTTAGGGTTCAGGGCAGGGGAGAAGGGGCAGGTTACAGGGGACGGGGCAGAGGTATGATCTTTAGCTTGCATGCCCCTTTACCCATCATTGTAACATAACACAAGAGCAACCCATATGTCCCTGTGAACTGGGTATAGCTAATTGGCCAACAAACATTTGTTCACAAGGAACTCATTGAACAACAAATGTAAGTATAAGACAAGGATTATTAAGTCCTTGCATACAAGTCAGAGTTTGTAGTTAGAACAGCGAATTGTATCCTTCTATCACTATTACTATACTTGTTCTAGATATTGAAGCCGACAAAACAATTCTATCAAGCCCACTTCAGCCGAACATGGGTGTAATTTTTATTTTGCACAGGACAATCATATGAAGCAATTTTCACCCCGAGTGGGCTGGGTATGCTCAGACGTGAGTCCCAGGCTCTCCACACCACTGGAGTCAAGCTATCCAGGCTGAAGAAGGCTGATAGCCAGAAACCGGTCCTTGGATGCTTGATTCCGGTCTAGGAAAGACATGGCTTGGTAGTTCGGGCTGGACTGTTCCCATGGGGCACAGGGTCAAGGTTGATTTGCATATAGCCATTGTCTGACCTAGGGTGGTGTGGAGTGCAAAAAAAACGATGGATTTAGGCCCAGATCTTTGTACTGGGGTGAATGTAAGACATTGTTCTGCATTCTGTCCATCAACTGTGTTTTTTTCCCAAAATAACAGTGACATATTATACAGTGACTAATGAAAAGGAACCATGAAATTACGTGGTAAAGGCATGCGTGCTAAAGACCAGTCGTGGTAGAGACCGTGTGGTACAGGCATGCATCATACAGGAATGTGTGGTATAGGCATGCGTTGTACCATCATACAACCCCCCTGGCATTCCCATTGTAGAAAGGACACATTTCCCAAATGGCTGATGCCATGCCCACATTTATTCATTCCTCTCAGAAACTCCAAGGTGGCCTGAGCATTCGATTGTAGGGAACACGGTCCAGGTCAACCATATTTGAAATAAAGTGGATACAGCGATTGTTCTCCAGACTAAGGAAAACTCCCTCCAGATTTGATGTGACTGTACCCACAGCAACAATGAAAGATCTAGCCAAAATAAAATGCATTAGTCCCGGGGCACCCAATATGCGCTATCTGACCCTTGATAGCTAACCAGGAGTAAGCTCTTTTGATATTTGCTCATTACAGAAAAAGTAGGCAACGGGACAACCGAAAATAAACTAAAGAAAATAAATGGAATTAAACATAGCCCTGACTAGTTTCCTCTTCATTTATTTTATAATGTTTGCAAGAGCATGAGCAATTGCCAGCCTTTGGAATATAAGTAAAAGTGAGAGGCTGGATGAAAGGCAGAGATTCTCTGTGGGGTTTAAAAAGAATGCTTTTGAAAACAGTATGTAAAGGACTTCCCAAATGTATGCAATTTAAAGTAGACAGAGGTTTCTCCTCTCGAATCTATCCTATTTCCTGTGAGCAGCCTACAATGGCTGGAGAAACCTGGCACTCCCAACCCATCACAGAAGGGACGTGGGAGGATACTGGTGTCAGTCTTCCAGTTGTTTTGCAAGAAGAGTTTTTATAGCTAAAAAAAAACAGTAAAAATGTGTTTACTGAGCAGACACGTGCATCCATTTTCAAAATCAGACCTTTTCTCCTTTTACAGATGAAAACATCAAGTGATACTGCCTCTCTATTTAGACCTGACTGGAGGGCACATAGGAAATGGGTGCCATTATTTAGGGCACATATATTTTCGAGCCTTTGAGTTTTTAAATGAAATACTCATTTAAGCAAATATGTTATTACTCTCAATTAGGGGCAACGTAATGGTATATGGGTAATGCAACTCAATATACTTGCCATTCTATTATCCCAACTATCCTTTTAAACTCTATGCACAAATATCCATTAATATATCAGTAAATAATGCACATTCATCGACTACACCGATGAAGTGAGTTCTCATAGTTCGTGTTGTCGATTATCAATATGGCTTGTGATGAAATGACTATCTATCCAATGTAGACCTCATACACTGGTCCAAATTCTTCTAGGGAACTTGTATGAAGTATGTGGCTTAACAGCTCGAGCGGCCGAATTTGAAGCTGGGGAACGAGGTTCGAGTCTGGGGCTTAGCGGTCAAGCCTCCAGTGAAATGGAAACCTTTTTCTCTCTTCTATTTCCCTCTTCTATCCTTCCGCTATCCTTCTGAATCCAAATAACTGACTAACCTATCCACCACTCAAATTACTTTCATATTTCACTAAACTACTTCAACACTAAACCTTTATGGGTGCTACTCGCCGAAAAAGCGCTTTGACGCCTCGTCAGGGGTAGTAAGCTGTATATAAATGCAATTATGATACAATACAATACAATTCTGGGCAAATCACTTAATCTCTCCGGCCCTACCAAAAATGAATGTGTCCTTATGTAATGCAACTGGTGCTCATATATGGCGCTCCAATACCTTCGGGTCGGGTTTGCGCTATAAAAAAACTGCAAAAAACTCAAATGTAAATCACAAGAGAGGATCACAGAGGAGCGTAGGACTTCTATCGCGAACAGAATAAGATACTTTGTTGCCAGGTGTGTCGGAAACAGAAAGTTGACCAACTCCTCTTGCACAATCAACGTGCATTAAATTACCCATTAACGGCACCACATACAATGTTGGAGATTGTAGGACAGAATATCGTACACATAAATATCATCCCATTTGTTATTGCTTTTTTATTAGTAACATCAATGGTGCGATATTTTGGTGAATAATATATATGAAACGATACTAATCGCATATTATATTCTGACAACAATATTCTTGTAGCACACTGATCTTGAAATAAACGTTAAGGTTACAGACTAGAACATGAAATGCCACGTATACTCATTTGCATGTGTGGAGATGGGTTACAAAAATGAAAGCAGATGAGATGTAAAAAGCAGGAAATGACACCAAGGCTTCTAATTGAAAGTGACATAGACCAGGCTGTACCGAGGTGAGGCTGTTACTCTCTCCTTATCTGTGCTTGGGTTTCTGCCACTGCAATCTAATCTCACACTCTGATGCTTTTCTGCTGAGGCAGGACACTTGTGCAGGGAAGGACGAGGTGAACTAAGGATAGTCTATGGGTCTTATCTCTTGAGTTTCCTTCGCGTTGGGCAGAGGCCATAAACAGGGATTCTAAAAGTTCTGAGACTACAATAAAACTGTTATGAAAAACTATTTTGCTTTAGCTCTCTCCTAAGTAACCACGATTTCATAACAGGATCTTGAACAATGCAGCTTTCTGGCTTTTGTTTATGGAATCTGATAGGGAGAATCCACCTTGGCCAGCCCATTCTACAGGGTTAATACACACAGGGAAGCCATTGTTTGTGTGGAATGATGTTCAAAGCATACAGAACTAAGGGGATAAAAAAGGACTAAATGAGCGAATAGGCAGAACATGAGCGACAGAAGGGCACGGCCATTAAAAAAGAAGGTAGGCTCTGCTCTGAACTGTGGAGTTCCTGTTCTTTTTAATACACAGAAACTATACCGGTCTCAGATGTGAAAGTTACTCAGAGAGCATTCCTGAAAATGCCACCACTCAGCATGCTGCGGGTCATGGGATGGGAGGTTTTTGGGGGTTTGGTTGGTTAAACACTTGATTCCTCTGATGTGTCTAAAAACATCTTTACCTCCAAAAGACAGACTTCTTGGTTTCCTCTATGCTATAATGGGATTTAGCAATGCATGGTATGAATAGTCCAATGGTGTATGGTTCGAAAACAAAATACAGAGTAATAGGATAATGAGAGGATATTTGGAATCACATTTATTTTTAGATGAGTCAAAATATAAGGTGCTGGTAACATGACCAGCAACATTCACTACTTGAATAGCAAACATAGCATATTCCCTGGGACACAGTCATTATTTTTTGTAGAAACACAAAGTGTTTGGTACCCTTTTCCCAAGTGAAAGCTTTTCTAAGGTCCACCATTATTCTCTGACTAAAGGATAAAAGAAAGTAGCAGGGATTGAGGGGAAAATCTGAAATTCAGGGTCTGATTCCCTCACTAAGCCCTCATTCTCGCTGAAGTTTCACCCGGAGATTTCAGTAGGTGCACATATAGACATTGTCAGATATTCACAAAATTTAGAACAATGTGCACACTACTGGGGAGCTCACAAAACGGGAAAGATAGGTCTATAAATTCTCAACCAAAGGAATTCATTCATACTGAAGAACAAGTGTATAACACCTAATCATTGTCCATTACAATTAACATCCTAACATTCTTAAGTTATAGAAATACCTTTCCCAGTGCCAATGAGGTGCTGCCATTGGGTCTCCTTGATATCAGGAAGCATTCATACAGGTTAGTAGGGCCGGACTGGGAACCACAACTGGCCCTGGCAAAGTGCTAGGCCGGCCCCCCCTCCCCACTCGGGGGGCAGGAGGTGCCACCGAGCTCTTTGCCGGGGCCGGTTTTCGGCTGATTTTGGTACAGGGGCAATTTTGCAGCTATGCTGCAATAGCGGCCCTGTAACCAAAACGGCCCCCAGGGGCCCCAAACCGGCCCCCACCCGTGTGGCGCACCGGGGGATTGCCCGGTGCCCGCTATGGCCAGTCCGGGCCTGCAGGTTAGGAATGGAAGGCAGATACCCACACTGGAAATTTTTGTTCAACTTTCAAGACGGGCATATCTCTCTGGAGCAATGGGAGAGTCAAAAGTTGGAATATTTTTCAGAAGAACACAGATTTTTCATACAGTTGATTCTCAAACCACTAAATTGCATACTGGCAAATTATTCCTCTTCGAAAAACAGATCTGATGACACAACACTTAGCTTCACAGCAATCTTTAAATAATAAATGCCACTACACTTAGACTTACATGGCCCAATTTGTAGAACTGGTAAAATGTTTCATTTTACTAAGTTCATCTTTGCACTAAGAAAATCCCAGCTCCCATAGATGAGGTGTGCGTCTCTCACAGAGCGGTGCGCGTCTCTCACAGAGCAGCGATGTACATTACTGTCTATGAGATCTAATTTAGCATGGCGCAGCATTAATGACCTGAATGAGGCGGTTTCACACATGCATATTTAATTACAACAGCTGAACAAATTACATATTTATGCTTTATAAAGGGGATTGCCAGTCTAGTTCATTTGCTATGCATGCAGGTACAGGACTTCCATCTGCAACAGCATCTGCACGACAAGAGCTAACAATTACCCATTGTAGTCAGACATATCTGGTGTAGCCTGCAAGAGGCCCTCCCTGTGTTAACCAGTCCACTGACTGTCCTTCCTGCTGCATACCATTGTTGTGGTCTATTTTTACACTTTTGACATTTATTTGAGAGTTTTATATAGCGCTAGTTAGACCCGAAGGTATCAGAGCGCTTTACAACAGTAAATGTCCATACATAGATAACAAGGATAGTAGACATTTATTGTTTGCGGCAACCTGGGGCCTCTCAGACCTATGGCAGCGTGCCAACCCTTATGAGAAGTTTTTTTCATATTTCTCAGGGGCAAACAAAGTATTTTCCTGCATAGACGATATTTTGCCTGGGGTCTGCCGGATCACTCCCCACTGCTGGTCAAATTGTGTCACACCCGCGAGGAAGCCAGGCTAGAAAC
Source organism: Lissotriton vulgaris (assembly GCF_964263255.1). NCBI lineage: Eukaryota > Metazoa > Chordata > Amphibia > Caudata > Salamandridae > Lissotriton > Lissotriton vulgaris. Next base: position 441,708,413 of record NC_141685.1, on the reverse strand, counting down.
TCAATGCGTGGGATTTAAAGGACCAAGAGGTGGCAGTGGGTTTGAAGGTAGATTCTGAACTGTATTTCCGAGAAAAAGAGAATTCAGTCACCTCCAACATTACACTTTGAGAGGCATATAAAGAGGTCATCAGAGACAGTGCCCAAAACCTCTTAGCACACAAATAAAGCGACTAATGGGATCCTTGGAGGAGCTAGAATGTAGGCTGTTGGCTACTGAGGAGAAAATTGGTCCTGACCCCTCAAATTTAAGACAGCTATCCCTCCTGTGGGAGGAATATGAGGCCTTAGCTGGCCTCACTACACCGCCTCTATGAATTTGAAGACAAAGCAGGTAAACTTGCTTGGCTGGGTAGGAGAGAGGCAGAGGCATGATGGGTATGCCACATCAGAGTCCCAGGGGCAGGGGGGGATTGTGTGGAGTCGAATGAGGCTATAGCAGAGACCTTCGCTCACTATTATGAAGACTTTTATAGGGCTAGACTGCTACAGAACCAGATCCACATTGATCATTACTTGGAGTCGATAACCATGCCAGTACAAGATGCGGAGGCGAGAGTGGTGCTCGATGCTGAGATTACCTTGGTAGACGTCCAAGCTGCTATAACTAAACTTCAAGCCAATAATACCCCGAGACAAAACGGGATTCTCTCTGAATTCTACAAATGGTTCTCTGGCCTACTGGGACCCCATCTCCTTAATATGTTTTTCGAGGAAGACAAACAGGGTATTCTCCCTCCTGATTTGAGGCAGGCAGTCGTAGTGGTTATTCCTAAGGGAGGCAGGCCCAAAGAGTGCTGTAGTTCATATTGCCCGATTTCTCTACTTAATATAGACCTTAAAATCATTGCTACAATCCTGGCTTCCAGACTGTTGCAAGTCATAACACCTCTGATTCACAGAGATAAATCAGGTTTAATGCCAGGGAACCACCTGTAATAATCTCTGTAGAACCCATTACTGGCTGAGCGAAATTTGGGAGCGCTCGACTCCCCATGTTTTTCTTGCACTGGATACTGAAAAGGCATTTGATGCAGTACACTAACCCTTCCTAGATAGTACTCTGGTTAAATTTGGGTTTGGTCCCCATTATTGGAGATGGGTTTGGTTATTATACCAGGCTCCAGTGGCATTAAGAAACAGTAATGTATTATGGTGTAATGTGGGTCAATTAGGAAGATTAGAATGAGTTGCTATGAAAACCTGTATGCTAAAAATGTAATCACAAATCAAAAACTTATTCTGATATGTAGAGTGATTGCTCCATTAGCCACTTGTATATATTAACTCCAAAAGGCAACTTCCACAAAGTGTTTTCACAAGCACTGGTTCTCCACCATGTCAGCCAATTTTTGATTAAACTCTGAATAGACGTTTGTGCAATGCAACACGATGCACAAACAGCATCAATTTACAAACCATTTTAAAGGAATGCCTGTGCAGTACTAAACAGTCTGCGTCGCATGAGTGACCACAACAGTCAGCAAATGAGGGCCATAGGGTCTTTCCTAGCTGCCATCCTTCATGGCTTTTCCTCTAAGACAGCAGCCGCTTCTATCAAAATTTGGCATCATGCACAAGTACCGCAACGTTCCTTAGCCTACATTAGCTGCTTACTCAGACCTCAAGAATTCTCATTTGTGACAGAAGAACGGCAATGACTTCCTTGTGAACCTGACCAATGAAAAGAGAGGCCAACTCCATTAATGTGAATGAATAGACACCCACGGCAGGCTAACTTAATTCTGCATGTGTTGTCACACAAGCGATGTCCTTTCTTTCCATGATAACAGATGGAGATATGCAAAGGATGAGCCACTACCCATCCATGATGCAGCGACAGCATCTATGATAACTCCGAGCACAAGAGAACATCTCTTGCTGCTTCCCGAACCACTGTAGAGGCATACAGTGGTGGCGGAATGGCCTGCACCTTGAACACTTCTCTATAGCCATTGTTACCTATAAATACCATGATGGGTGAGAGCCCTGCTCTGGTTAAACATTCTTCCAGTACATAAAGAAACCCTGGAGGGCTGAGCCATACCAGATTTTCAGGATTACCACTGACTGTGTGAGTGAGTTCCATTTGGATTAATTTTATGTAAATATAAATTAAGTTTATATCTTCGAAATTGAACTGGAATTAGCCCTTCTTCATCTAAACTGGACACCACTGCTCTAGCAAACCAGCTGACACTGAGGAGATACTCACTAGTCAGAATACCCAACAGAGTACGACTGCCCTCCCACTGCTATTAAAGAGACACCCATCCGAGAGGAATCTTCCATGCGGGATCTGATAGGGTCTCCTAAATACTGAGTGACATCCTGATGCGAATGAGCAGCTAAGGCCTGGGAATGTATGCTATTAATAACCGGAAATTGTATCATAGCACCCCTCAAACATAACACTAAACAACAGAATGCGAAATGTGATCTTTCTCCAGTCTGCCATCTCATACTCTGTCGGCAGCACACAAAGAAAGGTCGCACAGCGAGACCTGCAAAAGAGAAATATTTGCTGCGAACTTCACTTTTTAAAATGTCCAAAACTTCTCAATAGAAAGCAGCAAGTCTTTGTAGTAGAGGCTTTATATTCCGCACGCTATTAATTTAGCGTAATAAGTGTATTTCAGGTTTGTTCTTTGAGACGTATTTGTAAATACCCATATTCGGTTTGTACAAGATGTATTTTCATGTGTAATTATTGCTGGAAAAGTGTGATTCGCTGAAAAAAGAACTCGCTTGCATGCCTTCATTCACTGAAGCAATAAAGGGTGGCATTTTATGGCAGACTTACAAAAGCAATGACATTTATCGCTTTCCCCACTTTCGTGGTGATATAAAAGAATATAACATGTTCCATTTTGAAGATGTACCTGTGCTTTTCTACTGGGGCTTTATGTCTTCCTGAAAGAGCTTTGATCGGACACATCATTTCGTTTACAAGTGGTACTCATCACAGCATCCGTGCATGCATTGTGCGGTGCTGCAAAAAATATTTTGTTTATAAGAGATTCCATTAGAACTGTAATGTCTCAAAAGGAGATCTCTATTTACCCATCTCCGTGAGACAAAGAGCCACGTTGTTTCTTTTACAACAGATGTCAAAATAACAGGTTGCAGCCAAGGCTGAGATTTACTTTTTTAGTTTCAAATCACATGGGTAAAAATTGCAAGTAAATGTTTTGCCAAAAATGTGGTTTCCAGCCCGCAAATGGAATCACGCATTCTATAACCTTTGCTGACAATGACCTTATTTTACTGAGATCAGAGTTGAGTATTCTTCCTGTTACTTCCATTTCATGTACATCTTAGACCCAAAACCTCCTCCTTATCGAAATACCTCCAATATCTTTCGAGCAGACTTTCATATACACTGTGGTAGTCACTAAAACAAATGCACAGCTGTATTCGGGAACTTAAAGTTGGTCAACTCCATTCAACACGCTTCTCTGCTCACTCACAATCCAAGTATGTCTCTGTGCAAATGATCCAGATCATACATATGTTCACGGTTTGGCCATATCCACATTTATTTTTCTACGAACCATTTGATCACCCATTCTGGACTTTAATAACCAAATAAAGGCTCCTCTAGATACCTCAAAAACATCTAGATCCACACTTTGAATAACAAAATGCATTATCTCGATCCCTCTCTAAATCTTCTACGTACTAAAGCTTCATCCCTAATTAAGATTCCAAAACTTGTACCATAATGGTCACTGAGCCACTAGGTTGTCCATGAAATACCAACTCTGCCTTGTTGTCTGGTTCAATAGCAAACTTTGTAGATAGGTGGACCACTGGTCACCGATTTGAGATACTAGGGAGGGCCTAGATAATCTATCCTCTAGAATCCTCTGTAATTTAAAATCAGATTACACAGAGAAACATTTGTCGGAGCAAAAACCCCATACCTTCCCAAATTAACTCTTAACTTGAAGTGTTTCTATGGATTATTTTAAATAAACAGTTTCAGTCCTTTCCTACTCCTTAGTTACCTTCTAAAGCAACAGAATTTGCCAACTTCTTTATTGGCAAAATCGTCAAAATCCAGAATAAGGTTGGCTCTGTTTATTAGACTTCTCTCTCTGTGCAGTCTGTCTACAAGGACTTCCTTCTCACAAATCTACACTTGCCAATCATCACATCATCTTCAGTACTTAATTTGTAAAAGAAAAGAAAAAGGGCAGGTGACCAAAACTCTGCTCATAAGCCAGTGGTTGGAGCAACGTCAGCATGCTGAAATACCATGGCTGGTAGTCTTAAATCCAACTCATGCCTCTTTAATCCACACTATTCACTATCTCACTATTGGGGTTCCTGCTTTTTACCTTTGTGATGGGTTTTTCTCTTCCTTCGTCTTTTGGATGTGTGTTTTTCCATTACTTACTTTTGGCAAATATCTGATGTGGACAAATAAGTGTTAATCCTCTAAAATAAGTGATAGGGCCCCACCAGCTACCACCAGCTCAGATTAAGGTCTGTCAATCAATCCAGAATTGTATGGTGTGACTAATTACCCTTGAGGGTATCCAGGCACTGAGAACACTGCTGTGGGAAGAATTCAGTTGAACAACCAGGTCTTGTGTTCCTTCTTGAATTCTAGCAGAGAGGGTGAGGTCCGGAGGTAAAGTGGGAGCTACTTTCAGGACTTTGCCTTTAGGTAGAAGAAGGAGTGACCTCCACTATTGCTGCAGTGAATGTGGGGGCTGTGAGGGAGGAGGAAGGTGTAGCGCAGGTGTCTGGAAGGAAGGTGGAACTTCAGGTGGTGGTTGATGTATGCTGGTCCTTGGTTGTGAAGGGCTTCCAAGGTGTGGATCAACATCTTGAAATGACATCTCTTCTGAATGGGCAGCCAGTGGAGCTTCTTGAGGTGGGGGCGCGTCCCTCTCTTTCATACAGAAGCTTAACCACGGACTTCAAATCCACTAAGAAACATTCTCTACCAGGGGCCTCAAATCCACTGAGAAACATGCTCTACCACGGGCCTAAAATCCACTGGGGAACATTCTCTTTACAACAAAGTTTTATCTGACAGCGGTGACATAAACAAGTAAGAACATATCACAGTCCTCCCTTGAGGTTTATAAATCACTGGAACCTATTTAGATTCCAGGCTACTTAAGCACATAGAAGGAGGTAACCTATTCCAACACTATTGATATCAATTTTAACTATGGTGCATTTCCAAGTCAAATACAATTTAAGTTTTGACGATGCGCTTTCCATTCTTGGTAATGGTGATTTCATGCCTATATGCCATGCTGGAATTCGCAATAGGATTTGGCCACTACATATTAATCCCTATCCACTCATCTCACAAGTTCGGCCAAAGCATTGGTCCTGGGTGAATCTTGTTCTCCTCCAAAACTTCCCCTACTATTGCTTAAACTAGAGAGTGAATAGTGAATCTAATTTATTCAGAGTTCAACACTTTCCCTACTGGTGCTTAAACTGAAGTGAGAATAGTAAATCTAACCTCTCTTGGAGTCCAACACTGATCTCACTGTTTTACAGATGGAGTAAGACTAGTAAAATAATTCTTCCTAAGTTACATATGTTATATAATATTTGTTAACCTGCATTTATAGTCATTTTAATGCTATTTAATATTGTATGTTTATATTTTTTGTAATAATTTCTATTTTTTAGGGTTTATATTGTTTTTATTAAAAAAATCTCAATTAAAAAATGTTATGTATATTATATTAGTTTAATTGTTATATTTTTATATAAGCTTTTATAATTGGTTTTGCTGTTAATATAATTTTAGCTTTAATAAAATTGGAAATATGTTGATAATATTGTTTTATGTATATATTGTATATTTTTTAATTAAATATTACAGTTCTATGTTTTTTTAATTTTATGTAAAGAGTTAAATAAAATGTATTATTAACTATTAGTGTGTGTATATATATGGCTCTGTCAAAGGCTACGGCTGAAACGCGTATGCCATTTCACCTTGGTGATATGTAAATACCTAATAAATTAATATCTTGAAAAATTACCTCTTTGGTGGTGCTGTGTCCCTCTGTGCGCGAAGTGGATGCTGTGGGAGGGCGCTCCGATCGCTGCAGAAAGGATCAATTTCACACACACACACACACACATATATATATATATATATATACATATATATATATATATTTTAATATATATATATATTAAAGCTCAAAAACCATTTCCTTCAAGAAATGTGAAGCGCACTCCAGAGGTAAAGCGGCAAAGTTTTATTTTCAGCCCACAAACAACTCGCCAAGTCCTTCGTCAGTGTTTATACCTTCTGACGAAGGACTTGGCTTCACATTTCTTGAAGGAAATGGTTTTTGAGCTTTAATATTTACCGCGAGTATCGGCGCGGAGCTTGCACCCGCTGGTGAGAGCCTTGGGATTGCCGGTGCACTTTGGAGCTTCAATATATTATAATATATATATATATATATATATATATATATATTATAATATATATATATATATACACATACATACATACATACATACATATATATATATATATATATATATATATATATATATATATATATCCTTGCTCCCAGAAACACCACCCTGCTGCACTCAAAAAGCGGGTGCTCGTTCAGCGGGGGTGTACCCGCTCGAAAATCACTGCTCCCAAGTTTCACCAGATCTCGCTCATCCGGTAAAGAAACAGCACTCACAAGGGGGGGGGGGTTCAATCCAACGAATTTTTATTGGAACTCTTCGCACACAAGACGCGTTTCGGCAAAAAGCCTTTGTCAATTGTGAAAGGCTGATTGCCGAAACGTGTCTTGTGTGCGAAGGGTTCCAATAAAAATTCGTTGGATTGAACCCCCCCTTGTGAGTGCTGTTTCTTTACCGGATGAGCGAGATCTGGTGAAACTTGGGAGCAGTGATATATATATATATATATATATATGCATCAGAGCACTGTCGAATTAGAAGAATATGTGCACACCAGAATTGCCAATGCTCAATCAATCAATTTATTTTGGACAATTTCACCTACTTCTCTATATAAACTGATTGAAGATCACTGGCAATTAATTCCACTGTGCACATATTCCTGCAAATCCAACTGAGCTCTGATGCATTGATTATATAATACCTTGTGCATTGTTACAGTACCCACCTCATGAAGGCTGTTCTAAGAGAAAAAGTGAGGACTACATATGTTTGGATAGATATATAGATATAGAAGGAGAAGTGTGGCTCACTGGTTAGAGCAGGCAGACCCTGAAGCAGAGGTCTGACCCGGGACCAGGGTTCAATTCCCGACGCGGCAGGGTCTTGAGCTCAAATGTCCATGGACTCGATAATTCTCGCTTTGGTGCCTGACCTAATCATGGGTTCACACTCTGCAACTCTGGGCATTAAGCTTGCTTAATCTCCACAACGGCCCCCCGCGGCGGGATGCCTGGCTTTCACCTTGGGGATGCCCTGTAGGGGTATCTCACAGGGAAAAGCCAGGACGGGTTCCCAAGGCAAGCGCGGAGATACCCCTTCGGGGGTCGAATCTGGCGCTATATAAGAATATAATAATAACAATAATAATAATAATAATAATATATATAACCATATGCCATGATACCTACTTCGGGCATTGCAGTCTTCGGTACTAATGCCATGCACAAGTGCTAGCTGTAATAGCTTCTTATCTTTCCTAGTACAAGTTGCTGTTTATTCCCTCACTACATTTGCCTTATTATTTTATTGTAAAGTGCCATGATTCTCACTGATCTGGTAGTCCTAAGTGAACCTCTGAATGACTGAAATATTAAATAAAAAAATTAACTAGATCAGCATTGTCAGCAGGCAGGCTTCAGGCTATAATTTAGTCAGGGTGTAAGCACAGCCACGAACGTGATTTAGCATTTGTAACAAAAGTAGCACTGAACTCCATTTTGATCTGGCATCCAGTGGGTCAAAGAACAAGGCAAAAAAAGAGAAATTCTGCTTCCTGCCATGTGATTTTGTTGCCCGCTTGTCCTCTGCTGCTATCTCCTGAGTTGGTTTATGGTGCAGGACTCAGCAAATTCTAGCAGAGCCTCAGCCAGGGTTTCGTTTTCAGACCACTCAGCGGGTTGATGGTGGTGAAGAGCGTGTGGCAAGTAAGCACTTACCTACAATGCAAAAACACTTAAAGCCCCAGGACTAATAACTCACTTAATCACAAAAAATACCAACAACTCGGGACTGTGTGCAACATGTGAAGTGAAGGAGTGGAAAGCAAAGCTGCTCATACAAGAGGAAAGGCTTTTAATGAATAATCTGAGTCATCCGCGCATAACACGAAGTATGTAACACTAATCAGAACAATGGAGGGAAGTGAAACATCCATTAGACATTCTGCCATTTTCTTCCTGCCCCAGAATTAAAATTCTGTTCGGGAATATTTACATGAGGTCTTTGGGCATTGATCAATGCAACAGGAAAAGAGTGGCAAGGGGGTGGCCGAAAGCGTCTGCACACGCCATTACTGACAGTCTATATTCTTTCTTTTGATCTTGATTTCTAAATGGTTTATTTTCTACCATTCACTATATCATGTTTAATGCTATTGTTGAAGATTGACGGATGAGAATAAAGTAAGGAGTTGATAAGGCTGTCATTTAGGAAAAGATTTGAGGAAAGAGAATGACATAGTGATCGTTTTAGTTTTGTCAGTGCACAAAGTCTTTGGTGGGGTCTTTGGTGTAGGAAGAGTCTGAAGAAGTGTAGGTATTACTAGCTGAGCATCACAAACTGCTGTAAATCTGCAGAGTTTTGGGCCTCAAATATTTACAGGATGCTGTGGTTTGCCTTCCCAAAGACCAATGCCGATGAATGCCTTAGCAATGCAATGCAAGGCAAAGATCTTGCATCAAACTGGCCTTTAAAAGCACAATTGCAGAAAGCAACTTTGTTTCCCAGGTAACTGCTTTTCCCCACTTTTGAAAACACACAGGATTATGAGGAGGTCGATATATTTATGATGTTATGGTTAGTATGGGTGAGTTACAATACAGGTGCGACACGTGCTTTGGAAGGGTTTATTCAAATTACCCTCCAAAATGTGTTAACACGTTCTTACTAACCATGCAGACGTGTTGCCTAATCCTGGAAGAAGCTTTTAGCTCTGAAAATGACTATTTAAAACGATAGTGCTGGGACAACATTTTACACTATAGAGGCTAATAAAAGTGGCATACACCTGGCACAGATGTGCTCATTTGTGAGATCCTGACCTCTGGATAATTCTGGCCACTTAAGTAACTTCTCTGAATATTTCTCTGAAATGGATTACCCTAACAAGGGAAATGATTTTGACCATAAATAATGAATTCTCAAAACACCCTTCTCAGACCTATGATTTTTCTAGTAGAGGCTTGCAGGGATAAATCTCACAGAAAACAAAAGATGGTTCACTTCCTTGGTGGAATAACTACAATTCCATTTAAGTTAAAAGACATGGACTAGGGGCTTACAGTACATTTTTGAGAATGTAGTGGTTTGAAGGGGTTTTCCTTGTGGGATAATGGACCCCATTCAGCTCTTGAATCCAGGCTTTATAGTTCGATTGTTTTGTTTTGATTCGGGTCATTTTATTTGACAATCAGTGCTCTTGGACCCCCATTGAAAACAGTGAACAGCTAGACTGACTTCATAACACCTACCCTGCACAGTCCAGATAAGCTGGCAGATGAATACCAGGTATCTGCCACAGCACACAGTACAGCTCAATAGACCGCACACATACAAACTAGCTTGGCCATGCACAAGCCAAATAATCCTTCTAGCATATAAGCACCTAGACAGATCTCCCACTATAAACAAACAACTTAAAGCACTGCTAGTTATCACCAACAAATATCCTTACATCGTCTGCTATTTATGATTCACAAACCGACTCAGATCGGCAATGGGACCCTTAACCTGGGTGAGAACATGCCAAAAAGAATATCGCTATGAGGCCGCACCAGTGATGACACAAAATAAATAGGTTCTCTTTACCTCATTGTGAGTGCCACATTTTTTTGGGGGTGTCAATACTGTGCTTGGTAAATACCAGTAGCAATGGGTGTGGTATATACTGAATGCAGTATTTTAACATGCTTCCATGCTTGCAAGTCATAATGGGGTACAAAATGTAGCATCGGAGTATGTGCACCGAATAATGTGCGTTTTACCACTTGACGACTAATGTGTGCTTTGCCTCTTTCTGACTGTTTTTCCTCAGATAAATTTCATCAGTTTCTTCTTGTCCAAAGAAAACATTGATGATTGCTAATTACTACAAAACTCAATCTCAGATTGCAAACAATGCTCAGAATGAGTGCCTAAGAGAAGATATTGAAGGTGTAGGTGCAAGAAAAACAAATGTATTGGAGTAGATGGCAGTTCACCATAAGTAATTAAGTTACTAACCTGTTAGGTTCATACAAAAGTTTAAATAATTTAAACCTGAGCTCAACCCCTGCTAGCTATGGCAGAGAGCAGAAAGGCTTAACGCAAAGAAAATGTGTACTGCATTCAATCCCACTCCAATTTATAAAAATATAAAAACAAAATGATAAACAAAATGACAAAAACAAAACCAAAAGGGAAATTGAAGCTATGAATGTAAAAGATGTAAAGCAAAAGTCCCTTAAAAAAGTAAAGAGCAAATCAGTAGTCGCTATTCACAGGTGACTAGGATCAAGCGCAACCTCAGGCCTACCGCAGATATGCCAAGCAGGTTCACTCCGGTCCACGATTTTTCCTTACCACTTGGATCTCTAATGGAAGTTGAAGTCCTCCCAAAGCCTGATAGCAGTTGAACAAGATCCTGCTGAACAACTGTTTTTTGCAGGAAAAGCTCCAATTTTACACTCAGGGAACTCCCTTCATCGCCTGTTTGGACTTTTTTTGGAGCGCAGGATCTTCCAGCAGGGCAACGCTGCATTCTGTATCGAAAAATGAGTACCAAAAGGCTGCGTACCCTCTCGTCGCGGTCTGCTACTGCTGAGAAGCTACAAGTAGGAGCAAACTGTTTTTCAGCCCAACGAAGTTGCACCTCTGGAGGATCGGCTCAGGTGGTGAGTTCCAGTACTCTGGTGGCTGAAAGTCAGAGACACACAGCTTTTCAAACATTGTAAGTGAAGTGCATTTGACATTCCCGGAGGTTCCAGGACCTCAGGAGCAGCACCTATGGGTTGACTCACTCTAGGAGATCACCGGCAGGGCCCAGTTACGGTTCAATTGCAACTGGTCAAGAGGGCACTTCAGGAAAAAAGCATCTTGCAGCTTATTGTGTCCCTGCAGCCACACAGGAGGTCATACAACTAACTCCCCAGAGTCCAATTCTTTGTCCAAACTGCAGGTGCAGGTTTTCCACAGGTCCAGAAAGTGTTCCAAGGAGGGTGCCATATTTATAGTTGGAAATAGCTAGTGGGTGAGGTTGACTCCTGGCTCTTCCCTAACCAATGGGGTAAAAGTTCCTAGGGGTAATACTACTCACTTTTCCAGCATTTCCACTATGCCCTTTATGTAAACGATCTCACATTGTACCTTAATTCCCAAAATCCAAAATGGGAGCACCCTTGTAGACATCCTGGTCTCCCACCCAGAAAAGTGACCAAGGAAATGAGCAGTCCCCTCCCATGTGGTCAGACAAAACGGGTTCTATGGTAGCTCCCCTCCCACTAGATTTGGAAGCAGGCTGGCTGGAGAAGCAAGGGTTTGCCTTCCCCAGTTCACACCTTACCTGTGAAGGGAAGACCCTTTCACAAGTTAATGAAGTTCCTGCAAACACTTTAACTGATCTTCTTGCAAGGGAAAGCAACCTGCACAACCCCACATCAAGGCCAGTGTCTCTGATCTAGGAACAGTTTTCACTATTCATTAAAATCAAGCACTGGCTGAGCAGCTGCTTGAAAGCAAATGCAAACTAGCCTACAGGAGCTTCAGACCAGGAATATGTAACTTACTAAAAGTCATTTTACTAAATATTTATTAAACATTCAACTTCACAATTGAATTGGGCTTTGAATAAATAGATAGTTGCTGGACTATTTCTATTTCTCTAAATTGCTCCAGATAGCAGAATGAACATATAATGTCCCCCCTCGTCCCAGCCTCGTCGCCAGTGTTAAAGTTAAAGGAAAGATCTGTAGTCCAAGTGATGTAGTTCAGGATCATAGCTTTATTCTTGAGATCAGATCCATATTCAGAGATATATTATAGAGACATATCATAGACCCCACCAGGAGCAGCACTTCACTGCTCAGCCCTTGACACCAACTGATTCTTACTTCAATCAAACCCTCTCAACATTCCGATAACATCATGTAGGCCAAGCAGTAGAGCATGGGGCAACCATAGGGAGGATGCATAACACTTGCTAGATTACAACACTCACTACTCATGTTTCTCCTTGGGCCAGCCAGAGCCTGCTTCAATCAAATTAGCTTTTGAGTGTTAGACAATGTAGGGACAGAGCAAGCCTATTTTCCTGCATGCCTCACTATTAAATACCATGTACCCACCATGTGGGCTACAAGGTCTACACAGGTTGACTTACTAATATTTAATAGAAAGGTTTTTACCCTGTCAAAAGTGTCACTTTGACAGAGCGGTTTGAAAGTTCAAACTGCAGCATTAAGGATACAGTGGTAGGCCTGAAGTCATGTTTGCCTTATCACACTGGTGGGTGGCATATGTAACCTTCCATGCCATGGTGTTTTTTCTGCATCATACACTATGCCCTTACAAGAAAGGTAAATAAGCCAATTAGGAGTTAGTCAGAGTAACCATGTTTTAGGGGTCAGTGCACATGCACTGGTTAAAAGTCCTAATACAAAGAGTCGAAAAACAACAGCATCAATGCATACAAATTGAGGGGGAGGTGCCACACAAAAAGAGGTACTTTACCATAGTAGCAGAATAGCCTGTCAAGATGTCTGAGCTGTAGCTATTCGAGATATGGTACTATGCCGGGAAGCAGAGTATGTGAGTTCACATGAGGGAATGAGGACTATGCAAGGGGTTTAGGTTTAAAGTCCACATGCAGGAAGATTCTTTAGTTGAGCGTTTGAATTTTGTCATAATATATTATATATATATTAACAAGCCTGCTCCGCAGTTTTATCATTGCCATAGAAGATTAAATCATTGTTTACACAGCCTTCAAAAAACAATCAAAACCTGCCCCTGCTCATTTTATAAAAGCAAGGTAATTGATTGACCATGAAGTCATTACAAATAACACCCAGAGAATCCACCTAATGTCCCTGGCAGGCCTATAATCCAAAAGGCATCCAAGAACAACTCCATTAGTGCAGTCTGGTATGATACACACAGCAAGAGAAAGAAACAAGAGAAACCAGGACCCTTTAATGTTCAGACATTCCAATCACCTGAATAGTGGAACATATGAAATGCTAGGTCTAATTACAGTGAAAAGAAAGCTCATCAAACAGCTGAGTGCCTTAGCGCTAGACAGAAGCAAAAATGACACAATGGCATTCTGATCCCTGCAAATGAAAAATAATGACACCAAACCAAAAACTGCAACTCAGCTGCACCGTAGGTAAATAATCTAAAAGAGGAATTTGGACACTAAACCAGAATATCTTCTAAAGAGAGAGATGCAAGTTAGATTATCATCATACCAAGATGTGTAAATTCCTAGTTCTGTCACACCAATTGCCCGCACCCTACCCACAAAGAACCAAATATAATTCAAAATATTACACTGTAATGTATTTTTCATGACCTTACAGCTGAAGGCCACATAATGATATGTTAATCTCAAACACAGCTCCTAAGAGGTGGCAGACATGAAATTTTTACAAATTTAGAATACTTTTTGGCAGACATTCTGACAGTGAGCCTGAAAATTTGGCATTTTTCTTCTAGTTACTGACTGGAAACAGCCCAAATACCACTGCAATCAGAATTTAAAAAACTGCTCAATGGCCATTTCATAATTTTCTTGATCATCAATGGAAAAGACAAGAAAGTTTGATGAGTGCACTGGAACCATCTTTTCTGAATTGTGCTAGGTAGCGTTTGAACATACCCACCAGCTTATCATCTTAAAGGCCCTCAGTATCTGTCCAATAGATTCACTCCTTACTAATTATCACAATTCCTGCGTTCTTCCAACACCTTGTTGATAGTCACTCCACAATTTAGGTGATAAAAGTGGGGCGGTAGTTCCTTTTCGCATCCAGCCGCCAGGGAGTGGAATGCCATTCCAGTACAGCTGTGCACTTCTAGAAACATTGTAAGATTTAAGAGACTCCTCAAGATCTGGCTCTTTAGTTCGGCCTTCTAGTCTCACTGTTACTTAGGGATCAGACTTGTTATTAAGTGCTGGGACACTCTTTGGAGTAGCCGTCGTGCTCTACACATCCTTAAATAATAATATTAATTATTTTAGATAGGGATTGATTAGGGACACTCCCATAGAATCCAGCCATGAGCTAATGGCCAAGCATTCCATGCTATGTGCTGCCTTCCTGACATCATTAAACTAGCCACAGTTTAGGTGATGTCACATGGTAAAATGCAGTCAGAGGGTTAAAGCATGTGTGATGTTGAAAGCTGGGTTTGGTGGCTCAGTGGACTAATGCGTCCAATGCAGGGGCCTGAGTTCGACCTTATGGTCACTAGTCCAAATCACGGTGGGTCCACGCAGCCTTTCATTCATCTGAGGTTGATAAAATGAGTACCATTGAGTTGGATAACAATAAACATCTCTTAATAAGCGCCAAGATGCCTACGGGTGAACGTTTGCTTTACTAATACACCTGTTGTTATGTCAAATGCGCTAGCCTGGTGGCTTCATTGAAATGACGTCAGTGGGACCCTCCCACTGGACATAGTAAGTCTGAAGGTAATAAATCCATGTATTAAACGTCAGAAAACAGGCAATTTAATTCCAAATGAACTTCTTTCCGTAATTCCAGGAAACACTATACATACATTGCACATTATTTGTTGTTTAACCCCTTCGCTGCGGGGGCTATTCCTCCGCTGTGCTGGGGAGGAGGGGGGCGCGCACAGCACTCGCATGCTCATGACGAGCTCAGCTCGTCATACGGCACGGCGCTCCTGTGCTCATGACTAGCTGAGCTCGTCACAGGTGTACCGGCTCCCGTGGAACGCTCAGCACAGCAGGGGAATTCTCCCCGCACCTGAGAGTTCCACGGGCCATGACGAGCTCAGCTCGTCATGAGCACGGGAGCGCCGTGGCTCATGACGAGCTCAGCTAGTCATCAGATTGGAGGGATTAAACATAAACTGCAAATGCAGTAATAGTTACAAAGTATTTCCACAGTTATTGGGCAAATGTAATTGCTTTTGCGAGTGGAATCACAAAGGGAAAGTGAATTTGAAAGAGGTGGTCTGCAATAGAAGCAGTACACACTTCACTTTATCTAGTTTTAGGTGATTTTACTATCACTTCCAAATAGAAATGGTACATTCAAATTGAATAGCAATTCAGACTACAGACTGCTATCAGAACCGAGGTGCTCTTCTTCCTGGCCCTTTGTCAATGGCTTTAGAATATTTTGGCTACATCTACTAGCCGCTTGTTCATGAAATGGACAAGCCTACAACTGCTACTTTCTTGTTCTAATGTTTTTATTTTCTCTCAGCCTCCTTTATGAGCAATGGGTAGGTGTTAATGTGGTAACCACTCATCTGCGCCATTTCCCAAATGTAGAGATTTTTGCAATACCATATTGAATAGTGACAATTCTGTCACTGTTACTACCATCCTCGGTCAGCTGGTAAGGGGAGTGCAAGATTTTTTTTTATCCGTTTTACTTCTTGGCATTCTTTTTTTTGTAAGGTAACTTTAAACCATGTGGTAATACCTCATAGTACCATTGTTACCGCATCCGGTATTGCTCCAGAATTTAGCGCCTGGTCTCCACGCGAGCCAGTAGACTCCAAACACAGGGGCCTGTAGAAGGGATGCACGTAATAATCATTTCATTTAGACACAGTGCAGAGTAGCGGGACGCAAGAATGTCAGAAGCCGCTCCGGCCTTAAAGACATTAACATAACAATTAAACTGTCAATCTGGAGAGAGAGCGTCTCATAAAAGTTTTCACACCACGACGGGTTAAGAGACAGCGGGCACTAATCCTGTCGTTGCCGTGCCAAGCTTCCTCTTTGCGGTCAGTTGAGAAGCAGTGTGGTGGGTCTGAATAAGCCCAAAGCCTCTCTCCTCTGTGTCGAACAAGGGAAAGTGGGCCGGGCAGAGAGGGAGGCCGAAAACCGCAGCCAGCCTCCTCTGCCGCTGACTGCCTTCTAAATGTGGCCTGGAGCTACTCCGAGTTTTTTTACGCACTTAATTCGATCCATACGCGGTGCTTGCTTGCTGCTGCCACGTTTCCAAACTCAACATTCCTCCTGAAGCTGCGCAGTACTGACACACTCGGCGGCGCGGCCCTCCGTGGCGCACTCCCCGCCCTCCATTTTATCGCAGGCCTGCTTGTCAAGACCGGCTCCTTTTAGGCAGCTGGCCGCGCGCCAACGAGACACCAAAATGCAAGCAGCAAATATAGATTTTGGCAAAGTTACAGCACTTAGCAAGGGGTGCGAGGTTTGAAACCTCGGGACCCGGTTGCTAATGGCAACTATTAAGATTGAGTCGACAGCACCTGTTTTTTGTGTGTTGGTCGCTGACTTTGGTATGTTCACCTGGTTTCTCACGTATTGGGATCTTCGCGCCTTGCACTTTAGGGTTAAACGCGCGGTACGTGATGTGTTAGAGGGAAGTGACGTTGTCACGCAGCAAGACATCAGAAGGGTCCTGGGTAAGTCATGGCGTGTTTCTAGAGACCAGAAGGCACTCCGCGTAAAGTGTCAGCTTTGCAGTGCCACGGAGTAGGAGCTGCATCCTGATGACGTGTTAAGAAACAAAAAACGAACACAGTTATTCCTGGCCATAACCAATTTAATAACGGTTCTGTTGCTTCCGGGTTTAAGATACTTTTTTGTTAGACACCTGTAAGTATCCATATTTATGCTTTGCTATTTTAATCTGCATTTCTTCATATTTTATGTTTGTATCCACATTCATTTCACCGATTTGGTTGCAGTTGAATACCTCATGGGCTTATGACTATAAAAAGCCATTCATAATGCACCACTCACGTGTAATACACTCATATGACATTAGCCCTTAAGTACACACGCACAGCTGCATGTGGTAAAACCATCATTAAGAAAATGACTCAATTTTTGTTAACTCCCTTGTGTGTTATTCTATGCAGATACCGGCCTAACAGTAATGAATAAGCAGCAAGATCACTCAAAAGACCTATTTTCCAAATTAAAAAATAAAAAGAGCGAAATACAGGTTTTCTTTTTTCTATTTGTATTTATTTGCAACAATCTGTAAAAACAGAAATCAGAGGGAAAAAACAACTTGTAGTCCCAAAATATTATACATATTACAAATAAATGGAAGAACTGACTTGTAATAAGGCTCTCCATGAGCAGCTCTGAGTGCACTGTTGTTGACCAGCAGAGTGCTATTCAGGTCCTGAAAAAACACTTTCAAAAGAACTTACTAACACTATTGCTCATACCATTTCCACCATGGGACCCCAAAAACTTGATGACATTACTAGAAGTGCTTAAGTGTGAACACGAATGCTTATTTAAAACCGGTTTTCTCGAACTTGGGCTGGGCCAGGGGTCTGGTACAGAAAATGTTTTTCTGGGAAATGGGTGAGGGGCTAAGACTACTGGCTGTTAACCTGGATATGGAAGTGAACGACAACAAGGTTAACCGCATCGATGCTGCGGCGATTTTTGCGCTGTGCGGCTGTTTTCCCTTTTCAGCGATACATGACAAGCTCAGCTCGTCATCAGTACACGCCACCCGTGGGTGATGACGAGCTGAGCTCGTCATCAGCATCGAAAGGGTTAAAGGCAAAAAATGCAGGAGAAGACTATTACGAAACAAGGGGTAATCATTATAATAGAGATATGAATCATCCGTTTACTGTCCTGCGTAAATAAATCATGTATCTGCCAGCTGTGTGTCCACCACTGGATTGCTGATGCAACAGTACCAATAAGAATTCATCCTGACATGCTTAGCTCTAGGGAGGCATGCTGGCAACACAACGCCTGGGCAGTGTGAGTGCTGCTTGCATCGCATAGAGTACAGATGTCCAACTTCAAGAGAATTGAAGATTTACAGTGAATCTAGACAAAAATAATCTATGGTTTTCCTGAGACTTTGGAATGGTTTAGTCCTTTTGGACATCTACTGAATGAACACCCTTGATGTAGGGTTTTCCTCTTGGGAATACATCCCGGACGAGTCATAGTATACTGTGCAAGAAAATATTTTTCCTCTTCAGTGGACCAGTATCTTGTACAAAAAAAATTGGTTGTTTATGGAGACCTAATGTGTTTCTGTGAATATTCTTCTGTTTACATCATGTACAGTGGCAAAACCGCTAAGACGAATTCATTCTTCACTTACCTGAAACATCCACATATTGTGACGTTAAGTATGGGGTTCTGCATCACTGGGCAAAAGTGTTTAACCCCTTGCACGCTGATGCTCCGTCATCAGCTGCGGGTGCGCTGTGCTGATGACGGAGCAGTTCCGTCATGGCCCGCTCGCCGCTCATGCGCGGCGCGAATTCTGCGCCTGCGCTGAACGTTCTATTGAGCGGGGCGGGCCATGACGGAACCGCTCCGTCATCAGCACAGCTCAACCGAGGCTGGTGACTGAGCGGTTCCATCACCAGCATGCGGCCGCCGCGCAGGCCGCCCGCTCCCTTAGCGCTGCGGCGGAATAGCCGCCGCAGCGAAGGGGTTAATCAAAATAGTGTTGTTTCTTCTGCACAGGCATCAAAATGCTGCTGTCGTCTAACCTACAGATTTAGTCAGGTACTTTCACGTTGCAGCAATAACTCCACAGTCCTGTACATGTTCCAAAAGAAAAAATAAAATACAAAAAAGTACAGCTTTTCATAGTTAGTGGTCAGGTTACCAATGAACCAAACACTTCAGCATTTGTCTTGACTGTCAAACCCTAACAAGGCATTGGTCAGTCCATCTGTAACAAATCAACCTTTCATAGGTCACAGTGTAAGTGTATTACACCGACATCGAAAACTACAATCTTATCTATGAAACAGCATTATAGACTACTGAGCGTCAGGTAGTTGTTTCATCAGTCAAGGCTCTCCAGCACTCCAAGCAGCTAATAACAACTATAAAAGAATTTTTTTTAAAAACACAAACGTCACTTTGGAAATTTAGATTCACTCAACTCCTTTTGAGTACATTGGCTTGTTGGACAATGCGTACCAAAGTTAAGACTCCAAGAAGAAATTGAAATCACAATAAGTAACTTGTAAATTTAAGAAAGATCAGGGCAAAGCATAGGAGAGCAGTTATAAGATAAGAGAAAAACTATTGTTACGGTTTAAGTAAAGCCTATTGTGTTACCACATGTAGAGGACTGGGCTGTGTACATCAGGTGGTGGTTGCCAATCTCTTAAGGTGGGAAACTCTAGCAGTCAGTAGGAATAAATATTACTTGTAGAAACTAAATATATATATATATATATATATATAGATAGATATTTTTTTATTTTTTGTTTTAGTATGCCTGGTTTCTTTGGAAACGGCAGGGAAGCTGCATTTTCAAAAGTACTAACTCCATTTACTGCATCTGGCATTCCTGCCTAAAACTGTGAAACACAGCTTGAAGACAAGGTGTTCACTTTCTGTAAGAATCAGTGTAAAGAACATTTCAGATTAGATGCTGAACTATAGGTAAACATATCAAAGCAAATGTTCTTCACCAGCCCCTAGAGGAAAAGCAGACTCAACTACACAGCGCATTCAGCTGTAACCGCTAAAATGGACCTGGGTCCGATCCAGTTTTTACTGACCTTAAGAAAATTGCAATTTTACCAGTTGAAAAACCTTGGGATGAATATCGAACAACGAGCAATTCAGCATTTGGCAAACACAGAGAAAAAAATTAAGCATCAAACCAAATCGCATTCCGGCTGGTGCAAATACACTGAGTTTGCTGCTTGTTCCCATGAGCGCGATAAATAAATGTGCTCAAGGGAGATAGAGGAGTGTATAGCATTCCAAACTTTTTCTGCCATAGAAAAACTTTGCCGTCTTATGCGAAGAATTTTCTAGAATTCTATTTGAACTTTAAAGAGTTGATCATTAAATTTACTGCATTAAATACACCCATAGCTTTTTGCAGAAGCTCTTGCATTTGTGACATGGCAGTTCATGTGCATGCCAATAAACAGGAACTGATAGTAGCAGAAAAGAGGCAGCATGGTCTTTAAAAGGCTAGATCCACTTCATCAATGTGAAAAAAAGCAGCCTCTATTTCAAATGAACAGTCAACACCTAGTGGTTAAAATGTGATTTTACCCACTGTTGGGATCTTGCTCATTAAAGGGACTAATCATCTCAGGACCAATTTACATTCTAGAAAACAAGATGTTTGCATCTCATTTCAATCAGTAGAGATATGTCAATGTGTCTACTCTGAGAAGCTCTGGATTCACTGGCTAGTGCAGATTCCTACATTCAAATCCTATTTTCAATACAAATATTTGGAATTTCTCGCTGGCTCAAACAAGACCTCTTCTTAACATAGAACTGAAACCAGGAAATAACTTTTGCATAGCTTAATTAATATGAGCGGCCACGCTTATATTAACCAAGAACATGTACAAACCCTTGGTTTCATATCATAAACTGCACCTGTGCAAAGCTTCACGTAAGGTAGTCTTTCATATGTCACTAAACAGGCACAAAAAATAGATGTACATGGACTACTGCAATACAAGTGTTTTAGAATTCAATGTTATCCTTTTAAAATCGAAGAGTAAAGAATGATGGCAGAAAAACAGAATACCTTCGGTAATTCAGTGAGGCAGTTTCAATTTTTACTCAGCACACTTTTGGCACTCTATTGGCTTCTGGCTCAGGGCTCTAACAGACACCCATGCAGCCCCTGTGGTGAGAATGATTTCACCTCCTTAGTGGGTTCTATACAGCAGTTCTCTCCATCAGAGATTGTCATCAGGTCAAAATCCACTGTGATGCAATCTGAGCAAGTCAGAACCCCAGAACTATACTTTAATTAAAACCATGGCTGGACTGGCCGTAGCGGGCACCGGGCATTTCCCCGGTGGGCCGGTTTTGTGCCTATGGGGGCCGGTCTTGTAACAGGGGGGCTGTTTTTCAGTAGTGTTGCAATATCGATAACCAGGGTTGGAGTGGGATTGAAAATCGGCCCGGGCACGCAAAAAAAGAAATCGGCTTACATTTGCACAATGCCTTTCCTCAAATCACTGCTTTGGAGTAGTCATAAAAAAAGGGGGGAGGGGGTTGGTTAAAAAAAAATGCACGTGTTGTTTCCAGGTGTGTTTCACCAGTGTGAACTACACCTGGAAACAAGTTAGGCCACTTCTACTCAGGACCCGTGCCCCGCTCAGTATGTGCACACATTAATGGGCCAGCCAGCGAGACAAAGGGAGTGATACCTCTGCCTGTTGCAGACTCACTCACTTAGACACCCACTGGGCCGCTGGCTGTATTCGAAAAATAGAGACAGCGCCCAAATCGGCCCCAGACTGCTAAAAATAGCAGCCCACAGCAGGAACTCAGACACCGGCCCCTCGGGCATTGCCCAAGTGCCCGAGTTACCAATCCAACGCTGCCTGTAACAAAAGCGGGAGCGTTGCGTTTCGCTAACACTACCACACACCTCCACCCCGTTCCCGAGGTCGGTTGAGTAGAGATCACCAGAGCTGGTTGCTGTTCCCACTCCAGCCCTGATTAGAACTGAGGGATTTTAGTGTTGCATCACCTATGTCAATTATGCATTGGCTGGAAACAATTTTCAGTGGCACTGCCCAATAGATTTTGTTTGCGACCCCATCATTTTCTTTTGGGTAGTGCTCCAGCTTTTCCCCACTTCCCATGTCTGTCTCAGACCTTGCTGATATAATTTCCTACTTGTGATTGGCCTACTCATTCTGTTTATTGTTAAATTATTTTCTAATAAAGCCCTAAAGACTTACATTTCAGGTGTATTATTCAATTAACAATTATTTTGCCACTAATTTGAATAGCCATTTTATTTTACATCTGTATCCCCTTTCTCTGCAGGCTGCGTATGCCTGTTTGAATTGCTACACGTCTCTTCGTAAGATTTGGAAGTCATTCACAATTCTGGCAGAAGATCTGTGAACCTTCACCATTCTGACTTTATACCTTTACAGACGAGACTTTAGGATTTGCAAAGAATACGCAGAATGGCTCTTGCCCCTGAAGTATAGCGTACTACTTACAAATATTTCTATGCATTTTTCATTTTGCTCTCTCACCAGACCTGCTTGGGGTAAATGCCATCACCAGACTGGAAATGAAGAAAGCCAAGAAGAAATGATCAGAAGGCAGGCCTACTGTAGCAACGCATCCAAGATCTGCAACAGAATTCCCACCGACATTACAATTGCCCCTCGGACAATTCAGAAAGAAATGGAGCACATGGCCTCACATATTGGAGCCTTGAGGATACTTGCCTTCTTGTACACAGTCCCGAATTGTATCTCTCGGCTGTCGCCCTCTGCCAGCGCCCCACTGCTACCCAGCAAGGACAGACACAGACACACACACACACCCTCCCCCCACAACAACCACCACCACCACTCCCCCCCCCCCCATAGGGGGTTCTATATTTGTCTCTTGTTTAGTTATCTTGATTCTGTACCACTTCTCAAAAACTTTGCACTCTAGACGCAGAACTTTGCGCTCGGATGAAGGGCCACTGGACATGGCAAATAGATAAAAGAACTTTCAAGTAAATCAACAAAAATTATGGCTCAGACAGGAAATTCAATCTTTATATAGCACGTTGTACCACGTTTCAGTCATTTCTAAGCACTGTAAATATCAGCTGTTGCTATCACCCAATTTAATAATACTAATTTTACAAATGTCAGAAGGATGGAAGGCTGAGTTTTCTCCTGCCAGGATTGAAACTCTTGACCTACAGTCACTGTACATTTCTCAGGCAATCGTTCAACTCGCTGCGCTAACCTACTGCCAAAGGGCCTAAGACTGAAACAAACGTGCCTTTAGTGAACGTAAAATGTACAGGACTAATTTATTAATTCACTCTTGTGTTTTTTTTGCGTTTGTGACTATTTGAAGTGTTCTAAAGGCCCATTGCGCTTTATATAACGCCCTATGAGGGTCTACTTACGAATGCTATGCTGTGCATTTTAAGTTTGTGTGCACACATGGTTCAGTGGGGGGCATTTAAAACAAACAAAAAAGAATCCAAAGTGACCACATACCAAAAGAAAGGATTTACCCCCTGGAGTTTGAGCAGCATACTAACCAGGCACTGACAGATGTTTGTATTCTTCCGGTTTGTAAGAAAGGTCAAGGTTCACCCGATGTGGTGCAGCATTCCTCGAGACCCGCTGCTGCCTCTTTAAGCAAGCCATTAATCACATGATCGATAGACCATATGATTAGGCACTAATAGCTGATAGGGGAGAGGATAAACAGCCATCAAGGCGCTTTGTACTGGATGACTCAAGTGTGAGAAGAGGTCACGTTGTGGCGCAGAAGGTCATGGTGCCCCAGGAGCAAAGCCGGAAAAGAGAGACTGCATATATCGTTAAAATGTCGTTGTTCGTCTGAAAAGACACCAAACACGCTTTAATCACAATATTGTGAGGAGATATATTACATTTACAGCGTGCGGTGATGAATTTCAGTGGATTTATTTTTAATCACTGAAAAAGACGGTGTCTGCATCAAAGAAAATCTATTTTGAAGCTAATTCTGACGCATGTTTGGCTGAATCACTAGTTAGAAAACCATGCTTGCTAGCAGAGGCCAGAAGATGCGCCTGCATGATCGGATTTTAATTAATAGAATGTGTTCCAGCGCACCTGAGGGTCATCAGGCTTTTCTGTGTTGAGTTGTGCAGTTTACTTCTTTCGACAGTGTGCCGCTTTACGTATGTGCGGGGACTGTGCGTTTTTAGGACCCGGACCCCCCAGCAATGCCCCGCCTCCCCCTGACTCACATGCAAGCCCACGTACAAATCACCAAAGAGATTTTGCGTGGGTATAAAACGGCCATGTTTAATCACAAACAATCCATAAACATGACAAGCAAATAACATGCATAAATGATAATTCAAAATTACACTTTTAATAATGACTTATGATTGATCTGGTCCTCATGCCCCCAGCACCAAGGGGGCCCTCTGGCTCGCATCTCGCAACTGAGCATCCTATGCCAGGTGCCGTGCACCTGCCCCTTAGAGTGGTGGGCCCCAACCTCTGATCCTTGTCCGCCATTACCAGGGCCCACCCCTCTACCACCAGGCTGCCCAGGGACCCAGGAGGCTCGAAACTGTCGCCCTAGCCTTCCCAGCCGGTGGTCACTTCTTTCCAGTGGAGAGCCTACCGTCTCCCCCCTCAGTGCTGACCTATGGAGTGCGCAAGGCGAACTCCTGTCCATTGTGTTAGTCACTGTTCACTGATCGCAGGTCTCTTTACTGCAAAAACGCCCCCTTCCAGCCACTAAACTAAGGGACGGGTGGGTGGGAGTCGAAACAAAGGCCGGGAAACAATCCAGGGGGGTCAGGAGCATCGGTGCGAGGTCCGGGCGACCGGAGTGGCAACAGGAACAGAGACCGAGGCCACAGGGCATAGCCCCTAAATAGGCCAAAGGTCTCCGCCCTCTCACCCCTCCGGAAGCGCCTATCCCCTTTGACCGGGAAGTGAAAAAGGGGGCGGCCGGTCGCCCATTGGGCGAGCCGGCCGCCCAACCAAGGGAGACGGGAGGCGGGGTCCGGGGCCCGGGGAGCCGGGTCCTAAGGGCGTGCGTCATGAATGACGCACTTGGCATTGTTGTGGACATTTTTTTTATTACCGCAAGTGCTTGATGGTGTCCATGCAACGGGTTAGGCCTCTGCAGTTTTATACTGTATCCTTTTTTCCTATTTCATAATGACTTATTTTGTAATTTGTTTTTGGGGGTGGAGGGGGTATGATGCTACTTTTCATGAAGGAATATTATTTGCAACAAATACAATTATTCACAACCCTATAGAGTTATAAACTGAACACCAATGTCACTTTCTGACACAAAGAGCTGTCACTGAGGGCAGGTCTACTTTAGAGGACATACCAGTAGGTTTTTTTGAAAGGAGATTTCACCTCAATACGTGGATGTAACCCCTTACCCTTAAGTCTGGTTCTTCGCAAGCATTAGCGTTATGTGGTATTTTCCTGCGGTGAGAATGTTTTGCTAAATTATGCCATGTGACACTGCATGGATTTTCAGTCATGAGCACAGATCCCATAAGCTCGCACATGCATAAGTAACAGAGGATATAGTGTGGACGTCTTACCGAAGACCTCCATACTTGACCGTGATCCAATGATCTCATGACCAAGAGAACTAAATCCACACGATGACGGATGCCCAAGTAGAAGACTATCCAATCCATCCATATGTGTCCTGTGATGCAAAACTATAAGGTCCCTACAGCTCCAAAGCATAAGCTACCGGGCATATTTTTTTTATATTGGCTGGTTACTATACACATGGGCATAAAGGCAGCCCTACTGCTGTTGAAAGTGGGCACTAACACACTTGAGGGGGTGGTAAGAAAGGCCCCAGGGACCCTCGGAGGATCCACTATGAGGGTGGCAGTCACAGACAGGGTTCTTGGCCCAGCTCCAAAGGCAGACTGGTAGTGCCCTCATGCCACCTCTTACCATCTACTAATGTTGGAGTCTTCAGGAGCGCCAGTGAAAGATTTGGGAGCCACATACACAGGAACACTAAGCAACTGGCAAAACACTGCTCCGGGTTCGTGTGCTACGTTGACATATGTTTCTATTTACATAGGCAGTTTTTTTTGTCAACGAAGTATCCTACAGATATTCCGTCAAAATGTAACACATATTCACTACTTCAGAATATGTTTTTTGACAATCCCAGATTAATCAAAAAGTCTGGTGACCTCATCATTTTCTGTTTTTGAGGCATTATAGCCGTCTCCAGTTTAGGACTATATACAGTTCCTTTCATATCAATGGACTGCAGTAGTCATTACTTCCCAGAACTTGAACAAATCCAGATCTAAAGAATAATTCAAAATGCTCTCCTCAAAGGGGAAAGTCTAAAAATGAAGCACTTTTCAAATCTTTATAGGTGGGTTGGGCTGGAATATCCATCAAACCCTATAGCATCATAAAGTTAGCAGAAAACATTTCAAATACATGCTTACTAATCACCATATCTGGGGGAAGTCAGTGGCATTAACTTCTGAGTGTCTTGGGTCAGCACAACACTAAACGTATTCAAAACAGGCAACGCACTATATTTATCGAGGAACCTGTTCAATTCTGCAATGTTCCAAGATAGACTAAAAGTAATACAAGTGTCAAACACAAAAAATCACTTGGGTTGTGGGCCTACAGGATCAGTATAGAATGAGTTTGTCTCTTTGCTCTCATCACCATAACATTCAGTGGTGCACTCACCAGGTGAAAGTTTTACCTCGATAGGCAAGCACTCAAACTATAGTCAAGCAGAGGAGACAAAGTAACCCCTTAATACCGAGACCACCCGTTTAACAGACCAAATTACTTGAGGGCAGCTGACATTCGCAGATAAGGTTTATTGATCTACCTAATCCCAAATAAACAGGTAAAATAGTGAAATAATTTTACAAGCAATTGGTCTGAGAAGCATTACCAATTCAAAGGAGTCTTTATGCAAACATGAGCTTGTACTGTAGATTTAAAATCTTGCACTACGCGCACACAGCTCTACCGCATCTTTATGACCAGGCCCTGCTGTCGCTCCTTTCCTCAATCCTGACAATACAATGTGATGACTGGGACAGTAAATTCTGCCATGATGTACTGTCCAAAATAGATGTGCGCATTTTGAGTGTTTATCATCAAACAAATGTTTGATGCAAAAGCACCAAGCCTACTACGGAAAGTAACTCTACTTGGTTGACTTGCTCCTTCATAAATCTAACCTGCGGTAATTAACAAGTGGGTGTAAGACTAGAGGTGGTAACAGTTCTGGCTCAATTCAGACTTGCAATAAACTGGTAGAGAACAGCGTGGCATGAGTATGCATCTGTTTGGGAATCCAGAATGTAATAATTGCAGAACGTTTAAGGGGTAGTGAATATATAACAAATTAATTAAACTAGAACTGGAGTCACAAATTCCGCTCCCCCTACAAATAGTGTTGTTAGGAGGAGGACGCCCTTCAGACAAGCCAGCTATTCTGCAGTACCCTTTTTGGAAACAGTATGAGCCCTTCAAGAAAGGATTAACCATTGAAAAGTACATCATATAGGGATACACAACACTTATCCAAAATAGCAATTTGTGTCAGCTGACATAAATCTGTTAGTTGTCTCCAAATCATGGTGGTCAGCAAAAGGTGGTGTAAAATCACCACTCTCGGGCTTACAAGACCACGCTTCCCTATCTCACATTACATCTGATAAATGTCGGCTTAGATTTAGAGGGGCTCTAAAAGTTTGCCTCATCAGCCAATATCCCTGTGCTCTATACTTAGCCTTACGGCATAGTTTCATATTCTGTTCAATTTAGGGGTTGGTGCGCGAGGCAAGCATTCCTCTACACACACTTAACCGAGTTTAGGTGAAGGTGAAGTGGAATTTTGCCTGCACAGCAAACATGTTATTCATATTTTTAAAACAAGATCACTGTTGTTGCAAGTAGGCCTTCTTTCACATTCCTGGTTCGAGTTATTTTTATCCAGCCAGCTGAGTCAATTTGTATTCCACAGGATGCAGCGGTTTGCTGCCTTTCTCCTTTTACCCTCATTTAAGTGAAATCCTTATATATAATTTGCAGCCTCTTTGCAGATTACGAAAGCTATTACTTTAGTGGGATGTTTACATACACACTGTCAGCAGAAATGGTGTCCTACAACTGAAAGACAGTTGTACAGTGTGTGCAAGAAGCAAATGGCCTTTGAGATGCTAGTTAATTAAATCAGTTATCTACTGTCTCTCACGCATGAGTGCTCTGCTAATCAAACCACTTGGGTATTCACAGAGGAGCAGACACAGAAGGCCAGCACAGGTAACAGCAACCCAGCAATGTACTTTATACCACTCAGTTAAATAGGAAATAAAGAGCGTGAGAAAGAATTCAGCCTGTACGCCCCATGGGGCACAGTACATAAAAGAGCGAATCGTGCAATAGCCTTTTGTTGGGTTTTGGTGTCTGGATGCACAATTGTTATTACAGATGTGGTTAAAACAACCCTTGTGTAATATTAAGTTGATGGAAGATCTTGCAGTATACTGTACTTGGCAGAGGTGGGGTTCGGTCCGGAAATGTTCCCTTAATTACTCTGAAGCTTTCTCCCCAACATTCAATCAGTCAATTAGGGAATTATAGAGCGCACTACTCACCCGTGAGGGTCTCAAGGCCCTGGGGTGGGGAAAGGGGGAGGTGGTTGGGGCTGCTCCTCGGTTCATCCGAAGAGCCAGGTTTTGAGGTCCTTTCTGAAAATTTGCAGTGTAGGGCGTCTTCTAATGCTGAGGGGAGTTTGTTCCATACATCCCACCACCCATAGCTGCAAACTTATAGTACATGAGTCGAAAACAGACATTACACCCTTATTAGCTGAAATCTTTATCAGGAAGCTAGGAGAGTACTTCCACCTTCCCCGGTGAGTGCAGTCAGACTACACCGTAGAGTACTCCTGGGGCCACACCTGATGCAGACTAGAGTTCCACAGGTGCACAGCGGCAGCATGAGCAGAATTGGCGCCCGACATTTGTACGTAGACGTGAGACTGCCAGGAAAAGGGTGTACAGTTTATTGACTGTAGACCACTTACAAGAAACCTCTGCCCCCTCCAACCATAGGCTACTTTCCCAGTGCACACTTACAGAGGCATGTTGACTGAACCTTTTTCGTTGTTTACCGGACGTAAGATGGGACAGGTATACATAGATGCTGTGTGACCAGCTTTCTGCAGAATTTATTTATTTATTTATTTATTTACTGACACTTATAGAGCGCGAACGATTACCCTTGGGTGTCTCGGCGCTAGACTGCAGTAATGTCATTCCTTAGAGGTGAGGTAAAGGGTGGGTGTACAATATTATTGGTTGAATAACCACGTCTTCAAGTTTTTTCTAAACTGTAAGAGTGATGGGCTGACTTTGACGTGGTATGGTAGGGTATTCCAGATTTTGGGGGCCGCAACTAGGAAGCGGCGGTCACCCCATGTGACTGTTCTGCTACGTAGGACCACTAGTTGATTAAGTGATGAGGATCGTAGCTTTCTGGCTGGACTGTAAGGTATTAGATGATCTTTAAGGAAACGAGGCCCCTGATCCTGCATTACCTTACAGACTGTACACATAGCTTTAAACTTTATCCTGTTTTGGATAGACAACCAGTGGTAGGTCCTCAGAGTATCTGAGATGGGTGCGAATTTTGGTTTTTTGGACAGCAGGCGTGCGGCCGCATTCTGTACCGTCTGCAACTTTTTTGTGACTCTGGATTGTGCATTCAGGAGGAGTCCGTTGCAGTAATCTAGTGAACTTAAAACCAATGACGTAACCAGGGTCTTAGCGGCCGTGTCAGGCAGAAAAGGCAGGATTTTCCTTATCATTCTGAGTTTAAAATGGGCCGTGGACGCTACCTTATTGGCATGGGCCATAAAGTTGAGCTGGTTGTCAAAGGTAACTCCTAGATTTCTCACCTTGGGGGTAGGACAAGGTGAAGTGCCAAATGCTGATGGCCACCAAGTTGTCGGCCAGGATGGCGAGAGATTGCCAAAAATGACAACCTTCGTTTTCTCGGAATTGAGCTTCAGGCAGTTTCCTGCCATCCACTCACCAATAGCTGTCATGCCTCTTTGGAACCGTTCTGCCACCTCCTGTCCGTCACCCTTAATGGCCAACACCAACTGTGTGTCATCTGAGTATGAGGTTAGGCTCATCCCATGAGCTTTGATGACACTAGCAAGGTCCGACACATAGATGTTAAATAGTGTCGGACTAAGGGATGAGCCTTGAGGAACCCCACACGGTAACAACAGTTTGGCAGATTGGAATGGTCCAAGGGTGACCGCCTGAGTTCTATTAGCCAAGAAGGAGGCAAGCAGGTTTCTCGCAGTGGACTGGATACCCATTTTTTCGACACGGTCGACCAAGGTCTTATGGTCAACCGTGTCGAATGCTGCCGAGAGGTCTAAGAGTACCAGCAAAGCTGTCCCTCCTTGGTCCCGGATGAGTCTAATATCATCCGCTGCTTTGATGAGAGCAGTTTCGGTTCCATGGTATTTACGGAACCCAAACTGGGTATCATCAAGCAGATTGTGTCTCTCTATGTGTTCCGACAGCTGCTGGTTCATGGTTTTCTCTGTCACTTTGGCTAAAAAAGGGAGACTTGCTATAGGCCGGTAGTTTTTCAGATCTTTTCTGTCAAGATTTGGTTTTTTAAGCAAAGGCTTAATCAACGTGTTTTTTAAGGAGTCTGGATAAGTCCCAGAGCTCAATATTGTATTGCAGACGTGAGTGATAATGGGAATAATTGTGTCTGAAACCATGGCTAACACCGATGTGGGGCAAGGGTCCAAGGCAGAGCCTGATTTAATGGACCTCAGTATGGTTTTTGTTTGATCGGTCGTTAAAGGTTTGAAACTCGTCATGGTATTACTCAGGACTGTCTGAGAGGGGGAGGCAGCATTAGTATTAGGTTCCAAGGTGAAAGCTTGGTATATATTATTCACCTTCGTGAAGAAGTACTCAGACAGGGCATCGCATAGTGATTGTGATGGGGGGGGGGTTTAAGTCTGGTGTGTTACCCGCTAAGGTTTTAGCTATGTTATACAGCTGTTTGCTGGAATTTTTAGCTTGTTCTATGTGCAGAGAGAAAAAGCGCTTCTTTGCTGCTGTGATCATAATTTTATAGGTGGCTAGAGCTTCTTTATATTTATTCTTACTTTCACTGTCATAAGTTCGTCGCCAGTACCTTTCCCTGTTTCTCGTTAATTGTTTCTGTATTTTTAGCTCTTCTGTGTAGTACTGAGCGGTCGGCGTACTTCTGTTTCTTGAGTGGGACTTAATGGGTGCCAGTTGATACGTGGCGTCATTCAGCCATTCATGAAATTGGTGAGTAGAAGTACAGGGATCGTTAGATAGTTCAGGTTTAGTGTTATTTAAAAGTATATTTAGGTTGTTGTAATTTATGTCCTTCCACGCCTTGAAAGTGCCTGGCTTGGGCTGGGAGGTCTTCTTCCTGAACGGATCTTTAATGGTCAGCCTACTGAAAATAGAAGACTTTTTTAGAAAACATTTTCAGTTTTTATAATATACAACTGTTTTGTTTCCAGCATGGTAACATGTCAATGGGTCATACAACTGAATACTGGGAGGGGGCCTTTGTTGTTTTCTAAATAGTAAGTGGACCATGATTTGGGATATCAATCATGCAGTGAAGGGATTTCCTTACATAAACATCCCTTGATGTCAGTAGCTGAGATAGGCATTGATCCCACATTACTGTATTGTTTTTTTTTACTTCAATGAGAGTACGATGTGCTCCC
This sequence comes from Lissotriton vulgaris, assembly GCF_964263255.1. NCBI lineage: Eukaryota > Metazoa > Chordata > Amphibia > Caudata > Salamandridae > Lissotriton > Lissotriton vulgaris. Next base: position 441,676,745 of record NC_141685.1, on the reverse strand, counting down.
ACAAAATGACCATGTAATTTGCTGTTTTGATTTAAGTTGGATGCTTGGAGGAGAAGATATCAGTTGTTAATACCTCAATGAGAATGAATGTTCATAACCTTCTAAAGTCAAATCTGTGCCCCTCAAAACTCCCCAACCCACTTGGCACCGTGCACCAAATATCACTAATCAAATTGATTTTGTCCACATCAGTCAATAGGTAGGTGCAAACGGAAGCAAGACGGGGTGACGAGGTAGTCTTGTTTATGCATTGCAGATAAAAATTAGCGATACATTGTAGGTGTGTTATTGTTTTCGAACAGTTTACTCTATAACCTTGCCACGTCCTTACCATTGCAAAGGCATACTTAGGGATGCATGATGTGGACCATGAGCACATGTTTGCATTCACTGGGAAAAACTCTGGAAGATTATTGTGCCAAAGCTTGTTTCATCCTCAAAATTTGAATCAGGAGAGTAATATCACAAGGCGACACACCACCAATAAAAATGGAAACTCAACAGATTTTCAGAAGAGGAGCATGCTTTCTGATAATACTACAATCTTTACTGTATCTGGTGATATCAGGTGCACTTCCTCTTTGATCGGCTCTTTTGCCAATTCATATTAGATATTGGTCCAATGATCGTACTACCTGCGAATGGGCTGACAAAAACTCCTCAATGATTAATACAGTGTTAAGTAGAGCAAAGTTAGTGCATGAATGTCGATGAGCTCCAGCGAGAGCTCTATAAAGACCCATGACACCATGTTACAATAAAGGCTAATAAAGTTAAACATTTCCTAAACCTTTCATACCATCACCGCAAGAAGAACACCAATAATTCCAGGGATGGTCCTTCCTATACACATATTAGAGATGGCACAATGTTAAACAGTGATGAGAAATTGATTGCCAAGCCAAATGCAGATGAAGTTGTAGAATATTATTTATAACAGGTTTTGCCCGAAGAATCTCTGGTGCAAGGACTTTTGGAGACCAATTAAAAATTATATTTTGCCAATCAGACCCTTCCTTTCCTGCTGAAACAATGGCAGCTTTTAGTTTGAATACGTAGAGATCTTATAGTCTTGAGTGTGAAATGCTTTCCAGTTAGTGTTGGTGCTGCTCAAATATTCGAGAAAACGTTAATACACAGTTGGTAATAAGGGTTTAAGAGCAGATCCTAGAATTCCTCTGGTTGTCTGTACACCTGTTTGTATGTCTTCCCCATATTCAGAAGCTTCAGAGTCTTTATTAGGATAACAAGCAGGCTGATACAGCGGACATATGTCTATCCCGTGGACAGATTCCAATGGGCTCAAGGCCAAATAATTTTTTATCAATGTGGGCCTTATGCTTACCTATTGTGAACACCAGGTATGTCATCAGTGGCGGCTGGCATGGATCGTGGGGGAGGCGGGGGGGGGTAAAATTAAACATACCTCTTTGACGCAGCTACTCTTCTTGTCGTTCCTACTGTCCACGCTCTGCTCGACCCGGAAGCAAGAAGCACCCAGGATCCCCCTGAGCCAATCACAAGGCTACAATGAAGCGTTGTGATTGGTCTGAGCGCCCTGGTTAGGCGCTCGGCGAGCTACTGGGAGCCTAGGCATCTTTGAGAACATGCAAAGTGTCCATGACTGTTTGGCCAGCTTGAGACAGCTGGCCAAACGGTCATGTGCGCAGGTAACAGTGCATACCACTCCTGTGGGTGCCTGCTATCCCCCTGGCCCCGCCCCAAGACCCCGGGACACAAAATAAAACTATAATAAACCATGGTTTATTATCATTTTATTTTTATTTTCTTTGCGATGCTGGAAGGGTGGGTGATGGTCTTCTGCCATAGGGGAAGAGCTGCCGCTGTATGTCGTTCTTATAAACAGCATCCACATCTGGAAGCATTGTCCATTGCTGTCTGTGTAGTGTGCATCTGGAAGCGGTGGTATTCAAGAACACTAAACCATGACACCCATGTTGATTCAAAATGATTTGGTCTTGAGAAAGCCCATGAGAGTCTACGGACAAAACATGCATCATATGTACCAGTTTGTTTATTACTAAAATAACAATTGTTAAGATTATCAGTATAACTTAAAGGAGCAAGAAGACAACCAGGATAGTGCTAGAATCCAGGATTACATTATTGGAGCCATTTTTAGGCCACAGTTCTAAATGTAGAGCCTCCTTGTGGTCATTAGTGATGGTGCTGCAAGGAAGCTCCCCAATGTACCATTAAAGTAGCACCGGACCAAGGCATCAAAGCATCTTAATAGATAGCTAAGAAGCCCCTTAAAGGTTAGGTCCTTCTGATTCTAACCTCTCCATCAAGAGTCCTCAAACTCAAAGGGGACGGAGGGGCTGGCCGCTGCCTGACAAAACATACATTTTGGCAGATCATGCAAATCAAGGGGCAGATACGACTGCTCTTAATTTGTCATACACAATTCTAAACTATTAAGATTAATAACTGAGCTTAGTCAATGAGCCACAGTCTAAAAGTATCCAAAACAGTCAGTGTTCTGTTAAAAGGCAAACTGTGTTTCTTCTCCAAGGTCTTGTACTTTAGTAAACTTACCAGTGCTACTAATGATTAATGAATGACATTTGCAATGCTACCTGCCAGGTCATGTCCTGAAATTACCTAAATAGCTGAAATGTTACTGGCAGCTTAGTAATAGCTGTTTGGATAAAATGCCCAAAACAGGCTATGATAGATGCCAAAGGCCCTTAAAAGACAACTAAGCTCTGCTTTGATATGGAACACATGAAACCTTAAAAGATAAAGAAGAAACTATTTCTAGCAATGTACACCATAGTCACCTCAGAGATAAGACGGTGAAGCTTATATCCAGTGTGCTCAATTTCCAAAGTTTTGGGAAGAACAACAAAAGAAAATGATTCTGATCCAGAGATCCATCACTCCCTCAAAGTTGCTGATAGGCTGAATGATGCCTCGCCCTCTGGTATCTTGAGGGCAGACCCAAGACAATAGAAAGCAGCCCTTGCACCTCTGTTGCATAGGACCTTGACCTAGGCAGTACTGGCCTGTGCTATGACTGTGCACTGGATAAGACAGATGTGGAAACCAGGAGAAAGACCTACAATAAGAAATTAGTTTGTGGAATTCCTCCTGCTCTTATCAACACAATTAGTCTAAAATTACAGACTCAAGATCTAGTGAAAATAAGGATTCAGAACAAAAAAACGTTACAGATTAAACCATTTGAATGAAACTATCACCATGTCAATAACACCGAAAGCCAGATGGTTACAGGGTCATTGAATATTTACTTCCTGGCAAAATCATAAACTGTTTCACGCCAAACGGCACATTCATTAAACAAAACATTGCAGTACTGAAACATCAAGATTGTTAAAATTAGAACCAACAAAATTCGACAAGGTGTGAGAATGAATAGACTACTTTAGAGGACTTGCATTCGCAGATGCGGCAAAAAACGATTAAGTCAGCCAAAATGTGAGATTTCAATAAAGTAACCCTCTCTCCGATGTCAATATTAGTCAAGGACGGAATCAAGATAGCACTCTGGATTATTCTGTAACCAATGAGAGCTCCTGGAGACTTCCTCATACCCATGAATGATGTCAAATCTGCTTTTGCTATTATAAATATTCAATTATTTTCAGGCAAGATGCAGGATTGCGTGAAGAATGATGCACCACCCCTCATCCTCGCATGGGACACTTATATTTCTGTACCAGATTCTCTGGCTCCTGTTAAAGCACGGTCCTGTTAAAAAGGGTTCCAAAGACAACCGGTAACCAAAGACCCTTTTATGTTGCCCGGCGGTATCGCCTCTATGACCCACCAATATTAATCAATGAAGAAGCAGGCGCTGGAGACTGGAAGGCAGGAAACGAGGATTTTATTTTCTCCGGAGGAGAACACATCAATTCAGACAGCAAGTATCGTCACGAGGTGCTCTAACCACATCTCTGAGGCCTGGCCTCTTATACTAGGGTTTATGACCTTTATTGCACATAACACATTCTCGCAATACTTTAGTACTTGAAAGAACATCCTCGGAATCTCCCCTTCAGACCCGTTCCCACATACATTTACAGTTGGATTCCCCACCCCGGTCACAACAGGTGATGGTTGCCGCACAGCAGGGCATTCCGCCGATTCACGGAATGCATGGGGTTGGTCGGATCTCATGGGGTGGGGGCTTTGATCGATTCGGGGGTCTTTTGATGGGGAGGGGAAGCTTCCTACTGTACGGGGTAATAAACAGTATCCGCAGGGCCAGGTGGCGACCTGGGAACAAGGAAGACAAACGGGGACACAGGAAAAGGGGGTTTGCATCAAAAGGGTCTGAGGCCATGAAAGGAATGAGGGGAGGTGTCGCGCTGGGAACAGGATGGGATTCCGTGGTGAAGCTGCACTGAAGAGGAGTTTATGACCCAAGGCATGAGAGAGCGGGGGTTGTCAGCGTGCGGGGGAATGCTTGCGAGGTTAAGAGAGAGAGAGAGACGCGCTGGCTATCAGCGAGGGGCAGGGAGGCCATGGTGCTCAAAATGGCTGCCGCTTACGCGCACGAATGGGCTTGGAAAGGGGCAAGATGGCGCCGATAATGTTCACCAAGTTTGTATTTATTTTCCACAGTCCTCCCTTTAACATTTCCAAGACATCTTGCTGGCCTATTTCCTATCTACACCTATATGCAGCGATCATAAGTAAGGGAGAGGAGACTTAGGCGAAAGAACTGTACATAAACATCACATTATAAACATCATATTGAAAAATCTCATCATTTAGTAGGCGGGTTCATCGTTAAGTTGGTTGCAGAAAAAGTCATCGTAATGCAATATCAGACTAGAATTATGTAGCGAGGGCGTTGGGTACAGATCATAGAATAAGAACTGGTAAGTTATCATATAAGTAAGTCCTTTTTGTATACGGCGGGTGCATAGTCAGTCCAATGGTGGTTGGGAGAGAAATGAGATACAGTAAAATATATATATATCAGAGTTCTCGTTGTCCTTTGTCGTCTTCTGTCGGCACTGTTGAGCACCTGGATTACCTATCAACAGAAATGTTCATGTGGATTGAGTCGTTGGGGGTCTGCGGGTAGGGGTGCATTCTGTTTGGTTTTCGTCAGACCTCGTAGGAGAAATGCGTTACGGTTTTGGAGCAGGTGCATCTTCCTCCGTAATGCAGAGCATAGATTTTGCAATGGAAAGTGCATTTGTTCCAGAATTGTGAGATCTGTTCGTTTCTTGAGTCTCTGTGGTGGGCATTTCCTGTTGCTTCCATCATCTTCAGGGTGCTTGGTAGCGGGCAGAACCACAGACTTTGTTTATCTTTTCTTCGGGGGCGACCCTTGGTGGAGTTGTAGGTCACCGTTCTGGGATTTAACATAGTTCGTGGTCTACTTAGTCGGAGCTCCCTCCCTTCTGACGCAGGGAGTACTCTTCTCTGGGTAGCTCAGTAGAATTTGGAGGAACTTGGGAGTTCGGGTGGAAAGGTGCGGGTGTGAACAGTCCTTATGGTAGGTCGGAGGAGGAGGGGATGGAGCAAGGCCAAGTCGGGAACAGATCAGGGGGACGGAGGGTTTGCGACAGGCGGGTCCGTAACCATGTTCAGAGAGCGGGGACTTTTTGGCACACGTTGATCATAGAGCAGGGGCTTCAGGTCAGCCCTTTCCTTAGCTTTGTTTGAAACAGTGCCCCGTCCTGCGACTCCTTACTGCTGTGGTCTCGCCTCGGCCTCCGTCGCTGATGTTCCACAATCCGCAGTCAGGCCGCGTGCTCCCACATCCGGTCTCTTTCCCCTCCGACAGTGATACCCTTAAATGAGTGTTGAAAAGACAGTCTTTAGAGATTTTGCAGAAAAAGGTAATTACATAAATCTATTTTCTCTCCCAACACCAAGCAACAGGGGTAAGCACTCGCTACATTTGAGATTTTTGCGGCTAACGTATAAACAATTGATGATGGATTTGCTGGATTCCTTACAACTTCCTTTTGTTGGCTAATTCTTTGACGCTTTGATGATTATTACGTTCATTTGTCATATGTCTATTATAGTAGATGTCAGTTCTTCTGGCAGAGACCCATTTCCCTAGTACGAGTCTTGCAAGGCTAGGCTGGTCTTCAGGGCCTTGTATTTTACAAAAAGTGCAACGTGCTATTCACCATAGTCTGATAGGCATCCTTCTGAGGGATGAACATAGGCTAAACAAGTCTTCATCACATCAAAACATCTTATTTTCAGCAAGGCTTACAGCAACAGGGTCTTTCGGTTTTCGATCTAATTTTTAACTTTGCATACATCTTTCTAACTTTCTATATAAATCCTCGCAACCTGGTTACTACAAAAACTCGGGGGGTGGTTTGCGATAATTATTAAACTTATCCTCGGGGAAGGTGGGATCTTATGAAAAACGATTAGGAACACAGCGAATCGGAGCAAGGGGCGTTTTTCAAGTTCTCGTTCAGGGCAGCTGATACCAAACTGGGGGCATTTTGGGTAGATGGGGGTGTCTCGATCATTTCTTACAGCTTGGGGTACGGAGACAATTTTCAATGGGGATGGTCGCATTACCACAGACACATTTTATCATAGAAGCCACTGACAAATAGTTCCCTCAGAGTGGGTCAAATTTAGGGAACCTTAGTCGTCTTACCTGTCCCTTTCCTATCGGCCAATTTAAATTTCATCCATATTTTAGTAGAAAAGGAGAGGTAGTAACGTGGTACCGATACAATTTTATTTAGGACAAATTTGTGCAAATACTTGTGGTATTTGGGGCCAATCAGGAGGTGCACCAGGTTCGTCAATTAGGTGCCAGTCGCTAGGAAGAGGGAAAGTGTGGAGGGGTGAAAGAGTGAGAGAGAGAGAGAGAGAGAGAGAAAGAGAGAAAGAGAGAGAGAGAGAGAGACAATAGGCAAAACAGTACACATGGGACATAGAGAATGACCGTGTATTGTTTGGGCTATTCAGTGCGTTACCCAACGTTAGACGTTTCGGGTCTGTGTTAGGATGTAAAAAAGCATGCAGTTTTGGGACAGAAAAGCATTAGATCTAGTACAAAAAGGTCGTGCATTGGGTAGGGCGTCCTTTTTGTGTCGTCTTGCAGCGGTAGTCCGTTTTCATGCATCGGGCGTGACGTGGTTCCAGATCCCTTATGATACTCCAATCGGGATTCTAATGTAACCTGCAGAGGGAAAAAGGGGGAAAAAGGGGAGGTAGGGGGACATCATTCGAACACATCAAGTGTATGGGCACGAAAGTCCTTTACTTACCACATACTCGTACTTATCTCTTCGGGATATAATCCCTTAGGGTTTTGGTTTCCTAAAGTCATGGGGGCAGGCAATGTGATAGGTGGTTCATGGGGAGGTTCGAGGATGGCATTAAGGATCGTGTGTAGTGAAAACGCTAAAAAGAGGAATCAGAGGTGCCTAGCGTGAGGTACCCGGTTTTGTAGATGTATCCGGCCATCGGGATCCCTAAATCATTCCCAAAGCTGTGATGTTCTAAGGCATATCAGTTCTTCGTTCAACCCTGTACCTTAGTACCTTCGACCACCATATCTTTATAACATTTTATCGATCACACCGTTTTACTTTACCCATTCTCAGAAGTCGAGGTCCTTCTTCATACGTCAGTTCCTGAGCTTAGTCGCATATCTTGGAGGCAGCGTATCATACCTTCGATTCGACCATCAACCCAGGGCCGAACAACCATTTCTCGGATAACCTTAAAAAAAGAGCAGAACAGTTGCGCACAGAAAAACCCTCCCACCGATACCCGCATTTACAAAAGTATGCGATGCCTATCCATAGCTTTTTAAGACCTTTATTTGTAGAATTATTCAGTACGTAAGATGTGAGAGCGCAATTCATATTTTGGTCTGACATGTCGTCGATGGAAGCACATACAGTAGGGGGTTATTTTGTAGCACAAGAACATGTAAAAAAGGTCTAATTAATTATTTGCAAGTAACCAAAAACATTTCATTGCGTGACGAAGGAATCAGGGGCATTTCAGTTCATAAATGGAAACACAGTCAAGCTCATCGTAATCACATTTCCTAGATGTAAACCGCGGGTGTGCATCATGAGCGACGTTATGTATCAGTTACAACAAATACCAAAAATAAATTGTTCATTGAAATCAACATTTTACGGAACCCTTCTTAAATGTTCGCCAAGTGACCCCTCCTCCCTTTAACATCGAGTGCGCAATGGTTCGTATATATATATATATCTTAGTACATCAAGTCTCATTAGCTAAGGAACACCACGAGGCATCCGTTAGTTTCCATTGATACCAGCGCCATTTTGGGCGAGGCCGGTTTAGTCCGGAAGTAGCATCAGGGGCAAAATATCCCCGACAATTGGCGGTTGGACCAGAGTCCCTTTCAGCAGTTCAAAAGAAAACTGTGCTAACAGAGGGGCTGGTGGTGTGGACCGTCAATCAAGAGAGGGAGGGGGTAGAGTCTCTCTTACCGGGTCATGTTGATGTTCAGCCGGAACTTGCTCGAGTTCGTTAGCCCATAATGTTCCTGGGTGGTTCAGACGGAAGCTGATGCAAACACGAGAGCACCGCCATCTTGTTGTTCTGCCGTGGTTATGTCATTTGAGATCAATGCAACTGTTCCTCACCGGAAGCCTGAAGGGGCCGAGGGCTTTTGGGACTTTGGTAGAATCTTCAAAGTCGAGGGGATGTTTGTCGATGGTGGGGGCTTGCGCCCAGGTGGGCAAGTGCCCGAGTTGCAATTTCGGACAAAGTTACTCCAGCGGCCTAGACCCGCCTTTCGAGGGCCCAGACGCCATTTTGAGATCCTGCGGCAACCGCCCTTCGTTGTTTCTATCAGGAGAGGAAGAAACTTCTTGTGATGGCGAAAGACGGAGCATCATGTTGCTGGAGCAGGACATTTTGGTTCGGGGCGCCAGGGTGCAGCAGTGGAGCCTTCATCTGGGGAGGTGAGGGAGGCTTGTCTGTGCCGCCTCCCTCTCCCGGCGCATCCTTCGCCGTCCCTTTGAATCAGGGGTGCACATGATGACCACCCTACACCCCTGATTCCGACTCTTGGGGGACCACTGTACATCCGGTGCTCCGCAAATATACCAGTCGGGCATTGTATGTCCTGTGTTGCGGAAATATACCAGTCGGGTATTGCATGTCCTGTGCTGAGAAAATATACCAGTCGGGCATTATGTGTCCTGTGCAGCGTAGGTATATGGCCGTCGCCCGGCTGGAGGACATCGGCGCCGGGCCAGGGCAGGGAAGCCTCCTACCTGTGGAGGTGGAAGAGGCTCGTCCGCGTCGCCTCTTCCTCCCTGCCCACCCTGCATCCGTTCGATGGAGAAATTCGTGATGGCCGGACCAGGAGATACAAGGGAGGGGGTCATTTTCATCCGCCCCCTCCCTACTCGCGGTCCGGGGGACGCCATCCCTGGAAGGGTAGTATGGGAAGACCATTTCATTGCCTGCTGTGTGGAGTCTCCAGTACCTTCTCGCCAGCGATCTCTTTTTGGCCCATGGTTGCTGGCAGGCCCCGCCCCACACGTGCTATGTGTTTCGGATGGGCGGGACCATCGAACTGTTACATTGGAAGACTTCCGGAGTGAGCATAATATGTTTTGTATTTTTCCTATTAGTAAAGTTTTTTTTTTTTTTAGAGAGTTCTACTAGTTATTCTATTTACTGTTGGTTGTGTGTTTTACCGTAATTAAATCCTTAAGTTATATAATAGACGCTTGGCTTTCTTGAGTCTTTTCTCTAACGGGGGGTTGTTTACACTGACCTGCAGTTGTGTTTGTTTTTCAGAGTGGGGGAGCAACAGAGAGCAATCAGTCCCAGAACTCTAACATGTCGTTAAAATTGGTCTGACGAAATCTGTGCCACCGAGCATAATCAAACGTGGTGGTCCTATCTGTCCTGTCCATACTAGTCTGATTGGTTTTTATTTCGTGCCTTTTCCCTTTCTGTCGGCCTGTCCTTTCTGTCGACCCTCCATTCTTACCTATGCTCTGCAAAGTCGGACATTGGGCTTTCCAGTGTCCAAGACATTTACAGAAAGCACATTGGTTTTGTTTTACATCTGTTCGTCCTGTGCATAGTGCCGGGGGATTACCTTCGGGTCGTTGTGTTCCGGGGTTGGCTTGTCGGCACATCCCTTTACACCGTTCGCTTTTCATGTCTACTCCTCGGGACTGTGCCATCGCTGGCCCTTCCCTTTGCCTACTAGACGTTTGGAGGGTTGTCCGTCGTGTCCCTTCACCTTTTCTAAATTCGTCGCCTTCCCTTCGTCGTGCAGCTTCTTTGCGCCACATACCGAGACTATCGAGCATAATAGGTGTTGTTTCATTCCTACGAAGGGCTATTTCTACCGTTTCTATTTTGTCAAGATCAAAGGATCCTCTCAGTGGCCACTGACTTTCTCGATCCTTTTTCGTATATTTATGCCATAGTTCACTGTAGGCTATAGCGATTAATCCATGCTTCATGAACATGTCCTTATTAGGGGTGCCTTCCAGCGGAGCCGGATGGTTCATCTCTAATAAGCGGTCCGGGTAAAACAGGCTACTAACCAGTGGGGAGAAGACAGGCATGACGGATCACAATGGGATAATAGTCAGCACTACCTATCTTATCACTGCGCGCAAAGACTAGACAGAATATTTCTATTCTACGTTGTTTGCACGTAGTGAATACCTCATGAACCAATTCTGAGCAATCAATGTTAGGTCAAAAATAAAAAATCAATATGGTCAATGGGGAGAATAAGTAGGCTCGCAAAAGTTCGCGTCACCTACCCTTTCACTATCTGCAAAGAGGGGACCTATTTTTCCCTGTTTGCAGACAGAGAATCTCCAGAAAACAATCTATAACAGTTAATCAATGGGGGGAAGGGGCAATTGTTCAGTGGGGGAGAAAGATAGGTCCGACGGGTGCGTACCTATCCTTCGCTGTTTATAAAGGGAGAGCCTGTTGTTTCTCCGTTTGTAGACAGTGAATCTCCAATAAATTAACAAAAAGTAATACTAGTATTTTCTCAACAATTATCAATCACTTTCAATTATCTATCACTTTCGCAATTCGTCGTGTTTACACGACCTTACCCGGACCGCATGGACAGTTTCTCGTCTTCCGAATCCAGCGCCCGATCGTCCTCTTCTCTTCGTACTTCTCGTGGCACTCCTGATGGTTCCCAGTCAGGACCGCAGATCACTCGAGAGAGGTCTCTTCGGAACCAGTGAAGTTCGGATGATCGGCTGTCAGACGAGGGTCTATCGGACAGGGTACCTTCCGATCGTTGCAGTCGTTCACTCTGTCGTCGGGACCTCTCCCACTGGATCCACGAGTCGCTGATGGGCCCCACGTTTGGGACGCCAATTGTTAAAAAGGGTTCCAAAGACAACCGGTAACCAAAGACCCTTTTATGTTGCCCGGCGGTATCGCCTCTATGACCCACCAATATTAATCAATGAAGAAGCAGGCGCTGGAGACTGGAAGGCAGGAAACGAGGATTTTATTTTCTCCGGAGGAGAACACATCAATTCAGACAGCAAGTATCGTCACGAGGTGCTCTAACCACATCTCTGAGGCCTGGCCTCTTATACTAGGGTTTATGACCTTTATTGCACATAACACATTCTCGCAATACTTTAGTACTTGAAAGAACATCCTCGGAATCTCCCCTTCAGACCCGTTCCCACATACATTTACAGTTGGATTCCCCACCCCGGTCACAACAGGTGATGGTTGCCGCACAGCAGGGCATTCCGCCGATTCACGGAATGCATGGGGTTGGTCGGATCTCATGGGGTGGGGGCTTTGATCGATTCGGGGGTCTTTTGATGGGGAGGGGAAGCTTCCTACTGTACGGGGTAATAAACAGTATCCGCAGGGCCAGGTGGCGACCTGGGAACAAGGAAGACAAACGGGGACACAGGAAAAGGGGGTTTGCATCAAAAGGGTCTGAGGCCATGAAAGGAATGAGGGGAGGTGTCGCGCTGGGAACAGGATGGGATTCCGTGGTGAAGCTGCACTGAAGAGGAGTTTATGACCCAAGGCATGAGAGAGCGGGGGTTGTCAGCGTGCGGGGGAATGCTTGCGAGGTTAAGAGAGAGAGAGAGACGCGCTGGCTATCAGCGAGGGGCAGGGAGGCCATGGTGCTCAAAATGGCTGCCGCTTACGCGCACGAATGGGCTTGGAAAGGGGCAAGATGGCGCCGATAATGTTCACCAAGTTTGTATTTATTTTCCACAGTCCCCAATGCTTTATAAGACCGGACACACTACTGCCTCTCAAACATTAAGGTACATTACCAGCTGGCCAGACACCTATGTTTGACAACTTCAACTAGAGTAGTTATCTGTCTTATAATAATCATCGTTTGGGGTCAGCACTTCGCTCTTCTCAACAGAACTCACTACCACCACACCTTCTCCTTGAAGCAGCATTGTGGAATTCATAAAAGGAATAAACTCACCTGATCTGACAAATTCCAAGCTAAGCCTTACTAGCCTGCAAACTATTAGTTTAACTAGCCGTTGATGTTTGATACTCTCCGTTCTTCAAGTCTCGTTTCACCATTCTATCTAGAAATCTGAAGTGTGTGCACAGCAACACTCAAGCACAAAAAAAATACTAAAGATAATTGTTTTATTCCTGATTTAACATTTCTTTGTGGAGAACACTATAGCTCATCAATTTCAGACCGGTGTCTGCGCATAAACTTTAATGTATGTGAATTCCACTATGACATGCACAATGGACTGTAATGAGGTATGCCCATCAAACAGTCAGGCAAATTAATGAGGACCTCAAAAAGTTCACACCAAACCCTCAACCTATACCTATATTATATGCAAAACATGATTGTATTTTATTGTCTATGTATTCATATAATGTTTACTACCCCATATGAGGTACTGAATCATTGTCGCGATTATTCATGCAATAGCAGAAGAGCAGCACGCCATTTAAAACCGATTTCTCATGCATGTTTGTGTTGTGCGTTTAGTAACATTGGTTGGGTGTAGGTTTAGACTAAACCCAGTGTTAACAACATTGCAATAGGTACCTTTTTTGGGCAAGTAGATTGATACCCATGGGTACCTGGTGTCATATATTAATTGCATAGAGAAATTGGACTAATTTATGTATTCCAGATTAGGGCGATTTAACTGAATTTTTGTAGAAGGTTGAGACGTTAGTGTTGTTATATATGGAGTTACGTTATGTGTATTTACTGTAAAATAAATATTCAGTGACATTGTTATCAATTTTTAATAATATTGTCTATTTTCATTTGGGCTATTATGCTGAACCATCGAAATTCCTAGCTAGCTAATAGATTAGATTGCTTTATGTTAACCACAGAAGCTGGCTTTGATTTACAGATATGCGATAACAATTTCATCAACCAGAAAAAGTTTAATGCAATCTATCACACAGTTAGTAGGGCATGGTTTTTTTATATGACATGTAGTATCTATGCTTGTGTCTGACATGCAATAGTGAGCTGATAGTCTGAGTCTTCAGTCACGTGACAATGGAGACCAATAGTAATCAGAGAACCTTAGACAGGCCAATATATAAGTGGCAAAACACTAGTGAGATAACTTGTGTGACTGAAAAAACAAAAACATGCAGCGCATCAGAAGTATGCCTTTAATTCAATGCAATACCACATACAACCTCACGGTCATGGTAGGTACCGCAGCACACAATTGTAATTATAAATCAAACAGAAACAGTCATGATTGTGGCAAGGTTATCTGAAAAGCATTAGCATTATTTAGAGGCAGGTTTTCTGTTTTTGGGGTCCAAGGGCCCAGGGAGTGCATGCGGGGGGGCAGGGACATATAATGCCCCCCACCCCCGATTTGCACCCTCCAGTTCCTGCACGGTGTGGCGTGAATGCCACACCATGCTGGAAGGTGCAGGTGGCGCTCTGAGAGCAGAGGTCTGCATGGTAGGCTCTTTTATGAGCCTATCAGACCACCTGCCGGACCAGGAATAAACTCCTAATCTGGTGGGGGATCGCACCACAGGTTTAGTGGTCCTACAGCGAACCGCACGTTGCACCATCCGCTGTAAGACCGCCACACTTGTAACGAGCCCTAAATAATGAGATCACTTCTGCCTGCCTTCTAAGGACTGGTATTTTGCTTCCTCGGTATAGGTTTGGTCTCCCTACAGGCAATGAATGAAGCTGGTGTCTGTTTTTGACATAAACGCCATCATTCTATTGAATGCAAAGAAGCAAATGCTGTGACACTTTACATCACACCTTTCCTAACCCAATGCAAATATCCAACGGAAATATCGAGCATGTTTATTGTTAACTTGTAATTAAAGTAGTTTGCTTCGTTAACATTTCTGTAAATTATCCCTAATAGATGAAAAATGTGGTTTGTGACGCTGCCCCAAACAGGAAATAAATGGTCAATGCTTAGTCATTTGGAAGACGTGTTCCAATCAGAGCACTTACTGAGCATGTCTGCGTGAGAATAGCTGGTGAAACACTTGACAAAAGCACATATTATGGCAAGTTAGCAAGAAAGAAGTTCTGTATGCTTTATTGGTTTTACTTATTATTTGTGTGTCAATGCACACAGAAACTCGGTAGAGTTGCTGGGCAATGGGAGGTGGCACATCAGAATTATTAAATGGAATCAAATAGACATACTAGACAACGACTTACCCTGGTGCAAGGTGAAGAACCGGGTTTTAGAACCCAGCGGCGCCAGGGGCACTCCCAAAGTCTTCGGGTTCACCTGTCTTGGTATACAAAGACAAGGAATACTTCTGGATGGCGTCAGAGATCAAATTTATTAGCTGCAGCTAGTAACAGTAATCCCAGCAATACAACACGGTGTACAACTCAGGAAACTGCTCAATTTTCATAGAGCAAGACATCAGTATTTATCCCAATTTTGCTCATTATTAATGCACACCCACTGCGACAAACACTGACGAATAGAATACTTTTTCCCACACATTATCACATCATAAAAAGCTCGATTTACATTGTACCAACCCACAAATTAATTATTAGGAATGTCCCAAATTCAACTTCCACGAGCCGGACAAACCCATAATTGAAAGCACTACCCTTGTACTGAAAAGACATAAGGAAAGAAGCAATTCAGATATTGAGTAGGATAAGATATGTGCAAGAGAACTAAAAGTTAACGATATCCTGAACAATGATTGGCAATTTCCGACAACAATCAGATAGGGAAATTGGCTTCTCAAAGGGTCAGTTTCAGGTGACGGGGTCAGCGTCTTACCGTCCACTCGCAAGTCAGAAAAGGCCTAGTTAATATGTACATGAACAACGAAGCCCATGCAACTTTGTTCGTTCGGTTACCTCCACGGCCTACGTGATGGCAGCACAAAATGGAGGCACGGACAAAATGGAACCCATATTCGAGACAAAGTCTCTGAATATGTAATGAACTTACTAGTTACCTTGACAAATTCATTCCATATTAGCCGTACTTACTAGGTACAGTACAACATCACCAAAATCGTGACGGAACAATAACCTCGCAGGACAAGGCAGAATTTTACAGAACCTCAGAGGCCATATACACGTGTGAAAGAGGTGAGTCTTAATGCATTTCCTTAACTCTCAGAAGTCACCCTCAAGGCAAAGGGCATACATATGGAATTTCAAAGGAATGATTTAAGAGATCTTCCCAGAAGATGACAGTATCTTGTGTGGAACAGCGAGTTAGGATACAGCACCAAATGGCTACACCGTTAGTGAGGGACCAGCAAGTCCATGCAGTTTGTCCAACTGACTGCCCACTGCCGCACTGTGTTCTTTATCCTACTAGGTCTTTTTTCCAAATTAGGGGATGTCAGAGTCAAGCACAAACTCTTGTATGCCCTATTTTGGATTCTAACTCAGACAAGAGTTGTACACCCCATAACATTATCCATCAAGACGTTTGTAAAACCCAGTAAAACCTTTATGGGCAAATAGTGATATTTTTGGTATGTGCACCTTTGTGAAAGCATGTACAATTTGGGCATTATGCTTCATTCTGAAGTCCAAACCTAAAATTGAGTACAAATTGCACATCCTTAAAATACATCATTCAGGGTACCGAGTGCACAATTTGAGCTCAGTACTGGTGCTCCATTATCAGGAGGGCATTACCCGCAGACTCTGGCTTTGTTTTTGCTACAATCAATGCCTTTGAAAACCACTGTTATAATTAACATGGCAAACTGTTTTCTGGCACAATTATTATCAAATATCTACCTCATACCCACGCATAAAATATAAAGTATATGTTTGTACTGAAAGCACAACGCTTTTCTCTATACACACAAAGCCAGAACTAATTAAATGACTAGTCAATAAGGTGTTTCACCGGGCTAACTAAAGCCAGATAGCTGGAAAGAAAAAAATTGGCCAACATTTTAAATACTTCAACCAAACGAGAATCCAGTGAAACAAGGCGTGCACAACAGCCGAAAGTTACTTGAAAACTGAAGATTTTTGTTCCATCCCATTTGTTCAATTATATAAATAGATTCGTCATAAAACGTATATAGCTTTCTGCGAACCAGTACATGCATCAGAGAAATTGTTATGTGGCACCAGGCTTGGGTTATTTAGTAAACCTAGACTGACGAACACCAGACAGATCCACTCATGCTGTGAAGTGTAAATCCCAGGTCTAGCCAGGACATACCAGCACATACTACTTAGAAACTGCAGGCAGTATATCTTCTTGATTAAACACCAGCCTGCGACATCAACTAGAAAAAGAATTGGGTTTCAATGCTCGGTTTACTTTTCACCACATCCACCAGTGATTGACCGGAATAAAAAATCCACACACTTTACAAATTAAAGCTAGCAGTACCTTCACCACAGAAGAGGCACACCAGCGAAGTGCATTTATTATATAACCAGGGCCACTGGAATAATGAGTTTCTGTAATCACAGCGTTTTCTGCGTAATCACGTTCACCATCTAGTCATACCTTGCAGATTTCACCAAAACTGAGAGGCAGATTTACGTTGCCTGACGCATCTCTGCAAATCGGCAGAGATGCGCCAGGAAAGATACGGCACTCAAGTTCATCCTTGCGCCACCCATGATGCGCCGCATTTACAATGCGGCGCACCATGGCGCAGGAATGAACAGATGCGTGTCGCATCTTGGGGCGTAAAGTTGGCGCAGTGCTGAAGTTGTGTTGCGTGCGGCACGCAACTCCAGCACTTTTCCAACTTGCCCTATCTTTAACGTGGTGCGTCAAGCCTTACGCCTGCTTCAAGCAGGCACAGGGTTTTGACGCATCAGCGTTGGGAAAGTGACTCAGTGAAATCTTGTAGATTTCACTGAGTCACTTTTCAGGGGCGTTCCTGCGACGGAACGCCCCCCCCCTGCACCGGAACGCCTACATGAAACCTGACGCAGGTTTCATGTGGCGCAGGGCCTTACACCATGACGCATCTCCATAGATGCGTCACGTTGTAAATGCCTCGTAGGGATGCGCCACATTTACGCCGCCTTGCGTGACGCAACAGCGGCGTAAACGTGGCGCAAGGGGCTTGTAAATCTGCCCCGAAATTTGCTTCTGGCTCAAATTGATCGAAAATTACTCTCCCACTCCCAAAAAAAAGAAGATAGAAAAACGTGGTTTCAGATGATGGCAGACCCTTTGTAAAGGTTATCTGACAACTTATAAGTTGCTGATTACAGTATTTCAGGTGTGAAACTGGTACTAATTAGGGGCAATTTCTCCTAGACAGTGTTCATTGATGTTGAAATAATACAGTCACAGTTTTTAGGGCATAATTTGCCTCTCCTTGCTGCACAATTTTGTCAACCCTTTCACATATTTTGCCCCTCAATTCCCACATAATTCCAGTATTCCTGATTATAACATGAGCTACCACACATACATGCTTAGGCATAAGAAGTACAAGTGGTGGAGCTACGTATCTCCCCTCAGAGATAGTCGAAGAAAACCCCCCACAGATTACAGGCCGTATCACGTGACCAGTTTAAGCCTGAACTACTGGCCATATCATGCCAACAAATCTACGGTATTGAAGTTTCATAGAAGGAAAGTTAAGGCAGTATTTTAATATATTGTGCCAAAACTATCAATAATAACAACGAAAACTACAATACATAACGAGAGATGGTGCTGACACCAAGCTCACTACAACTTACTGTTGACAAACTAAGATGCTGCCAAAAGGTTTATCACCGAAAAAGTCGAATAACCCTGACAAACATCAGTTTTTGTGAAACAGCTAAAAAGTGCGACAAATTCAAAAACATGGACTAAACAAAATGTTTATATGATACAGCTATTTGTCTGCTGGCTGCTTTGTTGATAAAAAAGCACTACAGACACTGTATGACTCGACACCCTGGCCATCCTCCATCCTGGGGGGCAGCTTGGTCACAGTCTATGTGCACATGACTGATTTTCTTGCGAATGAAATTACTCCCTGTCATGACCCTTCCTCATCTTCGTTGTTCTCTCCTTGGCTGTCTGAGTTAGCAAATAGTTGTCTGGACCTGCAAAGCTTAGCAAGAACTGAATTGAAAAACAAAATGATAGAAAAAAAGACTGCTCAGAAAATGGGCCAAAAAGCTTCCTTGGATATTGCACAGTTTGGGTAGGCCTAGTTAAAAGTTAGTCTATAAAAGTTTGGGGTGTGAGGGGGAACTGTTGATATTGTTGCAATGTTGGATCCAGCTTTCTTCCCGGTGAAATGGAGCTAACAAAAAAGGCAAGTCACGTATGCAAAAAAGAGATGAATACAAAGGTGGTATTTTTATGTTCATAATTATTTATTGAGTTTTACAGTATTTCTAACGAGTGGGAGACAAACAGTAGAACTAGGCAATACTAAACGTAATTAACTTCACTAGCATAGGATCCATAATATATATAGCCTCATTAGATCTACAGAAATAGCAATAAGTGCAGAATCTCTATCACTTGGAACAATACCTGCATTATCAAGGCAAGCATTTTGGGTGATAGGGGTTTGCTTGGCATCGCTTTGTATTCAATCTTTCATCTATTTCATCTACCCAATCAGAAGATAACAATTATAAAACAACATTCTGGAGAACTCCAACAATTTGTTTAAATAACGCTGTTTGAGGACAAATAACTAGAAAAGTCAGTCCATCATTCCAAAGTCATGTATTTTAGTTTAATTTTCATTATTGACTTTACACATTTCCAACCAAGTACACGATCATCAGCCGACACTGGTTTTGTCCCCAATGGGACTTTTCAAGGTGTGTAACTTCAAAGTGTATTTCTTATTCCTCTAAGAAACAAAATAACAATACGGAAGGAAGACATTTTTGTCTCCTTTTAGTAGGTGCTTGTAGAGTGAATTATTTGGTTTTCAAGCCTTTAGGCCTCTGGAAGTTAAAGAGAAGTGTGTTTTTGTGGATGATGCGGCACATCACTACAATGCCACAGATGAAGAAATCGAAATTGTTTGCTGGCAAACTGCTACCTAATGATTTAATTAGCGCTTGAAAAAGGTGCATGGTCAGATTATAACTTGCCATTGTGTTGTCCCAGGGAAACAGTTATGTCTCGTAGAACCTTGCATCCGCCATTAATTTAGCACAAAATACCGATTCTCAATCTCTATTGCGAGTGAAGGCCCCGATTACATATTGGCCGCTGAAAGAAATAATAAAAAATCCCTCCCCTGATGATAACGCTGTTCATTCCTCACTTTCTCGACCAATAGCGAGGCCTGCACTGTATGAATCCCAATGCATCCTATTAGCCTCACTATTAAATCAAATTTTGAAACCTACTCAACTTATCACTCTAACATGATTTTAACTTAAGCATCGATTGTAATGGTCTGTGGACAACTGATAACATTCATCTTACCATATATGCAACCACCAATTCCTTTTTGTTGCAAAGTACACTTAATTGGCAAGTCCGCAACATATTAGTGCAATGTAAAATACATTATTAATGTGGTCTCATTATGCTCCATTTTGATGCTGTGCCATCTTTATCTGCCATCAGCAACCGACGCCATGCAGCACTGAGCAAAGAATAATACAAATCAATTACAAACCATTTTCGAAAAGTTTAGGTTTACCTCTTTCATACCATATGACACGTGTACCTACCTATGCCAAAACATATTTCAATACAATCTACCAGATTGTCGATGATTTGTCAATTACATTTCAAGAGGGATATACAACAGATACTTCGCCATCCCTTTTTTCCCCTACGCTTTTCGTGCTGCGGACTTTATTTTGTTGTTGTTAAACTATGTTTAAGTTGATGACACTATCCAATTTTTCGGAGGAGGACACTTTTGCTTGTTTGTACTGCTAGATCGATTGCATGCTTTTGACACAAGGGACCGCTATGTCTTTCCATCACTTCTTTGCAAAAGGATGTGTTTAGATGACAACATTATTAAATAAATCAGGTCTTATCTTTCAACCAGATTCCAACATGTGGAACTGAGAATGTGACACCTGATGCAAGCATTGATAATATGCAATCATATTTAAATGACATTTTAGCACCCACAGATATCGACCTGGAAAGCCGAGCACAGTTTTTATGAATTCCATAAATGAATTTAAATGGATGAATGCATGCTACAGAGTGACTGATAGTCAAAGGACACTGTCTCGTCACATTATACAATTCAGGGATCTCTTGTTTTATCCTGAAGAAAGCCGGATGAGCTGTATTCGCATATAGCTGGCTGAAACATGTAGCAAAAGACTTCATTGGCATCTAATTCTTGTTTTTATTTCTCATCAAAGGGCCATAAAAATACATTTTCAAACAAGATATTCCTTTAGGCAATGTTAACTGCGCAAACCTGCTCTTTGAGAGCAAGGTCTAGAAAAACTCCATCATTTACAGAGGTTGCGCCTGTCCAGATGTACTTACATTTCGGGCGAGGACTTAATGATGAAGCATGCCACATGTGGGTGACAGTCCTTTCTATAAAAGACTCTATGTCTTTCCTGATGGAATAAAGACACTAGAAATTAACTAGTGAGGCTACTCTCATTTTTGTTTTGTTATAGCAAG
The DNA here is from genome assembly GCF_964263255.1 of Lissotriton vulgaris. Classification (NCBI taxonomy): domain Eukaryota; kingdom Metazoa; phylum Chordata; class Amphibia; order Caudata; family Salamandridae; genus Lissotriton; species Lissotriton vulgaris. The sequence goes on along the minus strand of NC_141685.1, from coordinate 441,655,680 downwards.
CGTAATCAGCCTGCTAATAAAATTTGTTTGTAACACCAGATCATCTTTGGTTTCTATGTACACGTGGAAGCTCACAGTACATACAAAGAAGTATGTATCATGTAGAGGACACTACACGCTGCCACTCCTGCACACCTTATAAAGAAAATCACCATGCTTGGAAGGAACTATTTATTTAGAAGCAAAGTGCTTCTTCCTCTTGAAATCCTTATGTTTGGGAAAAAATCCCAAGCTCCTTCTTCTGGAATGCTTCTGGGATATGCACCTTTGTGTAGTCAACATCCAACTTGCTACCTCTAGGAAAGAATTCGAAATTGAACTAAAGAATCATCTTCTTGCCTTAAACAGAAAAATACCTGACTGTGCTCCTACTTCGGCATGAAGACCCATCATATTTTTATTCTCCCATAGACTTTGTACCATTTCAGCAGATGTGGATACATATTCTAATGTGCTACATATAACCCGAGCATTAGTGCTTACACTGTCTCGTACATCACATTATGCAATTAATGAATCTCTTTTTTGCTCCTGTAGGAAGTCAGGTGACCCGTAAGGGCAAATAATTACCTGGCTGAATTTACTGCCATGAGTACACTCTTATACAAATGGGCTGGCTACACAATTTCTTTTTTTAAGTTAAGCACTTTTTATTGGCGATTCATGAAACAGTAAGAATATACGTAGCATGCGCAATATAACAATGATAAACACTACAGAATATTTAGTATTTAAAGGAGATTAAAAAAAAGAAATGTATCAAGTACAATGCATCTGTATAATTTTTATACAGGAAACAGAGACAGAAAGATAGATGAGGAGGACAGATATGGGAAACAGAAGAAAGATAGAGGAGCAGAAAGGATAACAAGAAACAGAGAGAGAGCTAGGGATAAGAAGGCTAAGATATTTGTGAGTGACACGATAAATAGGTAGTAAAAGGTAGCTAATATAGATCAGATTTAATCTTCTGGTGCAATAATAGTGAGGAAATATTAGCTATTGTATGTTCATCACAAATAAAAGTCCACCACGTTGACACAAGATAATTTAGAAATATCTTTTCAACATGAGAGTATGGTCTTAAAGGCAAGTTCAGTAAAAAGATCATTCATCTCCTTCTCTTGTTTTGGGTGCCCGGCATACTGTACTGCACTATGCCATGCAGCTATGGTCTCGTACGCGGCATATAAAAACAGCCTAAGGAAAAAATTAATGAGGCCCTACGACTTGGCTTTAGCTTCACTTCAGAAGAGCTTTGTTTGTCAGCAGAGTGTTCGCATCAGGAAAAATGGCTTTATTAAGGTCATGGAATGCTGAGCTTTTGATTAAAGCTAATCAAAAAAGAACATGAGAGGAAGAGCCATGAATCAAACTTTAGTACATCGTGTTTAACATAACCTATCTGTTAAAAGCCAACATAAATAAGGTTCTGCATCACCAAGAAAATCTGTACGCTCGTAAACGGACACTATGTTGTTACGTGGTAGTAAACATATATTTAACTAGATATACCTATTAAAATATTCCTGATGTCTCAAGAACAGCTCTACACAAATCGCATTGTAGTTTTCACACTAGCAAGTAATCTCCTTTGAGTATTTCTTCGCATCTACAAAATATTCATAAATAATTCCTTGGATAAATTGACACGTGGCCTTGCCAATAATGTCATTAGACCAATTTGCGAACATAATCATGGAGTTTGTCAATGCTCTTTGCACGCCAAGAACATTGCCTTTTTTAGATATGTAAAAAACAATCACATGATTATTCATCTTACAGTGGGTCCTGCTAGTTATTCAGATATTTTACTGTGAAGCCAATTCAAGCATAAAAGTGTAAAGTTCATATTTTGAGAACTCACTATGGCATGTCTTTACATTTTATCATTGATCTTACAGTTTATAATTTGAATCTAGTCAGTACCAAGCCCACACATTTAGCAGGAACAACACAAGAAATAGACACAATACCTCATGCTGTAACTGACCACTTTGGGGTCCTTTTTAGGACTCCTGTTCCCCAGAAAAAAAACTCCCAAAATGCTCTCAAAACAGCTGTAGCATAGTTGTATGAACTTTAAATGCGAATCCATTATTGCCTTGCTGTGAAAAGGGCTGTCCGCTTGAGGTCCATTACCCCGGGAAGACCCCATTACTAAGCTAAACTATTTTTTCAAGGCCATTACCAATTTTCTCAATTAAGTCATACCCTTGAAAAATAGAAGTAATCCACGCTCAATCTTCCATAAAGAATTTCTGTTTCTCCTCGGAGCTCAGGACATTAAAGCTTGAGGTTTGCTAAACATAGAAGAAGAGGGGGTGGTGATACTATTTACCGGACTTCAGGAAGGCTTGCGTTACCTTAGCAAATAGGTATAAAAACAAAATCAGAGGGGCAAAGAATCATTTTCTGAGTAAATAAGATAGGCCCCTAATTTGCCTAATTTGTCAGCGGTACCCTTTAATATTACCTTTAAGCTACCGATCACCCTTGTAACAACTCTGTGTAGAGCTCGAGTTTCTTCGTTGGAAATATAGTAAAGATTTGTGTAGACATCATCTGTGAAAATGTGCTGCGGCCAGATAACTGCAATATTGACTGTTTTAAATTATGAAGACCCTGATGCAAGACTATAAAACTTTCAACCAAACACTATGAACAGAAATGGTGCTTCCATCTCCACCAAAATATCTATGTTCATCCAGAACCATGAAACAACTGTATTCATTCAGAGTTAATGAGCTTCTCATATTGTGTAACTCTTGAATATTGACTACAGAACACTGTAGGGCATTAATAACATAGGCCGCATATATAGGGCCAAAATATCTAAAGATAAGTATGTATAGATTTTTTTATACCCAACTCCATATCTATGTACCTTAACAAAATAAATATTGTTAAGATACATAGATATCGAAGAACAAAATATTGAAAGGTAAGTGCAAATAGGGAAGAATAGTTTTACTAACTCTATACCCTTCCATATGTTGGCCCTTCCATATGTTGTGCAGTATATTAGTGTGCCACAACACTTTTTAACTCTGTATTCCAGAGTACATTCTCTCATATGGTTTAACAGCTGTATTAGCCACTGAGCTGGTAAAACCTCGACTTAAGAAACCACCCTTGAGCTTTGTTGGCCTGAGTAATTTTCGCCCATTGCATATTGTTTTTAAACAACTACAGAAAGGTGCAGAAACGAACAAACTCACAGACAGATATTTGTACTGTCTGTAGCACTGAATACATTGTACTCTCTATTCCAGATGTTGTGCAGAGGCTCGTTAATGGTGGTAGTGTCACTGCCCCTTTTAGAACTGCCAGCCACATTTGGCATCATTGACTTTAACATCTTAATTATCACCTTGGCTAATGCTATTGTAGCAGGTACTGGCTTAGACTGGATTAAATCCTTCCTAGACTAAAATGGTCAAGTGGTGGCTCCCTCACCCTTTGTCTTGAATTTAGGGAAGAGAGGTCTGGAGTCCATCAACTGTACCTCCCTTTCAATTTAATCTGTATCTCTGTAATCTCGGACTAAACCTTTACACCAGGCGGGGTCCTTTTCTTCATGGATGTGGATGACACCTTAGGGCTATCTCAGCAGAAACACTCTCTTAACATCCACAATGACCCATAGGCTCTGACAAAGACTCTGGCCGCCAAGCAGTGGCGGTTGGCTTCAAACCTTCTGAAGCTCAGACAGACAGTTGGTCGCCAAGAAGGAAACATATCCCCCTAGTGTTTGAATCACTACATTTGAAACTTATACATAGCAGATTATCTTTAAAAGATTTTTCACTTGAGCATAACGCGCTACAGTTGAATAATCTTGAATTTCTGGTGTATAAATGTTAGCTGTACATCCCACATGTTCAATTGTGGTTTCAGAAGAAAACTAAGCAAGAATTCTGTGTTGTCTCAGCTATGCTACGGCACTCTATGCCCATCTCGTTGCATCTTGAGAATAATCTCAGACATTCTAAAGACATCTGAAAATGTGCATTTTTACTCAATATTTCCATGAATCTATTTACTTTACCAGGTTCTCCTACTTGGGTACTTTTTGAAGAAGAGTTGCATTTTGAGTGACCAGGTTTTGGGATGAAGTGAATAGAAACTAACAAATAACTACATGTGCAGAGAAGGGACGCTAATGTGTTTGGTGCTTTCTGAATTTTGGTGCTAGCAGCCATAGTATAAGCTAATTGTGTAGTAACGAGTAGTGCACAAACGCTGAAAACAATTTGAATGGAATAGGCAGCAGAACAGGATGTACAATTGAAAACCCTGCAAAGTTGCACTACTATTAGGTTTTGCAAAAGAGAAATGCTGCTCTCCTTTAATGCCACGGATCAGCAGATGGTCACTGTAGATACTGTATCTCTGATCTTTGGTATCACCCTACAAATGAGAAAGGGAAAACCTTAACCTTGTAGAAAGTATTTGCTAGTCTTTTCACATGTTTAAAAGTATTCTTTAAGATTCTCTCCAATGAGGTTTATCACTTCCAAAATAGATCTACCTTTCCACGTCAGGATTTTTTGTGTGGCAAAGATGGATGAAAAAAGAGAATTTGTGACTTCCTCCTTTGTTTTGCTCAAGTATCCAATATACCTGCTCGGCATGATGCGGTTGGCAAATCTGGATGACCAGAACAGACTGCAGTAAATACAGATATACACAGGAAAGGTTCTTAAGCAGCTTCACTGGACTGTGACCGTGCATGGTTTCCTCGAGGGATCGCGATTGATATCCTGGAGGATTGGGATTGATATTAGCTACATTGTAACACCAGACATCACCGGTGTGTTCAGTAATAATGGAGCCAAGATGTACAGTGTGTCGTAAAGAACAAGGCAGAGACACCATTCTAATACAAAAATGATAATTGTCTCTAAAAACATCCTTTCTCTGGATCTTAATCGTGATTGGGTGCGGCGGTTGGACTGACCAATCGTGAATACAAAACATTACAACCACAGGAATCGTCAGTGTTTTTTCAAACATGTTTGTGTAATTTATACCCTTTACATTAATTGGTTCAAACTACCCACCTGAAAGGCTTGTTCTTCATAACTACTGATTTGATGTTCTTACTCACCATCAAACTCAAACAAGCAACATCCCCTACCATCTATACGTGAACGACATCCAGCTTGTCCCACCAATATCCTATCTATATGACATATGCTGACTAAATGATATGCCCATAAAAATACAAAACTGTCTGGCACACAACCACCTGAAACTCTACCAAGAAAAGACAGAAATTCTTCTCCTCTATCTATCCTTGGCAGGTTTCTCCAACTCGCTGGAGATCACACTGGACCCAAACGTAAACATTAACTCACACATCAAGAATATAATGAGGAGTGCCTTCTACAACCTAAAACTCCTTAATATAATCAAGTGTGTCCTCCCTTCGAATGATCTCAAAACTGCAACTCAAGCCCTGGTTCTGTCCAGACGAGACTACGGGAACACTACCCTCACAGGCACAGCAAAGTCTGACTCAGCCCCGCTGAGAACCACTTTAAATGCTGCAGCAAGGATGGTTACAGGAGTAAAAAAACACAATCACACCTCCCCCTCCCTGAAAGATCTAAAGTGGCACCCAATTGTAGCACGCTGTCACTTCAAAACTTCTTGTCTAACTCACAAAGTCCCTCACACTGGTACACCAGCCTACCTGGCAGCCTAACTCACTAAGGCAGGCCAGTCGAGAAGCTAAAGAGGCACCAAATCCCTATTTCTCCCCCCACCCTTCACCCCCAGAAACAAAAACAAAAAGCCCTGGCTCACTCCTTCTCTGGCAATGCCCCCAACATCTGGAACTCCCTACAACTAGATCTCAGCACCAACCCCGCCTTCATGATCTTTAAGAGACAATTAAAGGATCTCCTCCCAAATCGACACCTTAATCCTCTGGACAGTAAAGCCTAGTGCATATTGGGAATCTCTACTCTGCTCAATGTATAGATTGTTGTGTTTCTCTCAATACCAATCCAGATGCAACGCTCGACTCAGTTATTTAGTTTTACCTATTTTTGTCTGATATTATTGCCTGTGTCAATGTTGTAAAGCACCCTGATACCCCCGAGTCTTGCCAGTGCTATATAAGACTCTCGAAATAAAATACTGTTTTTCGTGCACACCACTAGCTCTTTTTGAATATTTTTGTTATATTTGAATTGCGATGATGTATTTAATATTCCCGATGCTTTTAAGAGTGTAACATATTCGTACTGTGATTATGTTTTTAATATTTGTGATGCTTTTATGATGGTTTTAAATGATCGAATAAAACTTTCTGACGATGATGATTAATATTTTTGTTACCTTTCTTTTTTAAAGTCTTTGAGGAGATACGTCATTTCAGAAAAGTTTAAAAGGAGTCATGGTCGAGCAGAGGTTTCATAGAATATGCCACAAAATACTATATACTGAAATAATTTTTAAAAAATAAACTTGTCCTCTATACTGCGTTTCATCCTGCATTTCTGCTTTTCTACTTATTGTAAATTACAGATCTTGCTGTTATCCAATTTAATGGCCCTCAAAATATTAGTGTTGGAAGATTGGATGGCTGAGTGGGAATTGCTTATATTCAAAATTCTGGCCTGCAGAACACTGCATGTCAGTGGTGACTGTTTAGGTCATTGAGCCATCCGGGTCCAGTATGCTCCTGGCAGCTTCTCTGTGAGTTTGAGTAGACACTTCCAGCACAGCTGAGAGCACAAAGCTTACCAGTGCAGACTCTGCAGCATTCCTACCATAAAACAAACTTCTTCTCCAAGATCATTATCTGTATCAGTGCTTATTGAGGCCTTCTAGTTGATCTGCTGGACTGCTGGAAAATGGTCTATAAACAGTGGTCTTCGCGTCCAATTGAAATACTCTCCAGAACACTTACTGTTGTACTGGCCAGATGTGGCTCTGGAAGATGGGTCAAACATGCTTACTGTGAAGCTATGACTCACCCAGCACATGCTAATGACCTTGGCTGCTCTCTCCATTCCTTCTGTAAACAAATAATGACCTCTTCACTTTAACAGCCCAAAGGGATTTAGGGCCTCATTTAGAGTGTAGGGGACGCTTTTCTCTGTAACAAATTTGATGGCTATGCCGTCTGCTATGTTACAAGTGCCACAGCATATATTGCACATGTAATTAAGTGGTCGGGATATCCATCACCAGACCAGATAGACCAATAGGGCAATCAGGCAATGCCCAACATGCTGATCTGACAGGTCAGTGTGTGGGCCATTTTTTGTCCATTTGTGGATCTGTTTTATGGTCTACTTGGCTGTTTTTTACTGTTGATTTGGCTAGTAAATCATATATTGCCCACAGCAAGTGCAAATCAATGCAAACTTTTGTATCCTATTTACAAACATGGGCCACTTTTTTAACTATCTAATTCATTAGTGGGCTGCACTTTTATGAGCCATCTCATTAATTAATAGGACCACTTTCATTTTGGTGCCCAAGCCCATCTTCTGTCCCAGTCCAACCCTGTCCATCACGTTTGTGAAGCAGTATTCCATCTGCCAGACTCTACAAGAGGCCTTTACTAACTTGAAAAAGAATCCTATCCAAGAAGAGGAGACAGCAGAAGAGAGGCATAGGGTACATTTACTCATCCTTCACAATAGCATAGCGCTGGGCACAAATCAATGGAAGTGTGGTTACCTTTCCAGTAAGGGCTACAGATAAGGGCTGAGTCATGAGACTGCGGACACATCTTAACGGGTGCTCATGGGAATCAGAGCCCATCCACTGCACAAGATCATCCTTGGGGCTGGAGTTCATTCAACAGCAACAAAGTTTTCCCAGGCTACATAAAATGGAAAACAGCTTGCCTTATATCAAAGAGAAGTCTGGAAATGCTGTGGACTACTTTGGGGTGATAGTCAGGTGAAAATAAAATGCTTACTCTTGCAAAGGGTGAAATCATGGCCTCTATGTTCCCATCTAACCCCCAAAACATTAGAGTTGTTCGCTTCCTCGGCTCCCCTGAGACACTCCCTTCGGCAGTGTCGGGCATAACAATTTTCTCTTAGCAAGGAGAGATGGATCCACTAGCCATGCACACTGAACCTTTGCTCAGTTACCACCGACAACAGGCATGTGATAGGGAACAGGTATGTAAGGGGTCCTGCTGCACCGTCTCCACGACGAGCAATTACATAATTTATTTCAGGTATCTTCGCTCTGCTCCTATCGTGAATATACATTACTGGGTTCTGAGTATAGTAATTCATGTTGTAATCAGTCTTACAGTCTTTTGAATGATGCTAGGATGCGTGGTAATTAGGTTATTACAGAGTGGAGAGCCCACCTGTATGTAACTTCTGAAGGATTACTCCTTTAATGTTACATTCTGGACAGAAAAAGCTTTGCTGCAAAATTAAACGTCATCTATCTTTGCAAAATATGCACGGAAGTGTGTGCATATTGTTCTCAGGACAGTCTGAACTCCAGTATGCAGCTGCACTAAACCCTGTGAATTTGCATCTGTTTGCACGGTGCTGAGAGCGATTTGGAAGTTGTGTTATGAGCGAAGCTGATATGCACATTTGTGTTACTGCAGCCAGGAACCTGAACAATACGGAGGGATATCCTGCCTGAGAGACATTTCTAAGCAAACACTGCCTGGACAGAGAGTGCAACTTCGCCCCTCTGTACATACTCTGCTGCACTGAATGAAAGATCTGCAGGAAATTAACAACAGTGCTGGAGAGCCTGCTGCCAAAAGTCCAACCCACAGCAAAAGGCCCACCATTATGTATGCACATTTTATATCTCCCCTCGAGCCGCACCTCCAAAATGTCTCTTTGCTGTCTTGCTCTATCCACTTTTCCTTCTTACCCACTCCTTGTCTTTAAACAGTGCAAATGCATTGTCATGTCCATCACAAGACCAATAAGACTAAAATGCATATCCATTTGAGAAGAGGAGCAACAAGCAACCCTTGGTCTTTGGTGCTGCTGAGGAGTGAAAGAGGCATGACCAGGAGGCTCTGTATTTAACTCTATTTAATGGAAAAGATGCACCGGCAGATTTCAATTAGCTAATTCTAACAACTGAACGCAAAACAAGGTTTCCTTCAGAAATATGTATGTCTGATGTCTTTAGGTAGGTACTAGCAGAAGGCCGGAAAGAATATCCAGTCACAAACTTTCAGCCGTGGAAATTTGTTGGGAGCATTCCAACACTGCATCTGTTTGGCAACCGCCCGGCAAGAGATAGGGTTACTCTGTTAACAGCAACAAAGTTTTCCCAGGCTACATAATATGGAAAACAGCTTGCCTCATATCAAAGAGAAGTCTGGAAATGCTGTGGACTACTTTGGGGTGATTGTCATATGAAAGTAAAATGCTTACTCCTGCAAAGGGTGAAATCATGGCCTCTATGTTCCCATCTAACCCCCAAAACATTAGAGTTGTTCGCTTCCTCGGCTCAGTAGATTATCTGTTTACTGAACAGTCGGGAAAGGCCTTATTGCGTAGCCAATGAGGAAGAGTAGCTGAAGCACTCACAGGAGTTAAGAGGCCGAATGAATATACCACCAAGTTCCCTTAGTCAAGACCCTGTAGGGAGGCATCAATGGGAACACAAATTAAGTTCTTGAGTTTTTGACGACTGACCAATCTCTCAAAAGGGAAAACGTTTTCATGTAATCTCGCTATCCTTGTGAAATATACACCATGGTCGTCCGAGACATAAGACACTAAGGACTTCTTGAGGATGGGAACATTCAAACCCTATCAACACTACATGCAAGAATAACCGATGTACCTAACGCTATAGTGTGGGGTATTACATCAAATACGTTTTGTCAGGCTGTCGGGGAGAAGGGAGATCACCAAACTAATGCCTAGTGAATCTTGGTCTTGAAAAAGTAGTGGTTTCATATGACAAGCCAATCATTACCATGTTGATAAACCTAGGCAATCTGAGGTTGAAATTTTATGGAGAAGGCAACGCGACCATTCTGCAGGTGAGCACATAGGAAGAGAGAAGCTTACATTTAGGGAAGACTTACACATTTAAAAAGCACACTTTGAAAAGTCAGTCACCAATAAAACCTGGCCCAAATGTTTTTATCCTTATATCTACCATTGCTGTTCTTTGTGAAAAAAAACATGTTGGGATAATTTCCATTTAACTTTGTCATACATTCCTCTTTCCAGTGCATCACTAATCAAATAGGTTATCACACCAGCAATTACCTAAAAACAATTGCTTGAACTTTGACAGACATGTTTTTGGTATACAGATCCATAGGTGTCAAAATCCAGGATATCTTTTCACAGCCCAAACAGGTCAAATTCTGTATCACTATTGTCACCTTCCTTTTCCTCCAGATAGCCTATTAAATCTGCTTCACTCATGTAGCCTTCAACTCCAGCAACACCACCAAAATGGTCACCTCCCCTTACCTAGTGACCATAATGTTTCCTAATTACATTAATTTCTTAAGAGGTAGTGAATGGATCAGAGCATCTCTTGTCTCTTCTCAAAAACAACTGGAAAACTCTGAATGGCCCAGTTCTGGAACTTCAGACAAGGAAGCAGATGCAGTAAGACAAAGAAGTCAGCCAACAAGTCAAACGTGTTTATTCGCCTGAAATAGGAAGCCTAACACTTCATTATACTTCATAACATATTTAATATCATACATAATCTACACCCACCGGGAAACAATTAGAATATAGCCAGCCTAGCTACATAGAAGTATTCACATCTTAACATTTACCGTAACATGCGTCTGCAACAGGAAACTGGCATATTGTCAGGGTACAGACTCATGTGGCAACATGATTTTGTTCCCTCTATTTCCATGTTCCCAAAGGAGCACCAAAGTAAACAGCTCAGTCAATTACAACAATGCAGTGTTTCATCACATCATTACATGATTTACCGTAGTATGGTGGTTCTAAAGGATATAAAACAGCTATTCTGCCCTCTGTTGGATGTAAAAAGGATGTGCTAAGAGAAGCTATGACAACAGAAACACTGACAGGTCTTTTAGGAAGGAAGTCACTTTTTTTACTCGTCTGTAAAGTCTTCCACGGTAGGCATGCAATGGCATGTTCACATACAAAATTCCAAAGGATTTCACGTAAGCCATGAACATATATGCCTTCCCCCTTCGTTCAGACTTGCATGAGAAAGGACTAACCAAGAGACATTTTGGACATGTCCCTTGCAGTATATTTCCTCACGTCCTTTAACAGGATTTTTGCTTTACCATAGATCAAAAATGTGTTATTTTGGCCTAGAATTCTCAAATACATAGCAAGCCCAGTTCAAATCGAATTACTTTCCATTCCAAGTACCTTTTATAAGTAGTGAGTGTATACCATCTTGGCAGGGTTAGTCTCACACATTAGCAGTCTACCGCTGGTGTGACCACAAAATAATGCGTGAAGACGCTGACTCACAATTCCAATTTATTGTAGAATACCATGCCTAAGAATACGGCCAGCATTTTACCCATTAATATGTCATATTCAATATTAAATAGCAATACATTTACTGTACACTTCATCAGATTAAAAACGTTTTCTCTTTCTTTTTGTTTATCCGAAATAATCATTGTTTTCAGACTTGAATATTAAGTAATGATTCCTTATTAATATTGGCTCTTCACCACATGTTCAGATTCTAACTCAAGTTGCTAAGCATTTTATACTCATTCAACACATGTGGGAATGCCACAATGATTCAGCAAAGGATGTATTTCTATATAATACAAACATATAAAGTGTTCTGAAAATACAAATCAAAGTCTCTAGTTCACACATGGCACAGCGTTACAAGCCAGAAAAAGTGTCAATGTTCAAATAAGTTATAGTCGAAGTCAAAGAGGTGTCAGGAAACCCAACATTTTCCAAAAGAAGTGTCATAAACAGTGAAACAAAGCTTGTGACTGGAATAGAGAATGCTCCATGATCTAAAATATAAGCTATTAAGCCCAACAAACTAATTCCTGTATGCACTCTATACTTATGGTGTTGCTCTGAGCTGAAGGACGTGAAACCCCTTGTGATGGCCTCACCTTTGTTATGAGCACCTACCTGAAGGCACCAGAACAATGGAGGTTTCATCGTAGCCCACAGCATGGGGCTGGCATCTTCGTAGGTGGATATTTCTAGAGTCTCCTCAACCTCTGTGCTGAATTAAGGCAATGCTTCATCAATCCAAGCTGTGCCCTCTTGTATCATTGGTGCTCGCCACCAGTAATTTGCAGGAAAGATCATTAGAGCAAAAGTTATGGGCTACGTCTGGACTAAGGGTGTCACTGTGGCAAGCCCACGCAAGGCCTAAGCACCAATGCATAAATGGGCTCAGGATGGAGTTTCAAGGGTTCACAATGTTTGGGGAAATCCACTCTTCATTTTTGTCTTAGTTCAGAGATGTCCAGTGTTTGTCACACGTGAGATAAATGAACATCCACTGAAACTAAATGGGAAATATTTAGATAGTCACTATCCCAAAAGTCTGGCATACATAAGCCCTCATGGAACAATGTTAGTCAAGCCTGCTTTGGGGGGGTCATTAAAAATAATGTAATTGAAAATTATTTCCAGGAAAGACTTCAAAATAGTGTTGAACAACAACATGCTTAAATTATACATTCTGGTTAGAAAAAGCTGACGCTTATGAACATGGGTGATCACAATCTTTTAAGTGGGACGTTCAATACCTAATATAGGGCACGTTATAGGATTTTCCCTCAGTTAAGCAAGCCAATTCACGTGCTATAATAGTTTTAGACTGAGTTGCAAGCTGCAAGCGAGGAGCCCGTCCACAGGTATCCCCTCCAACTACTACAGAAAGCTCTGCACCAAAGCGCTTTGAGGCCACGTAGTTGGCAAATGTGCACTATATTAAAAACATATAAGATCACAAGCTTGTTACTACTTTGAAAAGCAATGACCGTACATATCTACTACCACACTGGCCCACTTATATTCCCCCAAATATCTGCCCTCTGCCCTTCCAGGAGTCAAATGACACAGTTCTGCCCTGCAAACATCCTAACAAATTTTTTTGCAAAAAATCACATTCGATTAAAGAATATTGCACAAAAATGTTTTCTCGGTTTCACTGTAAGGAGAACAAAGCGTGCGCAAAGGCAGTCAAACACCTGGATAAAGAACAGTACATGATGCTTGAACAATAAACAGAAAGGGGGTTTTGTCGCCAGGATCATTAGGTTAGGCATTTGACAAGACAGCTTTGACGATGATTTATTAGAAGCAATAAAGGAACGTTTTAGGCCCCGGAGCAGCACAGAAGTGAGGCAGATACATTTGCAACCTCTGGGGAGCCGCGCATCTGTTCCACAGGCACCCAGAGCCCATTTTGGGAAAGACCACTTCCATTTTAACGGGTTGTTTCAATGAACTCGCACTGGCTTCGCGCGTTGCTGAATGGGAAGGACAGAAACTGCACTGGCGCGCGCCACGCACACCACAGAACGAGGGCTTCTGCTACTGCGCCTCCCTGTGGTGGTCCTGGACCATGTTCGGGCTAACAAACCTCAATATTTTTAGATGCGACAGAAATTATGAGCTGTTTTTTTCCGCTAACAATATTTCACAGGTTTAAGGGAATTAGGTGGGGGGAAAACAGCGCTCTCTTCACTAGTGGATAAACCCTAGGCAGAGATCGTTCTTCCAGAAAGCTCACAGTTTGATTAGAAATAATAGTGCATCTAAAAGTAAGCTAGACTATGCTTTGTAAACTGCCCCTGGGCAGTGCAATAACAAGTTTCTGCTGCCTTCCCCCTTTTCCTATGTTTGGTGAAGCGGGCAGGGTTCTCGCTCTCTCTGACTAGACTGTTGTAGGAACTGGTAAGGGGTGCACCCCCAAAAATATAACAGCACCACCTGCTCTTTGTTTTAAAAATAAATCCTCTTCTCTGGGGTTTAAGATTCATTTTAGGTCTACATACAAGCACTGTCTTGTACACTATTGTTTAGTACAGTTCCTCTGCAATTATATTAAAATAATTACAGCATAAATATATAACAAAATACAATAGTAAAATATTCCACAAAAATAAAAAATATACACACACACACACATTCATTTTCCTTTGACAATCATTGGTCCGCTTTAGGGTCACTCCCATTTTGCTTACATTCACCATAACATACAGCATGGGTCTAGGGATGATCCCACTTCAACCACTGGCCATTAACGCCCAATTCCATAGGGTGATACAGGCCTATACGGCAATCTGGCAGACACAGCATGGCTATTCTCAGGTAGGTGTGTGGACTACGTTTTTTTTTACTGCTTTTGAGTTTGCTTTACTGTCTGAGCTTGTTTTTACTGCGGAGCTCCCCGATAACACCACCACATTGCCTGCAGCAATCACAAATGCATAGTCTCCCATACCTTGTAAAATAGCTACATAGTGTGATTTCACAAGTTCAAATCTGCCTCGATTTGAAAATGTGGACTTTTTTTTATCTATCTGGATCACTGGGTGCAGAGCTTGCACTTTTGTTTTTGTGCCCCGGGCTCTTTTCTGTCCCTGTCTGCACCCCATTGCATTTTTGGTCAACTCTAGATGAAAAAAAGGCACACTCACTGTGTTCCAAGCCTGTGAGCTGCAGGTTGCCTACAGAATAATAAAGCAGATGTTTGTAGTGTGCATAGCTGACATTTCTGACTTTGATTTTATTTATTTATTTAACTCATGAGAAACAAAGTGCCTGAATTAGAGTTTGCCAGATATGGGACATTGGGCAAAAAGTTGTGGTTATCCTGCGTCTACCAAACTCCAACTCCACCCTTTATGCTCAATATGGCACTGCTTGAACCACCAATATTTGGCACATTTAATGCTGCCTTCCTGGATTTATAAACCAGTGATACTTTCTTATTTGGTATGTTTCCAAACAGATGCTGCTGATACTGTAATCTACAGGACTGAAATTCCAGAAATCAAGATTGGAATAAAAAAATTAACTTTCTTGCCTATTACAAGAATCTTTGTGGCAGTAAACTCAATGGACCTGATTCACCAAGGGCCTCCACTGTCGGGCCGGAGGCCCTGCAGTCGTACCAGGATCTCGGCACTGCAGTTTCCCATTACAGAGATCCCACCAGAAGTACGGGGATCCTGCTAAAGCTACAGAGCCTCTGCCTGAGTGCGCATGCTCTTTGTGCATTAGGGCCAATGTTTATACATCCATCGTGGGGCATATGGCAAAGTGTTAGATTTACACCTATATTTTTGGCTAGCAGCCTGTCCATGTAATGTAATGTAATGTAAAAGCACACTTATATAGCGCTACTATCACTCCAGGGAGCATCTTGGAGCTAATACGGAAACCAAAGATTGAAGGAAGAATGGTTTACTGCTCATAACAAAAGGAGGTAACTAGTTTAGATCAGTGTTTTGCACAGGGTAGCTGGTGCGCTGTAAATCCACGTTTATAGGGCCTTCCTGAATACCGACTCAAAAGCAATCTGGCGCAGCTGAGGTGGAAGTTGATTCCATGCCTTTGAGCCCATTACTGCCAGCGATTTTCCACCCTTCGACACTAATCTGAAAGTTGGAATAGTCAGCAGATTAGCGTTGGATGATCTTAAGCTGTGGACGGCAACGTAGTGCTCAAAGCTAGTTTGAAGATATTGTGGGCCACGTGAGTGAAATGACCTAAAGGTGATAATAAGGACCTTAAATAGAACAGGTTTGTAAACTGGTAGCCAATGCAAGATGTTTGATGCAGTCAAGGCAGATGATTTCCTAGGGCACTTCAATACCAACCGAGCAGCCGCATGTTGGACCATCTGAAGCTTGTGCATGACTGATTTGTTGGTTCCTGCATACAGGCTGTTACAGTAGTCCAGTCTGGATGTAATAAGTGCAACAGCAACAGTTTGCCAAGCTGAGTGGGGAAGCAAGTCAAAGAATTTCTTTAGACTTTTTATAATCTGGGAACATGTGCCCGCAACTGCCAAGGATTGTTGTTTAAATGAGAGGGTGGTATCACATTTTATTCCTACGTTTCTGGCTGTGTTTATTGTATTAGGGGGAGGGGTGGCATTTTCTGGCCACCAAAGTTTAGGCATGAAGGGGTTTGGTCTACCAAATAGCAGCATCTGTTTTTTTGCGAGTTACACCTCAGATGGTTGTTATTCATCCATTTAAAGGTTGCTGAGAGACAATTCCTGAGGTTTTCTTCTGCCTTAGTGGTGTCATTATCCAAGATCAAGATAAGTTGTGTATCGTCCGCATATGAGATGGTATTGATCTTAAAGGACGATATTAGCTTGATCAGGGGAGACATATACACATTGAAAAGAGTTGGACTCAAGCTCGATCCCTGAGGGACCCCTGAAACGAGTGCCTTTTCTTCTGAGTTAAATTGTCCTAGCGTTATCACTTGGTGCTGATCTTGTAGAAAGTTCTTAATCCACTCTAGGACATTCCCAGATATTCCAGATGATGCCAGACAGTCTAGAAGAATGGTATGTGAGACCGTGTCGAAGGCCGCGGACAGGTTTAACAGCACCAGAACTGCCATCTTTCCCTAATCCAGGACTGCTCGCAGGGTTTCTGCCGAATACAACATGGCAGACTCTGTCAAGTGTTGGGCTCTGAAACCCAACTGATTCGGGTGCCATACATTTGATTCCTCTAAAAACGTGGTAAGTTGTTTATTAACAGCTTTTTCAGTTAACTTACACAGAGTGGGTAAGAACGAGATAGGTCATAAGTTAGAGAGGGTCGTAGGATCAGCAAGTTGCTTTTTCTGAAGGGGTTTTACCGCCGCAAGTTTCCATTCTATTGGGATCTTAGCTGTGAGATATGTGCTGACCAATATAGCTCCTCTGCAAGTGTGCGATTCAAAAGCGGAGAAATTCATCGTTTAGTCTGCATTCCCAAATTCATCACTGTCAAGTCAAGTCATAAAATTTGTATAGCGCACTACATACCCAGAGGGTTTCAAGGCGCTTAGGAAGGGGAGGAGGATTATTTGTCAAATATCCACGTTTTAAGCTGCTTTCTGAACGCTAGGTGATTCTGGGTGAGGCGAAGGTAAGCGGGGAGTGAGTTCCAAGTTTTGGCAGCCAGGTATGAAAAGGATCTGCCTCCCATGGTGGTCTTGTTGATGCGAGGTACAGTGGCGAAGGCTTGGCTGGAAGAGCGAAGTTGGCGGGAGGGGGTGTAGAAGGACAGTCGAGAGTTGAGGCAATCTGGTCCGATGTCGTAGAGTGATTTGTGTGCGTGGGTTAGCAGTCGGAAAGTGATCCTCTTATTGACGGGTAGCCAGTGGAGGTCTTTAAGGTGACCAGAGATGTGTTCGTTGCGTGGGATGTCTAATATGAGCCTGGCTGAGGCGTTTTGGATTCGTTGTAGTTTCTTCTGGAGTTTAGCGGTGGTACCTGCGTAGAGGGAGTTTCCGTAGTCCAGTCGGCTAGTGACTAGAGCGTGGGTGACTGTTTTCCTTGTTTCGGAGGGGATCCAGCGAAATGTTTTTCTGAGCATGCGAAGAATGTTAAAGCAGGAAGATGATACGGCGTTGACTTGTCTGTTCATTGAGAGTGAAGAATCCAGGATGACGCCAAGGTTCCGTGCGTGGTCTGTCGGGATGGGTGCTTTTCCGAGGGCTTCCGGCCACCAGGAGTCGTCCCATGCAGAGGGGGATGTACCTAAGATGAGGACTTCTGTTTTGTCTGAGTTCAGTTTCAGACGGCTTTGTTTCATCCATTCGGCGACTTCTTTCATTCCTTCGTGTAGGTTAGTTTTGGCGGTGCTGGGGTCCTTGGTGAGAGAGAGGATCAGTTGAGTGTCGTCCGCGTAAGAGATGATGTTGAGGTTGTGTTGGCGGGCGATGGCCGCGAGGGGGCTCATGTATACGTTGAATAGGGTGGGACTGAGTGAGGATCCTTGAGGTACGCCGCAAATGATTTCAGAGGCCTCGGACTTGAATGGTGGGAGGCGGACTCTCTGGGTTCTTCCGGTGAGGAACGAGGTGATCCATTCCAGTGCTTTTCCTTGGATTCCGATGTTTCTGAGGCGTTGTAAAAGGGTGCTGTGGCAGACTGTGTCGAAGGCTGCGGAGAGGTCGAGGAGGATGAGGGCGACTGTGTCTCCATTGTCCAGTAGAGTTCGAATGTCGTCTGTTGCTGCGATGAGGGCGGTCTCAGTGCTGTGTTTGGCTCGGAAGCCAGATTGTGAGGGGTCGAGTGATTTGTTGGCTTCGAGGAAGGCGGCGAGCTGGTTGTTGACGGCTTTCTCGATGATTTTGGCCGGGAATGGAAGAAGCGAGATGGGGCGGTAGTTTTTGAGTTCGGTGGGGTCTGCTGTTGGTTTTTTCAGAAGGGCGGTGAGTTCAGCGTGTTTCCAGTCTTCTGGGAAGGTAGCGGAGTTGAAGGAGCAGTTGATGACGTCTCGGAGGTGCGGTGCTATGACGGAGTCTGCTTTGTTGAAGATGTGGTGAGGGCATGGGTCTGTGGGGGATCCGGAGTGGATGGAATTCATCAGGCGGATGGTGTCCTCAGTGGAGATTGGGTTCCAGGCGTTAAGGGTGTTTACGGGGGGAAGATGGTCAGCAGATGGTAGGGTGGGTTGGCTTCCGGGTTGGTTGTCAAAGCTGTTGTGGATGTCAGCAATCTTGTTGTGGAAAAAAGAGGCTAGGGAGTCGCAGAGGGTTTGAGAGGGGGTGATGTCGTTGGAGTTGGCCGAGGGGTTGGAAAATTCCTTGACGATGTTGAAAAGTTCCTTGCTGTTGTGGGCGTTGTTGTCAAGTCGATCCTTGAATGCTGTTTTCTTGGCTTTTCGGATCAGTTGGTGGTGAGTACGGGTGGCGCTTTTGAAGGCGTCCTTGGTGCTGGTGGATGGGTCTTTTTTCCAGGCCTTTTCAAGGGAGCGGCACAGTTTCTTGGACTTCTTGAGATCATCGTTGAACCATGAGGCCTTCTTGTTGCCAAGTTTGTGTTGACGTTTTTTCAGTGGTGCTAAGGTGTCGGCGGTGTTGGATAACCAAAGGGTGAGGTTGGAGGCAGCTTCGTTGGCGTTAGAAGAGAGGGCTGGGGAGGTTCGAAGGAGCGATGTGGAGATCTGATCCGTGGTGATTTTGTTCCAGTTTCTTTGTAGAGTTGGTTGGAGGTGGATGATGGGTTTCGGCTTGTTGTAGGTGAAGTGAACGCAGCTGTGGTCAGTCCAGAGGAGATCCGTAGTGTGGCTGAAGGAGACATGGTTGCTGGAGGTGAAGATGGGGTCGAGTGTGTGACCTGCGATGTGGGTGGGGGAAGTGACCAGTTGTTTAAGTCCGAGGTTGGCGAGGTTGTCTAAGAGGGTGGCGGAGTTGCGGTCGTTGATCTATATATATATATATATATACACCCCCTGAATCTTCCACCTAGGTGTTCAACTATATAACCTAAGTGAGCATGCGATTCCTAATCATACATATTTGTGCGTATCCTTTGTATTTCATGTTCTAGTTCAGTGCTGAAGAGGCATGCTCTCAGTGATTGCTCTTCCAAGAAAGGCCTTACTTTATTGCCATTGAGTGTTTATTTCTACAGAATTTCCTCCCACCAACAATCTAAAACCTTAGCCCAATTGGGTTAATTGTGGTTAATAAGGACTAGGACGTCCACAGTCTGCTGGATTTGTAAATGAAACTGCATGACTAGCAAATAGAGTCCCCTGTGGCATGTTGGCATCTTGAAGCCTTACCCAGAAACATATTTGTTTTAAGGAATTCAAACTGTCTTTCCTTGCAGGTCCAATACCACCAATTCCATCTCTTCAGATTACTGAAGGAAAGCCACAAGTCCAATCTCCCTTGCCAGGAGATGGAGCAAAACTGTGGGACACGGTTAGGATGCTGAACCGCAGAACTTTAAGTTGAATGCTGCTGCAGTGATCACCAAAATATCCCATTATCAAGAGGAGCAACCCTCCCAAGAACTGATCGACCATGTTCACTTTCTAGCGAGGTTTAGTCAAAGCAAAGAAAAAACATGCACAGAAGATGCTCACAATGAACCTATTATGTTGGTGCAGAGATAGGACCATTGCCAACACCATCTCGCTGCTTTTATGACTTATTTACTGCTAGGAAACCTATTTTCTTTATAAGCAATTGCATGGTTGTCTATCGGTTACTTATAATTTCGATCTGTTGTTGGGAGTTCCTTTTTACATGGCTATGAACTGTATTACAAAAGGGGGGTGGTGATGAACAGAGTGTCTGAGTTAAACAGACCACTCTTACCCAGTCCAAAGATCAGGGCTTGATCCATCACTGTTATTTATCTCACTGCCCCATCCCAGCTCAGAACCTGGCTATATGCAAATCAGTCTGTCCCTGGCCCAGTGCATCATGGGAACAGGGCAGACTAAACTACCAAGCCAATTCTTCACCAGAAAGGAGACAAGCTACCGGGGACCGGTTTCTGGCATTTCAGCCTTCTTCGGCCCGGCTTGCTTGAATCCTGATGGAGCAGTGAGAAAGGGACTCATGTCTGAGTATACCCTGCCACACCTATAGTGGCCAAAAACGATTTACAAAAGTGGGGTGGTGATGAACAGAGTGTCTGAGTTAAACAGACCACTCTTACCCAGTCCAAAGATCAGGGCTTGATCCATCACTGTTATTTATCTCACTGCCCCATCCCAGCTCAGAACCTGGCTATATGCAAATCAGTCTGTCCCGGGAGCTTGTTTCCTTCCCAGTGTAAGAATTGGCTTTTGTAGTTTGGTTTGCCCTGTTCCCATCATGCACTGGGACAGGAACAGACTAATTTGCATACAGCCAGGTTCTGAAACTGGGATGGTGCAGTGAGCTAAAAAAACGGTGTTGGATCTAGCCCTGATCTCTTGACTGGGTGAGAGCTTTCTGCTTAATTCAGAGACTCTGTCCCTCACCACCCCTTGTTGTAAATATGAACTGTATTAGTCATTTGCCCAATTTGTTGCTAGAATGTTTTTATTGTTAGGTATTCCTTTCATATGATAATGATCTGCACTAGTCATTTGTATAATTTGCTGCTAGAATATACTTATTGCACTATCAGTGGACGACATTTTGTAGTGGGCGTTTTATTGTTCATCTAATAACATGCTGATTGCTTTTATGGTTGTTTCACAAACCGAATAAAGCCTTTTGAACTGAACTGAACTGACTTATGGTCAGAGTGCAAAGCTCTTCTAACTAATGAGATTTCGGTATCAGCCGCCTCAAATTGAAGGACTACTGCTAATGTTATCTAGCTAAGGCCCCTGGAATCCATGCATTCTACAATATAAACGAATGCCTTTCTGCACCTAAGTTGTGATATGAAGAATGGTGCATCCATGCAGTGCACAGAGAGGATGGCTGCTGTTGGAACTGTCAAAACAGCGGCTAAAGGGTCAAACTAGGTTACTTGACAACAGCGTGACTGCCAATAACAGGCTGATCCACATTGCTGAGTGCCTGAAATGTTTTGGGCCAGCATCACAGTTTGCTGCTTTGCCTGAAGGGCAAATATATATATGTTTTTAAACACAGGAATCCTTCCCCTTTAAGGTCTGGTATTAGCCAAGACTTTTTGATTTTACTCAAATTGTGATTATGATACACTTAATAGGGATTTTCAGCCACATCTTCCCCTCTATGTGTCTGCTTTTGTGTCAATAACACGTTCTTCCTCCCACTACAGTACACTTCAAACACTGGCTAGCTTCACTGTGAGTGACGGCATTCTGCCCTTTCACAAGCAGCTCATCCATGTGCAAAGGCACTGCTATCTCAATATGCTCTTTTTGTAACAGAAATATTTTTGCTTGTAGTCAGTGCATTTTCTTAGATTAATGAGGGTCAAGCAGCTTTTCCAACAATAAAGTTTTGCAAAAATCAGGACAGGCATCCTTCCATTTTTTGTTATAGGCTTCTTTAGTATCTGGACTGACGAGCAGTAAGTGATTAATTAGAGCATCACATCAATATGTAAAATGTAGTCTCTAGGACCACGAATGTTAGGTTCACTATCGGGAAAAGGTTGTTCAAAGTTTGGATTGTGTTTTAATCCTCTTGATATAGTTCTTATGTGGGGGGTTATCCTGATACTTGGAAAGGGCACTGTGGTTTTTCCGCTGTTTTGCTTCTAATGCTTGTTTTAGAAATTTGGAAAGTCTTCCCATAAAAAAAGGTAGGCAAGTCTCCTGAAACACATCCTAATTTTGGTCTAAATCATGAATCTGTGGTGGCGTTTCGTGTAAGAACCAGCTCTACAGGTCCCAATGTGTACCACAGCAATACATTTGTTTTTGTGTGTATCAAGCCCGGTGATGGACCGTCCTTTGGTTTCTGTGTTATTACCACCTATTCCAAATCAAACTTTTTGATAATACTAACTTTCAGTGGCACGACCTCCTTCTGCGAAGGCGTAAACAAAATACCTATAAAATCCCGGGCCAACTAGAAAGTGGCACAAAGTGTTCAAAAAAGAAGAATCCGAGTCATGATGCAAGTTTGCAAAAAAAGCAATAGGTGGTCTGTTTGGAAACCCTATATTGTGATCACAACCTGGTTATAATGTACACCTCAACTGTATTATTGGGTTTGCTTGCATCCCTGTTGAAAGAGGAGCTCACCTAGTGGTTTGGGCTACAGTTTTCACTCTTGAGAGTGAACAAACATTGTCTAAATAGGAGCGGCATGGAATGGAATCCACCAGAGTCACTGGCGGTGAATCAGGTGGATTCCAGCATTTCTGTCCATCTGCTCTACAAGTGAGACTCTTGGTGTATGCGGTTTGCACCCAAATGTGGGTGCTGCCCTTGCTGTGTCATAGTAGCCAAGTTTTGCTTCCCCAGTAAAGCGTAAGAAGGATAAGGTATGTGTGGATCTTAGATACTTTGTTCTCACTCAGTTAGGAAAGGGCTTTGTAGCTGAAGCAAGAATTTTTGGTGCAGGGCCAAGACTGATATCTGTAAGGCTTCTGTAACATCAAAAAGACGTATAAACAATGGATTTGAATGCACCTAGAGTAATATCAGCGGCTCATATTCATTCAACAAATCAAAAATAAATGTAATGTTCTAATACAGTCTTACTAAGAAATAAGTGGCAAATTTTAAAACACTAGGTGGTTGATTAGGGTGGCGGTTCGCCTGCCATCGCAACCCGATTTACCCCCGCCATAATATAATGGTGGAGGGACCACAGCGGACGGAAAGTGAGTCTACTCCTTTTCCGACAGTCGGCAATCGTTCGTTTGCCGGCCGGTCGGACCTGGGCCATAATATGATGGCGGTGCCTAGCAGGCACCGCCATCCATATTAGGATGTTTAGCTTTTAAGGGCCTTCCATGGTGGGATTTACATTGGGGACCAGTTGCGCGCCCCCAGGGGGTACACTGCCATGCACAAGGTGACAGGCACCACATGGCATCTTCACTATTGCGGCAGGTGCTGCAGCCAGCAGCACCCACCGCAATGTTGAAGATGACTGATGCGACCGCCGCTGTGGCGCTCGCATCATGATTGGGGTGGCGGGACCGCCGCATGGCTGGCGGGCGGTCCTGTTACCGCTAGGTTAGTGGGAGGACTAAAGTCCGCCCGCCATTCTAATCACCCCCTAAGTCATTTAATGTGAGAGGGTTCAAACTGCTATATGGGCAGGGAATGTAAGGAAATTATTAGTATCAGGTTTGAAAATAAAGACTACCAAAGAAGCCTTGTTTCCACAAGGAAATTCCGAAGGAAGGTCCCTCCTATGTCTGTGCTGATCCATATGTGGAAAGAATGTATAAGTCTCACAGGACAGGAGCAACAAAAACGTTCAAAATTGTTGTTTAAACAGGTTACTTGAGAAATAATGCAGCTGTGATGTAGATCACTTGACTGTATTTCACATTCAATAAGAAAAGAGCCCCTAAGCATCACCCAGAATAGAGCAGCAGGTTTTTCGTGCACACCTACGATGGATTTAGCACCTAGAAGCAAAGCAAACTGATCAGACGCAGATCTTCTGCTCTTCAATCATTTCTAAAAAGGATCTTCCCGGTGTATAATTGGCAGATTGAATAGGCTTCTGCTGAAGGTAACCCCACTGGGCATCTGGAAGCCAAAGTGGAGAATCACTCTCAGCGCTTACCTATCATCCATTCTTGACGTTTATGTTTTTAGCCAACGGTCTTGTGTCTAGCGATTAGGAAGGCATCTTCAATGTCAAACTCAGGTACAAGGAGTTTTGTTCAAAGGTAGTTAGTATCACAGGGTTGTTGCAGTTCAAGAAGTCTTGTGGCAAAGAGCTCCATTATGACAGGTGACACTCTCCGTAAGAAGAGATTGAGGACTATTTTGGTGAAAGTCTGCCCGGAAAGGGGATCATCCAGACAGGAATAGTTGTTTCCAAGCCTAATTAAGGATTCTCCCTAACAGCTCTGTCTTTTATGAGATAAAGGGAAAGGAAGGGATCACATTGGTCCCATATAGGTACTCTCTCATATGGAGTATAATAAAAAAAAAAATCGTGATAAGAGCATTTGGCTGTCCCGGCTGGCCCTGCCCAGTCCAATCATTAAACCCACATTTTCCTAAAAATAATGCAGAGCCAATAATGCACACGCTGGCCTCATGAACAGATTAGATGGCACACAGCTCAGGGAGGTGGCAAATCATCTCGTGGAGTCCCTGTTGTATTAAGCAACAAAAGAAACCTGCAGATGGCCAGACCATGAAAGAGGACACTTTTAGTGGGCAACCAAGCTAGCATGCTGTGCCCAAATCAGATACACAAGCAGCCACAACGAAAACCAAACAGGAAATACACCACCTATAAAAAATATCTGGGGAGTGTATATAAATCCTTAAGAGGCAGCACCAATAGTACATGCTCACTTCTGAGATAACATGAAAATGAAGTACTTGGTTGGTTAATGCACTTTAAAATGTTATGTTTGAGGGCATTAAATGGAGCTTGAACTGTGTTTAACTAGTATCGTTCACATGGCAATATCTCCATATAACTACAATTAAAATGATATCTGAGAAAATTGGTGCTGGTTGTAGTACAAGGGGCAGACGTTGCTTGAAAAGGCAAATTAAGCATAAAAAAGGACTGAGCAACCTGGAAGGAAATAATGGGGATCATGCACAGAATGTAAGTAAAAGCACGCCCGGTGGTGCAATTCGGTTAGAGATGGGCCTTTGTAACTGTGACAATTGCAGGTAATCAGCTCTTAAATGTGCTCCACATCAACTTGCGCAGGAGGGACAGAAGTCCCAGTGTTGCCGAAATCAGTGTAAAGTGCCACAATTGTTCTAGGGTGCTAAAAGTTGCTAGCAGTAGTAGGCATTTCAAACCCCAACATTCCTTATATAGAACTACACTGTATGCAAGGAGGGGTTTGCAAAGAAAACCAATCAGCTTCCAAACTCACCAAATCTTTCACTTCCTCATTTTCGTGTGGAATGTCACACGAAAGATTTAAAAAAAATCACTGCAACACAATGAAACAAAGACAATGGGGAGCTTTTGATGGTCACTTTACAAGATAGCAGTGTCACCATTTGGCCATTCTCTTATTTTGTAGACAAAACGGGAGAACTTTGAATTCTGCATTCGGTAGCGGGTAAACTGAACGTTCAGTTGAAGTTATCAGACAGTCATTTTAAGGAATAGAAAATCTGCAGAGCTACAGAACTGAAGTAACTTGGAACAAGCCAAAGCTTGGCCTTCCCTTGTGACAACATCTTCCAATAAAATAATCAAAACTCTTGAGTCCCGACCAATGAAAGACGTTTGTCTCTCAAAAGGTCTTCTAACATTTAGAGCTAAGAATGTATAGTAAAATTAGTCGACGAATGGGGCACGCCCTCGCTATTCTGCAGGATCTGCATTCATTGGCGACTGCAAAGTTGGTGAGAATGGTATGTACTGTTCCTATAGCTTCCTCACACAAAGCTGAATGCCCCCGTCTCTCTGCGGCAGCCTACCTCTTATTTCCCATGATAATCCTGCACTTGGCTTGTAAACCCTCTATACAGCCGGAGTACGCAAGCCGTTGTTTTGTATTCATAAGATTCTATATCCTTTATTCATCTACCGCCCAGCAGCACTTTAGCAATAATGGCAACACTCTGAATTAAGGGACACAAAAATTTCCTTGAGTAAGCATTTCTGTCAGCATATTCAGATGTATGGTACTTACAAATTATTACTTAAGTTCAAAGTATACTCCAGTGGAAGAGAGATGATTTAATTAATCTATCTAGCGGCTGACCTTGAAAACGAGCGGACGTATATGGTGTACTGGAAACACATACTGGAGGTGAACTGCTGGTCGCGCAGATAGTAAGTACCTCCTTTTTTTAATCACGTTTTTATATTTGAACGTCTATTTTGCAGTCTTCCCTCGTTTTCTCCTTCCGACATAATTAGTTTCCTGTCTTATACCATCGATTTTTAGCATACGCTAATATCCAGAAACGTTACTTTTTAAGATTGACTGCAGGAATGAAAAAGCCAGCCGTGTCTAATCGTTAAAACCTTCTTTTAGATTTTGTCAAGTAGAAACAGTGTGAGCCCTTTTCACTAGCGACAATAAATTGGCTACATTTTTACAGACGAGGAAAAAAAAAAAAGAAAATCTATTTTGGGCAAACAGGGTGAAGTCTTTTAAGACACTCTTTGTTGTTCTGACTTCACCAAGTTATGCAAATGAGATGTTAATTGGCGTAATTGTATCTTAAATTATGCCTGTGTCTGACCCTCCATTGGTGGGAGAGTGTGGGAATCAGGGCAACTGGTACTTGAAGCAGCTGCACTCACTGGCTCCTGAACGCACAGCCTAGCAGACTACTTTCGTGTCTTTACAATTTGTTTTTATGAGGTGATAACATTTTTACAAATACCATCGTTTTGGGGGGTTTTGTATTGTGACAGTCTGACATTTTACAACTGGCTTTCTGAAAACAAGAACTATGCGGTTGAGCTGTAACACATATTAGGCAGTGAACAGAAATTGAGATGCTAATGAGGTGTGGGGGGAGTCACAGAAAGTTTTGATAAATGCTATACACACACTCTAGCTCGCAGTGGACAATGAACATCTATGCCAGGGTTCAATAATACGCAACCTCTTAAATTTATCATACTGGCAGTGTTTAATAGAAGGGAAAACAATCTCCTTTTTGTTGGCCCTGCAGCAGAAGGAACCGGCATGCCACAAGCAAGCGTTCCCACGTTCTGTTGTCTCCGTTGCTATTCTCTCATGAATGTGGGGGTCTCTTGTAAAAGTGACTACTGTACACCTTAGATCTGGTGGCCTCAGAATTTTTATTTATGCAAATATGTATATCAGTGGGCTGTCTTTGCACGAATCCAAATTACTAGCGCCGAGACGCCTAAGGGTATTTGCAAGCGCTTTATAAATATCATAAATAAAATAAATAAATAAATTACAAATGTCTACAATGGAAATATAGGATGGATTTGTGCTGAGAAACATAATATAGATAAACAAAGAAGGTGTTGTGTTGACCAAATTAATATTTTTTGAGAGTTCCGAAAAGTTTAAATGTGGAAGACAATGCATAGGTGAGGTTTATATTATGTGTAAGCTAATTTTTGTTAAGTTCCTTCATACAACAGTAAATGACGTCATTCAAAATGTGGTCTGGTTGATTAGTGAAAGGAGATTTGAATGATTCCAAAAGGTCAGGCCATTTAGGGGAACATTACATTTTTGAACAACACAATGTTAATTCTTTTCTTCAAAGCAGCAATCTATAGTGTGAGTGTGTGCGTGTCTTTGTGTTTTTTTTTTCAATCAAAGAAAATTTTATCCTGGAAGTCTAATTCCTGCATACAAAATATGGACATCTGAAACCTATCATTTATACAATTTTTTTTTTAAACATAGGGCCTCATTAGGATGGCGGACGGACCTGCGTCTATCCGCCAACCCCGTGGTGGAGGGACCGTCCGCAGGGGCAACGGCGGTCCCTCCGTGCAAATTAAGATGTGACCGCCACCCTGGCGGTCACATCCCGTATCTGTGACCTTGCGCCGCAAGGTTAAAATTGCATGCTTTGTGCATGCATATGCAGGGGGGTACCATAGGTACCCCCCAGGTGCACCCCCCACACCCCAACACCCTGGGGGCCCGCAACGGCCCCCCAGAAGCAAAGGTCCACATGCTTTTCCACGGCGGAAAATCCGCCGCGGAAAAGCAGGTTTCCTCACCCTTCGTAATTTGGCTGCCGGTGTCCTGCAGACACCACCACTAAATTGCGGACAACATCCCGCGGATCAGCGGCGGACGGACTTGCCGTCCGCCGCTGATCCCATCGCCATCCTAATGTGGCTGGTGGTGTTTTGGAGGTCCGCAGTGTTGAATCCGCATCCTCCGGGTCGGCGGTGGCTTCCGCCGGCCCGGAGGATGCGGATTCACCGCCATCCTAATCGACCCCATAGTTGGGACTTTTCCAAGTTTGGTTTTCATGGCATGCTGAAGTTGCTACATTTGAAAACATGAAAAAAGCAGTAACAAAGCAGGAAAGCTAGCTCTTGTCTAAAGAGTGTATTGAGGATACACCGTTTTTTTTACTTCAAATTGTATTTTTCTCCATTCCATTCCTCCTCTAAGGCCATGGCCTCAAAATGGTATTTTTCTGCAGAGCAAACTACCTCTCCCTTAGTGCTCTCTCTGCCCTCGTTTTGTGGCCTAGCTCAAGTCCACGTATGACCGCCCCCTTGTTTCTGTTGTCTCTGACCATCTTCAGTGGTTTTTGTCTCAACATTAAGAGCCTCTTCACCTTCCCACACTAAAGGTCTGTCACTGTGTTAATTCTACTTTCTATATTCATGGTTCAGAAACTTTCCTGCACAGCATCCCTTACCTTCATGTTACAAACCCTATCAACGGGTAAAGGCAGGAAGACGACCTCAGCCACCACAACTCGTCACTTTGATTAAAATTGAGATGGTAGGTGCCTGGAGTGGGATGGAACTGCACTCATTATTCATGACAAAACACCTGGAGTTAGCTGCAGCATAGATCCTCCCTGTGGTACAATGTGGAACTTGACCTCAGCCAGGTAGAAGAGTCACATAAAATGAAGGTAATTGCCCCTAACTCACCTATCCAGATATTGGCCTGAGAGGATCTTGGAACTCCTAGAAGAGTTCCTGAGCTAAGATGCCAATGTAGGGAGATTTCTGATGCAGATTCTCATTTTTAAGATCTATCTTTAATTTTACCTGCTCGCAGAAGTTGGAATGTAGAGCACAGGCTAATAACTATAAACACAAAAAATATTCTTTTGCTCGTCAGGCCATTGCTTAGACACTGAACTCCAAGATTATTTCACTGCTAATGGCCTTCTCGAACATTAGTTTCTATGTAGAATCAGCCAGATTGGAAGTCTGAAATAACTGGATAATGTAAACTCAGACTGATTTAATTGAGTGCATTAGATTCTCACCAATCTCTTTAAGTTTAGCGTTGCTGCTCCTGTCCAGTCTTGTATCTTGGGAGTCTTCCTGCTGACATGGCACAAAGAAACAGATTTTCCCAAAGGCTTACAAAATAACCATACATTGTCTGATTCAGTAAAGAGCCAATCAGCCAGTATAAAATCAGGACAGTTCATGCTTCTGGACAAGGATCCTGTTGAAGGTTGTGTCTCAAGCAGGAACCATTCTGTTACGGAGCACCTGAACATTAAGAAAGTTTACAGCACAGGGTTACATGGGGCATCAGAAGCTCAAAAGCTATCCATTGCATAGCCTGGGTAAGGCAAATCGGACATCATAGGTTCTAGAAGATCTCAAAGTAGGGGAGAAAATGTTGAAGTGGAACCTAAATATTGTCAGAATATAGCCTGACATAATGAGTGCCATAAATGTTGTCTCCTAATATAAGACAGTGTTGCCCCAAATGATTTAATAATAGAAAATCTATATCCAATGGGACAATATTTTTGAACTTGATATTTAAGACACAATATTAATGCGAGAGAATATTTCTGCATATGACATGGACATGCAAGGCCCATATTTGCTCCAATATTAAAGAAACATTCCCTCAGCTCTGGTGTTGGAAAAGGAAAGTCAAAAGTGTCTTGGTGATCCAGGCTAGAATACAATGGGATCACCAACTGTAAGTAAATATCAAAAAGAGATTCCTGGCCCTATGCTATCAGATTGAGTTACGCTGTGCAACACAGTGAATTGAGCTTATTGGTTCTCCTTAGGAAAGGAGAACTAGTCCCTGTTCAACCCCAGCAAGAGCCTTTCCTGAAATCTAACAGCTGATTTCTAAGTGGCCCAGAGGGATGGCAGACCTATAACTTGACAGCCCGTCTACATTTCTAAGAGGCTGCAACCTGAAACTCATTATTCAGTCCTTCGACTTCATTAGTATCCACTGAATGCTGTTGTGGGAGGGAATGAGGTCAGAGTACAATTTTTCCATATACTCTTAGCTCATAACAGGTTACTTTAGTTGGCTTTTGGTCGGAGCTGGGTACAGACAATTGAGCTTATTCCTACTAGTCTTGCCCCTACAGCCCAAGTATGTATCAACATGGATTATTTCTTATGAATAAATCGAGGCAGCAAGCACATGCATTGAATTCACAGTCCCTGGGTATCTTCTTTGTGGATATCTGAAGAAGTGACAATAGGAACAGGATTGAAAGAAATTCAAATAAGTAAATAATCAATCATATAGTAGAAATGGAACCATAACATCACTTGTGGATTTCATAAAGATACATAATAAAACAGAGAGGTCCCACTTGTAAGCACTCAGTGGGTCTGTGCTAAGAACATCTCTTGGTGCAAAATGCATTGTTTACATGAGTATTTATAAATAGAATCCCTAGCAAACTGATGAGGAAGAGGAGGCAAAGTTGGCCATAGAATCAGGGGACTCAATGCTTTCTCGTCCAGTTAATTCTTCGGGGAAATCTATCAGTGCTTCCCAGTCGAGAAGTCATTTGCGCTCAGATACTTATACCTTATGGTCTTACGGATGCAGAGTACTTCTTTTTGCTTAATGAGTACAGTTCTTATTAGTACCCCTTTTCCTTCAGATTAATAATGACTGCTAACACTATGTTTAAAAAGAAATGCTGATTAAAAGCAACTCTGCCAACGCCTACCCTATGGAAGGTTAATTCCCTTGGCACAAACGTAGAAATAGACGTAGTTATAGACCGACGAATAGTTTCACCCTCCCGCTCCCTCACGCTTCAACTGACCTTGACTAATAGTTCATTGTGCTTTTATTACAAGGACCCTTGTACCCTTCAGAAGCCAGCATTTATTATTTAACTTTTTTATGTGAAGGAATATGAACTGAAAAATTAGAAGCAGAGAAATGTGTGCTGCAGATCTGAAATGGCCATTTAACCAAATTGCATACCTGTGCTGCGTCAGCTATATAGTAGATTCATCTCGTTCCATTGGTCTAATGGATGGCAATTGAATTTAATTAGCAAAACTACTTTGACTTAGCCTCATACTGCGCAGAATGTAATGAAATCTTTTCCTTTTTTTTTCTCAAGACCTAAAGAATGTCCTAACTGCATTCCACCGTTAGAATATTAAAAGCTACTGTAAGGTACACTTAGGAAATACGGAACTTTCCCCTTCACGATTACTTAGGACCAGTGTGTAAGACGGCATAAAAATGATTACAAAAATAGTTCCAGCGCTACATACTGTACGGATTCAATTATCAGAATGTCTCCATTAAAAGCACTTTTATGGTATGAATAAAATGCTAATCCTTCCTATGGATCAATACCGTGGGTACAATTCTATACTTCATTCAGAGGAGCAAGTCGCCCTTTATAAATCATCTTCCTTTAAGAGGCAGCACAGGATTCTTTAAAAAGATTTCATGTGGCTATTTAGCAAGTAAGACCAAATATCTCCTGTGATCTGCCATGAAGACATATCTTTGCGACATTATGTGAATTACAGACAACAAATGTACAACAATTAAATGTTTCAAGGACACAACACCTTGCCTGCACATCTGTTTTTTCCAGTAGGTACTTTGCCGAAACTGGTTGCATACTGATATACAGTTATGAAGGCAATTTTAAAGAAAAGTAACACATGTTAGCTACTAATGGTTACTAGTGTTATTATTAAGCCACAATGTTACCAAGGAGGCACAGTGAAATGCATTCTTATTATTGCTCTATCTTTGACCTTGAATTTGCATTCAATGTATTGGGTTGTAGTATTTTCTGTATATGGAGACAAGAGGGGTTTGGGGGACAGCCGAGTCGCGAGGTCTGCCCCCGGGCAGTTTGGGAGGGGGAGGGAGCGAGACATGGGCGCGACCATTTTGCCGTTTTGGGCTGCATTGGGTATAGCCCAAAAGCAGCCCAATTCCATGTTTTGCAGCCCAACAATAATAGGGGCTTCCCGCGTGACCTAGCCACCAATTTAGGTATTGAAACCTGGTGGCTGGGAGCGGAGCGAGGTGCTTTTGTCCCTCCCTCCCTCCCTGTAGGTTTTGGCTTTTAGGGGTTGTTTTTTCTCGTCGGGTATCCCTTTTGGGGCAATAGAATAATTTTTATGAAGGCTGCGGAATTGGGACAGGTACACAGGGCGGGGTTATTTTGTATGTTGTTGCTGGAAGCAGGTGCAGGTGGAGTTTGGTTGGGATGTTGGCCAAGTTTGGCTGGAGTTCGGTATTTTGGCGTTAAGTTTGGTGACTTGGGGAACGGGAGCGGGGAAAGGGGTAACAGTTTGGGGGTTACACTAGAGGGTAGTTTGGTTACAGTTGCAATAGGACAGATAGGAATGTAGGTATTGTGAGGTCTTGGATTTAAGAAGTAAGGGAGAAATTTGGATATTCATAGGATATAATGCTGTTATATATTGTTATGTTGCGGGGTGGAGGGATATTATCATGTGGGATCGTAGGGGTGGAGGGAGAAAAACAAAAAGGGGGTCAGGTAACTCGATGTTTAGAGAGGTTCTAGTTTTGTATGGCGGTTTGCCAGTTTTGGTAATAATGTGATGTGCACCTGTTTCAATAAAGCGGCCTTTTACACACACAAAATGGTAGTCGGTAGTGCTTGCCTCCCCCTCTCCCTCCCAAAGGGCTTGACATCCATCATATATTTTTATATAGCACTTCATATCAGACCTCTGCCGTTTACGTGAACAGTAAATAACATTATAAACTATTACTCCAAGTTCTCAATTTACCCACCTCTGCAAATTGGAAGGCTGAGTTGACCTTGCTAGAACCTTCACCTTTGACCTGTGATCATCATATGTTTAGGCAGCAAACATTTAAGTCACTATGGGCCGGATTACAAGTTTGGCGGTCTAACAGCGGCGGTGCAATGCGCTGTCCGCTGTAGGAATGCCAAGCCTGTGGAGCGACCGCCCACCAAATCAGGAGTTTATTCCTAGAATGGCGGGCGGTCTTGCAGCAGCCTAACAGGGTCGGTCTGGTAGGCTCATAAAAGAGCCTACCATGCAGACCGCTGCACTGAGAGCAACGCCTACACCTTCCAGCATGGTGTGGCATACATGCCACACCGTGTAGTAACTGGGGGTGTAAATCAAGCGGGGCACTGCATGTGCCCCCCGCATGCACCCCCTGGACCCTGAGGCTGTAAGGGGTCCTTTTAGGGCACCTTAGTTGTCTCACCGCCACCCTTTTCATGGTGGGCTCACCTCCACGAAAAGGGTGGTGTTGAGGCAACTGGAAATATGCTTGGCGATGCCGCTGCAGCACCATCAGACTATTTTCACTGGGATCCAGGATCACTTGCGTGCGCAGCGGTCCAACAGCTGCAGTAGTAATACTACAGGCAGTCTCGCAGTGCAGCGGTGGCCGAACCATCGCCACGTGATTGGCGGTCCTATGGAATGCCAAACTCGTAATCAGGCTCTTTGTCATAATGCTAGCTAATTAGTCAACCAACTCAACTGAGGGCCTACGGGTATATTATAGTTATCCTAGGGGGAACAAGTATTTTGTGGCTCTTCTTCAGTGCTCCCTTAGCACTTCATAAATATTACTGTCACATATAGGCTATCGGGTATTCCTGCTGGTGGTGCTCCAAGTCAACTGCTAAGTACATCTTTTCCCTGCAGATGGATGTGATTGAGCAAAAATACTTAAGCACCAAAAAAAAATAATTTACTTACAAATGTCACCCCTTCTGAGAGTTTCAACGTGTGTCAGTAGGAATTATATTCTCCTGGTTTAATTACATACAAGTTATAAAAATGTGCCACCTACTCAAATGGCAGATAATACAGCAGCACCTCTGTAAAGTTTAGAAGTAGTACTTGCTCACCCATCACAATCCGACTCTCTAGAGTATATGTAGAAAAAGGTCCCCAAATATACTGGACTTAAAGACAGTGAGATTTATCTCAGTCTACAACCAGATGTGTTTAAAAAAACAGACATCTGCTTGGTGGTATATTCAGCACTTACATACATCCCATCTGGGTCCAGTCTGCCCTAATATCTGTATGACTTTAATGGTGCATTTTGTGGAGATCAAACCTTCTTTGGCAGTGAAACTTCAAATAATACCCTAGGTAGGATACCATGAACGTTGTCTCTTTCAATTTTGTAGGACTACTTTCTGTACCCAGACCGTGTAGGCTCAATGTTTTAACGCCTCATACGGAGGCTCCATAATAGTCATACTTTTGGCAAGAAAAGGCAAGAAATGGACTTCACAATAATGCATATGTAACCTTTGTCACCAACTCGGTTTTCTATCAGTTGATTAACTGACAAATGTTTTTATATTTCTTTTGTATTTATTGTGCTACACACCACAACTGACCAATCAAAATACTGGAACCAGGCTTGGGTTGACAATCAAGGATCGAAGAGGACAGCAACAACAGGTGGGTGTTTCTTAAAATTAGTCACCCTGAATAGGGCTCCTAAATCTCAAGGCAAGGAGTTACAGAGTGCTAAGCTTTACGATTCAACACTCTTGCAAAAACAAATTTGATTCTGCCGGTACATATGGAGAGAGGGTATCTGGACAAGTCGAAAGCAGTAGACCTCTTGCAGCAGTGCTGGTTGTAGTACTCGCCCAATCTGTTTCAGGAAGGTTTTTGCCAAGATGCTATCTCCCATATGCCTGCTCAAAATAAACTTCCATTCCATCTTCCCAAAAATAATCCAAATCTAGCCAATGCCCTCTAGCGAAGATGATAATGAAACTGCCTGTTCTGTGCTGCCCGTGACCCTAGCCTTTCAATTAATCCTCCTTCCAAAGAACTTTTCACTTACTACGCGATTCACAGATTTGTTTGCACTCCAAACATTTCCAAAACAATATCATCCTATCATGATTACAGAAATTTGTGAGCCAAGTCCACTATTATCGATGCCTCTTATAAACTTTGCAAGCCCATAGTCACTTTTTTCCAAAACAAAGTAAATCAGTTACATATTTCCCAGACTTACCCAACTCCAACTCTCCTATTAATTAGGCATATACTTCATCATTTACAACAAACCCAAAATCAACTTTAAAACTTTGTATGGCTATCCTCTATTCACTTGAACCACTAGATGACTAATACATTTTGCTCTGGTTTCAAATAAGGCATTTAGTGGTTAAACGTTTACCAGAACAGATAGCCTTTTTGAACGGTCTTTTTGTACCACTATTCATAGCTTGGTGTGGTTGAAGTGTTTCCTGTATTTAAAGACACCAATTTCCCATGACATCAATAACTTCACCAATATCAAGGTTTGGTACACGAGATGTCATAGTTCTAAATCCATTGTATTAACACCTTAAGTGCTGCCGTCAGCCAACGGTCATCGCGAGCACTACCTCCCCAGTGCTGCGCATGACCGTTGGCCGACGGGTCAGCATTCGTTTGTCGAACGTTCAGAACTGGGCGCTGAACGTTCGAGGCTCTTAAGGTGTTAAATTTGCACTCTAATATGACTCACTCTCTGGGCAATTTAAAAGAAAATCTAAACATCTAAAAAAGAGAAAAAAAGATTCCCATCAAGCTCTTCGTTCTGTGAAACACCTTCCATTCAGCCATGAGTAATCTTATCTCTCCCTTCTTTTTACTTTCAAAACTGAAGAAAACTTGTAAGCTTCTTTAGAGAAATTCAGACTGGTCCATTGTGTTGGTGTTTTGCAAGTCTGAGGCCAATCTCTTTGGGAAGAGTGCTGTAAGAAAATGACATAACATTCATGTTCGGGCATGTCTGGCATTCACAATCCATTGGAAATGAAAAATACCCAGGAACTAACTAGCCTAGATATAAAGCAGATTGCTTTATGTTCTATTTCACATTTAGCAGGAAACCAATACAGATCTCAGTGGGAAGCCAAAGACTAGCCTCACCTTGTGAACAAAGATGATAACAAAGGATGGATGAATTTGATTTTAAATGAGACATTCTTTACAATCAGTTGGACAGAGAGTAATTCAGTTTCAAACTCTACTCCCAATGTCCTGACCTAGGAACCAGAGACCCGGGGGTCCCTCGGAGTAGCTGGACAAAGGGAAAGTGGGAGAACACTGTTGACTTCTGTATTAAGAACTGTTTTCATCAGCCGCGGTCCGTGCAGGTAGCAGCGGTGGGGCCGTGTAAGGGGGGATTTAGCGGGACGATGCAGAGGGGAAATCAAATAAATAATTAATTTTCACTCTGCATCGTCCCTCGGAATCCCCCTTTACACAGCCAAACCGCCCCACCGCTGTTACCTTCATGGACCGCAGCTGGTTTTCATACTTGTATAATTCATGTCAATTCAATTTTGCTTCACTGACTGACCAGATGAAGGTCAGACTGAGACTTGCACAGACAAGATGTGGCCTAATGGCTAGACTGGTCGACCTTGAAGCTGGGGAACCGGGTTCGAGTCTCGGCAGGGACGCTCAACATCCTGTGATTCTGAGCAAATCACTTCATCTCCTCGTGCCCAACAAAATGAATATGTCCGTCTGTAAGGCAACTCGTGCTCATGTTACATTCGGGTCGAATTCGCTCTATATAAAACTTCTAAAAAAAAAAAATTTAAATCAAGGATCCCAAGGAAGACTTTGGACGCATCTTTAAATTCTCTAAAACAGTTCTATGTTTCCATATTGTGGAGTGCCTAATTATTAACTCAAGTAGTGGGAACTAGATACTGTTAAAATAAATTGAGATAGTTTGTATGCAACGTCAGAGAGCTTGCATTTATGAGTGGTAAAGCAGCAGAGCCTATGGCCCAACTATAGTTTACGTTACTTGAAATTATTCTAGAAAATTGTAATCAACTCACGGCCGACACCAGTGACTTATAGAACTTATTTTGGTCATAAAGAGTTTCAATACAAGCCACAGAACAGTGCTCCGTTTTAGTATAACCAGAAAAACAATGGTAGGAAGGTAGCGATTGAGCTAGTGGACAACGCGACCAGAGACCGTCTGGCTAATTCGCGCATTGGCGGCATCGTCCGTTCTAAGATAGATAGACTACGGAAGCTAGCGATTGAGCTAGTGGACAACGCGCCCAGAGAACCTTGGGTTAATTTGCAAAGTAGCGGCACCATCCGTTTTAAGACAGATATACTACAACTACCAAGGTGTCTATGACAGTCTGCCCGGCTGGGTTCACTGTAAGTAAATTCATTTTTCTTCCACACGCATGGGTTACATTTTCCATTAGCCCACTATAAGACGTCCCTCACTCCCTGTCCTGATGAGACCCTCATTCTAAGGGTCGAAACGCCGTCGACGTACTTGGAGGCGAATAAGACTCATACAGTGCCTATGATTGTATAGCAGCTGTCCCACAATTGATTTAAATAATTGCTCCGAGTCATGTCTCTTTTTTGTAAATAGCCACCACTGTAACCTGTATAGTTAACCTAATTGTACACACGTTGTTTCTTTGGTTACTTCACAAATCACTGGGGACACATTGCACTTTGTATATTGTATTATTTGTCATATTCAAAAGTATTTTTGATTATTTTGTCATTTGAAACATAAAAAATGGTTTGAAACTGATTTAATTGTGTCTCTCTCTCCTTCCTGCCACCTTTTCTCTAATACTTGGATTGGTAGTAAGTCCCCATTTTATCAAATATTCATTAAGTGATATGCCACAGGAACCATTGTTTTTCTGGATAAACGCTTTACCCTGGTTCCTTTGTGAGTAGGGTCTCCCTTGTTTTCTTTTTCGCATTTCGCCCGTTTTAAGTATAAAGCCCTGCTACTTCATGTATCAAAGCCTTTACCTGCCCTTCCATTACTATATGTCAATTCAATAACTGTTATTGGTAAATATGTCTTGTAATCATCTGGCCTTTGCTTAGTGGAGGGTATGGTGTTCTTAGTTGTTTTGATTGTCTATCTGGCCCCAGTTTGAGGACTTAAAATAAATCTGTTTCTTCAAATCACAGGTTAGTGCATTGGTTTCATAAAGAGCCACCTTACTGGCCTCTGGTAAAGAGAGAAACAATCTTTAATCAGTGCTACAAAAAAATCAAAATTAATCAGAAGTGAAAAACAGGTTTCAACAGAATGATAAATCAAGCTTCAAAGGGATACCTGGAGGCATCCTGCAGCAATATTCAACTATACTAATATACTACCCAAATAACCGAATAACATATCCACTACTCAAATTACTTCATATTTATACTATTCTAATTTTCAACACTAATCCTTTATGGGTTCCATTAGGGGTAACACGTGCTATATGAGTGCAAATCTTTCTCCCCCTTTTATCCCTCTGCTATCCTTCTCGCTCCAAGTAAACTGATTAATATCCACCACTGAAATTACTTCATATTTCACCATATTAATTCACCATTAATCCTTTATAGGCTTCCTGAATAGCGTGCGTCAACAAGCTCTATATAAATACAAACCTTTGTCCTCCTCTGTCCTTATGCTATCATTCCAAATCCAAATAACTGACTAAACTATCCACCACTTGAAATGTACTTGCATGTTTCACTATACTAATTCAACACTAATCCTCTGTGGGCCCCGGTGTAGCGGGCTACTCGCCGAAAAAGCGCTTCAACGCCTCGTCAGGGGTAGTAAGCGCTATATAAATGCAATTACAATACAATACAATACAATACAATATCAAAATATGGATACACACATAAACAATGAAAACAGTCCATTCGTTTTGTTCTTGTAGCTTGTGGCAAATTTACCATATGTGTACTCTGGAAGAAGGACAGGGATAGAGTGTGCTGCCAAAATGGTACCTAGCATCTATATACAAGTAAAAGCCGAACATACTGATTAATGTATAAGCAAAGACTACTCAAATGAACCTTCGATGTCTTAATGACGTAACACCATGAGATGGAAAGCAATAAGGAAGCAAGACATTTTTGAATGTAATGGACCGGAGTCAATTCTAACAAGACTTAAGGAATTAGATACTATTTCATATTATAGTCCATGCAGAGCTTGCATCTGCAAACTTACATTTTGCAGACCTTTTATACACACAATAGCACTGCCAAGGAGGATAACAGTTTTCTGCAGAGCGCGATGTTTGACGTAAGTTGTTGCAATAGTCACAAGCTTCATGCAAATGTCCTGAAGTGAAACTATTTGCAAGCTATCCAAAGTTTACCACAGACCTTCACAAAGGTTGCAAATCATGAAAACTTTGCTCTGCTGTCCCGTAAGTGCCAATCAAGAACTTCAGTCTTATTCATTTTACATTAATACTACACAGACTGTATCATACCCCCGTGAGACTGTTTAAAATGGGCCTGGGCACAGCGCCTGATGTAACCGCTGCCACTTTCCAAATCGCGGTTTTCTGGCACTTCTTAAAAATAAATAAAATATACCATGGTGGGTTATTAAAATGAGAAAGCACTTCTTACTGCAGGAGGCACACAATTTAGCCAGGCAATGAATTATACTGTTTTCTACAACCATTTTAGCTACATTGTGGCACCTCACAAAAGCAGTGAAATAATGTATCTCTTGTACTTCAGGCAGCAGAGCAGACAGCTACAAGTGAACACCTGCTGTCTAGACCACAGTGCTTGATTTGTGCAGGTGGTGGACACCATCACTCAGTTTTGGTGACGGAAATATTCTTCCCTTGACACAGAGCAAGAGAGAGAAAGGGACAAAGAAGGAGGAAGAGAAAGATAGGAAAACTGTGACAATGGGAACGAGCAGGGACGAAATAAGCAGCAAGAATGAGAAAACGAGATAGAATAGAAGGGTGTTAAAACAAAGAAACAGCCTTGGTATCCTGCAAACCCAGTATCCGCAGTGCTGACAGCAGGCTCCAAAGAAAAGGTTTAGTCTGCTGCACTTATTTTACTTTATGTGTTTTTGCAGACTAAGAACTGCAATTCCAATGTACAGCTTGTCTTCCATATCTGATGCAAACACATATTAAGAAGGTGATCTGCAAGGATGATAGGCAGGGTTGTATGTGCTTGTGTGATTTGCAGTGATACATTATTGTTGTCCTGTGAATAAAGCTTCTACATTTAGGTAGGGGGGCTACTGGATTTAAAGCTGGCCATAGCAGAACCAGTGACTACCAAATTCTATAAACAGAGATTTGTAGAATTATTCAAAGTAATGGCATACTCTTTTTTCACATTCTATTAACCTGGACTCGGACAGATTCAATTGCAATCTGCAGCGAGTGTGGCAAGATTGTTTAATGGATCCACCCTCACTTCGCTTTCTAGGTCAGCAAGTTACTTTTCTACTCACTTAATTTGAGATTTCCATTTTCCAGAGCAAGACGCTTACTGGGTTCCAGCCTATGAGTGTCTAGTGAAAGTGGAATACAAACATTTACTTTTTAAGTGACTCAGTAGAATAGTCTATGGTTCTTTGAAAAAAACGCAGTTTTAGCCTCTGATCATCAGCACCTTTTCTCCAACTGACTCATTTTAAAATATTAAAGAGGAAAGTGCAGTCTCAAAACTCTACTGATTTCAACTCATTGGCTTAAGTATTACTTCTAACTGTTAAAACACTCAACAATGCCT
The DNA here is from genome assembly GCF_964263255.1 of Lissotriton vulgaris. NCBI lineage: Eukaryota > Metazoa > Chordata > Amphibia > Caudata > Salamandridae > Lissotriton > Lissotriton vulgaris. Next base: position 441,614,650 of record NC_141685.1, on the reverse strand, counting down.
TACAAGAAGAACAAACGTTAACTTCTTCAATTAAATAAATTAAATCAAAACAAAAGCTTACAATATTTAAGATTCATAGATCAGACCAGTTCGGTTTATAATTTATTTTTCATCAATATACATTTATTTATAATTTGGAATACAAAAAGGTTTTTGGGAAATATATACATACATTTTGGGAGCTCAGCATAAGTTCAGAACATACTTAAAAAAGAAGACAAAGAAAACACTACAACATGGCATATTGTCCAAACACTAAGGACAGAGATATCGCAATGTAGTAACAGTTATTCAATTTTGTCGCTGAAATTCTAAAACAAGTTTTCGTACATATTTAAATCTTTTTTATAAATAGTCACTGGTGTCGGCCGTGAGTTGATTACAATTTTCTATAATAATTTCAAGTAACATAAACTATAGTTGGGCCATAGGCTCTGCTGCTTTACCACTCATAAATGCAAGCTAAAACTGTACTAGCTCTCGGACGTTGCATACTAACTATCTCAATTTATTTTAACAGTATCTAGTTCTCACTATTGGAGTTAATACTTAGGCACTCAACAATATGGAAACATAGAACGGTTTTAGAGAGACGAGATTAATAGGAATTCAGTTTTGAGGGTGTTACTTTTGAGGTGGTTAAGTGTTAACCAGTGTTGAGTTTTGTTCAAGATGTTATTGAGATAGTCTTGGATCATCCAAGTGAGTCCAATTGAGTGGGATCTACCACTGTGGATTTCTCTCCTCTTTTGGCAGAAAGATCTGGAATAGTAAATCCATTTAAGCATGTCAGAAGTCTCTTTGTGGATTCCTGGCATACAGAAAGCGCTATATTCAGTTATAAATATAAATTTTAAACTTACGTTTAAAACTGGGGTCCGTAGAAATCACAGCTAATGTGTTCAATATGGAATTCACAATTGTTTTTTCACTCTGGAACCTGGCACTTCAGCTTCAGTTTGAAAATGGTTCAAAGTGAAGAAGCCTTTTTTGTTATTTGTGGAAACAATTGATTAATTGCATGATTTCGCTTTTCAAAATATCTACTTACTAAGTGTTTTAAGACAAAAATGTCACAGAGCCAAATCTCCTCTATACTCAATGTATTTAAAGTTTAGCGCAGAAATAAAATACAAATGGCAGCAGAGAAATGTACTAGGCAGCAGTGTTATTTTTTTGCATAATACGAGATTCTGACAGAGACCAGTATTTGAGAAAAATTAGGATTCACCCCTTCCCGGTATCCAAGATACAGTAAAATAAATATTAGATTTTGTAAGTAGTTTTTCACTACTCGGGAGTTGTGCGGGGCAGTGTGAAGTACTACTGTTAAACAAAACCAGCCCCAAGCACTGCTGCTTTTGTTACTGGGGGCCGAAATAGTAGCATCGCTGCAAAACCAGCCCCTACCACTCCAAAACCAGTACTCACCCTTCCAGCCTCCCGGGCAAATGCCTACCCGCTACGGCCAGTCCGGCCATGACTGTGGATTAGGTACAATGGTCCATGGCATCAAAAATAAGAAGCCATGAAGAACTTATTTTATTTTGATAATATTTGAGCCAGTTTGAAACAAGCTGCTGCACTAGTAGCCTCTCAATGTCACAGGGCAAGGGCTATCATGGTGATCATGCCATCTGGGGGCAGCACATGTCTTTATGCCTTCACTTAAGACACCCTCTAAACGAAATGGCGGATGGAATGGGGGGGTCCATCAAATATTACACTACACAGCAATTCAAAACACACAAAGTAGCGACTAGACCAGCATGGAAGTATGTGCCTAACGTGTACCAGTTGCCACCTAAACTCATCCACTGCACTGTAATTTGTGGAAAGTCTACTTACTCTAGTAGCAGAAACAAAGGGGTTTGTCTGCCTGGAAATACTTTGTTAAGTAACATCTAAAAGGTATGCTAGCCAATACTAATTTAAACAATGTATCCAAATTAACTAGTAGAAACAACTGACAGTCTGTATTATCGCTTGACCGTCTGTATTGTTTTTTGATAATAAGTTTTTAATACAATACAGCACAATGTTCAGGGGATTTGAGAGATCTACAAATTGGTGGTGAGGTGACAGTTTTGCACACAAGCGTCTGGTCACCTATACAAGATCAAAGAGGAAAATTAAACTATCTTCACATGAGACAAAAGTAACATCCTTAAAAATGCCTGTATACAAGCATAATTTTCCAAGAGATGCCTTGTAGATGTTACGCTCAAATTTAAAGTTAAAAATAAGAAGCCTCGGCTGATGACAAAAAAGTTGTGGAAGTAAATACAGTCTCCTCCCTAATATTATCTTCAATGTCTAGGGTACAAAAGGCAGTAAACGGACAGTGGTTACAAACAATGGCTGGGATGGAGGACATGTACCACGATTACTGGACTGCCAGCCTTGAGGGAGGCATATCATTTTTTTGTGTTCTTGGATGAGTGTGTATTAGAGAAATAGCCTCACTACTGGAGTCGCTCATTGTATTAGGGGTTCCCTTTGGAAATGACCCCCCTGGACTCTGCCAGCACAGTATTATGTTTAATTCCTGAAAGGGTAGAGGATCAACTCCACTTCCACACTCACAAGCAGCTGTTAAGGCCAACTTTAAACTAATCTTAAGTCGGACTGTTGTGGTGGGGGAGCAGCAAGGTGTCCTACATTGGTCTCTATCTGTGGCAATAGAAGCACCCCCAATTTGTTCAGAAAGGCACTGGAGGTAAATGTGAACCAAGGACCTGTTATTCTTACAATCTGTCACCCTCAGCCACTACCACCATCCCAATAAAATATACCAATCTGCACCACTGGAAGTTGCAACTTTAATGAAGTGGTAGGTTTGTTCCCAGACATTTAACATAAAGGATGCCAGTGTTAAAATGAATGCAGGAAGCAAACAGGGATTACTGCTCACAATAATATAGTTGCTTATACTAATCCAGGGTGTGTTTTCTAAAAATTAAACTATTTTATGTTAGCACTACTGACCGGTACTACACAAAGATATATGTTAAAATGATAAATGGTCAAAGCCAGACTTCCAAAATGTATCTCCATGCGTGCTCATATGTATGAACTCCATTAAGGTAACACAGAAGCAATTCCGAGAATTTTGAAAATTCATGTTTAAAAAAAGTAGAAAACACTATTTTAGTATATATGCTGCTATTTCAGTCTGATTGTTCCAAACAAACTACTCTTGACTACTATTATAATGTTAATGGTTAATCACTAGCACACCAAACCATCAATCAGCGCCTGTAAGAAGCCTTGCAATGCAACATTAATTTAATTGATTTTTGTTTTGTGCCTTTAGCGGTGCTATATCCCTAAATAAAGATAATGCCCTAAAAATCCTTTAACAGTTAAGTAACAAGTGCTGATAATCTTCCTAAACACATTTTAATTAATCCTCGTTAATGCTGAAGCCGAAGAATGAGGAGTTGCAATAGGAAGCTTTCTCCGGAATATACAGAACAGCGGCTATTGTTGGGCCATATCTAATGACACAGGGTCTATTTGGAAAATCCAATTTAAACATTTTAGAAAAAGATTAAAAGCTAACTAAACAAACCCATATCCTTTATCAGTTAGTGACTTTGCGAAAATAATGTCTGAAAAAAAGTTACATTTTGAAAGGGTTAAATCATACACATCTGCCAATATTTTCAGTACTATTAATAGGAATAAGTTAATATTGAAGCTAGATTTTCACTTAAATCATTCTCTCCAAGAACCAGTTTAAAGAGGAAAAAAATCAACCTTCTGGCAAGCCATGTCTACACCTTATGTTAAATAGCGCAAATGCTGTATTCTCTAGGGAACAGTGCTTTCACAAATCTGCTGGTTAGTGAGTTGATGTTTTAGGGTAAGAGATCAGACCTTCTTTGAACTGAGGTTCCCGCTATGGAGCTTCACTGCAAGAATGGAAGGCCAAGCAATTTAAAATGTATATAATGACGTCAAGTATAGTTAGTGAGAAAACATAAATTTCAGACAAGATTTGGCAGCTGTAGTCCCAATGCCTTTAGTAATCAGATTTTTTAAACCATTATAGAATATAATTGTTTAATAAGACATGCGATTTGCCTCTTTGACCCAAAAATAATATTGTATTTAATTGTAAAAAAATCTCACAAAAAATCTTTAAAAACAAATCATTGCAATCTGTATACTGATTTAAAGGAGAAGCAAGTTGTATGTTTATCACCTGTGAATATTACACCTCATTGCAAGTTTGGAGCTAAATTGTAATCACTGAGCAAACAATTGTTTGCGCAGTGATCAAATTTACAAGCTGTGTGATATCACACCCTGGCAGTTTTCCTCCACAAGATTCCGGCAGGTCAAACGTGCCAATATGTATCAGGAAAAAGGCTCATAAAAATAGGTATAACATACAGGATTCGGTGAGTTACATACTGATTTAACATGCAATGCTGTAGTCACAAGCTGAAAACTCACAATAGGGGGAATTTGACACATACCTTACCCCCGGGTAGTGGTCTTTACCATGGCGAGTCGGAGTTTGTCAGAATCTTTGTGCTTTCTATTGCACCAGATATCATGGGGCACTTTGTTTGTCTAGTGTGATAAATAGCACCTATTGCACGTTTCTGGGGAAAGCATGGAGACTTTGATGCTTAAACCACCAAAATCTGCACTGTACAGTAAATACCATAATCTGTTCCCTGTTAAATTTCGGCAGGTTTGACCTGCCGAAATTTAACACTGAGAGATATTTAATGGATCTGGTTATTACCGGATGCAGTAATTGTGACCCCTGTGCAAACAGGGCTTTACGCAGGTTGTTAGAAGGAACTAACCCATTCAAATCAGGGCCCTTGAGTGGTAGATAATTCACTCTATACTGCCCAACTTGTAATGTGGGTCATTGAGTTTAATGCCATTTTTTTACCAGCCATCCAAAACATGCACATATATTTAAAGCTCCAACTCTACTTGCAGCAGAAACAAATACACCCTCAGTTAATTGCTTCCACCTGACCACCAGCAATGGTTTATATGTGCCTGAAATCTATGCACTTAGAATCTTTGTACAGAGAATCTTACAACATCTAATGATTGTCTTTTTTTATAGGCTTCATATGTGACATCTCTTAAACTATAGCCTGCCCCAGATACCACAGTGTTATTCTACAGAATAGTATTACAAACATTAATAGGAAACAAACACTGCAGTGTTTTCATCGAAAACAAAATATTACCTTACAAAACACAATAAGCGGAGGTGAGATCTGTCAATGAGCATTCTATTTAAAAACACAGTTTTCTGCATAAAATGTGCACACAAAAAATGGGATGAACTTCTGGTCACACCATTAGCCCTTTCTTCCTATCTCAAAACAATTTTAATGTCTGCTCACAATGCCAAATTCCAAGTTCACTATTGGTTTGCCATGTTTGTCCTTATTTGCCTTAACATTAATCTGTGTCTTTCCCAGTTTCAATTATGATTGAGGTGCATGGCTGCCTGTGATCGGTCATTTCCAAGTCAATCAAAATAAGTCACCACAAAAATGGACCAAAAAATTAGAATAAAATTAGCATCGGTACTCGCAGAAGCTGTTCTTGCTCCCATGACCAGTAGCGGTTGTTTACTGAGCCAGGTGCCCATCTGTGCATTTTTAAGACACTATAACCACATTCCAAACATTTTCTTAGGTGGGTGTTAAATGTAAGGCCTCTGTACCCTACTAATAACTCGCATCTCTCCCTACTCCATCGGCATAGGCACACTGGAAGAGATCGCTATTTAATTCTAAACTGATTGCATATTAAGCTGCAGCACAACATGGTAGCTCTTCCGCATAAATCCGATATTAACCACTTCATGCTGTTTGGAAAGGCTTTCTGGCCCCATCTTGTGAAAATCCTGATCGAACACCTGCGCCTCAGCTTTGGGAAGCGGGCACCTCAGTGTGCCAGCCTGGCCATCTGGCCAATCTGCATGTTCTGACTTTTCCCGCTTTCACAAGGCGGAAGGCAAATGGGCAGCCAAATGAACCTCCAGCCAGCTCCACCTGAGAAGCACCAGGCCTGTTTTCAGAGCTGCAAGGCAGGGCACCACACAATAAACAAAACGTATGCTGCATAAGGAATAGGGCTCATGCAATGCAATGCATAGTATTAAAGAGTAGAAGTAAGTGTTCCAGAAAATAAATGACCACTATGAAAAAGGACATGTTGGTGCTAAAACGTGAGCAGGAGCTTCTTTAGCGGTGTGCACTCCATGTCATACCATTTTTCAACCCGGCTCCACGCGTAACTTAAAGTAGCTATTAACTGGTCTAATGCAGGCGCAATCAATACCTGATACATGAATGAGTTCAGTCTAAACCATCTAAAGCCTTTCTGACAGGCCCAGAGAAAAGACTGATGTAGCAAAAGCAATGCCTTTCAGGATGGGGTCATAGCACAAGTTTCACCACTTTTAAAAATGTTTCCAAAAGGAATTCTGAAATATCATCTCCATATTAAAGATATCTGTTTTGTTCTGTACTTTTTTTTTAGAAAAATGTCAGACATGCCCCTGGAACCTAGAATGACACACATCGATACTTAAATAAATTGTCCAGCACAGATCAGCCATAAACACACCATGGCGCTAATTTAGAAAAAAATGGCGTTGATGCATGAGGTAAAACCTGGTAGCAGAAATGACATTTTGCATGGGCTTAACTTTTCATGATAATGGCAGAGATGAGAGGCATTTTTGGGCGTCAATGCGGAGGTAAAACTGCATCAACTAGCAGTTTTACTGCGGATATTAAATTGACGCAAGAAGTAAAATGCATATCTTTATCTGTTGCGGAGTACATAAAGAGTGTTGGAAATTGTACCGACACAAAATCGCCTCCAAATATTGCACCGCAGAAAGTACAAATTCAACATTTTCTAGAGGGCAGACAAAAACGACACTTGAGTAACTTTTCAGACGTGTTTTGTCAGCAGCTATTAAGGTATTAAATGCCCCCCTTCCGACAAAAACTATCGCTTCGAACCCAAGACAATAAACCCATGACACCGTCAGTTCACGCTCGTTAATGACCTCCCGGCTGCTTCCTAACTTTTTTTTTTAATAACAACACGTCTATTGGGAACCTGATACGAGATAACTCTTGGCGATTTGTTGGCATGGGATTAGTTTTTTTTTTATTTTTCAGTTTGTTGGCATGAGTTATGTTTTTTTTTTCTCTTTTCTGCGGCCTCGCAAAAAATATAAACAAAGGAAAAAGACCCATCGAAGAAATCGTCTTTAAAAGCGCACACGTTGGGAAGAGCTTCGCGGCATTTGTGGAACACAAGGCCTGGTCTCGGTTGACTGGCGCCTAATGAGCAAAGGTTAACCTTATCTGAAAGGTCAAATGGCTAATGGCGGAGGTCATGACCCTGACAACTCAAAATGTTGAACTAGCCACGCGCCTGTTGCACGACTAGGCCTGTGGCGGCTCATTTGCTCCAGACACAGCAATAAATCACGCTTCCTCTTTTAAGATGCATGAAGTCACCTGGAGAACAGTATTTTTCACCCCCAACTGATAGATGACTACTTCTTGAGATTTCTCTACAGGAGGAAGGGGTATTGTTTCACTTTATATAACAACAGCGGCAAGGTGGAGATACATGCTTGATACTTTAGAGTAGCAATAACCCTCAGGATTTGTTTGCATGTTGTGCGATATTTCACAATATAGAAAAGGGAACTCACACTGCAGATCTGAGCATTTCAGAACGGGGAATAAACATTAGAGAAACAAGCCTTACGGGTGAAAAAGTCCGAATGGATTTTGGCACGTTTGTGGTCTTTGTATCCAGCCAGCTTTGGCGCCATGTCGCAGTGTACTATTTACCGAGGCACCCAGTCTAGAAATGCTCACGTTGGCAGTAGTAGCCCCTAAACAGCGGGGCCAGTAAAATGCTCAGTAATATATTCTTTTGTGGCAAGGGTGCTGCACACTTGGTATAATGTGCTATTGCAACAGCTTTAGACAGGGCCAATGGCCAAGATGTTGGCAGTCGGTCAGGTGCAAAATGGGATTCTGAAATGAACTAGAATGAGAAAACAGAACGGACAATCCTTTGTGTATGCGATTGAACTCACAATCAACTTTGGAAAAACAGACTTTGACGCCAATCTTTCAAATTGTTGGCATGATGGAAAAAAACAGAAGCAACTTCATATGGCAAGGGATTTCAAAACATGTATGTAGAAAAACAAACTGGTCAAAGTTAAAAACATTGGCAAGCAAAATGTTTGAATGTAATTATTTTTCTTACATGTTCGTACTAAAAATTGGAAATTACAGAAAATACATTTGCTGCCTATCCATTTATCTTGGAGTAAGGCCTCAGCGGTGTCTAAAAGAAATTTCGTAAAGGATTCAATTGAGCATGAAAAACTGAATATCATGAGCACAGATTTTGTATTTTTCTAATTGATCAATTACTCAGACCACAAGAGATTCAAACTCAGTTCTCCGAAAGTAGGCCGAAAGAGACTGCAACAGACAACATGTAGTGGTTGAGGCACACAGCTGTGACAGTGTCCAGTTTTGCTGTCAAGATCACAACAGCCTTCTGTTTAGCACAAGATGACAACAAGGGGCCTTGAAAATGCCCCCGGCTTGAATGCCACAAAGGGGTGAAACATGTGTTGGCTGTTGCTTTGTGATACAAAGGAACAAGAAAAAAAAGACCAACAAGAAACTTTGCATTTTAGCCTATTTATTCAGCAACATCTGTCCAATATTTTCTTTTAATTAACTTCCGGGTACCATTTAACTGTGACATGATGTCAATAAGATAAATATTAAGTGTAAGCATCCCTGCAAAGAAGCAAACCTATTCTGAACTCCTTCTGTAGGCTGGGGGCTATGACCTCTAGGGGATACTATCACACATAACCAAAAACTGATACAGCAATTTATCGAAAAATCAGATCTGGATGCCCACTTATATTCTATAACCAGGGTCACTGGAATTATGTGGCAACAGAAGAGCAAATAATGTGGAAGACTTAGTAAATTATATGTCAAGAAAAGCCAAATTATGCATCATAATGCAGCACATTTTTATATTGCATTACTTCACTATTTCTAAACTTGGTAACACTATCTGGGCATTGGTTGCACTTCATAAGTACCAGTAAACACTCAAATATAGCAATAAGCAACAGAAAGGTGACCATTCCAGCTTTGCATAGGGCCTTCCACTGTGCAGCAACATGTGCCATTGTATTTTTTAGTAACTTTTGAACCGTCTGAGGTAGAATTTCTTTTTATTATTAAAATCTGTAGATTATGCATCAGATTATGGATAATGAGGCAAATGCTGCAAATCTATAATTATATGAAAATCGCCACACAATTGCTTAATTCCAGTGGGCATGTCTATAACCCTCTCATGGGACACTGAATTAACAGAAAACTTTTTGATGGTTTATATTACCACGAAGGTAGCATAAAACAGAGCCTTTAGCAGGGTTTTTAAACCCTTGTTGATGTGACCATATTTTCATTGGTTATACATAATAATTCAACCTTTGCCTCCATTACTAAATGTACAACTTATTTTATAATACAAAATAAAAATAATCAATTTGCATCAGTTATAACATTTACAACATTAGTCATTCATTGGATAATAAAAATCTGTATGAGACTGTAAGAGGGAATTTTAACATATTTCTTTGGTATACTATGTTTACAGTTCAACAAATTCATCATAAACAGAACATACCAAATGCAAAACTTATTTTGGTAGTTACTGGAACAAACAAAGACGGTACAAGAACTACGTTGGAACATCAGTCAATTTGACTGATGTTCCAAACTAGGTCTAAGTCATCTAGTATCCCAAACATCGAACATTATAATTTTTCGGAACATATTCAAAGCTTTTGCACTACAGCATACTTCCTTTTCACATTGGTGACCGTCTTCTTTATTCTACATTTGAGCATATGCTTTGCTCATATACTTACCCAAAAAGTTGTTTGCTTGCCTATGGTACATTTTTTAACTTTAAACAATGAAAACTAAATACATTTTATTTAAAAAGTTATTACTTGCATGCATGCTTGCTCCCAATCACAATCTAAAAGATTTTTACATTAAAATGGTTTCCTAATCATGCATGTTTTTTACCCGACCCAAATTAATATCTTCCTTTGATATTATAACTTGTACATTTAGCAAAGGAGTAAAAACTTATATTGTATTATTTGCCTTGGGTGCACCTCACCAAGCGTTACAAGGACCTACCAACATCTAACATAAAACCCATTTCCATTAGTAACACAAACCTGAAGGTGTTGTGACCATGTTATCTCCATAATAAAGATTACTAAAATGGTTATGTCTATATTGGATTAATTTCCATTCGCCACAACCTTCGATGACCCCACTAGAGATCCCGACCATAGGGTTTGAAAAATCCCTGATATACAGACTGGGCTTTACTGTGCTCACGAGCACTTGCTTACAGCAAACTGAATTGTAATGATCACCTTTGTCTAACTCTCAGTGTGTCTCTGGGGTCTGCAAATGAATAATGTAATGGCATGTGTGGTAGAAACTGAGTTACTGTTTACTCCAAACAAGTAAACACAGCACAGCTAGATGTCACCGATGGGAGAAAGCCTGACTTTTGGTCTGGTGGATCACCAAGTAACTAATAAAGTGCCACAGCCTCTATGTCTGACAGCAACTTAGATGGAGTTCTGGGAGACTATAATCACGTGAATTAATATAAAGAAAACCACTTTGGGTAAACACAGCATGTGATTAAAATCATATCAGCTCCTTTTGTTGTGTTTTGTTTTATCGGTTTCGGCAACTAAAAGTAATACTCCTTTATGTCTATTAAGAATCATAATTGGTTTTAATTAGAATTTAAAAAAAACGACCTAACACCACCACATTTAAAATAATACTAAAGGTTTTAAAAATAAGCTAGTCACATCAAATGACCCAAAACAATATAAATGTTTATAAGCAATGAACTACATATAAAGAAGTGTGTCATCTCTGTATTTAAAAGTTCTCCATTTCACAGAAAGCAGCAGAGTTAGTACACTCCAGACATGCATTTAAATCTCTATGACCTTTTTGGCACGATTGTCTTAGATGATAACATTGGTTCATAAGTTTCATCAAACAAACTCCACTAAAGCCTAAAAAACAAACTCGGTTTGTAGTCTACTTAAAATCAGCAGCGTACCACAAAACACTGTATTCAGTCTTTCACGTGTGAAGACAATGGACACGATCAACATAACATTTATCCTTTCTATCTCTGTGCATATAGAATTTATGCACTTTTCAACTGACAAACCATGGAGCATAAACGCATCCTTCAATAGTCAACTCAGAACATTTCAGTTATACATGCACAAATATTTTCATACAGCATTCTTTGCATTCCTTGCATTTGACTTACATTTCTGCAATAAGTTCATCCAAGACTAAAGAGCGGAAGATGTGACCAAACAAAAACACATCCAACACTTCAACATTTAAACAAAATGCTGACTCTGAAATTAGACAAAATATAAACAAATTCTAGGAGAGAGCAAAAAAAAAGTTTATCACTATAGCATCTGCTTCAGATTAGATGTAGATATACTTTAAACAATGTGCTACATTACAAAAGAAGCTCAAAGTCCTTCCAAACTCTCTCCTTTGTCTTTCTTTAGACTGCATATACCATTATTTCTACTATATTTTCCTGCCCTCCCCCCCCCACAGCAAGGAGACTCATTTTGATTCTCTATATGTCCCTATGTATTTAAACACCTTAGCCGTGGCAAGTCTTTTTTCTATTTTCCCCAGTACTGAGCTGATGTTTACATGCTCGTACAGACCAAAGATAGTAAAGATTTTTTTCACATGGCAATGGATACACAGATGTGATGTTTGGTGAATTCTTACTCAAATCCAGGTGGCTTAAATAATGTGCAAAAGGGCTGTTTTCTATAATTTGGAAATGTTACACAGAGTCTGAATTATGATTTGTAGAAAATTCACATGGTTTATTTTGAGCTTGCTTGTGTGGTTCCTGAGCATACACAATTGAAACATTTCTAGAAAACTGATGCGAAGTTAAATAACACACATTAGGTTAAAAAAAGTAAGAACAATAACTTCTGTAAGCTAACACTATGGGGAAATGGAGTTACAAGCTAGACTGATACTTTAAATGTCAATTATAATTTGATTTTATGTGTTGTGTACTATTATTTATTTTGTTTGCCAACATTTTACATTATTTTTACAGTATGATGCTACCCCAGTAAATTGCAGATGTCCATTAGAGAAACAAAGAAAAAAGACAAAAAGCCTGATGTCACATAATCTTACAAATATGTTACAGATAACAGCATGTTATTGCCATTTCTAGAGTGCTGATGATATTTAGAAAAACACTCAGTCTTCATGAGTTATCTTGAAATCAGAAACCAGAGGTAGCAACGCAGGAGCATAAGTACTATTTTCTATAAGATATCTTATGTATCATTTTAGTACTGCTTATTGAGATGAATTTCTTACTTATAGATACAATACGTTTGATATTAAGATATCTTACATATCATTTTAACATGGTTTATCAAACTGTATTTCTTACATATAAGTACAAAACGCTTAAAATCACAGATATTACCATAACTTCAATTCAAGGCATTGACTGTGACTACCAATACTACTCAGAAAATATGATCCATTAAGAACTACTCAAAGGCACAACAATCAATTTCCAAACCATCACTAGTCATCATTGGTCTGCATTTCATTCAAGTGAGTAGATATTGGAAGGGTTCTGGCAAGAAATCTCAACACAAAGTTGAGGAACTCTGCAAAAGATGCCTTACCTGCGGCGTGCACAAAGTATGCCAAGTACAAGTCGAGCTCCTTCACTGAAACTCCTATGTGATGTGGCTGCACGCACAGTCCGGGGTTCGAGCACTGTGAGGACTTTACCAGGCGTTCACCATCAGTACTTTCGAGCGGGATACCCTTAAATAAAATCACCATAACCAGGTCCAACCTCCAAACCTTATCAGCCTGTCGTAGACAGTCAATTCTTCGCATCTTGCCCTTCTGGTCTGGATTGGAAAGAACACAACAAGGAGATTTTTTCCCTGTGACTGTGAGAACAAAATCCTCCCGGTACTCGGGCCTGATATCTTTCCGTAGCTTAGCCAGAAGTCGTGATGCCCATTTCTGTTTGACCTCGGGCTTTTCACTCAGCAGTTCATCTTTCACTGCTCTCTCTTCTTCTTTCGACATACGCTTCTCATGCTTCTTGAAGTATTTTCTCTTTCGGGCTTGAAGGTTGAACCAGGTGTATGCAAATGCTCGGACGTGGGGCAGAAGTGCTTCAATGAATGGATGAAATTCATCCTGCAAACCAAAATAGACAAATATGTAAATGCTCACTATAAAAACAAACACATCCACAAGCTCTCTAACAATAGTGAAATAAAACCCTGTCACAAACCCCAAATTTCAAAGGAAGATATTTTTTATAGAAAATGGGAATAGGAAATAAAACTCGGTCACAAACCTCACATTTCACCAGGACAAGAAGGTAAAGATCATTCAAATACACCAGTTTTTGAAGAACTGGTCCTAGCATGTGCACCAAATGTAGTATGTTACTCTTGTAAGAAGAAGGAGGAATCGCTGAACAATCCACTTCTAGCTGTGATTGCATGCCACAGTTGAAGCAGTATTATTTTTCTAGAAGGAATGCTGGGAGGATATAGTCAGTAATGCAGTGAATATAAAATGTAGATAAAGATAAATTCAGGGCTAATTTTACCTTTGATTATTGTGTACGAAAATGATTTTGTTTCTGTGATGCAAGGGTAGATAGATATCACATCCCAATATATAAACAGAGAGCACGGGGAAAAAGACAACATTTCTACATCTAATGAGAATATATCAATCATTACAACAGCACCAAAAGAGGTGTAGTTTAAGTGGTAAGTATTATAGCTTATAATGTCGTACCTAATAATATGCAGAGATAATTTTTACATTTTACACATTCTTCAATGTTTATCCAGGCTCAACTCGCATTCACCATTGCATTTCTGGGTACAAAATAACCTAATTTTGAAAGAATTATTTTTAAACTATTATTTATTTAAATATGTGCAGTGCTAAATTTATGACATTACGCCAGAAATAAGTGGTAAAGTTTTGCTAGCGATATTGAAGATCAGGGTGCTGAATACGAAGGCCGCGTAGTCTATTCCACTGTATGCTTCTTTAATGCACCACCAGGCACTTCTTCCCCCTTTATCTCACTCCTGTATGTTATTTTTCATCCCTGCTTTATTTTCTCCCTTTGTCACTGTTTTCCCCCATTTGTGCTTTGTCTCTCTGGCCGAGTATCAAAGGCAGTTGAGAGAAAATTAGTGCAGTCCCCAAAAATGAGCGTCGGATGGCCCCACCTGCAACCACAGACTCAAATTAAGCACTGAATATAGGCAGAGCCACCAACAAAGATTTGGCTTGTGAAAATAGTATTCCTAGACAGATATGAAATTCTAAAACAGGTTACCTGCACTTTTATTTGCTTTTGTTTATTGTTTTTAAAAGTGTTCCACAGTATCCTGAAGCAATTTAAGAGTGGTCATGAAAACAAATATTTTAATACACAGACATTGTGTTTTGGACAATTCCACTCCCATGTTAGTTTGGCATGGAAACTTTAGTAGTTTGACCAAAAAAGCAGGTATATTTACTATTTTGAAAGGCTATTGGCATTTTATTCTGCTAGTCTGGGACAAAAATGTTCAGGTTGCAGCCAGCCTCTACGCCTCTGTCACTTGTATATTTTTATCAGTGCAGACACTGCTGATTGGGACATAGGTACCTTCAGGGTGACATTGGCTTGGCTAAGTAAAATGAATAAGGCATCCAAGTGCCTGACCTCGGGTTACCTTCAATACTAAGGCCAATGATCCACATTCTATTCTCTATTGGAAATTAGCCACTACTGTAATCGAACACTAGCAGTCACATACGAACAGCATCTGACGTCTGATTAAGAAGGCCAGGTGCAGTCCATTTGTCCATTTCTTGTCTACTCTTGACATACAGACCCTACATTGTCAAAAGGCACCATCGCTTATGATTACTAGTTCTGTCCAAGGCGTTTTTGAATATGCTTCCTGTTTTCTTTACCATCATATCTGCTTCTTGACTAACCCAAGCTACAAATATAACATTACTCCCGACTCCTCTCTGTGTTACAATGTAACTTCTAAATCAAGGTGTAAGACGTACTTGAAAGAACATCGAAAGGCCCCACTCCAAGTCAGTAACATCTATGTTAATTGCCTATTTTTGCTACAACGCAGAGCATGTTTCGTGAAATCTAGATTGTTCATGTGAGCTAGATGACAGAAGTCAGAATGCACAGGACTTCATTTATAACATATAGAATTGTAAACACTAATGCCACAGAACAATACCTTGATCACAAAACCAATGTATGTTACAGTTAGGACCAGACAGCTAATGGTCTATCTGGCTTGAGCTGGTTAATTTTGCAAGTCTCTGCATGACTGGCTACCAAATGATAAACAAGAAACTTCTACGTACTGGTAGAGCTTTCTTATACTGTATTCCATTTAATGTATTAGAAATCATGTGCAATATTATTTGGTTCATTCAAACAAAAACTAGGATCACAAAAATACTGAGAATTGAGTATTCTGAATGGCTGGTTGTCGTCAAGTGAACCTATGGGAATTTAATGTTCAAAACAATGCTGGTGGAAGTATAAGTTTCTATGTAGGGGAAGCCTCAAATGTAGGAATTATGTGGGATGGCCCCTACCCACTTATAGCCATACACATTGACGCAACTTTGTGGGAAAGTAATTCAAGGTACAAAGGGCATTATGTCATAGAAAGTCTTTCATTTCAATTTACTTTTAAGTATGCTTACTTCCAAGCAGCAAATGCCCAAAGGACTGTTCCCATAGGCAGAGAAAGGTGTATGGTTAAGTAATATTTATTTGCGCTATAGATCTATAACCTCACCTTGCAAAAGAGGTCTTTGCAAAGGTACAGGGGGGTCAATATTCATATACCAATACCACCGCAATTTGCTTTGGTCTTTGTTGAAGTTTTAGTGAGAACTGTAAAATACATCTACAAATACATATGGTTTCTGTTTGTGAAAGGTAAAATAAATAGAATTTTACTTGATTTCTACTAGGAACATCACTGAGCAACTACCCGAGTATGCCACCTGTTTTTCTCATTTATTACAATTTAAGAACATTAAATATTTTAAAGGAATTATAGGAAGTTTTCCAAAGAATATATGTTTATATTTATGAAATCCATAAAAATAGCCGTACTGCATCAATATCTTCATATCACAACAATATCTCCATATCTCAATACACATGTTTAAAACCAATAGCATCTTAGCTAATTTCAAATACGCCTCATCTACTACAAAGAGACTAAAACACCATCTGTGTGTGAGAGTGGATTATTTAGGTCAGTAGTCTCGAACAAGTAGCTTGGGAGCTACTTGTAGCTCACCAGTACCCTCAAAGTAGCTCTCAGAGGTAAAGTCAATCCCAGTATCTTATTCAGAGAGTCTATGCATATTAAAGAAGGCAGCACTGCACATTGCAAGACCTATTGCTTGGCAGCCAGCAAACGTATGGCAGGGACTCATACTGACAATCAAACAGACACTGTGTCAGCCTATTGGGTCTGCCTCGTGACAACCTTTATCCAGACTTGAACTAAGTCAC
This sequence comes from Lissotriton vulgaris, assembly GCF_964263255.1. Classification (NCBI taxonomy): domain Eukaryota; kingdom Metazoa; phylum Chordata; class Amphibia; order Caudata; family Salamandridae; genus Lissotriton; species Lissotriton vulgaris. The sequence goes on along the minus strand of NC_141685.1, from coordinate 441,597,835 downwards.
AAGGTGAGTGGCCATGGTGCAAACCCACGCTTTATCAGTTGCACCATTGTAAAGGAAGAGTGGAAGTGGTAGTCTGAGCAGTTCGCAGTGCTGACCCACTAAAGTATGGGACTGCAGGAGTTGGAGCGAACATACATCAGTTGGTTACATGATCAACCCAAGAGCTGAGGAAATCTGTGATCCAGAGCAGAGAAAATTAAGAGCCTCACCTGCATTCATTTATGTGTGTGTGCTTAATAAACCCTCTTGCTTCCTGGAAGCTAGGCCTGGTGTAAAGGACCGCCAAAGCTGTATGCTAGCCCTAACATAAAAGTTTAATCTGTATCACAATTACGTCTGTTCGTGGATTAATAGTGTCAATGGCATAATAATGATCATCCTTAAGTATTTTGGGTATTCTTGGTCTAGTTATGGCATACTGGCAGCCATCATTGACATATTAACAGCATGACTGGCCTACCTTAAGTTATCTCCTACATAAAGACCCCTGATTTAGGTGTTATCTATTCTGTATTTTCAATAAACTAAAAAGAATGGGTAAATTGTTATGTTAAAGTAATTGTACCTTTTCACCTTTAGATTTCAAAAAAATATTAAATGCACTGAAGTGTCATAAATCCAAATGGTGAGCATCCCTTGTTTACTTGCAAATATACACCAGGTTTCCAAGAAAACTGTAGTCTTTACGATTGTTGTAAACACTGAGGAAAGAAGAAAATTCAAGACCACAGACAACTACTACAATATTATTTTTCTACAGAAGTCCTTATTTTATTTTACACTATATTTAGTGATAAATAAAAGGGCATTGTTAACCTACTGGGAAGCATAGAGACATGACTTTAAGAGATACTGCAGGTGACCGTGGCAAGGATAAATGGAAAGGGAATTGTGTAACTTCTTGTAATCAAGTAGTCCTTTAAACTGCAAAGCACCAGGCTGTTGGCTCGAGAAATAGCTTTTTCTAAGTTGACGCCATCAAGAAAAGAAAATATAACAATGTATTTACAACAGTACTCTTTGAAACAATAGTGAAAAAGACACAAAAATTAGACTTTAACATGACAACAAAACTTGAAATGCATGGTATTGAAAGTAATAACATAAAAAAGGGTTTTTGAACAGGATGTATCAAAATGAACAGTTGAAAGTTTTGCTAATTTATTACTAAATAAATCCAATTTTCCAGAAGTAATTGTACTGCATTATATTTTTTGAAATCTACCCCCAATTCAAAAAGGCATACACTAAAATTGAAAGATAATTAGGTATAAAACGCTTCTCAAACCAAATAACTGGTCAAAAACATCAGTTAAGCTTGCAAAACGTTCCAATCTGCTTTCACTTGCGTTTCAAATATAAGAAACTTTGGTAAAGTATGCTGCCAGTGCCAAACGCATAGATTCAAAGTATAAGACAAAGAGTTCGCAAATAGATTATGGAAGGAAGTGCTTTGAACTAACAGGGTGCAGACAATACAATAACAAATTCTACCTTTAAATACAGCCAGATAATCTGTTATTAAAATATAGCTCCCTCATAATTTTAGGCTGCAGAAGCAGCTATGTAGAAGAGGGCTATAGAGGTGTTCACACTAGTGATTTGGCCACCAAAATGTCAGCTTGTTTAAGTATGACATTCCGAATATCAATGTAGTTAATAGAAGTAAATGATAATAAAAACACATTTTAAATCACTGAAAGATCAAATTGGCATGAGGTGTAGGCAATAAAATGTTATCAATAATTCAATACTACACTCAAAAAAGTAAAAGGGAACATGTATTCTATTCACAGCATGTGCCTAAATGACACACAAGTAAATCTACACGCACAAAAATAGCATTCTGCTGATTGTTTAAAATTTAAATTCTAAACAAATTGGACTTAAAATCCTTATCGACTTACTACCAATTGTTTGTGTTACTTAAGTTCTCAAGAAACAATTTCTGTACTACTATATGACAGAAGTACTCTGTGTCAGACATCACTTGAAATGTATTGTTAAACTTCTGCACTTAGTTGAGAGCACAAAGACTTTAAAATAACTCAATGCAACACAAAGAATGTTCCATTCAACTCAAATTGTAGTTGTTCTAGTGCCATGATTCTGTTGGGTAAACGCTATTCACTACAAATTTCAAAAATAAATTAACATTATATTATGAATAATGGCCTTTTCTACTCTCCCTCGCATAAAAAAAGCACATACACCGAAGTCACACTAATCATACCTAAGAAAGACACTACATATTCATTTCTGCACAAAACATAACAACCAGGTTCAATACAAAAGTTATTCGAAAATTGAAGTCAGGCCACCAAACTAACAGTTGAACTTTTGTATTTTCCAGTCAAATATTCTGGTAAAAAAAACAGCACTTCTTGAAATTAAGACGTCAAGACTTAGACATGCATGCTGCCATCAGCAAAGTGCTTTGATATTCACAAAGGAATGATTAAATTGAGGTTCAATACCTGTATATAAACTAGTTTGCTTTAAAAAAGTAGAACTGAAATGTGGTGTGTTTATTCTAATAGCATTTCTGCTTATATCGCCTTTAATCGTATGAAAAGTAAAATAACTTAGCTAAATTCTCATAAAAAAAATAAAAATGTATCCAGAGCTACGGTCAATAACAGTTCCACTTGTGCCATACACGTTTTTGGAAAATGAAAAGGGCATTCATGCATTTGCACATCCATGCATGAGTGCAAATCAAAAAATGTCTTTCCTGATCTGTGTGGGGAAAAATACAAAATAGGCTCCACACCAACACTGCAAACATACCAGTGGCCAACTTTAGTGAAACTGATCATTTAAAGAAAAGTTGATTAAAGAGAAATTAAATTTTTGCTACATGAATAGCTAAATTCCCAGTGTAGATCTCATATTTACTAAACTAACACTTTTGATGAAAGTCAACTTAAAATATATTTTAGACAGCGCCATTTTCCTGCCCCAAATGCAGGATTCCAAATATTATTCAACCAAGATATTTTGTGCCCCACAGCTCAATTCACAAAGCCAGCCTTACTCCTTGAAAGGCAGGTGTATGACTCAACTGTACACTGAAAAGGCTTCGTGAATTGAGTTCTCAGTCACTTTAAAACAGTGTGATCTTTAACATACATGCAGTTACCCACAAAATATTGTACCTATATGTTGGTCTTTCTGCAAACTAGATATTACGATATTTAGGGCTATTTCTCTATGGTTCATTTTCCATGCAAAACTTCTATCTGCGCATAGCCTTTATTTTTTGTAATATATGCTCCATAATGTGGTAGTTAAAGGAGGGAAGGAAAGTACACTATGAACTCTGTGGACATTAGAAGGCACATTTAAAATATCTAAAAAAAATCTCTTTATGCAACTAACCTAATAGGCCTAGAAAATAAACGTTCTCCCTCTCCCTGACTCCCAAAAATCTACTGACATTCTGCCAGCAGAGTCTGGCCATAGATCTAAAGTGAATAAAATATATATTACTTTTAGCTGACTTTCAAAAACCAACACAAGTGATAAACCTCTAGGAGCAGATCTACGCTTTCATTCACAGGCACGGCATGTACGCTTCTCTATATACTTGCAGCAAGTTATAAGCTCTACGTTATACTTTAAGAACATTATCGTAACTGCTCTGTAAGTAACAGAAAACACACACTGCACACATTCAGTACAAAGGACAAAAAAAAGCTGGACTTGCTCACAGTCAACCCCATGCACAGTATTAATGAGGATAGATAGAAAGCCTCTACCACAGATCTAGAGCAGGAAGATGCAAGATCGACTGGCGGGAAGAAAAGTTGCAGCGCGGCCATGGCCATGAAAGAGAAGTAAGAGAGGCAGGAGCAGCAGAGGATAGGCCGTCGTGTGACCCAACAGCAGAGATAGCAAACTGGGGAACAACAGAGGGAAGATCGTAAGCCGGTGAGCCCCTACTGTTGCACATAGGCAGCCAGCACAGCAGCGTGCAAAAGACCAGTGTGCCACATTCCCAACAGCATACACACCAAGATGATCAGTTGGTAGAACGGAGAAGGCCTAACGCCCAGGAGCATTTGTAGCATGGAGACTATAGCAGCCGCGTCTTATCTGGAGTTCTGCACTGTTAGAATTTATGGGTTGGGCCAACGTCAGGTGTGTCAGGGATTAGGCCTAGTGTCTCTTCAGCATGGGTAGGGTTGATGGAGACCTAAAGGTACTGCCACACCAACACTTGCAGAAGCAGGGAATCAGGCACTGGCTTTTTACCCCACAAATACGTTCATTGAGCGGCACAAGACATAGGTTTATTGCCCCTAGTCTCTTGCCTGGAATGTTGACAGCTTGAGGCCTACTGCCCCACCAACACTTTTACAAGTGAATAACAGCACTGAATAAAGAGCTAGACTACCACACGTAGTGCAGAAAGAGGTAATACACACCCACCACTCCAACATTTTTACCAGGGGTGAATGCCAACATTTGGTAATTGGCTAATCTGTAGTTCTGCCTCTTCAAATCCTCGGAGCAGGTGTGGGGCAGTACTTAATCTGAGCCAGTAGGGTCCAATGGCACTCATTTTTGGGGATGGGCTTTTTTTTCTCCTCAAAAGACTGAAACAAAGCAAGAAAGAGAAAAAAGGGGAAAGGCGCATGCAGAAAGATATGGAAAACCAGTGAAAAGAGAGAAAGCGAGGTGGAAATGTAACCTACAAGAGTGATATAAGAAGCTATGGAGTTTTTTGTGGTTGATTAAAGAGGCATGAGGCGCAATTAAGACAACACAGCCTTGGTATTGGGCACTCCGACCTTTGATAACGCTGGCCGCAGATTGCTGAGCAAAACGTTGGGCCCCGGCACTTATTCTTTTACAAATTAAGCACTGGTGTTGTGAATAAGTCAGGACTGCACCCTAACTTTCTTGATTTACGAGGAAGTGAACTCCAACATTGGGTTAGAGGCAGACCTGTGGTAGAGCTCGCCACAACTCTTGGCACAGGATTGGGAGGGAGATTGAAACAGTGCTGGGAAAAGCATGAGAGCTATCCAGTGGGGTTGTACCAACTAAGGGCTTTAAAAGGGGGTATGTAATTTTGGAACTACTACTCAATGCTGTTTGGTTGTGTAAACATTTAGGGACATGAGGTTTGGGTAATGCAAGAATGAAGGTGGGATAGGGAGAAGAGAGGATAGATGGTCTGCGCGCACAGTCACCACTCCAATGCTTGAATCACGAAATCAGACAGGAGTGGCGACAGCCTCACTACCTTTAATCGCCGTGACAGCAAAATAACATTCCTCGCAGCCCGAACCCCTTTGCATACCCTGTTGAGATGAGGGGCTAAACGTTAGTGAGCATTGGTGACTTTAAAAGCCCTGTTGAAAATCCCAAGAAAGAACCGCGGGCGGGACAGGACATGACAGAACTCCCTGCAGGAAACCGCAGAGGAGGAAGACCAGGGCAGCAATAATGCGCACTTTTCGAAGCCCCAGACCACGGCGCAGACCCCACAGGGTCTTTTGTGGAGGCACCTTCGGCGGTATGCCCTGGTGCACCCACTCAGTGCACTGGCACCAGCATTAGCAGAACGTCTGCGCATATGGAAGTGTAAAGCAATCTGCAGGAGTGCCACCTCCCGAGGGGTGCTCCGAAGTTGTCAGGGGGTGCATTTGTTAGACACCCCCTTCCCGTATTAAACTGTGCCGCGATAGTACTATGCAAGCCAGAAGTTGTAGTGAAATATTAAATTGCAGCATATGTAGGCGCCATTAGCCATGTGCCCGCGGCATTAATGGCCGTGCAGAGCCGAGAAGCAGCAACATGGAAAGAAAGTAACTTTTCCGAAAGCTGCATGTGCGCTGGAGAGCTTCGTTCTCAGACCGGGGGAGGCAGGAGAGAGAGAGAGAGAGCGCCAGACAGAGCTCGGAAGCAGAAGAGAGGCAGGAGGGCAGCGGAGAGCGCCAGACAGACACACACAGGCACAGACAGACGGCCAGCGCGCCTCTTACCTGGGTGAGGCAGAGCGGGGAGTACATGGCCGGCCCCGGGCTCGGAGCTGTGAGTGTGGAGGGGGAGAGCTCACGCCCGCTCGGTGCTTTCACATTTCCAGCTCTGCAGAGTGCGGGCGGCGGCGCGGTGCGGCTCCATGAGCTGAACTTTAACCCCGCCTAGAGTTTCCTTCCCCGCCGCCCGAGCCCTCGGTGCGGGCCCCCTCCTCCGGGAGCTCTGACCCGGCAGCGATTGCGCGCCTCTGGCTGCGGGTCCGGACTGCCCTGGCCCGGGGATCCGGCTCCCTCCTCCCGCACTCCGGGCAGCCTGCTTCCTGTCCCGGGATCTCCAGGCTGTCTTCCCGCTTCCCTGTCCCGGTGCTGCCAGACCTCCGAGCCCAGCTTTCTCTTCCTGTCCTGGGCTAGACAGCCCTCTCCTGCTGCGCCTTGCTGTCCCGGGATCGGTGGCCCTCCCCCTGTCTCCGTCTCCCCCGGGATCGGCAGCAACGCGTCCTCCCCAGTCTCTCGCTCTGCGTCCCGGGATCAGCAGCCCTCCTCCCCTCCCTGTCCCGGGGTCGGCGGCTCTCCTCCCCCTCCACCAGTCTGGATCGGCCGCCCTCCCTCCCCCTTCAGTCTCTCCCTGTCCCGAGATCGCCTCCTCCCTCCCTCCCTCCTCTGACAGTGCAGCTCTGCTCAGCACTCTGCACAGGACGGCATGCAGTGCAGCCGCACCGGGGCCCGCCTGCAGCCTATAGGCGGCCGAGGAGCAGCTTTGCGGGTCCCTTCACAGCCCCCTGCGGGGCCCCGAGAACGGCCTCTCGCCGGTGGGGAAGTGCCCTGCGGAGCTGGGCTTGTTCTGTTTCCACTCCGCATAACAACTCGGGAGTAGCACACTTTGGAATGGCTGGCCATATGCTCCGATAAGTTATATTGTATGCTCTTTGTATACTTAATAATAATAATAAGGAGGTGTGCCCTCACGTTAGCTATGTGCAGATACAACTTCACAAGAGCGCACGAGGCTGCACCTACATTGGATCGCGCCACAGTACATACGTGTGCTTTGGGGTGCTCTCCAGAAAGTGTCCCTGTTTTGAAAATGAGGTTAATTTGGAAATTCTCGTGAAAGTAACAACTGTATACAGCCCTGAAGCAAACAAAGCGTTGCCTTGTAGTGTGCAGCGCACGCGACTAAGTGGCAGAGGTGCCCAGTGGAAGGAGCACGCGGGCACTGCAACCAAGGGATACGTGCACAGTGACACTGTAGTTAGCGCAGTTAGAAGTGCATAGGCACCGTGCATAAGATGACGATTTATATTACACGTACAGGTGTGTGCTTATACCTCCGAACACATGCCGGGCAGTCCATAACTCGCTTGCAGTGACGCCTGTCCAGCCACCCATGCATCCGCAGCCTGCAGAGTCGCCAACTACAACATTTCCAAGGCTTCGTGCGCGTTTTTTCCTAAACTCCAAACTTTCTGTACGCAGCATCGCCGGGCAGCAGCTCTGGCACTGCACGGCACGGGGCGCGCTCAGACGGTGTTATTACCCCCTGTGCCCTCGGCTCGGGGGCAGGAAGAGGGTTTTCCGGTGGAGAAGGCATCCGCACTGCAAGTTCCTCGACAGAAAAGTGCAGGGCCGGCCGAGCCTGGAATGCGACAGAGATAGCGCAGAGGGGAAAGTGTCTGCTGAAAGCACGGCCTCTTTGCTATCTTTCCTAGAATGCTTTAAATATACATTTGCACTTCGGCCCCGGCTCCCTCTCAATGGCCTCTTGCATCAACAAACGTGCATTTTTTTCCCTTTCTGTTTTTTATTTAATAAAGAGCGAGAGGGTTTAGAAGCGTCTGTTTACAAAACAGTGTTTTTGAGCAGTGTTCCTGCGGCCGTCGCCAGCCCGCTCGGCGGTTTCCAGTTTTCTGTGGTTAGCAGTGTTATCTCAGAGAGGGTTTGGCGCCCTTTGTGAGGGCTTCTGCAGCCGGGACGATTATTTGCGCCCTCTAGGCAGAGACGAGCCAGCCTCCAAGTTCAACTCACAGAGCCGTCACATCCAGGGCGTCTGGCACTGCGGACAGCTCAGAGGGCGCGCTAAAAATCCACTTTCCTGTCCCATGCCTCGGTTATTCACGCAAAGAGCAGAATAGATTATACAGTTAAAAGTTGGCTTCAGTATTTTACCTTGTCCGACAATGCTAAAGTGACGTACGCTGCACGTGCTTTCAGCTGCAATAAAGTTATAACTCAAGACCAGTGTCCCTGCCATTTCTGTTCTGGCCTAACTTCTTTCTAGCGCTCCAAAGTATCCTCAAGGTGACAATGTTGCGCTATAGAGTGACATTAAATAGCCATATCCTGTTCCGGTGCATTGGACTTAATGAAGGTTTGGGATGTTCATATATGTTTCATTTATAAAAAGCTACAAAAGTGTTTAACCTTTTAACGAGGGCCACACAATGACAACTTGCGTGCCCCCAGAAGGGTCGAAAAGAGTGGTGGGGCAAGACAGTCACAATTTCTTAACAATTATCTATATCTTTTTTGGATGCTTTCACTTTCTTTGGGTGTAGGCCTGTTGGCCAGAGACCATTTTTACCAAATCATAGTTTTATTTGGTGTAAACTGGTTGTCAAATTCTGCCATTTTTTCAGCAATGAGTGTGATTAGAGGTGCCTGCGAAGCGAACCTCGAGGGGCGGGGGAGGGGTGATTTTAATTCCATAGCTACTCTGTCCAAGCTTACCTGGTAGGTGGCGCATAAGCAGAGCCTAGCTGCACCTACCTCTGGTCTACTCAGTGTTATGCACAACGCTCCAAAGTGGCTGAAAGGTGGCATGTTAAAACTGAAAACCAGAGAAACAAAGGCAACGCAGGTCTCCGTCATCTGACCCCTCCCCCCGCCCAGCTCCTTCAAAGTGATGCTCAGCCGCCTTTGACCAGTGCAGCGTCCAAAAACACGGGGAACTATCAATATGTGTGCCCACGCAGCCTTCCTTCTGAACACGAGCGCTGGCATGGTTGCTGTTTAGTCAGTAAACACGAAGCCTGCACTGTTGTGTTTTCGTTGGGAGCGTAGACAGGCCCGCAGAACCCCCACATTCAATGAACTATCCATCACCAGAGCGCGCCGACCACCCAGCCTGCTGTATAGCGCTAGGGCACTGGGGCCTGGTAGCACCTTCTGTGCCAGCGTCAGTGCCCTCGGCGTGTTCGCGTGGCATTGTCGGGGAGGCACAGACAGTTCAGGGTGCAGGCTGCCAGAGACTCCAGGGCTGCGGCCGAAGGGTGCCAGGCCTGGCCGGCTCTGCCCCCTCACCCCACTGGCAGCATGAAGAAACGTGAGCTGTCCCCGCATCTGCCGCCTCTGACTTGCTGCCTCAGCAGTTGAGACACACTGGGCCTCTTGTAGCAGCGTGCGACAGGCCATAGGCGCAGCATGGGTACAAACGTTACATACACTGTCATTTTTGTAGTAGTGCATCTGACGCAGCCCTCGTGTAGCACGGTGCAGTATACACAACACTAACTCCCAGCACAGTAATAATAATATTGGCCACTTATTCTGTGGGTTCGTGCTGTCAATTACGCTGTAAAGTGCTGTGGTATTTCTATTACAACCTAAAAGCATTAGAAACAGTAGAACAAAAAAAAGGGCGGGAACCGTCTTTTGAAAATGTTTAGCATTTCACTAAAATACTGCAGTCTTCTGAATAAGGACCAGATGGTGTAAAATATGTTGCCATGCATTATCTGTATTTACATATGTACAAAGGTACAGCAGACCATCACCCTTAATCCCACCTAGTGTGTCTATTACCCATCCCATAGCACTTAAAAACCCTACATGTGTCACTCATTTAGCATGGGGTGCTAAGTCCAGGGACACCCCTGGTGCTGTAATCATGGTACCTCAGTCTGAAGGTGGGGTGTTACTGTTGGACAACTCAGTTGAAAAAATGCGGTATATTGAGGACAGTGTATGCACCCCGCAGGGCACATTTTCCAGCACTGCCTTTTCTTCTCAATTACCTCCAGCCCTTTTAAGTTGAAACCCTTGGTGAAATAATGTGGCACTATTGGATGACTGGCGTAGGGGGATGGTATAATTGAGTAAAGTGTTCACCTAATCAATTCCCATTTCGATCACTACTGCAAGACTTCACAGACATGAAAGATTTTGAAGTGAGCAAACGTTTTACGCCTGAATTAGGTGTATTGTTAGTGAATTTTCACTAGACAGGCTTCTCTTTGTCACATAAAAATGTGACATGTTATACATAGCAGGGGCGTAACACAGACCCTCTGCTGCTCAACTCTTCATGCCAATAAATATCTGTGAAATATTGAAGTTTCGGGAACCCCTCATCACATTCTGCAGGGGGTGCCCAACATTTTGCGTTACGCCACTGACATATAGGGTACAGAACGGTCTTATATTGCTATTGACCAGTTCTGTTCGGGTGGTATAATGACCCACGAAGGCAAAAAACCAAGCAGTTTGCAAATGTCACTAGAACCCCAAGATGGCAATAAAAGACCATTTAACACATTAGACACTGTGTGTTATTTATATTGCATTGGATTTGGGGGCTGTCAGCCTCGAAAATGTGCATTTTTTTTAAAGAGAGAAAAGTTTTTTGAGAAGAGTTTTTTTGTAAACAGTAACTGAGGTACAAGGCTACACTGTTATAAGCGGAGACAAGCAATATTCTTAATTATAAAGCGAAGAAAGTTGGATTTCAGAAATAAACAGTTAAAAAGAAAATCAAGCTGTTCTCTACAAAATGGAGCTAACAACAGGCACTGATTGGAATGACACTGTCCACCCTTTGATTACCCTTCATGAATAGAAAGGTGATTAAAAGGACAATGGTAAAGCTGTGCAGTGAGGCCGGAGACTATCCTTATGATGATTTCACAAGGAGAGGTGAAATGTTTCCCCTGTTTCACTGGAACCCATGAAATATTTCCCAGATCTCTGTGAATTATCAGTTTTATACCACTGCAATTTGTACAATAAAAGCACCAACATATGTAATATATTGCATCAGGAAGACTGCTGGCTTGCATCATATTGGTCTTTGCATTATGATGCTGTCGATCAGGTAGGAGACGGCCCCCCTCGCATAGGTGTCTGCCAATAGTTCCCATCTGGAACCGTTCACTGTAACCGGGGTTCTGTCAGCAATTACCAGACAAAAAATGGGGGAAAGGCTCCAGGCCCTGATAAAAGCCAACTGACCTATATAAATCCAATCCTGTGCTCTGGGGCAGATGCATCCTGCTAGTAAGTAATGCCATTTTGAACGCGACCCCTATACCCAAATCCTGGCTTGGAGCTCAAATAGTGGTGTGGCACAATAATGGTTTCAGGATTGCCGCCAGAAATTCCAGCTCAATAAGATATTACTAGATAATGTCCAGAACATTTTCACATCTGTTTGTTAGCAAGACTGGGTTCCTGAGTGAAGCATTATAATGTTCTATTGCACTGTCAGGCGGAGGAGTTCAGGAAGAAAATTAGCACAGCGGGCCGGGCATTTAGGTTTTATCTGCTTTTGCAAAAATATGTCTCTCAAAAAGGAACCTTTGTCTGTGGTGTTTGTAGACCTCCAGTCTTCCTTCAATAATTTCTCCCAACACATTCCTGGAGCACATGACATGATCTAAGCATCCCATCCAACTCTCTCAGTGTTTTCAATGATTATGTAATGAAAATTATGCCACGGTGTGTAGGGGGCCAGCAAGGGAAATAACACAAGGCTATTCTCTGTAAATAAAGACATGCAGAAACATTGCTTGCTCGCCCCAATGCTTTTCTCTCTGTACATTAGTCTCCAGCATTGGCACCAATACAGTGCCATCGTTATGCAGTTCTAAAATGTCACATTTAATGATGCCCTTATTGTCTCAAATATGCCAAGAGGCCTGCCAAATTTACTAGATATATTTGAGAAATTCTGTAGATGAAAAGAGCTAGTCATCAACTCTGCGAAAATCAAGTTGATTACGTTTAGACTGCACAAGGATTTTAGGAACACGTTTAGGTTGGATAGCTCATCTCTTGAGCAGGTCCAAGATTTTGGATATTTTGGTTTAGAAGAACCATATCATGAGTCCATGAATATCCTAGCACAGCATGGGGTGCATCATGGTCTTTGCAGGAGTATTGTGGCTGGAAGGTCTGCCCCCCCTCCCCCGCCACCCTCCCCCATCAACCCTAGAAATCTATAAGGTGCCAAAACAATTCACTGTATAGAGCAGAAAGTTCGGGCTATGGTGATTTCACACCATTGTTCATAGGTTAGGGAAGCGTCCTAAAACACATTTTGAATCAGCTACCCATTACCCCAGCTGCAGCTTTTTGACTTGACCCTGGTGTTGTTGATGCATCATCAACCTTAGGCAGGGCACAAGTACTAAAAAAAGAAGTGGGGGGACGCTGTCACCAGAAGTCACGTCACAACAGGAAGTCACGTCACAAAAGGTGGCTTGCACCATTGTTCTCATTGCCTCACCTCGCTCACCCCTTAAATGCGATTGCATCTGCAAAGCCAGCACGTGTACTGCGTCCTGTGAGCTCCGATCTCGTCCCAGAGAGGGCAAAGAGTGAAGTCCCGCTGTTTGGCTGTGGGGACAGTCTTCACCCGGTAAAATAAGTGGGGGGACGCCGTCCACCTGCGTGGTACCCCAACTCGAGCCTTGACCTTAAATATGCTAAGACCACTCAGTATTGGGTCAGGGCTCGGTGGCTACCCAAAATTAAGCCGCCATTACAGAGAGTGCTTGCGTGGTGTTATGGGCTCAATGGGAAGCAAGTCGCTTGGCTGAATTAGTCGTGTTTGTAAACTTTCAAAGCTGTGAGGTATGCTTCAGCTATGGTCTTCACCGAGTCTATCTGCCTTGGCACAGCATCGGAAGTTAAACAATTTTTAATAGGTTATGGTTACAACCTGTATTTTTAGCCCAGAAACATATCCTAAATTTGAGATTTATATGTCTATGATTGAGGACTCACTAGCAAACTCTTTGTAAATTAAAATAAAGCTTGGCACTTTATTTGGCCAGACTAAGCATTGCTAGAAGTGCTCCAACTGGGCCCATGATGAGAAGCACTTTCTGTTTTTTTATTTCAGTGTATGCTAGTCCGAGTGCCAAATGACTCCATCACTTGATGAGAAATTTGAGTGTACATAATGTGTGCGTGTATATATATAAATATACTAGCAGCCCGTCCCGACGTTGTCCGGGAGCAAAAGGCTTCTTCAGGGCCGCAGCCCATCCCGACGTTGTCCGGAGGTCCCCTGGAAGGCAACCGCCACCGACAGGGCCCCCAATCAGCCGAACCGCCACCTTCATGGCCCCCAATCATCCGCACACAGTTCACCGCTCCTCCCCACGCTAACGGGCCACTCCTCCCCGCGCTTCAATTAGCCGCACACGTTCCGCCTACTCCCAGCACTTCACTGAGCCGCACACGTTCCGCCTCCTCCCAGCGCTCCCGCGCTTCACCTACCTCAGCCCGACTTCACCGCTCCTCGTTCCGCCTCCTCCCATTGCTTCAGTCAGCCGCACACGTTCCGCTCCTCCCTGCGCTTCATCTATCTCAGCCCGACTTCACCGCTGCTGTCCGCCGCTCCTCCCCGCGCTAGATGATGTCAGCACGCACGTCCACGTTGTTTGCTCACGCGGCCGGCGCTACTTCTTAGGGACTACTTTTTTTAATTGTTTATTTTTTAAATAACTTTTTTTTTATAGCCTATGTCCATCTACAGGACCCCCCCTTTCCAACGCTGTATTGGGTGTTACGATTGGTTGTGTACTTTTCGAGTTTACCTGGCTCAAAGGACACAGTTCTCTCTTTATAATAGTAGTATATATATATATATATATTTATATATACATATGGATATATATACACCCCAGAATTGCAGTCTTGTTCCTTTGACCACGAAAAGAGGTGCACTCCAGGAGAATCAACTTTAAGTTATTTATTGCCACAACGTTTTAGAAAAACACACCGGACAGACATTGAGGAAGGCAAGAACGCCGAAACGTGTCTGTCTGGTGTGTTTTTCTAAAAACGTTGTGGCAATAAATAACTTAAATTGATTCTTCTGGAGTGCACTTCTTTTTGTGGTCTAAGGAACAAGACTGCAATTCTGGCATATATATATGTGCTTTCACCAGCACAGGAGGTTGCACCCGTGTCAAGCTGTGCAGTAACTTTGGCAAAGACGAAAGGGAAATATATATATTCACTGAAAAAACAACAGTTACTGGGGTGTTATAGTAAGGAAATAGCATAAAAAAAGAAATTCACTGAAATAACCAAAAATTAGAGGGACGTTATAGTTGGGTTCAGATTTTACGCACACAAAACCATAGAAACTCAGCAGATATAATCAGATATCTCATGTAACTACAACCCGTGCCCTAAGGTAACTGTAACTCGCACCCTCTTGATGCAGTTTTCTAATCAATAATTTTACAGTAAATGTTGCAGTGATATTACCAGTGATGTCATAGAAGATGTCATGAGTGATGTAATATGTGGAAGAATGGTGAGGGCGCGAGTTATAGTTACTTTAGGGCCCCTAGTAGGAAATATTAAACTCAGTGGAGATTTAATCTTTTCATGGACAGACGCGTTTCAGAAGCAATTCCTTTGTCAGTGTCAGCTGCGTGACGCCATTTTTAAAGCATTGAACATTTCAGAATAGAAACAAACAAGGGCTGGCCTTGAACGCCGTATGGTGTGCTCCATCTTGAACGTATATACTTTCCACAACATCTCTTATTTCACAATTGTAAACAGTACTGTAAACGGTATTGGAATAAAAACCGATATTGAGTGTTACAATTTTTTCAGGTCGTTTCAACAGTGATAATTAATTCTTATCTTGCCGTGGATCAGCTATTGCAACCCCTATCACGAGGTTGCTCCTCACCCAACCTTTGTTTCATGTTAGATACAGCCGTATATCAGCCTAATCACAATGTCAATTCTGTTTAAGAAAAACAAGTTAAATCCATACGATTCATCAGACAGTCATATCAACATTACCCAGGCCATTTAGAAAAATATATTAAAATATAGAAGCTTAGCTACCCAGATCTACTGCCATTTCCTTCCCACTATTCAGTCCATTAGGGGACTTGGTTTGCAGATCCACAATGTATCAAGACTCTAACCACCCTAATCTTAATACTCTGTCACCTCCTCTTATACTCAAAGGTACACAGTCTACACAAAAGTACTGTAACAGATCCCTGTTACTGTTGTGTTTGATTGAGAAATGGCGTGCCACAGGATAACTAAAATCCTTTTTCACAATTGCGCTCATGTGTTCCAATATCTTCAATTTTACACAATTGATCGTGCTCCCTATGTATCTAAGGCCCACATGCATCAATATCGGCTTTTGCGATTTCTAAATTGCGATAAATAGCGATTCGCAATTTAGAAATCGCAAAAGCCTATGCATGAATATTTTTTTCATTTTTTATGCAATTCGGTAGAAATCGCTATTTTTACCGAATCGCATAAAAAATGTGATTTTCAAATTGCAAATTCGCAATTCCCATTCATTCCTATGGGCCAAAAGCCCATAGGAATGAATGGGAATTGCGAATTCGCAATTTGAAAATCGCAAATCCTGATTGCATTTCAAGGGTGGTGAGGGGGGTTCAAATGAACCCTCCCTGCACCCATGAAATGTTGTTTTTGCATCATGTTGCACACACACATGTCCTAAGGACATGTGTGTCCGTAACATGAATGTTTTAAAAATGCATTTTCAGCGTTATTTACACTTTTTGCAAATTTACAGAGTAGTTCAACTCCTCGGTAAATTTATCCCTCTAATTGCGAATTTGCAATTTAAAAAGTAATCATGCATTGCTTTTAAGAAATCGCAAATTTGCGATTTATTAAAAGCAATCGCAATTTTAGAAATCGCAAAAATGTTGCGATTTCTAAAATTGCTTGATGCATCCAAAAAAGCATTTTTGGAATCGCAAACGGCCGATTTTAAGGAATCGCACCGTTTGCGACTCCAAAAATGCTTGATGCATGTGGGCCCTAGTCCACAGTGGCATTTAAGACAGTAAACTGCTTGTGTAGTTTGACAGGTCATGAATTTATTGATGTTCTTGCCTTCCTTCATGCCCTTCACTTCTTAGGATAGTACCCTCCTGCTGAAGGCACACGCCTTGCACCTTCCGCAGGGGTAGAATCCCTGCATTTCTTGCAAGGTTCCCTGCCTTACTCGAATAGTATCCAAGGGACTGTGTACTAGGCTATCTCTGAATGAGCGAACCTTACTGAAGGTGATCAGGGGTGCAGGCGGAATGTCGGCCCCGATGATGGTGTCTGTTTTCAGGACATGCCAATTTCTTCGCGTTATGTTCCTCAATCTGTCAGCATCTTGGGAAAAGGTAGTTATCAGCGGAAACTTAGCATTTTCCCCTCTTTCTGTCTTCTGTTTTAATAAATCCTCTCTAGACAACTGTTCCACTCTTTTAAGAATACTCTCTAGGAGACCTGGGTCGTATCCTCTATCCGTAAATCGTTTCAGGCTGTCTTTAGCTGCCAAGTCGAAATCATGCTTTCTAGAGCAATTCCACTTTAATCTAAGAAATTCCCCATAGGGGATGCTGTTTTTTAGTTTCTGCGGATGACTGCTTGACGCATGTAGCGTGCTATTTCCAGCAGTCGGTTTCCTGAATAAGGCTGTAGTGACTTTTCCATCCTCAATTTCTATTTTCAGATCCAAATAGCTAGCTGCCACCTAGCTAATCTCTCCTGTAAATCGTAAATTTACTTCTTTGTTATTCAGATGTGTCACATACTCCTCTGCCTGACTTACTGAACCATTCCATACAAGAAAAAGGTCATCGATGTACCTGTACCACAACACTATGTTGGTGATCCAGTTGTCGTTCATGGGGCCCCAGGCCACCTGCTCCTCCCATCGGCCAACAAATAAATTTGCATAGCTGGGGGCGAAGCAGGTGACTATTGCCATCCCCGAGACCTGCCTATAAAGGTTCCCTTAAAAAGAAAGATGCTATTAAACAGGCATAATTCAATTAACTTTTGAAGCATGTTGTTATGAGTTGCGAATTTCAAAGGACATTTTTGCAAGAAATATTTCACCGCTTGTAAACCTTGCCAGTGATCAATGCAGGTATATAAACTTGTAATGTCTACAACTATTAGACAATAAGAGGGCTGCCATTGTAACACCTCTATATGACCAATGAAATCCGCAGTGTCCTTAATGTATGATTTCAAACCAAGAACTGCCTCAAACAGAAAGTAGAGAGGTTTTCAGTAAGGCTCCCCATTGAAGAAACTATTGGTCGCCCAGGTGGTCTGTCTTTATCTTTATGCACCTTGGGTAGGTGATAAAAAATGAGTAAAATAGGGTTGGTGGTTCTCAAAAATAAATACTCATCCAGGTCCAACATTTGTTTCTCATGCCATTTCTTTATCAGAGTGTGGAGTTGTTGGATACTCCTGGTATCTTTCTGTTGTCGTCAGCTCATAAAGTTCCTGATTCCTCAATTGTCGCAGTGCTTCTTCCACATACTGCTCCCTAGATAATAAAACGATATTCCCCCCCTTGTCCGGGGGTTTGCAAATAATGGATTTGTCCTCTTCTAGGTTTCTAATTGCCATTCTCTGTGCTCTCGTGAGGTTATCCTGTTTCACAGACAATTGCTTCTTCTCTCTCAGTTGAATCAAGTCTTTGATCACCAAGTCTGAGAAAGTGTCTATAGCATCCAATGGCATTTGTGGTAAGAATTGAGATGGTAATATCAAACCACTTGAAGGTGCTTCCTGCTCCATATCCATTTGCCTGGTTCGTTGGGTCAGTGTCACAGGCTGCTGTGGAACCTCTATTGCACTCTCCTGACGTAGATCTTCAAGTATTTCCAATGCTGTCAGATCATTGACAGTAAGCAAATCCGTATCTTTGTTCTGTTGTTTGAGGAATCTAGCTTCTTTTGCAGTGGGTCTCAATTTGAAGAATTTGTGTAATTTTAGTTTGCGAACAAACTTGAATAAGTCGATCCTTATTTGAGTATATTCCATGCAATTGTGTGGGCAGAAGATAAGTCCAAGTTTCAATGCCGATTCTTCCACGGTCGTCAGGACTTTCGGGGACAGATTTTTTATGGTTAGATGTCTTTTTCTGCTACCATCTCCCTCCTCTCTTGCTCCAAGTTACTCTGGTTGTCTGGTTGGGCTTTGTCCTTCCTCTTCCGGCCGCCCCTTCTGGTTTTTCTTCTCCCTCTGGGGGCTTGCTCTTGCCCCCTCTTAGCCACGATTGGCGGATGATGTTGAACTCCTGTTGAAAAGGGGTTTTCTGCGGTCTTCCTGAGGGGCCCGCTACCTCATCGCCGGACTGCTCATTTTCGGTTATGTCAGATTCAGAGGTTTCTACCCTAGCTGGTCTCTCATTGGCAAATGTTTTGTTCTTATTCACCAGTTCCTTATGTAGTTGTTGAAGCCTCTTAGTAAAGGTGAGAACTCTACGCATAGAGTAGTCCCTCTCATCTCGATCAAATTTTTCTTGTTTGCACGGTTTGATTTTTATTTCATATTTCGTAAGCCGTTTCTTCATGACTTCTCTTAGATGTTCCTGTTGTTCCTTATCGGTATTCTGCTTTAGTTCTTCTTCCAGGGATTCAACTTCCTTCAGGGCTTTGTCCCTGTCACTCCACACAAATTGCACCAGAATGTCCAGCATGCCTTTACATGAGAGCGCTGTGTGCGCCACCCACGCCTCCAGCAACAGTGGATCTGGGTTCTCGTATGCCAGAACAGTATATATTCGTAAACCACGGGGTACTCTTTCCACCTCTATGTAGCTCTGTGATGAGGTGGCCTCCCACCATTTACAAACTTCTCTTTCATAGAGTCTTTCCAGTTTTGTATATTTCATTTTCAACGAGTTTGGAATATCGCTGATTGCTTTTGCCTCAATATTTTTCCTGTCCGCATTATTTTTCTTAAACATATCAGCCGCCGCCTCCCTGCGTTCTGTTACGTTGAACATGTTAGCTAGATCATAAAAGGTAGAGCTCTGGTCCCTGGATCCACCTCACTTATACTCCACTTATTTCTGTGAGTCTCTTGCCCTATCTTCGACACAATACAATTAGCGCATACAGTTGTTGGGGCTTACCAGAGTGTTTGTGTTTCAGTCCAAGCGCTGGCATATCGCTATTTCCTTCTAGCTGTGAATTTCTCCACGATGCCTTTCGATCGTCCAAAATGGTGCTCTTATCAATTACATCCCGCTCCTGTTGCACCAGAATACGAGAGTCACTCGGCGGGCGGGTGCTGCGTTGCGGTGGTGCCCCGCATTATATAACTGCTTCACAATCCTTTTAGCTCACAAAAAGGAAGACAGCACTCACAAGACTTCAACTCAGCGGAGATTTAATCTTTTCGTGGACAGACGCGTTTTGGAACCAATTCCTTCGTCAGTGTCAACAAACAACGCACTGCGCAACGTCATTTTTAAAGCATTGAATATTTCAGAATAGAAACAAACAAGGGCTGGCTTGAACGCTGTATGGCGCGCGCCATCTTGAAAGTATGTACTTTCCACAGCATCTCTTATTTCACAATTGTAAACAGTCCTGTAAACGGTATTGAAATCAAAACCGATATTGAGCTTTACAATTTTTTCAGGCCGTTTCAACAGTGATAATTAATTCTTATCTTGCCGTGGATCGGCTATTGCAACCCCTATCACGAGGTTGCTCCTCACCCAACCTTTGTTTCATGTTAGATACAGCCGTATATCGTCCTAATCACAATGCCAACACTTCTTGGTTGAAGTGTTTGTAGCCAATCAGAGTTCTGCATTTCCTTGCACAAGCTCATTATTATTCACAAAGTACTCTCAATCACGGATATATATGTATTTTTTTCTCACATTTCTCAACATCTAGTGAACAGATTTACACAGAGTAATTGAAAGCGTGATCAGGCCAACCAAAATCTACATTCATGCCAAATCTGGTGTAATTCCGTCTAGGGGTTCGGGCTGTGGCTGTGTTCAAAGCTCCTTTCGGAATTAACTTGGAAAACCCTTTTTATGACCTACCCCCTTTTTCTTGGCCCCCGCTTGTCAGATCACACCAAAACTTTCTATGCACAACAAGACTCACTATGGCACTTTTTTGGGGGACATTTCATCAAGATTCATCAAACGATGTCGAAGATATAGGCAAGTAAAAAATGGCCTTTTGTATTGAAACATGGCCCTAACTATAACTACCCACTGGTGACCGCCAGAAGGTAATATATATATTCTGCCTCTGGGTAGTTATAGTTAGGATCATGTTTCCACAAGAAATGCATTTTGTGTGTTGCTATTAACTTTGGCACAGTTTTACGAATCACCATGAAACTTTCCCGAAAAGTGCTCTTTTTACCTAGTTTGTGCATGGAAAGTTTCGTGTTGACCTGTCAAACACAACTACAGCCTAAACAGTTGAACGGATTTACACCAAATTTGGCAGAAATCTAGACCTAGGTCCAGAAAAATTGCTTTTAGTATTTTGGTGTAAATCTGTAGTTTTCGAGCTTCAAAAATGTTGAATATTTAGGGACGCGAAAGCTCAGTGCATCGTGACAGTTCTGAAACTGTCTGCCACCGCTTCATCCAAGAAGGGATGGTGGCGGTTCCTCTGCTAAGGCGGAGTAGCATCGCCTCACTGCTTTCTAGCAGTGAAATAAAGAGAAAATACAATTATAATAACACATTATCATTTTATTTTCTCCTACTTCTGCATCTTTGCGTGAGGGGGTAGGGGCAGGGGAGGAGTGGTAGAACCCTACTAAGTGCGCAATGACTGCTTGGCCGGCCCTCCTGAGCTGCCGAAAATAGTTTTGCACACTTTGCATGTTTTGCTTGCAGGCTTCAATGCAGCCTGCTTGGAGAACATGCCCATGCTCCCACTCAGTGTCTGAGTCCCGAAACACGGCGCACAGACTAATTTCAATGTTGCTAAGGCAGCGTTGTAATTGGCTGACTGGGAGCCTGGGTGTGCTTCCTGTTTTTCATGTCAGCGAAGGAGGACTACGAAGTAGGGACGCGGCGAGGAAGCATGAGAAGGTACATTTTTTTATTTTATTTTTTGCTGCCTGCTTACTCCACCCCGGCCCCCAATCTCCGAACCGGGCTGGCCACCGCTCTGTGGCAGTTATCTCCGGTCTCAGGACTCTGTCCCAAGTCCCAAAAAGAGACACAAGCGGGCAGGGTAGCAATACCCAGACCCCATAGGCCTGGGAGGATCAGTAAATCTGCGACAAAAAAATAAATAAAATCTAGCAGAGTGTTTTAAAGACCCTCAAGTGGGTAAGGTCCAGGGAGAAGTTAATATATATAAATATGTGTTGAGAAAAGGGGACGTCAATCCCCCAGGGCTGGGTGCTAGTTTAAGGGGGAGAGGCACCCAGCCCCCCTCTCTTTTTTAGGCCACTCGGACCCCATCCCGGGGGCCTGGCTTTGTACTGAAGTGGGCACTCAGCCCCTCCCCAATGTCAGCCCTGAGGACACCATCTCCCGAGGCCTAGCCACATATGTTAAGGGCAGGGGGGCACACAGTACCCTCCTCCCTGGGCTGCATTCAGTCCAGGGGATCCCATCCCCAGGGCACAGCTGAATTACTAAAGGGGGAGGGGGCCACGTGCCCCCCCTCCCCTTTGCATATTTGGCTGGAAAATAGGCAAGGGAAGGGGCCCGCATTGCCCCCGTTAATAAGCAATTAATGGCCCTGGACCCCCATCCCCAGGGCTGGCTCATGCTAGTCCTGGTGAGCCCATCGTCAGGACATAGCGGTTTCCCTGCCCCCACAGGCAGGGTAATCTATGTTTACTCTCACTTTGCGGGAGCAATTTCAAATCTCCCACCAGCTGCCGCAAACACCAAGTTTGGGAGGCTCAGGGAGGGGGCCACGTGGCTCCCCACAAGGCCGCAGGCCAGGCCTTGTGCCAAAACCTCCACTGCACAGGTTGGCTGCATGGTGGCCCTGTGACCAACTCCGCTCCACCCCCCCCATTCACAACCAAACGCCCTGGAGATCATGCGGTCGGCTGCATGCGGGGCATTGGCCGTATGTGAGGCCCTGCAGTCATGGTGGGGGCTGAAATAAAGTATGGTAATTAAAAATTATTTATGTAAAATAAAAAAACTAGAAATTCACTGAAAAAACAAAGGTTAAAATAACATATTTAGATGAAATGTTCTGTTTTAAACCACTGAAATTCACCACTTAGAGTTATCTCAGGTAACATATATATATATATTCACACACAATTATGAATATTATGACCCTTCATTCTAAATGAACCCACATCTCCTCATCGTTGTTGAGTCCTATGGGAGTTTTGGTTTGGAGGTCTATATTCTATTTTGACTTCAAGACCCGCAGTTTTCTAACTCTATCCCCTCCCCTTTCATTTTTTGGATTTAATCTATACAATAACATTTTAGGAGGTATCGATTGCTCGGATGGAATTTCTCAGAATGGCGAGCCACTCGATAAGTAACATCCTTATTGTAATGGTAATGGCGCGCATATGTTCGACTATGCGCTTTTTGGTTGGATGTATTGTGGTCCCTATGTAACGTTTAGGACAGGGGCATTCCAAACAGTACACCGTGCATTCAGAGTTGCAGTTTAGGAGCTGCTTTATTTTTCTAGTAGGCCCAGGATCCCCCGGTCTACCTTTGAAGTTGTTAATTTTACAACTATACGTGCAGGCCTTGCAATACATACATGGATAGAAACCTGCTATTTTGATTTTATTGTTTGTCCTTAGGGTCGAATCATAGTGGCTATGGATTAAATGGTCACTAAAGGATTGACATTGTTTGTATGGAATTTGTGGCCACATGGGGAGATTGCTCTTTAAAACATTGTCCATATGGAGAATATGCCAGTTCTTTTAAAAGATTTGCACAATACTTCCATATTTTTCATTGACATTAGTTATCATCTTTGCTGGACCATCCTGCATTGTTTATCTGGGTGTTTGTGCTATCAGTAAGTCAGGTCTGTTGATTTTCTCTACCCTGACTTCTGCCTGATGCAGTACCGCATTGCAATAGCCCCTGTTCCTAAATCTATCCAATGCTAGTTCTTTGGCTTGTGCAAAGTCTTGTTTAGTGGTGCAATTGCGTTTAAGATGCAAAAGCTCACCATATGGAATATTCTTGATAAGACTTCTCGGATGGTGACTCCCCCGTGAACAGGGTAGTATTGCCTGCCGTGGGCTTCCTGTATAATCTTGTTAATAAGTCATTATTCTCCACATAGACTTCCAGGTCTAGGTAGTTTACTGTGGTTTCACTGATATGACCTGTAAACTTCTGGTTCAACTCATTAATATTTAGCGAGGCAATGTACTCCTCTGCCGAGGAGCAACTACCGTGCCAGACGGTAAAAAGATCGTCTATATACCTTGCCCACAACGCGTCACTTTATCTTCTGCTTGAATAACAATATTTTTATGTTTGCAGGACAACTGTATAAATAAATGGCGCGGGACCGCTATGGGTATGTGCTTTGCCCCCAGCTACGCAAATCTTTTTGTGGGCTGGTGGAGGAAGCACATGGCCTGGGGGAACCCATGAACAATGGATTGATAAAGTGATGGCCCTTCAGAAGCTCTCCCTAGCGAGGGAACTGGGGCTGCGAGCGACTGTTGTGTTATAAAACGTGTATTCTGATTTTATACTTTTAACAGCATTGTGATTCCGCTTTGTCAGCGCTTTTCACTCGTTTTTATAACTGTTTGGAATTCTTTTCTGGGGGCTTCAAAATTAAGGGGAATTGATATCTAGGCACTCTGACACCCTAAACACCTTTACTCCTCTTTTAAATCCGCCCTACCGCTCCTTAGCCGATACTCGGCGGCGGTGGGCGCCATCTTGAGTGAGGCAGTCGGGGAGAGCGCTCTAGTCGCGCCCTACTCCCGCCCTCCTTGTGTATTTTAATCGATTTGCTGCAGAGCCCTGCGCCCTTCAGAAGCTCTCCCTAGCGAGGGAACTGGGGCTGCGAGCGACTGTTGTGTTATAAAACGTGTATTCTGATTTTATACTTTTAACAGCATTGTGATTCCGCTTTGTCAGCGCTTTTCACTCGTTTTTATAACTGTTTGGAATTCTTTTCTGGGGGCTTCAAAATTAAGGGGAATTGATATCTAGGCACTCTGACACCCTAAACACCTTTACTCCTCTTTTAAATCCGCCCTACCGCTCCTTAGCCGATACTCGGCGGCGGTGGGCGCCATCTTGAGTGAGGCAGTCGGGGAGAGCGCTCTAGTCGCGCCCTACTCCCGCCCTCCTTGTGTATTTTAATCGATTTGCTGCAGAGCCCTGCGCCCTTCAGAAGCTCTCCCTAGCGAGGGAACTGGGGCTGCGAGCGACTGTTGTGTTATAAAACGTGTATTCTGATTTTATACTTTTAACAGCATTGTGATTCCGCTTTGTCAGCGCTTTTCACTCGTTTTTATAACTGTTTGGAATTCTTTTCTGGGGGCTTCAAAATTAAGGGGAATTGATATCTAGGCACTCTGACACCCTAAACACCTTTACTCCTCTTTTAAATCCGCCCTACCGCTCCTTAGCCGATACTCGGCGGCGGTGGGCGCCATCTTGAGTGAGGCAGTCGGGGAGAGCGCTCTAGTCGCGCCCTACTCCCGCCCTCCTTGTGTATTTTAATCGATTTGCTGCAGAGCCCTGCGCCCTTCAGAAGCTCTCCCTAGCGAGGGAACTGGGGCTGCGAGCGACTGTTGTGTTATAAAACGTGTATTCTGATTTTATACTTTTAACAGCATTGTGATTCCGCTTTGTCAGTGCTTTTCACTCGTTTTTATAACTGTTTGGAATTCTTTTCTGGGGGCTTCAAAATTAAGGGGAATTGATATCTAGGCACTCTGACACCCTAAACACCTTTACTCCTCTTTTAAATCCGCCCTACCGCTCCTTAGCCGATACTCGGCGGCGGTGGGCGCCATCTTGAGTGAGGCAGTCGGGGAGAGCGCTCTAGTCGCGCCCTACTCCCGCCCTCCTTGTGTATTTTAATCGATTTGCTGCAGAGCCCTGCGCCCTTCAGAAGCTCTCCCTAGCGAGGGAACTGGGGCTGCGAGCGACTGTTGTGTTATAAAACGTGTATTCTGATTTTATACTTTTAACAGCATTGTGATTCCGCTTTGTCAGCGCTTTTCACTCGTTTTTATTACTGTTTGGAATTCTTTTCTGGGGGCTTCAAAATTAAGGGGAATTGATATCTAGGCACTCTGACACCCTAAACACCTTTACTCCACTTTTAAATCCGCCCTACCGCTACTTAGCCGATACTCGGCGGCGGTGGGCGCCATCTTGAGTGAGGCAGTCGGGGAGAGCGCTCTAGTCGCGCCCTACTCCCACCCTCCTACCTCCCTACATAATGTGCATAGCAACCAGACGGCGCAGCGGGCTGGCGCAGCGGGCGCGCCGGATACGTGCCGAAGCCAAGCCCGTCTGCGCCCGTCCGCGCCAAGACCGCGCCAGGCGCAGGACACGCTGCTTCCGCTTCCCCTGTACTCAGGTACGACCTCTCTGAGCTGCTGTCCATGCGCCCTTCCTTACCTAGTCCTTCTTGCTGTGTGCATTCCTTTTCTGACCACCTGCGTGGCCCTTACACCTGTCGTTCGTGTGGTTGGTCATCTTCCAGTCTCACCAGCCCCATTACCCCCCCTCCCCCTCGTCCTCAGCATAAGACAACCTCCTTTAATGGTGGCCTAATCAATGCCAGATCCTTAGCTCGACATGGACAAGACATCCATGATCTTATTATAACAGCCAATCTTGACGCCTTGTTCATTACCGAATCTTGGTTGCACGATGCTTCTAATCCCGACCTTGCCACCGCTCTCCCCCCGGATTACACCATCTTCAGGCGAGACAGACCCATTGGTCGGGGAGGCGGATTGGCCATCATTGTAAAAAATGCACTCAAGTGCCACACATTTGATCTGGATTCCCTCAAGGACTGTGAATCCCTGGGATTTGTAATCCAAACTAGTTCCTCCTCCGCCTTTTCTGGAGCACTCGTCTATCGCCCTCCCGGAAATGCCACTACTTTCCTGGACTCCCTTGATGAAACTCTGGCAGCTTTCCTCACCCATTACCCTACCTTCACTCTTTTTGGAGACTTTAATCTTCATTTGGAATCCGATACTGATCCCCACACTCTCAATTTCCGCCACTCTCTTGAGATTTTTGGTCTTTCCCAATTAGTCTCCCTCCCTACCCATTGTGCCGGACACACCCTGGACGGCATTTGCACTAACTTAACCTCCCTAGTTGCTTCCACCCCCTTGCCACAAATTTGGACAGACCACTGTCTCATTCCCTTCTCCATCAATAACAAAACCTCGCCCCCCCCTCCTATTAAACTCCCTCACACCCCCTTTCCTATTAATTGGAAAAAGGTAGCTGAGTACACCAAACTCAACCCACAACCAGGGGTACCACCCCCTTCCATCACGGGTGACGTGTCTCTAGACTCCACAAATTTCCACCTGTGGATGGAGAGAGTAATCTCTGCCAATGTAAAACCCATAAACCAAAAACCTGTCCGAGGAAAAAAGAAACCTAATGCCCCCTGGTATACTCCGGCCCTCGCTGACTGCCACCATAAGTGTAGGCTTTTGGAGAGAGAATGGAGAAAAACCTACGATCCAACGTCTAGATCCATTTACATTCTCCAGAGAAAACAATATCTCTCAAATATAAAAAAAACAAAAAAGGCATTCTTCGCTCAAGCAATAGACTCTGCTAAACAGAAACAACAAACAATCTTCAATATCGTAAAGTCTTTTACCCATCCCAAAGCACTGGCACTTGAAATCCCCCCCTCGCAGGCCCTCTGTGATCAAATTGCTGATTTCTTCGAGGAGAAAATTAAGAATATCCACAAGGACTTCCCCCCTGCACCTATTCCTACCCAAGAGTCTGACACAATTATTCCCTCATTAAACCAATTCAAAGCAGTTTCCCTAATGCAAACGCACAAAGCCATACTAGCCTGCAAATCAGGTGCCCCCACGGATTCTTGCCCCCCAGTCATCTTGCACCATCTTGTAGAGGCCGTCAACCCTCTAATTAATGCAATTGTGAACGAATCCCTCGGCTCCGGCATTGTCCCTTCTGAGTGGAAGAAGGCCACAGTCAAGCCCCTCATGAAAAAGCAAAATAAATCCCCTACTGATTTGTCTAATATGCGCCCAATTTCACTCCTCCCTGCGCTAGGCAAAATCACTGAACAACTAGTTCATGAGGAATTAAAGAATTTTGTGGAAAATCATTACATCCTGCACCCACAGCAATCTGGCTTCCGCTCTGGCCACTCCACAGAGACCGCTTTGATTGAGTTGTCAGACACCATCAAGTTCTTGCAGGATGAGGGCAGGCAGGCCGTCCTCATCCTGCTCGACCTAACCGCGGCTTTCGACACCATCTCACATGTTGTTCTAATTAATAGGATGCGTGAGATTGGTGTCTCGGGCTCCGCACTTGCCTGGATAACCTCATTCCTGTCCAATCGCTCACAAACAGTCTCCTTGGGCCCCTTTCTCTCCGATGAACGATCCATCATCTCGGGGGTTCCCCAGGGTTCCATCCTGAGCCCCCTCTTTTTCAATGTATATATGGCCCCCCTTCTCACGTTGATCGAGTCACATGGGATTCTCGTGACATCCTACGCTGACGACACCCAGCTTGTCGTCACTATCGATAAAAAACTTCCGGATGCTGCCACCAGATTCCAAAACTGTCTGTCAGAAGTCTTTTCTTGGCTTAACCTGCATCATTTAAAATGCAACAGCGCCAAAACAGAAATAATTCCCTTAGGTAAAGGCACATTCTTTTCCCCCAAAGACTGGTGGCCTCATAACTCCGAAGCACCACCAAGCGCGGTTGCTTCAGCCCGCAACTTGGGCGTTCAATTTGACGCTTCCCTCAGCTTCGATGAACATGTGCGCATTACCGCTGGGCGCTGTTTCAGTCTGATCAGGCAATTAAAGAAGTTTTTTAATTTTCTGCCTATCACAGCCAGGAAATCAGTCGCGGTGGCGCTTATCCTCTTCCGGCTGGATTATTGTAACGGCCTCCTAGCAGGCATCAAGAAGTCCTCTCTGAAAAAGCTGCAGAGTGTCCAACATGCAGCAGTCAGGCTTGTTTTGAAACTCCCCCGTAGGTCCTCAGCCTCTACAGCTCTTAACACCCTTCATTGGCTGCCCCTCCATAAGAGAATCTTATTCAAGCTCCTAGTCACTGTATTTAAAGCAAACAGGGGCTCGGGTCCATCCTACCTGACCAAGCGCTTCCAGCACTACACTCCTATCCGTTGCTTGAGGTCTTCTGGCGCCAATTTCATTTCGGAACCTCGCATAAAACTAAAATCCAAGGGTGGAAAGACCTTCTCCCTTCTGGCGGCTAAGGCATGGAATCATCTCCCCCCCAACCTTAGGCACGCTCCCTCAGAAAGCCTATTCAGGAAATTTCTGAAAACCTGGATTTATTCTCAGTCTGACTCCTCAGTCCTCGCAGCTATTTGATCCATGCCTCCCTAGACGACCTTCTACGTGCTCAGCGCCAAGATGCTCCCTCCGGAGCGAAAGTTAGCGCTTTACAAATGTCAATAAATATCAAAATATCAAATATCAAATGTGGTATACTTGCAAGGCAATAAGTGCCATTAAGGGTCATATAGTTTTCTGGACGTCACTGCCTTGATCAATCATGAGCAGGATAGCATTGATCAAAATGGGGGTCTGCCTCACCTTTTGTATCACTTTGCCAATACACCAATGATATTGCCCAAAATAAGTTCAGGGATTTGAACGGTTACTGCCTCTAATTTGGAAAGAATAGAGAAATAGGACAGTGCTTCACACAAGCAGGCTCCCACCCACCCACAGAAGACTGGGCCTTCCTGATTATGAGCTATATTATTATTCAGCACCATTGCAATGGGTGACCAAATGATTTGCAGTGACACTCCTGCAGGAGAGGCAGGTTGTGATAGCAGAACTTCCTCTACACGGGATCATGTATATATTGTTGAAACTGAGGGCAACCTGATGGGGATTGCCACAACTGATATTGGTAAATAAACACTGCTGAATGAAATTATTTATTGTTTGTTCCTTTTTAATGGGTATTTCATTTTTGGTGTCTTGTGTCAGTATAATGTTGATGTAACTTTGTTTTTTGTGCAACTATGTTTTTTGTGCTTTCAGTCTTTCAGTTTATATTTAACATTGTTTCCCTGTTGTGTTTGTATTTGTTTTTAATTGTTACCAATTTGATGCTGCTGTCACTCACCTTTTATGTCTTTCTCTCTGTTACTTTGTGTCTGTCGCTACCTCTATGCCTGTTTCACGCACCAGTGTTCCGTTTTTTATTTGTATTTTTTGTTTCTATTTTATTTTGTCTCTCAGTCTTTTTCTCTCTGTTTCTGTTTCATTCTCTCTCTTGGTGCTTACTGTTGCTGTTTACTCTTTTGAAGATTGCAGTCTTCAAGTGTTTTGGCTTCTTTTCAGTTATTCACATATTTTATTTCTATTACATTACCTCTGTTGGCTTATTTGTATGCGTCTCGCTGTCTTTCTCTTCATTAATCTATCTGTTTGGCTTTGTCTATTGTGTTCTGTCAGTTAGTTTCTCCGGCTGTTTATGTATTTTATTATTGTTCTCCCTACCTTTTCTGCATATCCACATTCCAAGTGGCCTAGTCACAAGCTACATATTGTACTTCATTTACTGGTACTATTAAGTACTACAAAATGCTGTTCACAAGCCTACACGAGGAGACCTTCACTTGCATATCTTTCCTATGTGGAGATCTGCACCCTGATTGTGGAGATATCTGCATTCTTAAGTCTACAATTTCATAGTAAATGTGTGAGAAACAAGGAGGAGTCGTAGGTAAATGGGGACTATTTACTACTAAATGGAGAGGGACTTAGGGAAGAGTAAGGAGAGGTTTAGTGAGGTGGAAGGAGGGGTTTATGGAGGGACATTTACCCACCCATGAAAGAGTGCACTCATTCCTGTACACAATCTGCATTTCTAAAATTCTACATCCAAAAAGGTCCCACAAAAGTCATGAATGTTCTTCAGCTAAGAACTGGAGTAAGCCCAGCACCCACACAGTCAAACCACTGGCACCGCGACACCCACTGATAGAATATAATGGAGATAGAGACTTAGAAACACATAGGAGACAAAAGTAAAATAATTTATTTCAACCTTTTAAAAATATAGCAGTGCGCAACCTTCAGGGGTTTGCTGTGATGGTTAGCTGCAGGGCATGGCCTCACCCAGGGCCCTGTGGATGGCCATTTGCTGTTACTTTTTGACTCTATACCTCAACCTCTTGGTTTTGGTTTTGTAACTGAACCATTTTGTTTTGTTCCTACATGAAACTTTTTTTTGTAAACGTTTTCTGAAAGGCTAAAAAAAGTATCTTTTAAACTGGTAACTTTATTTTTAAGGGAAGCATTTATGGTATTTCTTTGTGTTTGTTCATAGTACTTGAGATCACGCCGATTTTCTTCACCAGATCAAACAATTTAGAAAAATATTTTTGACAGTCTATTCCTCTTCTACTTGAAGGGCGTTTGCATGAATGAATGCTTCGTCTTACTTTTGCTCCATGTTTTGTTGCTGAATTCTACCTGAAAGCACCCATTCAATTAAATATAACGAAGATGTATAATCATGCCACCAGTCCCGAATAAATATCTGCTGATATGTCCTCTGTGGAGCACCTGGTCACAAAGTATGCAAGTAACCTTTCATGCATTCACTTTTTTTCCTTCCTCCTAGAAGTCATAAAAAACTTCCAAGCAAGACTCCTTGACTGAATGCTCTGCTCTTCATGAAGAGGTTGGAATCTCCACAACCTCCTCTTCTTGTTCTTCACGTGCAGAAGGTTGTGGTAGAGTGTAGCAGCTGACTTCCTCATTATTTCAACTGCTAAGTTCCTTCAATATATTTATGTGTCTGTTTTTCAATTATCTGTTCTGTACAGATTGAAGCAGAAAATGGTACCCATTTGAAAGGTTGGTTTACTTTTATAAGGAAGTGGCCTTGTCCAAGAAATTGGAGTATTAGTTGAGGGGAGAGGGAGACTCTACCGCATATAATCACAACCGTTGTCAGGGTGAACCATAAAAGTCACCAATACGCCCGTGCTTAATCCTGTAGGAGCTTGGCACAATGCTGTCAGGCTTAACTTACAGGCAATGTGTACAGTATTTTATGCAGTACTAAAACAGTAATAAAGTTGAAATGTAAAACAATAAAAATCATAAAACGAATCAGAACAATATAGTATAATGTAATAAACTAAATGACACAAAAATGACAAGAATCTAATAAGAGGAACCACAGTTATGCATTTTAAAGGTTTAAGTAAAAATAGCACCAAGAAGCACAAAGTGCCAATGACAATGGTCATGGCAGAATAGGACCAAGACATAATTTGATGCTGACCTCAAGCGAGCGCAGGTCAGATACACTAATCAGGTTTGTCCTGGTCAAAGATTTTACCTTCTGGCTTTAGTCCTTGAAGTTCCAATCTACTATAGGAGTGCACTTTTAAAGCCTCCCCCAGGACCTCAGGGGAGGCACTTAAAGACCCACAGGGTGCCAGGTAGATGCAACAGCAGTGTTTAGTACAGGTCCAGTTGCCACTGACCAGCAGTGCGGTTGCAGGAAAGGGCCTCTTGCAGCTTTATTTGTCGCTGTAGCTATAACAGGATTTCAGCCGTATATTTCTTTAAGTACAATTCTTTGTCCTTGATATAAGAGGGAGAACAGGTCCAGTCTTCAGGGCTCTTCTCAGGTCACAGACAGTAGAGCAGCCATTCTGCTCTTCTCGGGTCCTGAGTGGGTCCCTGGAGGTGCCACATTTATGCTTGGCATGAGCCAATGTGTGGGAATGACACCTTGGCACGCAATAAACCCATTGGGTAAAAGTTCCCGGGGCTAACCCTACCCACTTTGGGGATTTTCATGATGGTGGAAGCCTTCCGCCACACTAAACTTTGGCTCTAGGGGCTAGGAGTGGTTGTGCGGAGAGTACTACAGTAATCTTAATGTCCTTCCACATCTAACACCAAAATCTAGTTTAAGACAGTCCTTGTATCCCCAACAACCTCAGAGACAGGAGTCTAGTAGAACAAAACATGGCTTTGCAGTAGCCAGACAATGACTTTAGAAGAGATATTTTGATATCCTGTCCTCGCCACTTTGAATTGTGCCCAAAGTGTTATATCTATATCTCCAGAAAACTTGTCACTATAATGTAAAAAAAAAACCCTGTGATTGGAGTGTGACTGGCTAGCTGCACAAAAGAAGGTGCAGACCTCGGTGTTAGCTTCATCTGCCTGTAACAGGAGATGTCTAATTTGAAGTTAATAACATCAAAGGCCATCCTGCTAAAAGATGGGAAACATCATCCCGAACCCAAGACCCGAGGTCCACTGTCTGGAAGCAGTACACAAACACTTCAGTGGAGCCATTAAGAGTCCTGTGACATTGGACATAGGCAGTAAAGCCTTTCAAGTATAGGAAGGAAAATAACTTTCTAAAAATGTGATTTCCAAAATAGTCATATAAAATCTGACTTTACGTTTAACTTGAGTTTAAATTACTATTATAATTCGTTTTTGAAACACTTCTCTAGCTGCTCCCAAACTGAATTTAGCCCTTATTAAATGTAACAGGGTAAACCAACGTTATTCTATCCGCTTAACCACAGCACGAATTCTGCTGCGGTGCAGCGGTTTGAAAGAGTGGTCGGCCAACGGATGTGCGCAGCACTACCGAGGTAGTGCTCGCGATAGTCGTTGGCAGACGCGTGCAGCGAAGAGGCCAAGGGAGGCCAGCCTTGCCACAGTGAAAAAACAACGTTGGAGATTTTTCACTGCCAGGACATGTAAAGCAATAAATATTCTTGTCCTGCTTTTTAAATACCATACACTCTGCTTTATGGGTTTTTGAGGACTACCTTAGGGGTAACCTATAATTATTAAAATGGAAGGTTTAGGCCTGTGAAAAGGTTTATTTTGCCAAGTCAAAATGGCAGCTTTAAACTGTGCACTTAGGCTGCAGTGACAGGCCAGAGATATGTAGCACAGTGCTATGTTAGTGGGTGACACAATAAGAGTAGTAGCCCAAAGGTAGCATTTAATGTATAGGCCCTGGGTAATTGTAGTATCACATACTAGGGACTTATAAGTAAATTAAAGGTGCCAATCACAAGTACTTTAGGATTGTTAGCCATGGTAAAGTGCACAGTGTCCAATGGCTAACCAAAAAGGGGTTAAGCAGCAGACGACAAAAATGTTACATTGCCCATCGAAAGGGCAAAATTTCAACAGCTTGTATAAAACATTTTTTTCAATGTGTTAGAATTTCACACCAGTCTTTATGATTAGGATGTTCTTTCTCTCTTCTTTTTTTTTATCCTTTCTCTTCTTCACAGTACAAATCACTGCAAACAACCCCCTTCACTCTAAGATGGCCGCTAGACATACCCTCAATAAGACAGGTCAGCGCTCTAGTCTCTCCATGGTCAGAACGAGTCTAAAGCTAACGGCATCTCCTGCGGTATTGATTCTTCCAGACACTTGGAAGAGATTAGATGCTGTCGATCTGGCAGCACACCGAAACCTTGAGTACAGAACAAGTCGGCCTCTACAACGACAAAACATGCTTCTCTGTCGGATATATTTACTGACGTGTTGTAAACTATATAAATACTTTCAGGTAGCACGCGTATATCACGCGGCACCTCCGCGTCACCTGATGATGCTGGAGTCCGCCGAATTTTAGGTAAGCTCGATACTCCGGAATCCTTTTTTGGGACCATCCTTTTTCGCACTATGATTCATGACATCTGATATTGTTTTGTGAACAGGGTGTATTTGGGCTCATGGTGATAACTTGACATAGCTATATCATTCACCAACAGCCTCCGCAGCTATTATCATGCATATATTGAGGGGGCACTAATTCTGTGTTTGTACGTCCATGTATATTTGTCCATGTTTGCCAACACTGCAATGTTGCACTGTACGAATAAGATGTGTGCCTATTGCAACAACAATACCGTCATATCATTCCATCAAGAATCCCCACATGGGGTAAGACACGATATGGCATTGACCATGGATATGTAAAACAAACAGGATTTTATGCTAAATATGAATAACATGTCATTTTGAAACATTATTTGGAGCTCGTGTCTGAAGTCTATAATATAATATATATTGCGCTAGACTCTACAAAAACTATACAGATGGTAACACTTGAGTCAGCATCAATATATGTTTTAGACTTCCCTGATACCTTTCCAACAAGATACATATAGATTGCAAGCTCAGTGTCTTCTATGAACTGCACTATGCCTACTCACTCCTGTGGTTTCCATACATTGACCATCATTCTGAGTCTTACTGCTAATCATGCTTTAATGCACTTGTACATAAATGTGTTTTTATATATTTGCCATAGTCAATACTACACACGATTGGGGTATTATGTGAAAGTCTTTCGACCATGGGATTTCACTGTTGGAACAACAACCACTCTAGAAGTGGCTGTAATATTTCAACTACTATGCTTTCTTACTCCCTACAGGTCAAACCTAGAACAACACAACACACACAAAGTAGGGAGCACAAACAGGCACCTCTGAGTGTGGGGTAGTTAATCCACTATATGTTTTTAGTCCTGATGAAGCACTCAGATAATTTTGACCAACACAGGTGCGAAACATGTCGACACATTTATTGAGGGGTGACCACCACGGGGTCCCACTCTTGAGACAGTAAAGTGTAGCTCTCTTATCTGTTTGCACACTTGTTGACTACCCGTTTTCCCTTGAAGCACAAAGGTAGCCCCAACCGACCATAGGGTTTTTATTGCTGGAAAGGGTATACCTGTCAATAATGCTTTACGTTAGGAAACTCCCTTACTAGTTGTAACCTTACACACTACACCCCATGTCGCAACCCCCCTCACTTGCACTAATCTATACGGCAGCATTGACAAACATCTCCACCAAAGCGACCCTTTGGGGGACCCGTTGTTGCAGCGCCAGCCCAAAGAGGATCATCGCTCAATGAGGAAGCATGACATCCTCTAGGGCAGTGGTTCCCAAACTTTTAACTCCTGAGGACCCCCACTGAATCACTACTAAAAGCCGGGGACCCCCAAGCAATTTGTACAATTTAAATTTCTTTTTTAAAACGCCTTTTGAAGCGGAGGCAATTTCAAGAGGGAGACAGGCTGAATTGGGTCTATAGGCATGGACATGTATGCATAGAGCTGTGTATTATTTAGTGGTACCCAAGGGCTTGTGGAAAGTGAGCAATCAGACAGCAGCACGAAAATCCTACTGCTGATCCTGGCTGCATCTATTTTTACCTGCCTGGCATGTAACTGTAATCTATACACATGTGCCTTTCAACGTTTTATTGCTTTTATTGTATTGCCTGTATTTTCATTGTTGTGTCTGTGACTGCTGTTGTCTGTCTTCCCCTGCTGCCTGTACGTGGTCCATGCCCCTTTTTCTTCCCTCTGTGTCTCTGCCCGGTTTTCCCTTCTGTTCCCCTCGCTGCCCCCGTGCCTCTCTGCCCTTTCAGCCTTCTGTTCTTAGCTGCCCCTATATTTCTGTATTCTGTATTTGCCTCTGTGCCATTCGTTTTTTATGCCCGTCTTCCCTCTGTGGCACTCGTTTTTCCCTTGTTTTTGTGTCCCTTTTGCCTTTAGTTCCACTCGTTTTTTGCGCATTTCTGCCCTCTATTGCACTCGTTTTTTGTGCCTTTCTGCCCTCTGTTCCACCCCTTTTCCCTCATTTTTTTGTGCCCTTCTGCCCTCTGCTCCACTCGTTTTTTGTGCCTTTCTGCCCTTCATTCCACTCGTTTTTTTGTGCCTTTCTGCCCTTTGTTCTACTCATTTTTCCCTCATTTTTTGTGCCCTTCTGCCCTCTGTTCCACATGTTTTTTGTGCCTTTCTGCCCTCTGTTCTACTCTTTTTTCCCTTGCTTTTTGTGCCCTTCTGCCCTCTGTTCCACTCGTTTTTTGTGCCTTTCGGCCTTCTGTTCCACTTTGTTTTCCCCTCGATTTTTGTGCCCTTCTGCCTTTTGTTCCTCTCGTTTTTTAGTGCCCTTCTGTGCCACTCGTTTTTCCTTGTTTTTTTGCCCCTTTTGCCTTCTGTTCCACTTGTTTCCCCAGCCGCTGTGCCCTCTGCGGCCCTGCCCCCCTGACTGCCCACTCGATGTCCCCGCCTTCCGATTGTATTGTTGTGTCTCGCCGCCCCTGCGCCAACATTCACAGCTCTTGTGTGCTGTGAGGACGCATGTGCGTTTCATTTTTCACTATGACAGGCACTCGAGTCCTGCGGACCCCCTGGGAATGTCTCACGGACCCCTGGGGGTCCGCGGACAACAGTTTGGGAAACGCTGCTTTAGGGGATATGTGAGGGCAACATAAACAGTCTCATATACTGTCCACTCCCAATACCCCAACAGAGGCACCCTCTACACATTGGGAATTCGTGCCTCCCTTACTCTCTAGTCTAGGAACACTAGCTCTATGATTGAATTTTGTAATTTCCTCTAGGAGCACGGGCTTCTGGACCTCTTGAAACAGCTCTCTGTCCCCTCTGAACCATTTTCCCTTCTGAAGGGGTTCTCATTTGGAACGCCTGAGATATTCTGCAAGAAGAAATTGTCCCTTGCTTTCCCACTGGAGATATGTTGCCTGAGGATATTATGCAAGAAGAGCAAGAAAAAATGTGATCCTTGCTTTCTCACTTTGTTTGATGTATGGAAAGGCCATCATCTCTTGTGTAGAACAAAGTGGAAGAGTTCATAAAAATCAACTGTTTTAATCAGAAGCAGTGCAAGCATAATTTTTAATAATTTTTTAACACACAGTTTCTTCCCATTTTCATGTTGTATTTTTTTCTTTTGAATTCCTCCCAAAAAACCAAAACATAATAAAAGTAAACAAAAAATGTTAAAAAACAAACAAATTATTGTTTTCAGAACCAACTTTGAGGGTTTCAAAATATAGGTATTGTATGTGAGTGAGTGAAAGTGGTGGACAGGAGGATAGATGGCTGAGTGAAAGAGTGTGCGAGAAAGTGAGTGAGAAATTTTGGAAATATCAGGAAGTAAGTGAGATGAGTCGGTGGGGTAGCATAACATTGAATGAAAATGACTGAAAGTGAAGTAGGGTGTGACAGAGGGAGTAGTTTAGACATCAGGTGAATGAGAACAAGAGACACTGGGTGAGAGGTGATTTGGCAAGCTGCAACTGCTACACACCATTGGCGTTGGCTGCAGGGGCTCCACAGATGGTGAATCCCCACCATGCAGCACCTGTGGCAGTGCACAGCAGAGGTTGTGCAGAATGAGTGAGAGAGGTCATGAAAGTGAAGAAGTGAGTGGAAGGAGGTGTGCCAAAGTGAGAGAGAGACAGTGATAAGTTGAAGAGTGTGAGGGAGAATGAGTGAGTGTGACACTGGGTGTGATGTTATGTTATGTTATGTTATTTTTTATTTATAAAGCGCAACGGATGCCGCAGCCAAGAGGCGTCCCGGCGCTTAGGAGAAGGTAAAAAACACAACACGGAAGCTAGTGACCAGAAAAGACTAAACAGTGGAAAATAAAAAGGTCTTCAAGGCTTTTCTGAACGGGAGCAGATCAGGAATGGAGCGAAGAGAGGCAGGCAGGGAATTCCAGAGAGCTGCTGCCATCACAGCAAAAGAGCGTCCGCCCATCCTTGCTCTTTTAAAACGTGGCACTACAGCAAGGTTAGTCCCTGAGGATCGGAGAGCTCTGGATGGCTCATAATGACAGATTAATTGAGACAAAATAGGGGGAGAAGCCAACTTCAAGATTTTAAAAGTTAGACAAAGGGTTTTAAATTTAATTCTTTGCCCCACAGGCAGCCAGTGAAGATCCTGAATAGTACGACGCACAGAAACAAACTTCGGAAGACCAACCAACATCCTTGCGGCCGCATTTTGCACCCGCTGGAGGCGAACTAGTTCTGCTTGATTAACGCCTAAGAACAAAGAGCTGGCGTAATCTAATCTAGCCAAGACTATGGCCTGGACAATGATCTGTCTCGTGTCAGCATCAAAAAACTTAAAAATGGGTCGCAAACACCTCAGGGCACCAAAACAAGTTCCGGCAACCCGTTTAGTGTGGGCGGTGAATGAAAGTTTATCATCCAACCACACCCCAAGGTTCCTAACTTCAGCCACTGGGGTGGGAGCAGGGCCTAATTCAGATGGCCACCACTGATCGCCCCAAAGCTCACTTTCCCTACCAAAAATAATAACCTCGGTTTTAGAGGCATTCAGTTGGAGGCGGTTGTTCGCCATCCAGCCCGCCACAGCTTTTAACGCGGTCTGGAAAGAGGCAGCATCCATGTTGGTCTCTCCATTAAGTGCCACCGCCAGCTGCGTGTCATCGGCGTATGACACCATGGAGAGACCAAAACTATGGGCGACCTGAGCCAACGGTTGGACATACAAATTAAATAAGGTAGGGCTTAGGGCCGACCCCTGCGGGACACCCTGCAGGATCGGACGAGGAGCAGAAACAAAAGGGGGAGTGGATACTTTAAAAGTTCGATCAGTGAGAAAAGATCGAAACCACTCGAGTGCTCTCTCTCCAACTCCGGCCTCCTCAAGGCGATGGAGGAGGATCTGATGGGACACCGTGTCAAACGCGGCACTAAGATCCAATAGGATCAGTGCCGCCGTTTGACCTTGGTCCAGCATCTTCCTGATGTTCTCCACCACTGCTAGAAGAGCCGTTTCGGTACTGTGACCCGCACGGAACCCGTTCTGCGATTTATCCAGTATTTTCGCTTCCTGCAGATGGAGTGACAGGATGCGGTTAGCATGAGATTCTGCTAATTTCGCTAGCCAGGGAAGCAGGGAAATCGGCCGATAATGTTCCGATTTAGTGGGGTCGAGGGCCGGTTTTTTTAGAATGGGAATGATGGTAGCCTGCTTCCAAGCACTAGGCACACAGCCGGTGTTAAAAGACAGCTCAATGAGACTGTGCATGGCCGGGTAGCAGCACTCAGCAATTTCCTGGAATTGAATGGGTCTCATGGGGTCATCAGGTGAGCTCGAATGAGATAGTATATGCAGCAGGTGTTGGCCACCAGAGGGATGTGTGTAGTGGTGGTTGGTCACAGGGAGGCCAAGCCCTGTCCCATCCTCTGAAAGTGGCCACATTGTGCTGCTTGCAGTCTTTGAGGTTGGTTGCAGTGACTGGATTTCCACCAGGTCCTTCCAATCTGCTACAGATTGCCAACACCCATTGCGAGCCGTGTGCTCTGAGGTTTGGCTGAAGGCCCTGTCCCCAACTCGACACGTGTGTGCAACACTATTGCAGATGGCCTTTGACCATGTGGAGTGGTGGTTGGCCACAGAACCTGGCCTGAAGCCAAGTTCTGCACTCAGCACAGGAGACCAACCCCCTTTGCACAGATTTTGGCAGTACATAGAGGGGGCTGGCTACAGAGTGAGTCTGCGAAAGGCAGGAAGTGAGTGAGTCGGCGACTGAAAGAGTGACCAAGGGACTGAAAGTGAAAGAGTGTGTGAAAGAGGGGGAGTGAGTTATACATTGGGTGAGTGAGAAAGTGAGAGACTGTGTGCAATGGCTATTGGCTTGTTCTGGGCTCCGCAGAATGTGGGATGGCAGCAGACCAGGCTCTTCTCCCAGCCTACCATGGTTGTCAACCATTGGCCATGTGCATCAGCAATTGCCCATCACACTGCGCATAGCCTTTGGCTATGCACAACCTTGGCTTGCTGTAGGGCCAGAACCCAACACACATAGTGAAGCCAACCATTTGGCTGTGCAGTGGGGAGGAGCCGGAAGGCCTGCAACCAACTCACCATGGGTTACTAGCCTCCTTCACTGTGCGCTTGACCAGGCCCTGAACCCCATTTGCTGCATGCAGCCTAATTGTGGCGCACACAGGCGATGGGTTGAGGGGGTTGCAACCACAGGCGATAAACCTGTGTGCAGCCATGTTTGGCTGCATGGCCTTGCCTTGATTGTGGCTATGCGCCCAATCTGCCCCAAGTGACCAATCCCTACTGTGCACAACCATGGGGTTTGTCCATATAGCCAGTCCAGGCACCCAAATCTCTACTTCAGCAAAGTTCTGCTATGCATCGGTGTTAGATCACAGAGTTTGGCCTTTTGTCAGTCTATGTTTTTGTTTGTGGATTCATGGTACCTTTATTGGTCCCACGAATCCTGGGCAAGCTTCTGTGACCTATTTCTCTTCTTCCAGGAGTTTGCAGTTCAGAGTCTACAAACATGACTCCCTGTTTGCTGATACATTGATTGGTGAAGCATGCCTTGGGATTGCAATACATGGGAATTAAGCTTCTTCTGTTTGCGAATGTTTTGTGGTACTCCGACACCTACAATGGTGGTCAGCATCCTTCGTACCCTGCACTCAACCCTCCGCGGACAGCAGACCATCACTGTCTATGGCCTTTGGCCATGCACAGCAGGGTTTGATCTGGCTTCTGACCTTGCCCATTCCCAACCCAATGTGGGTGGCCACCCTTAAGCCTTGCACAGCTGGAATTGGCTGTCACATTTTGCATGGCCTTTGGCACATTGTCCATTGGCTGCAGGGCCTCTGTGCAGGCCATATCCCCAATCTGCAACACGCAGCCAACCTTCATCCATTCTCAGTGGGGATTAGCAACAAGGCCTGCACCCAAACCACCATGGCAGACCAACCCGTATAGCTGTGAGTAGCTGAGCTTGGGTACTGGGTCTGGCCTTCGACCAGGCTGGGCACTCAACTTGCAGCAAGAAGCCAACTCCCACCGCACTTGGACGAAAACCGTGTGCAGTGGTGGTGGCTACAGGGCTCACCTCTGGTGGCTAACACTCTTCTGTACACAGCAGGGTTACCAGAAGGGCTTGCCCTGTGGCTTGGCCCAGTGCCTAGTCCCCCATGGGAGGAAAACCCCAGCTCAGCACTGCCTTTGGCCATGTGCATCAAAGCCTGCCCTTAGGTGAAGCCCTGTGCATAACCCACAGCAAATGGCCAATCC
Organism: Lissotriton vulgaris; assembly: GCF_964263255.1. Taxonomy (NCBI): domain Eukaryota; kingdom Metazoa; phylum Chordata; class Amphibia; order Caudata; family Salamandridae; genus Lissotriton; species Lissotriton vulgaris. The sequence continues at coordinate 441,556,651 of NC_141685.1, read as the reverse complement.
CCACAGTGCATGGCCTTTGGCCATGAACAGCAGGGGTTAAACACAGGACCAGCTGTACAGCTAAGCCCTGCACTAAATCCACTGCGGGCAGCAAACTCCTGCTAGGTTTAAATGTTGGATCACAGAGCTTGACTTCTGGCCAGTCTGTGCTTCTTTTTTTTATTTCTTTATCGAGATTTTATTGGTACCAGCTTAATGCCCAGGTACTGCGAACCCAGGACAAGCTTCTTTGACTGTTTGTTGATCCTTTTTGGGATTCATGATAAGCTGCAACTTACAACGGGGGACAATCTCTGCAGTACCTATCTCTGATCTGCAGACCGCCAGTTCAGATGCTGAGTGTGATAACACAGAACCGAAAGGGATAATGGCTGACACTGTTACCCTGCCCACAAGAGCATGGGCTGGGGAAAAAACACGTGCACACCCACATGGCATGAGCTTCAAAAATGCTACTACTTGGAGGGACTACACATTTCTTTCATGGCCAACGTTGTTGCAGGGAAGGAAAACAGAGATTGTTCCCATCGTGCAGGACCATAGAGGAGCGGGTGGGGGCCCTAGGGCTCCTTGTGTGTCCCTTGACTTTCTGTTCTGTGGGTGCCCTGATTAGGCACTGCGGCACTCACCTAAGGCCATGGGAGTTGGGTCCCCAGGGCCAGTATTGGTTTTGGGAGGAGGAGTTGTGCGCTCCCACCCCTTAAAAAAAATACTGCTCTGGGGAATTGAGTCCCGGGCCTGTTAAGTTTCAGGAAGGGTAGCCTTGCGCCCACACCACATAAAATTAAATAAATACGGTCACAGGCGATGGTGTCCTCAGGGCCTGTCAAGGCTCGGGGGGAGGTTCTATTTGCCCCCTCCCCCAATATTATTAACAGGTTTTTTTTAATTGCTGGCTCCTGCAAACACCGACAGTGGGTGGCAGCAGAAGAGCCTCTCCCAAGAGAACATAATCATCTGGGTGTCCCAGGTGGCCAGCAGGACACCAAAAATATAAAAAAGAGAATAATAAATGAGCAGCAGGACTCTTGCAATTTGAGCTGGCTCTTCATATATAACTGTTGAGATATTATGAAATCCACTGAAACATTCCACAATTATTGTGATCATAATCAGTAATGCACCACAATATCCAATGCTCCCTTCCCTAGAAAGACAAAATACAAAATTTACTAAAAAATTGGATGGGTGAAATTCTGGTTAGATTCACTTGGAATCTAAACACCAGTGACATTGGCCATGTGTGCCCGACTAAAACCTCAGCGAACCCATAGACAAACATCAACACAGAGGCATGGAAGTAAGGCAAAGGTTTTACTACACCCCTGAATTCAGGGAAATTCAAAAGGTGATGCTCTTCACAAAGACAGACTTGCTCTGTATTCAGATATCCTCCTTGGGTGATGTCCCATTTTTGGCTAGGAAATCTAGTGTCGGATATATCCCAAATAGCAAGCAAAATATTTCAAAAGAATATTTCTCATAGGGCTCTAATGACTACCTGGATGTTGAATAATCATGAATGTTTAAGAATGCAATTCTTTTTCTCCAGTACATTGTTCACCTTCAGATGTTAACTAAATGTTTGTTGGTAAAATTGTGTCAAATTTCAATTAATTTAGAAATAAGTCTATTTTGATTCTTGTTCTGACACCTATTAAAAGAGATCAGAAAAATAGAGACTAAATACTTCACTCCTAAAGGATGCTACTTTTATTTAAACAATTGAAGAATGTTCCACTCACCTCCTTACACTGAAAAAGAAGGACTAGCCCACTCCTTTGATACACAATGCTTTTAAGGTTGCATCTAGATATTTTCTTATTATTTTTGCTTCTAAAGTAAAAGAAATGAGGAAGATGAATCTCAAAGCTCTTTGTGCTTTACCCTGCTAACCAGTGGTAAAGTGCTCCTTTTTCCACATTATGAAATTGGTATACACATGCTTGGTTTATTGAATTTTCCTGTAAGTCCCTAGTATATGGTGCCAAATGTACGCAAGGCTGGTAAACCCTGGGAACGTTTACCCCCATTGGTTAGTGCATCCCCAAGCATCCTTACCACACACTAGCTTGTCCCACAAATAAATATGGCATTTCCAGGCACTCACTGAAGAACACTCCTGGACCGGTGAAAGATCAGAAGAGGACTGACTGAACCTGCTGTCAGAGACCTGAGAAGAGCCTAGAAGAATGGGCCTGCTCTCCCTCTTGTATACAGGACAAAGAAACGAACTCCAGGGGCCATATGAGTGACCTTGTGTTAAAGCTACAGGAGCCACAACAAGCTACAAGAGTCCTTTTCAACTGACCAGTGGTACATACTCCACATGGACCGGACACTTCTGTTGGCCTCTGCCTGCCACCCTTTGAGTTTCTAAGAGTCCTCCTCCTGAATGTACTCCTTCAGGTTCCTATGCCAGCTCCCCGTTACTGCTGCAAATTCATTCTAGCCTTATGTTGTGCATTGTTCTTTTACTTTGTGGTAGAGCTGTTTCTTTCCACAGTTGTTTTGCTTTGCCGCTGTGCCTGCCTTTCTGTTGTTTTTCCTTCTGCTTTGTTACTCTCCGCTGTGCTGCCTGCTCACCATTTTTTACGTGCTTTTCCCTCCCGCTTCCTGCCGCTAGCTGAGCCCTTCCCACTGCTGGGACCTACTTATGGAGGTCATCGCGTGTCTCCAGTAGCAAGTCCCTGTGCCAGCTTCCTGTTGCTGCTGCAACTTTGTTCCGGCCATGTTTTGGGCACTGTTGATTTACTTTGTTGATATACTTTATAGTAGTGCTGTTTCTTTCTAATTTGTTTTGCCTTGCAGCTGTGCCTTCTTTTTTGTTGTTTTGCCTTCTGTTTTCTCTTTCACCACCTCGCCGCCTGCTCACCTTCCCACAGTCTAGATGTCAAGCCATGCACAGCACTGAAACAGCCCAGATCGCAGCCACATATGAAATCAAGGCCTTCGTGGACCACAGCAAAACTGAAACCCTCATGCTCCTGGGCCTGTCAGCCGCCTTTCCCACCGTCTTCCACCACATCTTGATAAACACACTCCACCACATCAGAATCTAGGGAAACACCCTCAAATGGTTTGGTTCATGCCTCACTGGAAGTACCCAGAAAATCCATCTCCTACCATTCACCTCAGAACACAAGAAGATCATTTGCAACATCCCCAAAGGATCATCCCTCAACCCTACCCTCTATAACACTTACATGACCCTGCTGGCAAAAACCGTCAGATCAGACAGACTCAACATCATCTCCTACACTGGCAACACCGAAGTATCCTGGCTTTGATGTTATTCTTATAAACTCTTGTTCTGCCAGTGGAATGTTTCATGAAATATTTGTTACAGAATGTTGGGAGCCAGAGATGTCATTTGAGAAGGGCTGAGCAGCATGCTGGCTGCTCCTGGTGGGGTTTTATATTGGACTTAACTGGATGACCTGTAACTAACTACAAATAAACATCTAAAGATCTTCTACATGTATGGACCTCGTTACTACATTTTATTGGCGACAATCTGGTAATTTACCCACGTGCTACGTGTTCAACTAAGGAGATATTCTCACAGAGGTCACAGATGATTAAAAGTAACAAGAAACTGTAACTCGAGAAGATTTACTCTAACAGGACGGCTCGTATCCCCACCAGTTGTCCATACATCGGACAAGCCCCATACAAATGTGCTCTTCTGAAATGCTGCGCCTTCAGTAAGGGTAAGTCTAATTCAACGTTCTGTTCTCTAGTGCTATGTCTTCAATGTGCTGTTCTTCAGTGAGGGAAAGCCTGCTTTTGTGTTCAACTGCCACATATCTCCATCCGCACTGTCTGGGGAAGAAGTGCGCCTTTGTACCCTAAGTGAGAGAACTTCGTTGCCACATCGACTTCATTTACTCCTCAACTAAAGTAAGGATCTACAATTGTTTCCTAGACCACATTGCCAATGCTGCACCTTTAATGATGGTAAGCAGGGGCGTTTGTCATTCTACTCTACTGGGAGCCTCTGCGGTCCTTTGTGAGGAGTCATGCTTTACATACCATGCCTGAGTCAACAAGGTGTACAAGCTGTCTTTTGAAAAACTGGCCACTTTTATTTGACAACCCTTACTGCATTACATTGACATAAACCAGCACCATTTGGCCCGCGTGGGGCTTGCTATAGACAACTCTCGCTGTGTGTGCTAGTTGAGGTGAGACTTTGTTGTCTGTGTTTGCTGAACCATAGTGAGACCTCATGTCTCCAATCTTTTCCAGCTGTCATTTTTCAAAAGTATAAATGGGAGTAGTTTGAGATGACACGCGCTTACCTTAAGGAACGTTCCTTGTCTCGTGCTGTTCTTCCTGTGCAGAATCCTGCGCAGCTTCTGTAACTGAAGAATGCTCTTCAGATCTGGCGATCCTCAATGTCGTTTTGATGCACGCTTATGCTGGGAGCCACCTGGCGCAACGTGATACAGCTCTCGGCCATCTTGGTGTTGGACGTACCCCATGTGTTTTGTAAGTGTTCTGCCCTTAATTTGCCATCCACGTCTTTTTTTGTTATTGAAGCATTCAGGCTGACACTATTGACATTGTGGGAGGATGTCTTCACGATGTTTCCCTTATTCACGATGACAGGAATGCCGTCGTCAGAAGATGCCTTCACATTATTTCCTTTGCCTCCAGTGTGTGCTCGAGACTTTTCAGCTGCCCATGTTTGGAGAATGACTTTCCTAACGATGATGTTAAATGAAAGTAAGATGTGGTATAACAGCAATTTATGGTCTGTGCAGTAAAGAGAGGCAGAGAGGCATCTTCTGGATTTGGGTTGGGAAGTATTCCCATTTTTATTGGACACGTTGGATTTTTTATTTTTATGTTTGCCGCCAACATGTTCAGACAATTTATTACTCGTTTTCTGGTGTAGGTGGGTCTACATTGTAATGTGTCTATGGCTAAGTCAAGGACATGTTTTTACTTGCCATGATTTTTCGTACGTTTCTAGCGCTATGTCAGAGAGACACGTTTTGTTTACCTGCCATGCTGTTTCTTATGGCTGCCATATTTTCTCTCTGCTCCATTGTTTCATTATGTATTGTGGGGTGCACATTTTCTCAGTTAAATTCTGTGTATTGTTTTTTTTCCATGGTTTGTCTAGAGTTTAGTTGGACCACTGTTACAATTACACCACTTTTGTTTTGTGTTGCCACATCGTTGTTCTCTAGCTATACAAACATTGATACACAGTGCATTACTTTACCCTTGGGGTGTTTGTCCAAAGGGTGTAGTTTCTTTGCACACTACGTACGTTTGCTCAGGGCATAGGATAAGTGAGGGGTTCTCACCCATATTTGTTTTTTTTAAGTTGGTCTTGGGTTCAGACCCATATAGGTTACCTGACCACTGTTAAGCTTACTCTCTTTTTAGGTCAGTTTTGGGTCCAGGTTCAGTCTTCTAGTATACGACCACCGCACAGGGTGTATAGTATGGGTTTCAGTCCCATTACCTGTTTCTATGCTGTACAGTTTGGGTTTCGGTCCCATCTCAATGGTGCACAACATTTTTGTCTCTACACGAGGTGTATCATATGAGTACAGTCCCATCTCTTCGGTGCACAACATTTCTTTTTTATCTCCACAGGAGATGTGTCACATAGGTTACAATCCCATCTGTTCAGTGCACAACAAATTACCTCCACTCGAGGTGTATAGTATGGGTCACAGTCCCATCACTGAAGTGCACAATATTGGACCTCTATACAAGGTGTGTCATTCTGGGTATTCTCAACACACAGGGCACAACATTTTTACATTTTACCCTACTGAGGGTGTGTGTTATGGGTTTAAGTCCCTTCACAATAGTGCACAACATTTGAACCTCTACCCGAGGTTGTGCTTGCACAAACTTTGTACGTGTTGTGGCATATCGGTTTTCTCGTCACTAAAGTACACAGTATGCACCCCTTCACCACATGTTTAGTACAATATTACCTTCACACAGGGTGTATTTGGTCTGAATACCAATTGGTGTTTTTCTCAAGTTTAAAATGTTTTGTTTACAGCTTTCAATTGGTATTCAACGTCATGTTTTAATTATATTGAGATTTTCAATTTAATGGGAAGTATGAGTGATTTATTTTAATTGTCTCATTATTTCCTGTTACAGCTCAGTTTTCCTTTTGATATCTCTTATTAGTGTCATCTGTGGATTCGGGATTCTATTCTATGTCAGTTTTTCTCTGTCTTTCTCTTACCGTTGTGTTCTTTTTGTCCATTGGAGGTTTTCCTTTTTCTTCTCTTTGTTAGTGTCTTTTTTTGGTCTGTTGGTCTTTGTGTTGTGCTTTGAATTTTCTATTTTTATACATGCCTGGCCAGCAAGTATGTCTTGAGGTAGTCGTTGGTGTTTTCTCTTTTTGTTCCTGTTGTTGTGTTGGAAAGGAGGATGGTATTCACACCTTTTGCCTTTCTTTTTATCAGTTTTCCTGACCTGTCACTTCTCTGTTTTCCTTATTTATATCTTCGCACTTTCTTTTGTTGTCCTCTTTTCTCATTGGTTTGCAATGTTTCTGATTTACTCTCTGTCTTTCCTCTAACTTGGTTTTCTTTCTGTTTTTATTCATTATTTTTATATATGAAAGGAAAGGGGATATGTAGTGTCCTGACTTTGATGTTATTCATATAAACTCTTGCTCTGCCAGTGGAATGTTCCATGAATGATGTGTTACAGAATGTTGGGAGCCAGAGATGTCATTTGAGCAGGGCTGAGCAGCATGCTGGCTGCTCCTGGTGGGGTATTGTATTGGACTTGACTGGATGACCTGTAACTAACTACAAATAAACATCTGAAGATCCTCTACATGTCTGAACCTCGTTACTGCAAACACCCAGCTGATCCTCTCACTGTCAGAATACCCCACCAGAGCCAACTTCCACAGATGATGAACATTGCCGACTGGATAAAGGCTAACTGCCTAAAGCTCAACATGTACAAGATGGAAGTTCTCTTCTTTGGGAACAACACCTTGCCATGGAATGACGCGTGGTGACCTGCGGAACTCAACCCACCCCCTGCCCCAACAATCCACTCCAGCAACCTCTGCATCATCTTGGACAGCAAGCTATCTATGAAGAAACAGGCAAATGCAGTCTCATTCGTCTGCTTCCACAACCTACACATGCACCACAAGATTTTCATGTGGCTCCCAGTCAACACCAAAAGGACCATCACGCAAGCCCTCCTCATGAGCAAGCTTGACTCACTCTAAGTAAGAATCACCGCACGCTCTCGAAGAGACTAAAGACAATACAAAAAACAGCGGCAAGACTCGTCCTCAACCTCCCTAGACAGACCCACATAATACCCCCACCTCAGGAAGCTACACGATCCAGAAGAGATGCCAGTTCAAGATGCTGACCAATGCATACCAGGCCCTGCGAGAAAAGGCCAACAAACATCAAATAATGCAGGACCTTCCACCGGCCGACCAGACACGTACGATCTGCCTCCCTCTTCCTCGCAGATCTGCTCACCTTGGAACAACCTTCCCCTGTGCCTCAGGACTGCCTCATTGCTCAAGTAATTCAGGAAAGGACTCAAGCCCTGGCTGTTCGAATGCACAGATCCCCACTCAGCAGCTAGCAACCCCAGCACCATAAGACCCTTATGGGTGAGTTGCCATGCTTTAGAACTGTCTGATTGATTGCGTTGATAATTGACTCCTGTGGTGGACTGGTACTTAAAAGATTGAAATCAGAAGGTAAAATCTTTGACCAGGACAAACCTGTTTAGTGTATCCGACCCACACTCAATCACAATCACCGTCAAAATGAGCTTGGGTCTTTATCTAACAAAACCGTTGACTATCATTGGCATAATGTGCTTCTTGGCACAATTTCAACTTAAAAATGTTAAATTGCATATCTCTGGTTTCCCTTATTGGAGTTCTGGTTTTCCTTATTGGAGTTTTGTCATTTTGGCGTCATGGTATTTACTAAATTCTACTCTACTATTTTTCTAATTTGATTTTTAATGTTTGGCACATAGACTTTATTACTCTTTTAGTACTGCATTAATACATGCCTCTAAGTTAAGCTTGTCTGTTCTGTGCCATAGCTGTCGGGGTAGGAGGGTTGAGCTCAGAATTATTTAGTGATATTAGTAGTTCACCCTAACAAGGATTGGGATTAATATTTAAGGTGGGTACTCACCTTCCTCATTTAATACTTCCAATTTCGTACAACTTCTTTCATGGCCATTTCACTGGTGGCATCTGCCTCTCCTTGGGTGTTGTACTTTTAATCTATGCATTTAGAGAAGAAGTGTGTTTTGTGAGGGCCTTCTTCTGCACTAAAGAACTCCACCTCTTCAAAAAGTACGTGATAATGCATCAAGCGCCCCAGTCATATTTATGTGTTAGGAGTGGAGATGAAAGAGCAGTCGCACTCCTATGATCCCAAAAGCATGCTGCAGCACACATAGATGATTGAGCCACCACTTGCACCGGCGCACTATTAATGATTAGGCCACAGGGCGTTTTGAACAGTATGTGCCTTTGAATGCCAAAAGTGCAAATAAAATGCACGAAGGGTTCAACAATGTGTTCTACTGTATTTATTTTCATGAGAACCAAGCAAGTATTTATGTTTCTATGTAACTTGTAGTACATTAAAGTCAGAATTCTATAAATCCTGCTTCTACCGATATTTTATTAAATTACTCTGTTAGGTGCAGCTTGTTCCCTGTGATGTTCCCGAACAGTTTTATTGATTCTATAGTTAGCATTCAAAGTCCAGATTTGCTGAGGTGTTTTGCGGAGCACATGCTATGAGCTTTGAGTTTAGGTTTCACACTGTGACAGGAAATAAGGAAAAATGTAATTTAATATGGCTACATTGTGCAGATAGTTAATACAAGAGTATGCTGTCCATGTAAGAGTGCATTTTAGAAGGCAATCCTTTTATCTTTCTACAACAACGTCTTCCAGTTAGACCATCACTCACTTTGCAGTGGCCACCAATGTGTAGTTATAGTTCAGCCACGCTTTCCATTGAAAATACCTTTGACCTTTGGACAAATTTGCCTCATACTTGCTAATCTACTGATTCATTTAGCTATGTTTAAGCATTCCAGGTTTCATGAAGAATCTGTGTAGCAGTATAACCCACTTTGCATATGTATATTAAATATGATGCCATCATTCTCACACAGGTATTTTCTTTCTTTTATTTGTTTTTTGCACTTTTTGGTCTGCATTGGATTTTCACTCACACTTTCTAATTTGGAGCTTTCAGAGATCCTTTGCCCTTTACAAAACCCACTAGCATGCTGCTGGCTTTTTCACATGGTGAAGGTCATTAATAGATACCCATTTGCGTATTCTCTCACCATCATAACAACATGTATAATGCCTATGTAATAAGCTTTTGCAGCCTTGAAAAAGCCTGGGGGTACAAAACACGTGTCGGCAGCAGTGTTTTGGATTTTTATACCTGTGACATTGTAAAGTAAAAGAAGAATACAAAAACAACCGACGATTGGATTGAATTTTCTTTATGAAACAATCGATTTACTCAAGTCGAGTTGGACTTTTAATTACACAGACCAGTGTGTGCTTTGTTTGCTAGCTTCTTTGTTATCATGAAGAATCCATCTGCAGGAACATATGTTAAGGAGCAGGGTGAAAAGTGTATCACTTCCCATTTTAGCTGCTATAAGAAATTTTGCAGAAAGATAAATCAAAAACCGCTGAATGGATTTACAAAGTAGGCATGAAAGTAGAACTTTACTCAGGAAACGCACTTTATTGAATTTATATAAATATGTCTAGTATGTTTGATATTCATGTTTAAAAAGGGTGACAGGCAGGATTTTAAGTGTTAACACTTTTATATATCTTATCAGTTGAAAAGCAATTTGATAATTTGCTTATATCTTTTGCACTGTTTAACAAATAAGCCTGAAATATTGATATGTAGTATGTCCAGATTACTATGGGTATTTTTGAATTTGTGCGTTCATAAAGGGAGCCTAGTTAAAAGAATGGTGTTTATTTGCGGATAGAATTGACACAGTGTGAGGAGTTTTAAAATGCACTTTCTGCAAAGGAGTATGCTGAATATAGTTATCGTTATAGTTAAGTGTTGAAATGAGATAAAAAAGCAAATGTTTAAAAAGCAAACAAACAGTGACGTTCACCAGCTATAGTTTACTGATCTGTCTTGTATTCCACCTGCACTGCCTAAGGCCTTACATATTACATTACTTATAACATGTTAAATGGCATATCTGATGACATCACTGAGGACATATTAAATGACATCACTAATAACACCAAAGACATACACAGCATAGAAATACAGTGGGCACATATCATAAAAAATAGCATATGTCCGAAGTGTGGTTGTGCATGTTCAAAAGTATATGGTGCACCATTTGTAAAGCACTTAAGTTTTGAGAGCAATTAATGCTCCATTCAAACAAGGTAAAGGGTGAGCTTATGTGATGTGGGTTGCAAAGTCGTTTTTCTACAGAGTATTACTTAATGCCAAAGCCTATTACAAAACATTTCCCTTATAACTTGATTTATGATAGAAAATTGGCCACAAATATACCATGTTGAATTACTTTATGCCCACTAACCCTATTGGACGTTGTCAGATTGACTGGATTATATCAATTATGTCATAAATTGTATCATCATTGATATAATTTAACAAGTTATGAGTGATGTAATATGTGAGGTCATAAGCAGTGCATGGCAGGGGCTCAAGTTATAGTTAGCTCAGTAAACTATAACTAGTGAATTTCAATGTTTTTTGTTTTCTAAATGTTAGTTTTTAGCATGTGACTTTAATTTTACTTTAACCTTTGTTTTTTTAGCGAATATCTAGGGTTATTTTAACATGAGCTAAGATTGTATTTCCATACCTAATTATGATGTCACTTTAATCTTTTTTTTCCAGTAGCTGTTTTTTTTAACGTAAGGGAAGATAATATTACCATACCTAACTATAATGTCTCTTTAACCTTTGTTTTTTTCAGTGCATTTCTGGGTTGTATTGATCATATTCAGCCAACTCCCCTTCTGTGTGCATCCAGGGGTTTGACTGTAGGCCCTGTGGCCAACTCTGCACTGGTTCAAACCCCTGCTGTGCACACACTTCAGTTCCTCAGGCTCTGCTGCCAACCCACCCCATGGGCAGCCAGCCCAACCCTTTGTGACTGGCCAACATGTGTTGCACCCAACCAAACAACCATGTAGAGTTGTTACAGAGCCAGGCCCTGCACCTAACCTTGTGCATGCGGCACCTAACTGCAGTGAGGGGCCACCCCCCTCTCAGTACACAGTCTTTGGTCTTTTTTACCATGCGCAGCAGTGGGTTGTCGATATTTCATTTAATATTTAGTTTTTCATCTTTTTTGACAGTATCGCTGTACTGGTGCCCAAGCTTCATTCCATGATACTTCAGTACCATGAAAGCGAACTTCAGTAAAACTTCACAGTATTGTGGGGGTGAAACTTCTGTGCCTGCTACTACAGGAGTACTGCTGTACGTCACAGGAGGGCTGTGCTGGATTTTGCAGGAGTACACAGTGGTAGCGGCAGCTCAGGAATCATTTTTTTACTTCTGGCCTCCGTGCGCCCCTCTGCAAACCCCCCCCACCAGTGTCTGCGGTATGCATATGCCTACTTATACTATTAAAAAAACATTCTACCAGGACAGAGGACCGAGTCCTAAGTCCAGTGTAGGGTGTGGTAAAAAACATTTTTGTTGCAGCTGACCAATGAAATCATCCAGTACTGCAGGACCTGTATCTTTTCCACAGTACTGAAAAGACCAACGGGAGAAAAGACTCCCTTGGTCAATGAGAGTGGCTTATATTTGAACTTTCGGTACAGCATGATTTCATTCTACATTGGTATACTGTGGTAAGTTTTACGGCATAGCATGATGCCTAACAATAAAAAATTGACAAAACACTATATTATTGGCTAATGAAAGAATTTACAAAATAGAAAGTAGAGGGTGCATTATATAATGCACTACATCACTCTACTGTATGCCACTGCATTGTATGTCACTGCACTATCAGCCACTGCACTGTATACCACTGCACTCTACGCCATTACAGAGCAGAAGCATATCGCAGAATGGTGTAGAATGTTAAGGAATACACCCCTTTACTTGCATCCCTTATTTTTTTTAACTACTGCAGTACTTTTGAGGGAGTATCGCGGTACTTCGAAAACTTTTCTCCTGGTTTGAATTGAGCATGTGTTCTTATATAATGACACTGTTCTTTTAGGATAGGTGTTGCAACTTACTGGTATACCTATTGGGAGGCCATAAGCATTGCATTTGTTTTGAGGGTAATACAAAAGACATGTTTGTTTTCTTAATACCTTTGGTGCCCATTGATGAATGTATTTCGTATTTTTTTGTTGGAAACATGCATGTCTGCTTTAAACAGTGGTATTTCTTACCTTGTATTACTTGAAATATCTATTGCGTATGTTTGCACAAAAATACATTTACTTAAGAAAATACAAGCTAGGAAAGTGACAATAAACAGGGGTGGGGGTCAAAAAGAGGTATTTCCTATTTTAACTTCCATAGGAATTGTTGCTCTGCACTTCAGAAAAAAAGTCTTGAATGGAACTAATCCAAACTTCTCTTGAAATTAGACCTTCACTCTTTTACATGCTTTTGCTTAGTATAGTTTAAATCACTTTAGTAAGATTTGAGAAATTAGTATTCCAGCATTGTTTTGGCTAAGCTTGAAATGGTTACAAATTCTGCGATGTCTTGATGTCATTTTTTAAAACGTGCCTATACATTTAGCACCATTCAATGAATTTACAGGAAATTTGACACATGCTTAGCAAATGTAGCTTACGCTTGTTATATTTTTGAATTTGTGCAATTTTGTCAGAGAGAGGCACAGTTAAAAGAGAGTAAAAAATAGTTCATTTACTAATACCTGTGGTACAATTCCACAAATTCACATGAGATTTGGCAGGCATGCTAGCTCTTCTCATGGTATGGCAAGTGTCTTTCAGGTCCATAAGGTGGGGGAGGTGAAAAGTTAATATGTTAAAGGCGGATCAAAAAATGGTCATAACTGTGGCCCTATTGTATAAATCCACATGGAATTTGGCAAACATTAAGCATGCTTACCAGTAGAGGCTGGCACTGCTCACTGGAGGGGGGTGGGCACGAGGGGTTGCAGGTGGAGGGATTTGCAGTGAGGTTTACAGGGAGAATCACAGGGGTGTCGCGGGATAATAACATGATAGAATAAATAAAATGAAACGTACTTTTCCGCTGGATCCCACGTCTTTTCTGCTCCTGCTCTCCTGCCTTGGACAGGAACAGGAAGCAGGTGGCTAGGCTCCCTTCCCTAAGCCAATCGCAGCGCTGCAATGGCAGCGTTGAGATTGGTCGGGATGGCGCCCAGCCATGGGCTAGTTGGGTGGGCATGTTCTCCATGCAGGCTCCAATGCAGCCTGCGTGGAGAAGGGCAGCGTGCACATGACTGGTTTGGTCGGCCAGAGAGGGCGACCAAACAGCCTTTGCGCACTCAGGAATGGGCTAACTACTCCTCCCCTGCCCCGCTCAAAGAGCAGAGCAGCCACGCCCACAATGCGCAAAGCAAACACAAAATGGTAATAACTAAAAGTTATTACCATTTCAAGTTTTGGCTTTCTTGCACTGCAAGAAAGCAGTGGGGCGAAGCTCCTCTGCTATAGTGGAGGAGCCGCCCCTGATACTTACTGTTCTGTGGCTATGGCATTATTCTTGCAGATCCCTGAAAGGGTGGTGCAAAGTTAAAACTGGGGCAAAAATATTTTCTTATGCTAATAATCTTGCTAATGTTTAACGAAATATCACTCAGTTAAACAGGCTGTTAGAAAGTTAAATCCAGTGCAGGAATCTTAGCTTTCATGCTGATCTGACACTGGAAGGCAGGGGGGGGGGGGGGGGGGGTAAAAATAAAGAGGGGTCAAAATAATTTTCATGTGCCAACAATGTTGAAGCAGTCTTACAAATTTGCACAAAACTTGGCAGGCACCATGCTTAGCTTACTCTTTATGTTTTGAGTATCATGCAAATCCCTCTAAAGGGGACCACTTAAAGAGGGGAGTCAAAAAAGCTGCATTTTGAGTTTTAAGTCCCATTGGAATCTTTACTGTTCTCTACAGAAAAAGCTGAATGGCATTACACCAATTTTGGCATGAAACTAGAAATGTACCTCATGAAATGAACTCCACATAAGTGGAGTTGCTGGGTTTGTTGTAACTTCATTTGATATCTTTCAATACATTGAAAAAGGATTACAAATTAGAGATATCTGGACTGTTAGCCAGCAATCCTTGAACCTGGATTTGCACATTCTCTGCAGATCGGATGCGAGAGTCCATTTCGGGTTCAGGGTCCCAAAGTTGGATAGCAGACATGAAGGCTTTGATTGGGTGGCAGCAGTACAACTTTTTCTGTTGCAACACTATTGCAAGGCAGGCAGGCAGGCGAGCCCTTGTGTTTTGTACAATAAGTGAAGAGCCAGAAGGGGCAGTGAGGATATCTCCTGATCCACTGGCCTATGTCGGGTATATTGGGGTTGGTGCCAAATTGTAAAACCCATTTGTTTAAATAGAAATGGGAATTTGGCCATTGGGTTTTAAGACTCTTGGGCATTGTTAATTAATCTCTGACCATGAGGTTGAGGAGTCCAAAACCTTCTCAGTCAATGGACCCCAGATGAGGGTTCTTAGACCCTTGGTGGTCCACTTTCTAGGGTTTTTAGACATGCATCTAGGTTAACAAGCCCTTCGGGAGGAAGGATTCCCAAACCCAGATTAAGGTTCATCCATCTCAGCTCCTTCGTGCAAAGTTTTTGCTCCAAACTGTCAAGCGAGGGCCATGAAAAAAGAGGGAGGAGCCAAACCTTTAATTTACCATGGTCATTCCCATAGACAGCGTGGGGCTGTCTGCCTGCAGGGGTTTGCCTGCAGGTACTGGCCTGAGGCCAACACCCCGAGTTGCACTGCCTTCTCAGCAGGGGGTTGGCTTAACATATGGTAATAACAAATATATATTTTTAATCCCTAGAAATTCAATGAGAAAAACAAAGGTTAATGTAACATTATAGTTAGATGTAATAAAAAGATCAGTTAAAAAAAATGTTTAAACCTAGAAATTCACTGAAAAAAACAAACGTTAAAATAAGGTTATAGTAAGGTGTGATAAAACAACTTTTTTAGTTAAAAAAGAGTAACGTTAATATTAAGTGTGATAAAAGGATCTTTTTGTTTTTAAAAAAACCTAAGCAATTTGCATAAAGGACGTAAAGGAACATCAAAATGCCTATGGTGAGCCTGCACCACCATTGTAGGCATTACTCTGCCTCCGATGAACTGACGGATCTGTGGCGTTCGATCTTTCAGACTGCCACACACCCACTGCCATCCAAATGTGGCGGGCGGTGAAGTTGTTGAAAATGGCGGGGGATCGCCACCGACAGCCTGTCGGTGGCGGTCTCCCCGCCATTGTAATCAGGCCCTATTCCTCGAGTCCTGAAGTATCTGACAGCAACTTTTTTCTCATGTTGCTGGCTGCCAACCACTGCACTTGCTCCCGTGGGAGTCTGACTCCCGCAGGAGTGAGATGGCCCAAGGGAAATAAAGCTCCCTGGGCCAATCAGAATGCTCTATTCTTAAATTGGCGCTTCTGCAAGATCCTCTGGAGAGTCTCTAGACTCCTACGGGCCTATCTGCCCAGATATACACCTATTTGTCAACCTTAATTTCTGAAAAATACTGAACAGATTTACATCACAAAAAAACACAATCTGCAGACTAAGATCTGGCTCCCAGCCAATTATGATGTAATTCCATTCAGTTTATGCTGTAGCCTTGTCTACAGAAATCTATGGAAAATGCCTGAGGATTTTTCATTTTAGGGTCCCCCTTTTTTCTTGGCCCCTGCTTGACGGATAAACCTGAAACTTTTGATGCACATACTGCTCAAAAAGTAGAACCTTTTAGGAAAGTTTCATGGATATTCATCATGTGGTGTTAAAGTTATTAGCAACACAAAGACACTTTTCCTGTTGAATAGTTGACCGAACTGTAATTAACTAGTGGCGACTGCCACTAGGTCATAGATAGATACTGAAAAAAATGCTATGCTCCTGACCTCATCCTTAATGGGCCAGATGCAATTAAGTGCCATATTAATACCTATATAGCTATAAATATATATATCTGTTTATAGATATATAGTATTTGCTCCAATTTTTCCTCTGGTACTTAGATGCATTATGGGCAACTTTTTTATTGAGATACACATAGGGAGACAGATAGATAGATAGATAGATAGATAGCTAGATAGATAGATAGATAGATAGATAGATAGATAGATAAATGAAACATATTTGTAATATGGGGTGTTGGTGATATCATGAACGGTGATGCCTGATTCCTCCAGATTCTTGAGATGGCAATATATGGCCATATTACACATCATTAATTTGTTATAACACATCTTTATATAGTAGTAATTAGCTTGTGAAGTCATTTTTAGGCAGGGGAGGCTCACTGGAAATATGGGATTATACTGCTTAGTTGCAAGCCATAAAAAGATTCGAAAAATACTTAATTATGTTGCTAATGATGCCACATTTTATTTCCAAAAAGTATCCTTTGCTTTGTTTAAAAATACATTCTGAAGGCAGGCACTGTTAAAGCCATTCTATGTGAGGTGCAGCTAACAATGGGAACTGATTGAAATTACAATCTTTCGGTTTTTTTTTTACTTTCATGACCACACTGTTGATAAAACAGTGGATAATGAACATGGTCAACGGAATTACAAGATTCTATCTCAATATTGTTTAATGTATAAATATGAACTTACTGCACTGATTGAAATTATTTTAATGTAGATTTACCTTTCATGAATAGACTGTAGAAAGAACGATTGAAAATGAATAAGGCCCATGTAATTATGAGATTCTTTCTTCGTAGGGTTTACTGCATAATTATGTATATACTACACTTGCCACAGAATCTGGAGCATAATTTGAACATTTCAACAACAAAAAAACTTTCAGTTTAAATAGACCAAAGTTAGTTAGTTAGTTATTTCATTTATAATGCGCAACAGCTACCCACATTAGGGTTTCCCGGCGCAAGGTACGGAGATGTCGTAGGTTTACAGATGGTTGTGATGTTTATTTATTGAAAAGCCAGGTTTTCAGAGCTTTTCGGAATTTTGCATAGTTTGGTTCGTTTCGAAGGGTTTTGGGCATTGAATTCCATGTTGTGGGTCCTAGGTGGAAAAAAGCTTTGCCCCCATCCTAACTCGCTTGACTTTCGGTACGACGAATCTCCCGTGGGTGGCGGAGCGGAGATTGCGAGAAGGTAGGTATGGATTGACGAGGTGTTGAAGATAACGAGGAGCACAATTGTTCTTTATTTTGTGCATGAAGCTCAGGGCTTTAAATTTGATTCTGATCTCTATTTTGAGCCAATGTAGTTTGCGTCTGTGAATTGTGATAGAGGAAGTTCTTGGGACTTTACTCAGGAGTCTGATTGCAGCGTTTTGTACTAATTGCAGTCTATGGATGACAGATTTATTTGCTCCTAGGTATAGGCTGTTTCCATAGTCCAGTCTAGATGTTATTAGCGCATTGACTACTGTTTTCTGGTAGACTCAGGTAGCATCCGGCAGATTTTTTTTAACCATTTGATAATGGTGAAGCAGGTAGCTGCAACTTTGGTGGATTGTGGGCGCATACTGAGTGTATAGTCTATTAAAAAACCTAGATTTTTAACTTGGGATGCTGGAGTGGGAGGCGACCCATTTCAGGGGGCCAATGTGAGGGGTTCCACAATGCCTTTTCTTTTCCTAGAACTAAGACCTCCGTTTTTTCGCCGTTAAGCTTAAGGAAATTTTGCTGCATCCAGCGAGCTATGTGGTGAGACCAGTTTTGAGGTTTGAGGGGACGTTGTTGTTGTGAGAGGAAAGTGAAAAGATGATTTGAGAGTCATCGGCGTATGAGAAAAGAGAGTCCTGACTTTTCTGCGACTTCTGCCAGAGGGGTGACATATAGATTGAACAGTAGGGGGATCAGGATAGAGCCCTGAGGAACTCCATGGTTGAAAGAAAATGTTTCTGAGCAGACAGAGTGTGAAAAGACTTGAAAGGTGTGTTGATCAAGGAAAGAAGTGAGCCAATGGAGAGCTGAGTCCCTTATACCTAGAGAGTGTAGTGTGTTTAAGAGGACTTCATGGGATATGGTATCAAAAGCGGGGCTCAAGTCTAACAAAATGAGCACTACAGTGTTTCCGTTGTCTAGATGTTTCTGTATCGTTTCAGTGACTCCTAATAGAGTGGTCTCGGTCGAGAAGCCAGCTCTGAAACCCGACTGGGAAGGGTGAAGTAGATTGTGTGTTGTTGTGAAATGGTTAGGATGTTTATGTATGTGTCTTTCAAGAATCTTCGAGAAGATGGGGAGTAATGATATAGAGCGGTAATTGCTCGGTTCTTCGGGGTCTGCGTTGGCTTTTTTCAGGAGTGGGTGAATCATAGCATGTTTCCACTCAGGAGGGATGGACGAATCCTGCAGGGAGGTGTTCAGTAGGTTGGTGATGACTGATTGTGAGGGGGCATTTAACTGTTTCAGTATTGATGTAGGGAGGGGATCTTTAGGGGCTCCTGATTTGATGTTTTTCAGGTGTGTTGTTAGACCTTCGGCTGTGAGAGCGGGCCAGTTTGTCAAGGTGTGTTTTAGAGGTGTTGTTTTTCCCACAGGGTTATTAGAGGAGCTGTTGTTAGGTGGCATGCTAGTGAGCTGTATGTGGACAGGGTCGGCTGCCAGGGTGGTATTGACCTGATTTAGTACTATGTCTTGATATATTTTATCAACTTTGTGTACAAAGAAAGATGCAAGGTTATCGCATTTTTGTTTGGTTAGTGCAGGTGCTGGTGCCAGTGTTTTGGATCCTGCCAGTACTTTGACCATGTTGAAAAGAGTTTTTGAGCAGTTAGTAGCTTCCGTTATTGTATTGAAGACATATTCTGCTCTAGCTAGCTTGCAGAGTTTGTGGTAATTGTTTAGAACAGACTTATAAGCAATTTTTGACTCAGTGGTGTAGTTTTTTCTCCACTTTCTTTCTAAGTTTTTGCAGTGTGATTTTTCTGTTTTTAATGTTTTTGTGAACCATGGGGCTCGGGGACATATGAGGCTTATTTTTTTGTTTGTCATAGGTAGACAAGTATCTATGGCCTTGGTTAGCCAGTTTTCTATTACTGAGGAGAATTGTTTGATTTGATCTGTTGTGATGGGAATATGAGCGTCCAGACAGGAGTTTAATTTGTCGATATCAAGATTTTTCCAGTTCCTGCTTTTTGAAATAGGCATATTAGGTGTAAGGGATAGATTTGCTGGAATGGTTAGGTCGAAATTAATTAGATAGCGATCGGACCAACTTGTGGGTATGGCTGGGTGGCAGACTATCTCATTGAGACTGGAGAAGATTGGATCGAGAAGATGGCCCGCCTTATGAGTGGGACCCAAATTTTGGAGTTCATGGTTTAGGGAGGAAAGATCCGCAAGTAGATTGGCATTGATGTTATCAGATCCATTTTCTAGGTGGAGATTCAGATCTCCAAGAAGGGAAAAATTGGCGGTATTTAGGATTAGTGGGGTTATGAGTTCAAGGAAGGACGAAGTCCAAGGGATGGGGAGGAGGGGGGGCGATAGGCCAAGACGCCAGAAAAGGTGAAATTGCGGGATAAGTGTAATTTGAAGAAGGCGGCCTCGCAGTGAGTGGACTGCAGGTTTTCGAAGTCGCATTTAAAATGGTTTTTGAAGATAATTGCTATCCCTCCACCAGGTTTTACGTTTCTATCTCTTCTTACTATGGCATAATTCTCTGGCAAAGCTGCCGCAATGTCAGGCCCAGAGCTGTCATGAAGCCATGTCTCTGTAAGGAACATTGCATATGGTCTATCATTTATTAGTAAATCAAAGATATCTGATTTATGTTTTCATAAAGAGCGGCAAT
This sequence comes from Lissotriton vulgaris, assembly GCF_964263255.1. Lineage (NCBI taxonomy): Eukaryota > Metazoa > Chordata > Amphibia > Caudata > Salamandridae > Lissotriton > Lissotriton vulgaris. Next base: position 441,536,604 of record NC_141685.1, on the reverse strand, counting down.
TTATGCTGATGAAGGAAAAGGAGTTTTTATCTGCACTCAGTGGATTGGGGTTTGGTGCGTGGGTTGAGATTTTTTGTTTGGAAGTGAGCTTGAAGTCACAGTTATCGCAGGGTTTGTCTTTTTCTGGTGGTATATTTTTTGAACAAAGTGAATGTGGGGGTGGACGAAGTCTCTTAAGTTGGTTGGCTGAATAAACAGTCCTTTTAGTTTGGGACTTTGTGCTTGATGTCACTGCGGGGGGATTGTTTGGGTGAGTTTGAGCAGAGACAGGGTTTTTGACCCTAGGCCCGGGCCAGGCGCAGACGGGCTTGCCTTCGGCGTGCCCGCGGCGCGCGTCCGCTGCGCATCGTGACCATCAGTAGTATTTGTAGTTTTTTGTGCAGCTAGACTGCTAACCTGGAGCGGGTGTTACCAGTACTTCCGGTATGACGTTACACGTTCCCTCAACTGGAAGAATCCGTGGTGGACCGGGCAACTAACGCTGCTACCGTCAGGAAAGTTTGCTTTGCTTTGGTTTTCCGAGTACAGTGTATACAAATAATTTGTGAAAGTAAAAGATTGCGCTGTTATTAAAAACAATTGCGGTTCAAACAATATAGTTTTTAAAGCGTTTTAGCGCCGTCAGGTGGAGATGATACCCCTAAATAGGTGCTTACTTTGCTGTGGTCGAAACAACTCTGTTAACTCCTTTTTTCGCTGAATACAAAGTATTGCTATTACTGAATGTGATGCATAATATGCCATTTATGAGTACATAGTTCACCCTGCCACATCATTTGGTCCTCCTTTGATGCATAATCCTAATGGCCCTGACAATGGTAATGCTCTGCAGGGTGATTTAGGGGGCCGTCATTATGATCATGAAGCCCATATATCTCAAGGACCAATTAAATATTTTTCATCTTTCATGGGTCCGTGTGAAAATTAGGTGTTTATACCACTGCAAATCTATATATACACACTGAAACAAAGATTAAAGGGGTGTTAAAGGAAATTATAGCCAGGTGAAAATGTCAGTTAAACCATACCTTTTTAAAAAACCAAACCACTGAAAATCACCAGTTACAGTTATGTCAAGTAACTAAAACTCGTGCCCTTTGGTAATTATAGCTTACGCCTCTGCCAAGCGGAGTTTTGTCATCAAATATCTCATTACAGATGGTGGCTGCAACCAACCACAAGGCGGCTCTGCATTCCAGCTGAAGAGAATAGAGCTCCAGCGAGGAGTGCTTTAAAAGAATATAGTAAGCTTTCCTTGGGTCAGAGATTTAATGACCTAGAAGACTTAGTGTATTTTTTTATTTTGTTGGGGGACTGCAGCACTACCTGCATCCTCCCCACAAAAGCGAATTTCCTGGGGGAGTGGGGAGTGTATGTAAAGTACACAATGCAATATTTAATAATAGTATTACTATAAAAAAAATTATAATGTTATAATTTAAATAAAATCAGCATGTCTGTAAGCCATTCTTTTAACATTATTTTTATAATAGCATTTGGGTTGGAAAATGTTAAAAAGAAAAACTCAAACATGTTTTTTTTTTTTAATAAAACCCAAACATATCTCTAAGTTCCTTTAAAAATGTTTTAACCCACAGCATGCAATAATATAGAATAGCCACAAGTGTGCTGTGCACACCAGCTGAACAGATAGGGCCCCATCTCAGAATGCCTTAAAAATAATATGGTACTTTCTCCTGGGGTCATGGATTTAATGACCCAAGAGGCTTACTGTTTTTTAAGTTGTTTGGGGGTAGCAACACTTTCTGCAGCACATCAAAACATAAACAAATGCATTGTGGTGTCCCTATCCTTTCTAGGAGCACAGCCAAGTTGAAAAAATATGTTATTAGCCCTTTCAGGGCATCATAAGGGACTTCTTGTAAGGAGCAGTGAATACTAAATGAGCTGCACCTTGGTACAGTATCATGGCACTGAACAGGTATGAGTCTAAGCACACCTTGGGCCTAGTGGAACTACTCAAAAAGCCAGGTCTTCAGCTTCTTGCAGAATTCAAAAAGTGAGGAGGAGGCTATTTGTAGCGGCAGGCCTTTTCATGCTTCATCAGCTATATAGGAGAGGCTAGATCACCAGTTCCAATGCTAACCCCAGGGCCTTTAGAGACTCGGGGAGGGGCGAAGCACACCCCCTTCACTTTTGGAAATAGTTTCCAGAGGGATGGGGGGGTAGGATCCACAGGGCCTTACAAGGCTCCGGGGGCTGTGCGCCCCTTCTCTTTTAAATAGTTTCAGCCCCTGGGGATTGGCACCCCAGGGTCTTTGTAGGCTCGAGGCAGGGAACTCTGGCCTCTCCACTTTGATTTAACCACAGCCCTGGGGAATGGGTTCCCCGGGTAGTCCTAGATGCTTGGGGAGAGGGGCCACATGCCCACTTCCCTAAATATATATATGTGTTGCCCCTCTGGACCTTAGCTCAAAACAGGCTTTTTTCTTAACTTTGCCATGGATTCAGATTCACCATAAATTTGAGGCAAACAAATAAAAATAAACTTTTAAAACATTTTTTCTGGGACTTGGAACTAAGGGTTAGTAGTTGTGTTGACACTGTGATTGGCAGCTGTTGGGGCAATGGGTGGTGCAAGGTAAGGCAGCCATCTGATAAAGGCCCAGGCACTTATTTTTCCACAAATTAAACACTGCAACATCTTGAGATCCGTCAGCTCCGCGGATCCTCTGTGGCACACAATATCAACACATTTTGAGGCTTAATTTTTAAATAACTACTTGAACAGATTTACACCAAATCAGGAAAAGTGCACTTTCCGAACCTAGATCTAGCTTTCTGCCAAATGTGGTGTAAATCCTGTCAGCCGTTTGGGCCGTAGCTGTGTCTAAATGTCCTATGGAAAAGTAAATAGGGAGAATGTGTTTTGGAACTCCTTCATTCGGGAAGGAGTTCTGCTGTACATACCTATGCGTCAGCCAGAGACGCACTACAGAGCACCCCCGCCTCACTCTGGGCTTGGACTTCACTGGCTTGAACTGCTGCAGTTCTTCGTGTCGCCAAAGTTGTTTGGACGGTCCTAAGTCCGCCTTGGAGCCCGGGAAGAAATTTGGTAGTTGCAAGGTCATCCAAACCTCGCGCTGGGCAGCGTGCATTGTCACTGCAGTCCCTGCCGCATGTATCCCTGGACTCTGTGGCTGAAGCGGTACAGGGGAGCTGAGGAGGCGCTTTTCTAGTGGACTGCAAAACTGATTTAACAAATCATAACATTTAGATTTTTTATTTTGAGGGCACACTTTGCTTCCCGCACGCACGCACAAGGATTAAATCATTACTTCATCCCCCCAGCAACACCTCCAGGAACCTATCACTGGGGACTCTGGGACTTGTAGTTTCCCCTTACCAACTGGGTGCTACACAGGTGTGCTGCCTTAAGATTTAAGGGGCGGTGCGGACTTGTAACTACAGGTTTAAAAGGGGCGGGACCTAAGAGCAGAGTGTTGCATCTCTCGAGGAGGCTTTGGGCGCTGACGAAGGCTATCATCTGCCAGAAATGCATCCGCCACTTACCGCAAAATAAAAGCCTCCAACTGTTTCCCCTTGGGTCTCTGCTCTTTTTCTTCTGGAAGGAGTTCTGCTGTGTATATATATATATATATATATATATATATATATATATATATATATATACATACATACATACATATATATATATTTATATATATATATATATATATATATATATATATATATATATATATATAAAAGGTACACAGATAGCACAAGAGTTTGAGTCCATGTTGAACAGCAATGACCTCAATCTCAAATTTACGAGCCAAATGAGTAGAACCACTCTTGAGTTTCTAGATGTCAGCCTGACGATTAAGGAGGGGGTGCTTGTCAGTTCACTATTTCGAAAGAAAACAGCAGGAAATAGCCTCCTTAGTGCAAATAGCTGCCACCCAGCCTCACTGATACACAGCATACCATTTGGGGAGCTGATTAGGGCTAAAAGAAATTGCAGCACAGTAGAAGGTTTTGAAAAAGAAAAAGGAATAATGATGAAAAGGTTCCTGGACAGGGGTTACTCAAAGAAAATGATCAAAAAGGCAGAACAAAAAGTAGGTCTACTGGACAGGCAAAATCTCTTAATACCAAAAAAAGATGAAGATGAAGAAACGATCAGATTCATCACCACATATAACTGCCAATCTTGGGAGGTTAGACGTGGGTTGAAGAAATATTGGGAGATCCTGAGATTAGACAAAGATCTAGAAAAAGTTATTAATGCTACTCCATCAGTCACCTACAAAAAAGCAAGGTCTCTGAAAGACATGCTGAGTACAACGTTGATCAAAAATCAACCCAAACCAAATGCAATACAAGGATTTTTTCCTTGTAAAAAGTGCAAAGCTTGTAAAACTAGCAGAAACTGCAAATCAATAAAGCTTTCCCCTGACCAAGTTGAACACACCATTGTTAAGCATCTTAGCTGTTTCACTGAATATGCCATATATGCATTGCAGTGCCCGTGCAAAAAAACTTATATTGGATGTACAACGAAACAGGCAAAACTCAGGGTCTTAGAACACCTAAGGGCCATAAAAAACCTGAATCAGCAGTACCCGGTAGCACGACATTTTGCCCTAGAACATGAACAAAACCCCAATTTGCTCACATTTGCTGTAATTGATTGTGTAGAAAATAAGGAGAGGGGTGGCAACAGATGGCTTGACTTAAGAAAACTTGAGTCCAAATACATAATTAAGTACAACACCATCCAACCGGGGGGTCATAACCTTGGAGAAGAGTTAGCAATTCATTTGTATGATTGAATGTAACAATATCCCTCAAACTATGGACTGATGTTGCACACTATGCCTGCGTTCAGTACACATGACTGTGCGTTTTAATTGAAAATAGCAGTTTGTCACCACCTGCTGAGGATATATGCTAACTTTTAATATAGTTATTTGTTTTGCACAGTATATATCACAAAATTGAATATATTTTTTTGAAGACAGAGACACTAATATATACACATTATCCCTTTGTTACAGATTATGGCTGCCTGCCCACTAGGGCTTGATGAAGAATGTGTTAAACATGACCTGCTCGTGAATTCACACTGTTTATGCCCACTGGGGCGCTATAGACTTTGTCACAATTATGGACTATGGTCAAAAATCGCCTGATTGTAATTTGTTGTGTTATTTACACATTATTCGTTGATGTCAGGTTGACAAAAATATTTGCAGGACATTCATTTGAATTGTAACGTATTCACATATTTGTGAAGTATAACCATTTGGGTTGGAATGCATGACGATATTTAAATGCATTTCCAGGACATTCAGTTAAACATTTAAAACAAAACATCTCTCAAATGCTAAATATTTACCAGGCATTCAATGTAACAAAATGTAAATGTGGCAGTAACAAAGTATCGACGTTAGTCTGTCTTCATGTTAATTACCACGTGATATGTGCAATTGTTAACGTGTCACTTTAAAAGTTTGGCGTTGTGAATGACACTCCACCCGTGAGCAAGAGGTAGGCGTACCTCGAAACGCGTAGGGTTGTTTTTTCATGCCAAAATAAATCTTTGAGCACTCGAACATAAATTGGGCTTCGACTCTGGTTTTTCCTGCTAGGACTGTGTAACCAGGATTTGGACATATATATATATATATATATATATGTAATAAGTTAGTACAGTTGAGCGGGTATGACATTTCTTTATAAAAGGCAGAAGGGTGTGTTAGAAGTTGCGTATGATGAAGTAATTAGAGAACGGTTTCTATGCAGGGATGGTAGAATCCTACGTGTATATATATATATATATATATATATATATATATATATATATATATATATATATATATATATATATATATAATTCATATATATAAATATATTTGTTCAAACCAAACACTATATATATATATATATATATATATATATATGTATATCCTACGTATTATATATTTATATATAAATATATTTGTTCAAACCAAACACTATATATATATATATATATATATATATACTACTATAATAAAGCAGAAACTTTCAGGTTTTGAGGAGGGTAAACTCGGGAACCACTGCGCCAATCTACACACCCGATACACCGTTGAAATCGGCAGGGTGTGTAGATGGTTATAGGCTACATAAATTAAAAAAATAAACGCTATTTAAAATTTTAGATTAAAAAAAAAGTAGTCCCTCAAAAGTAGCGCCGGCCGCGTCGTGCGTGGTCACGTTAGGAGCACGGGGAGGAGCGGCGGACATGGCGCGGGGGAGGAGCGGTGACATCAGGAGCAGAGGACCGGCGGCGGAGGAGGAGCGGCGGACATGGCGCAAGGGAGGAGCGGTGGTGCGAGCGGACAGGCGGGAGCAGCGCCGGTGGAGGTAAGGTCACTCATGTAGGGGCAGGCGGGGGTCGGGGCAGGCGGGCCGGACGGGGGATGGGACGGGCGGGCGGCGAAAAGACAAACGGTGCGTTACAGGTGGAAAAAGTGACGTGTAGCCACAGGGGTTTTAGATGGAGGAGCGCCGGCGGAGGTAAGGGGACCCCAAGTCCATTGAGAAGTGGTTCGGGTCGGGGAAGGCGGGGGACGGGCCGGGTGGGGGCCCGGCATAATGGACAATGTAGGGGCGGGCGGGGGTCGGGGAAGCTGCCTGTTGCTCCCGGACAAGGTCGGGACGGGCTGCTAGTATATATATATAGTGTTTGGTTTGAACAAATATATTTATATATAATACGTAGGATATACATATATATATAGTGTTTGGTTTGAACAAATATATTTATATATAATACGTAGGATTTTACCATCCCTGTATAGAAACCGGTCTCTGATTACTTCATCATACACAACTTGTGACACACCCTTCTGCCTTTTATAAAGGCATGGCATACCCGCTCAACTGTACTAACTTATTACAGTTGAGTTCTTACGTCAGAATGGCCACTGCTTGAGTCAGCAGCTAAGGGAAAAGACAGGTCTGGTCACGCAGTATGATTATAGCAGCTGTGTAAAGAACAAAAACGAAATGTGGCTTAACTTTCTTCTACACTGTTTAGCTGTACAGTGACAAGCAGAAAGGAGAGATTTATGTTAACATGTTTCTTTTTTTCATTCCTTAAGTAATTATAGAAAAAGTTGATCTTTCTGGATGTTTCCACACATTCTGAACTACTGCGCCTTTAAAAAAAAACAGACTACTAAATGGATTCTTATATTCTTCTGCAACAAATATCTAACAGCTTTTGGTTTTTCATTTTACATTAGAGATTTCAATTTATTTTTCATGTTTGCAAACATTTGCTCTTTCATATGAAAGTGCTACGCACTAAGGATTTAAGAGATTTGTGAGAAAGATGATGGTCTGCCATTGAATTATAAGAAATAAAGTACCTCCAGCCATATCGAAGGATATAGAAACTTACCTCGGAGTTCCATAACCTTTATAATGGAACTTGGCCTTCAGCCTCGGACCTCTATATGTTCATGGAACTCCTCCGTGACTCGCAATATCCTTATAACGTATGGCAGTTGGTACTTTATCATTTATATAAATATGTTGGCTACATACCTGTAATTTGTGTCCAATTTTTCCTAGGATTCCATACCTGTAATATGGGCCAGCTTTTCGATTGAGATATGAATAGGGTGACATATTAGTGATAGATAGATGGTTGGATGGATGAATAGATAAATAGAAAGATAGATAGATTTGAATATGAAAATTCCCCATTGGCCAATGCTGTTTCTCCAATCATTCATTTCATAGTCAGTAAAGTCTCTATTTATATTCTCTGTACACCACACCATTCTTGACGATTTACAGTTCTGTTAAATGTTTATTTGTTTAAGAAAAAAAAGAGAGACATATTTAGGTGGCAGTAATTTACCACATAATTGATTATACTTAAGGAAAATTCTAAGTGTTCTCTAAGTTTTTGAGATTGGAAAAACACCAAGGCCCCCATTAGGATGAAAGGCGGACTTTTTCTGCCCGCCATCCCATCGGAAAAAGAGACCGCCTGCCATAAAGGCGGGGGTCCCGTGGGGGGTATTAGGATGTGCCCGCCACAGTGGCGGGCACATCCTGCATTTTTAGCATTGTGGCGGGCGGTGCTCTCTGCACCGCCCGCCACAATGCTAAAATTGTATTTGCATAGACAAAGCGGCAGGCACCGCGCTGTGCCTGCCGCTTTGTTTATGCAAATGCAGGGGGTACCACAGGTACCCCCCCCGTGTGCACCCGCACCTCTCCTTCACTGCCGCGGAAAGGCATCTCACCAGGCCCATCATAATATGGCTGGCGGTATCTAACAGACACCACCACCATATTAAACCTTTTCCACCCCGGTCGCAAGGCGACTGGGGCCGAAAAGCGGCTAAGCATCCTAATAAAGGCGGGGGGAATTTAGGTGCGGATGGCGGGCGGATTGCCCCCATCAGGCTGGCGGTGGCTACCGCCAGCCTGGAGGGGGCAATCCGCCAGCCATCCTAATGGGCCCCCAAGTTCCATTCTTCTGCACACTTAGGGTGTGATTAGGATGGCAGGCGGACTTCAGTCCGTCCGCCACCTTAGCAGTAACGGGACCACGCGCCTGCCATGTTGAAGCCCTGCCACCCTAATTATGATGGGACCGCCACTGCGGCGGTCGCATCAGGCATTTTAACATTGCCACGGGTATTGCTGGCAGCAGCACCCGCCACAATGGTAAAATGCCATGTTTTGCATTGCCATGCACAACGTGGCAGGCATTGCGCGGTGTCCGCCACCTTGTGCATGGCAATGTAGGGGGTACCATAGGTAATGTAGATGGGTACCAAGTGCAGCACCCCCCGGGGGCCCGCAACGGGCCCCCAAATCAAATCCCTGCCAGCCTTTGCCTGGCAGCACCGCTGCCATGAAAAGGCCTTCAATGCCATGCATTTTAATATGGATAGCGGTGCCTGCCACCATATATGTGCCCCAGCTCCGTCTGGCCAATGGAAAAGCGGCGGACGGACATTCTGTCTGACGCGTTACCCACTGCCATTGTAATCTGGCAGTGGGTAAATCAGGTTACGATGGTGGCGGATCGCCATACCGATGGCGATCTGCCCGTCATCATAATCAGCCCCTTAGTTTTTGGGGGAGGAATGAGAGTGTGTGAATGAAAGCCTTCCAATCACGGGAAAATCCATGAAGATAATGAATGAATGCATGAGCCACTTACATGGCAAAGCCCTACATGCTGAGTCACTTCGTGGTACCTGCTGACTGAGAGGACGTGTACAGCACATGCTCAGATGACATGACTTTTCCCCCCAAGGTGGCATGGTTAGGCTGTACTGAAATAGCACACACATATGTGGGCTGCTCGCCTTCTCCGGGCTTAGGATCATATAAACATTTTAGGGGATGTGGGATTTAAATTTGTCAGTGGTTTTGATAGGATTCTGTAAACAGGTCTGTGGCACTAAACTGCAGTTTGTTGGTGGTAAAAGCGGTCCACATTATTTGAATTTAGCCTTTATTAAATTGTGCATAGCTGGATTTTAGCTACAGGTTGCATCGCATTGTTGCCAGTGTTTTTTCAATAAATTACAATTTTAACAACAAACTCAAATACCACAGGCTGTTCTTACCATCAACAAATTCAAATACACCCAACACAAATCCGTTACCTTGTTCTGCCCAATACTGCCAATCTATTCAAATATCCCTGACATAAAATCGTTCATGTAATCTCACTTCTAAGGACTTTCCACAATTGTTCTGGCCAAAGCATTATTTGATAAGTGAATGTACACAATGAATCAAATATAGATATAGTTTTACTTTGTGTAGGCCTACCTGGAGGGAATAGAAATGGTTTCCGGATTATGCAATGAAATACGTTCAGGTTAAAATATCACAACCCAAATGAAACACCTTTTAGGACTTTACAGTCCTGAACCGATTTTGCAATGACCAGATGAACACTTGGAGCAAATAATGTTTTTGCACTGGATGCTGGTGCAAATGTCCCTATAGAATCATGCGTGCAAGTCAAAATTACCAGAAACTAGTGCAAAATTGCCTGAAACGGGTACAGTACAGGTCTGGCCACCAGGCCTTGGTTTAAAAACCTGTACTAACCTCAACTCTAAATACTAATTTTCACTCTAATTATGTACTTGCACTATCCGAATTACTGATTTGTTTAGTATAGTTTACAACATTTAAATAACTATTCAGAGACTTATGCCCCTATACATATTAGAACTGCTAACCACCAGGACAAACTTTTAAATACATCTGATATAAATATTTGCATAATGAAAATTATGTTCGAATTATGTTTTAATCAGTTTGTTTGAAGGGCACTCTTCAAGGTGTTTTGCTAACATTAACACCTACCTTACACAACAGCTACTCTGACAACGGTGGTGTTTGGGCTGCTGTGCTGGAAGTTGTTGTGGTATACAAATAAAAACTGACATGAAAGGTGCCATGCCCCGTCCCAGAAAACACAGCCATTTAGAGTACTTGCTATGTGTAGTTATTTCTCTGTGTCTCTCAACCCTATTAGTCGCGCTCTGTAAAAGTTGATTTGTTTATTTTTCTACATGTCATGACCCAAAAAGGGTGCCTCTTGAAACAGTCGACATTTAAGAAGAACTATGCTTTTCATTATGCACAGCGCTTTGGACATGATCTGTAGGCGGGAAAAGCATAACTTCGCGGTGTGTATGTGCAGCTTTACAGCTTTTATACACCAGACCTTATGTATCAACGTATTAATTATTAGAATATATAACTTAATTACGCGTGTGCACAACTTAAGTACGTACAAATGTGTATACATATGCTACACCTTAATATAAATTAGAACCCGTTAATGCATGCACTCTCTTATCTGTGTACGCAACACAAATGTCCATTCACGACTTTCGTCGGTGTTCAAACTTCTTTATAAGTGCGCACGCCATGCACAACTTTATTATCCACATGCACAACGCAGAATTTCATGCTTTAGTAGGTGCAGAACTGAAATATATTTCGCAACTTTTAGGATATTTTTGCAACACTTCGTATTTGTTTCAGTAACCTCGTTGAGCGTACGTGAAATGCAACTCTACAGACACTGCTACACCTCTCACAATACGAGTGTTATTTGCAGGTTTCCAGTATTCTAACATGTATGCTCAGCACGAAATAAGTCAAAGTATACATTTTTAAAAAACGTATTTATTTTAAATGTTTTTTTCTGATCAATCTAGCACGGGTTCAATACATCTCTTTAAAGACATATTTGTACTGGTTTTCAAAAAACAGCCGGATGTAAACCGGTCAAATGATAAATAAACCTAATATTCAAAATATCAGATACACTGGTTTCTTTACGCGCGAGAGTTAAAATGAAAGCGCATCTCTTCTTTAAGATACACGTGGATAAGCGAGGAAAACTTGCCGAAGAGTTTTAGCCCTCCCCACCCCCTTCCCAACAGTCCACTCTCCCCTTCCGGGCCCCATCAAGCAGCGCTAATAGAAAATACAGTTACAGTATTTCTTCTAAGAGTCGAGAGTGCCCCAGCCTCGTGCCCCTGTCTTTCACCACAGAAGAAAGTTTGAGGCAACACATGTAATACAACTTTGCTCGAAGTTCGGATCGAAGGGTGCTTGGCTTTCGAAGGCAGTCCGATTACAAATGTAGCCACTGTTTACAGAGGTTTCCACATTTATGAGTTAGGATCCCTCTATTAGTCACAAAAAGCTCGCCTGGTCTCCCTTTTTTAGTTTTTATTTCCATATAATAAGTGCCTTTAGTTTAACATGTTGGGAAAACGTTGCACTTATAGTGCGCATTTCCCTCCCGGGCTGCTTGGGTGTGCTTTAATGGACTAAAATCTTATAAAACGTTTTTTCAAGAGATTACAAACGCAACCAGCGCCTACAGAATTATCATCCACGCTGGCATAGGCTCAATCCGATGGCCTCTTTTTTATGTATCTCGATTCTTTATTAGTTTTTCTTTTTTTTTTTTTAAATAAGACAAATATTGACCAGTAGTCAAATAGCATCGCAGAAATGTAACTCACTAATTATACATAAAAGTAACTTGTGGTAGCCTCTCTAAATGGGGAACTTTCGCAGCAGGAAGTGGCTGCATTTTAATGTGCTCATTTGCTTGAATTGTACACCTAAAAGTGTTTTGTTTTTATGCAAACTGTGTTACTCAAGATTAGAGAACACTGTTACGGATGTTCCTTCCGGCCCTTCTTTCCTTCAAAAGGCGGATTAAACGAGCCCCGCAGAACCCCTAAAGCCTCATTTCAGGACTAGAAGAACTTGAAGCACGCGCCGTCGAGTTCCCTTTACTCTCCCCCGTGCCAGCCTTACTGTACATCCTCACTGTAAGTGTACAGTGAGCAGGCTGCGTCGTGCAGCAGCGCCCTCTGCGTCCCGGCTGCGCCTCTCAGGCCAGCACACAGGCAGGGGATGCATACCGCTGCAGCAGGCAGAGCAACTAACTTCGGCCCCCTGTGCAAGTGCAGACGCTACTGCAACGTGCACGAATGAAGATAGGCATTGCGCTCATTCTGGCCAATGTTCAACGTTCATTCACAAATATCTAACTTAATAAACATACGATCATTTAATATTTCCCTTCCCTTCACCTGTGATTTGCATACGTGGGGCAGTGTGTGCCGGTAACTGGGTCCTTCTAATAAGTAGATACCACTACACATACACAGTACGAGAACTCAGGCACGCATACTGAATGAACTACTTTAAATTATTTCCCACTTTCTTTTATTGCAGCCTCACAAACCAATGATTAGAAAGCTATAAATAAATAATCTTACACAAGCTCTCTTGTTTCACAGACAGGTCGATTTGCAATAACCAGTCATTAACTATTGTAGCAAGAACCTGTCTAAAAATAAATCCGGGATAAAGTAAAAGAGCGCTGCCCAACCAGCTGGAAAATACATTCTAAAAAGAAATACACGTCTCCGAACATGTCACGACGCAAGTTCCGGTTTCGGGTAAATAAGGTGAATCCGAGGCGGGCGTCCGCGGTGCTCGGCGAGGATGGTGTGCAGAGGACGGTGCCAGGTCCGGGCGCCTCCTGCCCCGCTCCCTGCCGTCCCCGTCCGGCTCCCTCCGCAGGATCTGCCGCAGTGCGATGAAACCACAGACAGCTGCCCCTCCCAGCGCTGATTTATCCCCCGCCGCTGGCCTGGCTGTCTGTCACTCGCTCCCGATCAATGCCTCGGACCCGCACCGCCCCGGCTCGGGGAGCGTGCCCGGGCTACCGGCGACCCCGCCAGCCGGAGCGCGAATAAAGTCTGAACAAAACCAGACGGGCCGCCCAGCCACGTACAGGGCATCGCGGGCGCTGACGTGAAGGCGGAACAAGCAGGCCCAGACCGACAGGCAGCCTGGGAAGTGCCAGCTGCAGAGAGCCTGCTGCTGCACTCACGAGACGAGAGAGAGAGAGAGGGAGAGAGAGGGGAAGGGACGGCCGCAAATCTCCTGGAAGTGATAGAAAGAAACCCTGGAGCTGCCTGCCTCGCCCGCCCCGTGCTAACTCGAATGCAGGGCCTAGGAAGCCAGACAAGTTGCACTGACCCTGATAATGACTGGAGGGCCCTAAAAAGTGAGACGAGTTGACGCAGCTCTCACTCGAACAGGGCTATAAACAATTGACATTCGTTCCCCAGTCTGCATGGATGTCTGCGACTTTAGACGGCTCCATTTCAATCCCTGCTCACTCGTATTGTGTCTCTGACCTATATTTTGAGGACTGCTTTGTGTGCGTTTTGACTTCTGCATAGGGTTCCCCGAAGAAAGGGGCGATGTAGGCTTCAACACAAGTTTTATTGTCCCCCCCCCCCCCCCCCCCCCCCTAAAGTTGCTTTGACGATCTGTGTAGAAAATAAAAAGTCTCGCTGGAAAAACTATAGCGGCGTACATCAGACACCTGTACGGGAGAGCTCTGGGAGAAAGACATTAACGTTTGAAGGGCAGAATAACTCAGTAAAGTAGATTTAAGCTCAAGAGGGACAGATGGAAATCGGTGTTCTGTCTGGGCTCTGCACTGAATATTTGAAAGTTGGTATGAAGTTAGACAATTATGCCCCTTGCCCTTTATGGATTTTTTTAAGTCCCCCACATCACAAATACACACGTGTAAAGTAAATTAAACACCCCCTCTACTAGTTGTCTTTTTTCCCTCCATATAATTTTCCTTCTAAAGAAAGATGGCGTAAAAGTGACATTATTAAATTAAAAGTGACATTATTAAATTGATCTTCTACAAACATGAACCTCAGCAATTACATAAAGTTTGTGAAATTGTACTTTGGGAACTTTGCACAATATTCAAGTATGTCTGACCACAGTCTGCAAGAGGACTCATGTTCTCCATTGTTTGCAAAGTTTGTCTTCAATGAAATATTCTTCCTAACTTTGGCTAAAATATTTAGAGGTGCCGTCTCCCGGGAATACATTTTATACTAATCAGTTTGAAGTTGAATGGTGAAAGGTGGTGTTCCTCAAATGGTGTTCCAGATTAAAAAAAACAAAAAACATTTTTTTGTTCAGAAATTCGCTTGAAATCAAGGTGTTGACAAAATGTGGTATTTTACAACATTAAGCAGCAAAAGAGAGTAACATTCATGCTGATAAACGTAAGTGAAGTAAAGAACACACGAACACAAACGTATGCTCTGTATTTTTTTAATAGTTTGCATATCTGAATTGGTGCTTAATTAAAAAAAGAAAAACAACAGGCAATGACTAAAATATGGTTTTAGGTACCCCACAAACTGCACTCTTTTGAAGTGAGTTTCTTTTACAAAACAGACTTTTCATAGATGAGGTCAGTATTTGTGTCCTGGGCTTTCTGTATAGTAGGCATTTTGTGTTTTTTTTTGTGTGTGAAGAGGGTCTTGAAGAACACTTCTCCGGCACTACGCATCCATAAAATATTGACAGTTAGAAAGTTGCTTCAACACTTTTACTGTATGCTACAAATTTCTAGAAACTGTAATTAAAATATGTCTTTTGAAGGGAATCGAAACCTGTATAAATCATTAAATATAACAGAGTTCCAACTGGCTAGGCACCCTGAGCACGGTGTGTAGGTTTCTTGACTCCCAGGTTTTACTCCGAGTACTTAATAAAAAAAATACAGCCACAATGATATTGCTCTCTTAATCTAATTTTGCCTGTTTGCCATACCCAGAAACACATTTTTGTCAATCAGACAATCTTATATTGTAGGCCAATAATGTCTAGTGATGGAAGGGGAACTGGTAGGCCTTGTATGTGTACGATTCGAAAGCAGCAGGTCCTGTGTGAATCTTTTTCTGATATTGTCAATCCTCCTTACATTTCACTAGCCCCTTTTCAGAAAGAAACACAAACCTCACCTTTGTACTATTTATTTATTTACATTAATTTTAAATGTTGTAATAGTTTTAATAGTTTTGCACCTGTGTATTTTTTAATGCTTTACCCCCCAAAAAAACTTACAGTGCTGAAGTAGCACAACTGCGTTTGCTCTTAAAAGTGCAAAATAAAATAACATATTTGGACTCTAGTAGCCATTGTACATTATTGTAAGTGCTTATCACTTATTAACCTTTAACTTATTTTTATTTTACAAAATCGATGGCCAATTAGTTTAAATATAATGTTAAATCTTTTGCGGAACATACTGTAATTATATGTGAATGTTGAGTTGATAGTGTGACACGTGTCTCCATTCTATGAGATGCTGTAGGTTAAAGTAAAACATTTTTAGTGTAACAGCTCTTATTAGGCACCTTGTGGGTCAATACTCTATCTTTCAGAATTTACATTTCATGGAAAACATTTGAACAACTGTTTGATAGGTCATTCATATAATGCATAATGCAAGGATTTGTCTTTTCTGTACTCACAGGATTATTCTTTAAAAGACATGCTGTCAGTACATTTCTATTATTAAGATTTCTTAAAACTCTATGTATTGTCAAATAAATGATGATCTTGTTGGACATGGACCATACCATGCCACAATGCCGGGAACCCAGAGTGACACAAACTATTTAATTTAGCCCTTTCTGCTTTTATGATCACATTTGTCATGTGTCTGCAGGGGGTGTTATTGTAAAAGAATTCACTGTTGTGTTGTGAGAAGAAGAATCTAATTCTTACTTTCATGTTCGGTAATTCCATTAATAAAATAGTGACCACATGCAGTGGTGGCAGGGGACGTGTTTTGATGGCTGCATTGCTCACAGTGGAATAATGAGACAAGCATTGGAAACCGTAGAAGTATGCTAACTAGTATTTAGCGGTGTGTAACACTTTGGTTAATATGGGCATTAATGTATCAGTTGAATAAACCTAATACCTTACAGCTTTGTAGTCAATCCTTAGATTATTTTTCTGTTGGACACATACATTTTACTATGAATCCAGGCACCATAGTGCTAACATCTCAATTAGATTGGGTATTTCCACAATTGTGTCATACACTTGAGATGCATTGAAGAAATATATCTGCACTTGTCTGCATAGTACTTACAACAAATAGCTCTTTAAATCCGTAATCTTTACATATCAATTTGACACAAATTGTTAAAGACAGTGTCAAATTGATCGTATCTGCATAAATAAATATTTGGATACAAAACTCTAGGGCTAAAGTCTTTGTCCCTGAAGGCTGTAGGGGAGTCATGTGCAGTCTGCATGCACCTTTTTCACACACATTCTATTTGAAGAACTGTTGTAGGTCTCACACAACACCATTGTGTGCAGCTGAAGATCCCATGAGGCAAATGATCTGTTCTTTCATGAAATGAGCTATCTAATGAGAGGCCCGGTACAATAAAGATGATCACACACACACACATTTAAAAAATGATAACACCTCTAAGAAATTATTGAAGTGCCTTCTGTTTTCCAGTGTTTGACTAATAATCAATTGGCATACTCTTGCCATAGTCTTTTGAAAATAAGTGTTCAGCAAAATACATTTTCAAAAATGTCTGGGCAGACCTGTCCTTATATATACTGCCACAATTTTTCATTATTGTTTACACTTACTACCACCAACAAACTATAATCTGTGTGCTTAAAAGCTGTGACTACATACTCGCAGCTTAAAGCTGTAAACTTAAAAGATGTGAATATGCACCACTGACAGTGTTGAAGGCAATAGTTTTTTTTGTTTTGGAAAATGTTGAGTGCAAATATCTCCTCAACACATTGACTTCAATCTGGGCTAGACTAATATTCTTCGACCTCTAATACTATATTGAATGCATTCTTAAACAATCAATCATTTTAAAATAAAGGCAAGGATATTGAAGGGTTTTACGCCACAAGAAAAATGAAACAGAGAGTCATGGGCACCATTGCACACGTATGCCTCCCTTCATTCTTTGCACTCATGCCTACTGTGTCCTAATTCCAAGACCGCCAAAACCGGGGATTAACAATACAGACACAGGTTATCAAGCAGACGGTCAGAAGGAAGCAAGGGAACCCACTGTCCAACCCTTGTAAAAAGGCGCATCGACAGTCACACTGTACTTTTATTTAATCACATGCTTAACTTTTAACGGTTTTAATTTATGATATTTTATGATCCTTTTGTAATATGCTTTGCACTGGTTTTAATTAACTATGCATAATAAACTTTACCTTACCTTACTGTGTCCTAAGATGCAAAATATATCTTTTTTTTGTATTTGTTTAGACTAATTTTATTGCATCATTGCATTTATCTAGATACTTATTTGTGCAACTTTGCATCTGTGTAGGTATCCATCTTTATGAGAGTTTACCTGTTTTTAATTGCGCCTTTTAGTGCATCTCTCAATATATCTATTTACTTTGTATTCGTGGATATAGCTAATTATTAACTCTATCTACGTATTTATCTATTTTTTAAATATATTTATAAATATATTTATTTACGTATCTTTCTATGAAGGTAATAGTGACAAACCGGGAGCTTTATGCACAAAACGGTGCATTCTCAAAGCTAGCGCCGCTGCATTTGCCAATCTAAAGTCCCAATTTGTGATGCTTTTCATAATGGGCTTTATGAACAGCAATGAAAAAGCTGAATGCTTGCAAGAAGCATGGGTAAAAGAGTGTCAAAGGTGTGTTTCTCGTCCCTTGCAACTCGCGATAGCATGCACAGATGCTTTGAAACTGTTTTAGTTAGCACAAAGAATGGGATGGTTAACGTTTGAGAATGGCAGGTGCTAACCAGTCAGAAAGTGTAAGCTGTCAATATTTGATAGTTCACACAGTTGTACAAGCTGGGGACATTAGTAGGAACATGCAGCGGCTCCACAGACCGCTCTCTCTGATTTTAAATTCTCTGTGTGCCATTTCACGTGGCGTTGTGACTCCACTGTCCCTTTAAGAGACAGTGGTCACAATGCAGCTGATTGCGAATAGTAGGATGCAGGGATCAGGCCTAAGAAGCCTCCTCCATCCTAGCACTCATAGCTGTTCACATTGATGCGCAGGCCATTTCTCGCCTCACTAGCGTTAATATAGCGAGTGGGTTGCACCTCATTTAGAAGAGCCCCTTTGCGCTCAAGGAATTTGAGTATCCCGTGCACTGCAAAGGATCAGTCCGATCATAGCTCCATGCTACCCATTGCAGTGTGACCTATGTCTTCATGCATCAGGCTCCAGGTGTGGTTTGAACACTTAACAGATAACTTTCTGGGCTGATGTCAAATGAACAGTTCCTGAAGAAGAGAAGTAGAATATAATGAGTAGGTGCTGCTCACAGGAAGAATGAGAGCAGTCTCCAGTACGGACAGTGTAAGTAGGCGAGCGTGTTCACTTCACAAACAAAGTAGTGATCTTTTGAATTTTGGAGCGTGCCTGGGATGGGAACTCCTGATCTGGTGATAGACTCACCAAGATTTAGACGTTGAGTTTTGCTCATGGTTTTGGTATCTTATATAGAGGGCCCTATCTGCCATCACTAGGATTTAACCAAATCAGCAATTAGGGACACTTTCTATTGTAAGTAGGTCCCACACAAACTTGAAATTCAGTTTATGTTTCGATACGTTGCCCAAGCCAACTGAGTGGTGGTTCAGGGAGCTAGAGTTGTGACATTGTGAGTTTGCCCATCCAAGGAGAAGATAAATCAACAGTAAGTCGTGGTATGAGTAGTTTATTGGGGCTATCTGTGTGATGTTGTCTTCAGATGGAGGAAGAGTTCGTTTGTGGTTTGGGGACTTTGGTTTAAATGACCTGGGTAATACAGATGAGGAAGAATGTTTGAGAGACACTGAGACAGCCATGAACATATTTCTGCATAGATTAATAAGACATGATGGGCTACCCAGCAGGAACGTTCCCCATACAAAATATGGAAAATTATATGTATTTAATCTGGTGTTAAATAATGAAGTCTTAGTATTCGTTAGTTGGATTTGTATGTTTCATTGTGTTAAGTAGTTCCTTTGATTAAAGTTTCAAGTCATAGCACAGACATTGACAACATAACATATTCTGTAAAGCTTGAGACCAAGCTGTTGGCCAGCTGTTCCTGGGCTATTGATGGCTCACCTACTGGAAAATGTATATTGGAAACAAACAGTTGACAAAGGGCCTTGATTTAAAGAGAAGTGGATCTTTCTGACAGGTTGGGTGAGGGGGAGCTGTGCCCTGATTACGCTTCAAAGGGACATGCCCTTGCACCCACAAATGAACCTGACACCAGGCCTGCTGCTGCTTTTTGTTTCTATAACCAGGCTGGAGCCAAACCCAGGGAAGAGGGGAGAACTGGTCAGACATAGTTTTGGGGGTAGACAAAGGAGTGTGCTCCACTCATAGGCTGCCACTGGGTATAAAAGTGGCACCCTCAAAACCTGAAGTCAGAACACTCATAGACCTGAGAATATTCAGAAGAAGGACTGCCCTGCGGTCTGAAGAAGGAAGACTGGACCTTCTTGCCTTGAACCCAGGACCCATAAGTGACTCCCAGAGTCATTTAGCTGACCTCTTGTTGAAGCTACATGGACACAACAAGCTTCAAGAGACCTTTTACTGCAACTGCCCAGCTGATCAGGACAGAACCATGCTGTGGTATCTATCTGCTACCCTTTGAGTCTCTAAATGCCACCCCTGAGGTCCTGGGGGACTTTCAAAGTGGGCTCTTGTGGTGTATTTGGACTTAAAAGACCAAAGTCAGAGGTAAAATATTTGTCCAGGATAAACATGGTTGGTGTATCTGAGTTGCACTCACACATGCTCAGCGTGACATTGCGCTTAGGGTCTGTTCAACCACAGCCATTCACTGTTATGGTACTTAGTGCTTATTGGCACTATTTATACTCAAATCTTTAAAAACTCACATTGTTTTTTTGTCATCTAGGTGTCATTTTGTTTATGAAATGATACTCTATTTCTCCAATTTGATTTTAACAAAAGTAATTTTTTGAAATTTTTACTTTATTACAGTTTTTTTAGTACTGCATAAATACTTTACACATTGCCCATGAAGTTAAGCCTGACTGCTTTGTGCCAAGCTATCAGAGGGTTAGACACAGGTTTAGGACTACTACTACTATTGATTTGTGTGATTCACTCTGATAAGGATTGTGATTATTATTTGAAGTAGGTTCTCATGCAGTGCAGGAACTTGCTTTAGCATTCAAAGGAACCGCCGTGGGAACGCCAAAGGACCGCCCGCCAGACAATGAGAATATTCATAATCTGGCAGGCGGCAGGCGGCGGTCGAGTTTGGCAATGCAGGAGCATGACGGTGGAGTGCGGCCCCACGAATCTCATATTCAGGCGCTCAATCTGGTGGCTATCCACTAACTAACTACAAGTATTCCATCTCTAGTGATGCTGAATGGCTCTGCACCATGAATGCTTGACAATCATTAAACCCTGCCTACTCAAGAAGGGAATATTGTCAAATCAAGCACAGTCTAATTCTTCTTCCTATTAGTATTAATATTCTCCTTCTCCTTCCTATTATTATTACTGGGAGCCTTCAATCCTGGTATAATATAAAAGTTTCTCTCAAATGTCCTTATTTTAGATGAGCTGCGACACCAATAATCACCTGTAATAACGAAATTATGTAGCTGCTCCACTGTAATAACTTATTAAACTCAAATTGAGACCTCATAATGCCTGCTGCCAGACCCACTAGCTGAGGTGAAAGGCACGTCACAGAGCAAACTTACTGTTGCAGTTTAAACAACACAAATGAGAACTGGATTTTTCCTTTTCCGATCTGTTTTTCTAAAATGAATGGTGATCAGCAGATTGCAACAGTTATGTTGTGCATGCTGTGGGCTATTACAGGAAAATAGAAACACATATGGACTTACAGTATTTTTTTTATCTGATACGTTAAACTGATTCTAATATTGTTCACAATAAATTTCTATCTGCATACTGGTGTGTTGTTCAATTTCCAACCACACATTCTACTTGTATTTCTCCTGTTAGCAAGCATACTATCCCTTTCATATGAAGCAGCTACTTTTTTTTGGGAAGGGGATGGTATTACCATGTATTATAAGGAATAAAATACCCTCTGCCGTATGTTAAAAGGAAGCTGCAAGTAACCTCAGATTTGCATGACTGTATAAAGCTGTCGCTCAATGTGGTCATGAAATTCCTCTGTGACTTGCAGTATCCTTATAATATACATATTGTGTAAACAGAGTAAAGACAGACAAATAAACTTTATTACAAAACAAGAATGTTTTGCATGATTCTGAGCATTATGAAGATAGTTGTATAGCCATTGCAAAGTTTTGAGCCTTGGCGTTGGATGGATCTTCCCTTCATTTGATCAAGCCCAGTTCTATGAATATGTAAACTAGTGCATGATCAGAGAGTAGGGTATGGCCTGAGCCTTGTTTGATAAACCGTTTACCTAAGAAGGGGTTGTCTGGATCATAGTATTCTTTCTGCATGTAGCTGGCCACCTTAAAAAGCACACACTGTTTGACTTGCAGCCAATGTAACATTTGTCTAGCTGAAGATACTTGATCATTTGTTTTAGTTTGGCAGCTGTCCTCCCTGCGAAGTTGTAAATGTGTTGCAGCTTAATCAGGGAGGTATCGGTAAATTACAAATACAAATTATTGCAATAATTATTGTTAGAGAGGATGTATGCTGAGAGGAACATAGTATGACTTGAGTTGGTGATAAAGGGAAGGATTTTTACTTAGACATAGTCTGAGACACAAAGCTTTCTTTTCACAAGGTTACTACTTTCATTTCTGTGTTAAGACATTGTGTTTAATGGACGCTCTTTGGTATCTGTCTTTCAGGAGCCTTATGGGTAAAAGGCAATGTATCTTCCTTGAACTGGAGAGCTAAAAGATAGCTTGTCTGTCTGCGTTTAACATCTATTAAAACATTGCTTTACAAACAAGGTAAAAACGGCCTATGAAAATTTAACATACAATGCTACTATCATGAATGCAGATCCATTTTTGTATTTTATGTTTTAGAAACATTCAAAACAATCTAAACACATTTAACAAAAAGAGATAATTTTCCTGATAGATCAAACATATTTATCAAAAATAGATAATTTTTCTGCTAGATCGACTGTGAAAGACTACTTTTGTTGTAATTAAAACCTCCCTTCACAGTCCACTTTTCTACCGTCTGCTTATGGAGCATGCATGATTCAGTGAAATAAATTGGCCTACAAAGCCTCCAACTGATCCTTAGCAATTTCCTCATCTGCTAAAATGGAGGGTCTTAGCCACCTCCCCAAGACCTGTGGATTCACCAGTGGAAAGAATCTACTACCGTTAGAAAGCATTCAATCACCCAGAACCTGAATTGTGACTGCCCTCATCATGCCAAAAAAGAAACACTTAATAGGTTTAGCAGTCACACACTCAATGTTTTGAATTTACTCTCTAAGCAGTTACCAATAGACACAATGTAACCTTTTGACAAAGCCATGTTGCTTTTAGTTTTTCTTAGACTGGTCTTCCATTTGACAGAATAAGGAGTAGGTTGAATTATGTGAATTGCCTTTGGTACCAATAAAGACAAAATAGCTTTACCTCATCACCAATTATCTCAGGTTAAAGTTCAATCAGAAGTGTCCTTAAAATGTCAAAATGTAACATTTGGGAGTGAGGGCGTTTGGTTGGGCTTTTATTGTCAGGGTGGTGATATTCAACACCTTTGGACCTAAGGCTCACAGTGCAGTGCATTCATTGTTTTGCTACCTGTAAATTTATTGGTGGAAGGCTTGCCTCTCAGTTGGTTTTGCGGTCCTAGTTGGAGTGTACCAAGGGGACAGATTTGGCAAGTATCCTTGGTAATTGTTCTAGAATTCCATGTGCATCATCCATAGTACAATGACAATTCCACTACAGGGCGCCAATAAAAATGCTTGCTCTCATCCCAAGTATTCACCTTGAGGATTGGTCTCTCTCCCTGGACATGTACTATTCACAAATTGTATGTTAGCTGTTGGAGTTGACAGTCTATCAATAAAAGTTTATTTAGGCAACACAAGTCTGTTAAGCAAATAGTACATTCCAATTATATTACCAAAAAAATCATAAAATTATAAAATAAGACGATAGGTTTTCCCAGAAGTTAAACATCAGCGAAGCCCAACCGCTTCATCTGCACAGCGGTTTGCAGCCATTATCCCGCATTTTTTATCCTGCAGACTTTCAGGCCGCATACTATGATACCGCAAGGTCATTGACCCCGCATACCATTATCCCGCATTTTTTTACAACGCATGTGCTTTTATCACGCATGCCTTTACAACGAAATACGTTGTAAAGGCATGTATGGTAAATGCATTTGCGTTGTAAACCACGACGATGAGAGAGGTAAGTGGGTTTGGGTTAATTTTATTGGGGTGGGGGTCGTGCTGGGGTAGTGATTGTGTAGTGTAGTGTTGTGTTAGTATAGTGTAGAGCTGTGGTGATTGTTTAGTGTAGGGTCGTGCTGGGGGAAGTGTTATAGGGGTTAGGGTAGTGTTGTAGTGTTTGTGTAGTGTAGGGTCATGCTGGGGTGTAGTGTTTTAGGGTTTAGGGTAGAATGCAGATCTTTATATGAGTGTATCTGCTTTAAAAGTGATGGAGCCCATTTTATTTCCCTTATTTGTACGCCTTTCTGGCATAGCTTAGAAATCTAAGTATGGTCTCCATGGGAGTACAAATGTAAATATCTTACCAAGTTCTTACCTGCCATACCATTCCATGAAGTTAAACCTAACTCACCACTGACAGCCTGCAGTACAGTATGAGTTCAAAGATTTCATATGCATTTCAAGATATGCCACTCTATTGTTTCCCAGGACACTCTATTGTCACGGATCAGCAGTTCTGCTCCACAAAGATCAGGCAGAGGTACTTTGCTTATAAAAACACTGGAAGAGGTGCCATTGATAAGCTTTCATACTCAAATTTCAACTTGATTAAACCACTTGAGGACACCGTTGACTGGACAGCTATATAATTTAAATGCCCCTCCAACCATTTAGACCTACATGAGTGTTACCTAGACAAGTGTTGCTTTGCCTGACTTTTAAGTGGTCACCTCATCACCCTTATTCCAGCTCCTGTGCTCACATCAGCTCTTTGGCTGCCCCACCTGTCCCTGAGGGCATAGCATATTCAATGGGAACCTCACTTTTCCCAACTAAAAAAGCAGCGGCTAAAGAGTGGAGGGGTGAGCTGCCCAAGGTTTGGGATGGACTGTTTCCATGACAAACAGGGCAAGTACTGATAGGGAATAAGTGGGCCTCTGTGTTGGGTGGAACAGTGGGTGAAAAATGGCAGGTTAGAATGCTACCCCTAGCAATTCCCACTGATTAAACTATTTGCAAGAGTTCATCTCATCACCTTTTAGGTGTTTTATTGCCAGTAAGAAGTGTGGTCACTTGAGACTGGCACAGCTTTTCAAGCCTACTACTGCCAATGTTTGTGAATTCCAAAAAGTAGTACATTTGTAAAATTTCACATAGTACTTCTATGGGTGAAGGTTTCCTACTTTCGTGGTAAACAGGTCACTATATATATTTAAGATCCTTCTTATTAATATGAGAATGAGAAAAACTGACATATAAATAGACCCAACTCAAGGCCTCCAGGCCGACAACAAAACCAAGAATACATTTGAGGGGTGTGACCCCAAAATCCCCCTGACGCTACGTCCCTGGGTGTCCCACCTCAGCCTTGTAGTTCCCCTTGGCAACTTACAGCACAACGTCCTGGAGTCCCTGCCTTACTAGGATCACTTATTTTAAATGTTTTTTTACTGCACACACTATTTTTTGTCTCTGCTAGAAGCAGCATTGATGGGAGAGTTCTCACTTTAGTGCATGTGGGAAGGGCTCCATCTTTCTAGTCCTCCCTTTTGCAAACCATTTAATCAAATTTCATCAACCAATGGCCCCAAATATTAAGCCTGAGTCACTAATAAAGGAGGGCGTGCGGGCAAATTTGTAGGCTCTGCAAATATTTTGTGCACGAAACAATGAAAAATATGATACAATCTCTTCAAAATTAAAAAAAACTGTATTTCTTTACCACGTAGTACATTAGATTATATCACTGCATAGACAGACATTTATTAAAAGTTATAGTTTTTAGAAACATTCATGACTCACACCCCAACAGCAATGCCATTAATGAACTAAGTGGCAGGTCATTAGTCAAATAAACCCTAAACGTGGCCTAGATTCTTATTATAGATGAAGCAACACTACAGGTTATTACATTAAATATAAGAGGTGCTTGTATAGTGCACATCCTGAAGTCAGGTATTTAAACGTGTGCTTGATAATGATCATAAAGAAAAAGGAGGCTCTTGGAAATAAAATATTTGCCTGTTGTCATAATTTTTGACAAGTAGGGAAGCCAGCATTGATTCCAGGTTCTCTGGTTTCACATTTTAAAGTTCAGCCACTGGATGGGTACCTCTGTCTTTTTATCTCTCTATATCTCTCCCTTGTACAGGAAAGGTCACTGTTTTGTCCTTCATTCTTGGCTCATGATGAGAAAAACCACAGAGATAGCAGATCTGACTAGGGGACCCCAGACACAACTGCCAAGAATACATTTATTTGCGGGGTGTGACAAACCAAACTCCTCCCTCAAGCAACACCGATGACTGTCCTGTAAATGGTGGGAGCAATATGATCTAATGCTGGCAATACACCTATTCACTTTAAGTACCCACCCAGGCTCCTGCTCATCATGTGTTGCCATGACGCAGAGCTGCGAGTGATGTTGGACCAAAATCTACAGTAGGCATGCAACTTGACCATGGTAAGTGGGTTAAATGGGATAACTGGCTTTTCTGAGCAGTGAATACATATTTTTGGGTGGGTGAAACGGGGGATAGCAGAGATAGCTTTCTAATGATGACATGGGTTTTTTACTCTTCACTGAACTACTCACCCAACACTTATCTCTTCTTAGAAGTCAAAACTCTGAGCTTGAGTGATGGAAGTAAATGACTCATTAAGTTAAAACAACAAGCTCTTCTCTGTGTCTTGTGATGGGAAGACATACATTTACCTCACCTAGGCGACATAACCCCATACACATCTTATGTATCCTCAGGGCACCCATGCATATTCACAGCGCTATGGCACATCAACTTTCGGTGTAAATTGTATTGTCTGTATTTTGTTTCATGAGATTACATCACACATGTGGTAACTAAGGACATACTATGCTTCAGAATAGGGCCCAGTATATCAACATGAAACAATGGCAACAAGGAGTTGTGGGAATATGAATATTTTGCTTTATTGGTACAAGACTAGACGCCTACGGTAGTTAAAGCCGACGTAGAACATTTGACAGTGAAATAAAGGTCATGCTGACATGCAATGCAGTATTTAATATAAATAAAATCTAATATTTAAGCATGATTTGTCTTGGCTTGCTTTTCACCTTTTCCATATTATTTTCATACTGGGGTGTACAATATACACTCTAATTCGAAGCAGATTTTATAGCACATTTAAGTACAGTGCTGTTCACTTGAGAAGAGATGGTGGTATTTTATTTTTCATGAATCTATAAATCATGATGACATATATGCCTATGACCACCCATTGATCTCAGTAAGAATAATATTGGAAGCACATGGATTGCTGTATCTTAGGCCCCTTTCCATGTGTCGGTTTCAAATGCTTACCATTTCATTAGAGGTATTTTGACAGAAGGGACAGGGATACAAATTAGGTGCATCAACTCATACAACTTTTCAGTCCTAAACAGAAGCCATGCAAAAAGAAGTTGTTCCAAATCCAAGTCTATTACATTTACCCAAGTAAATGTAAAGGAAGTAACTTGATGGAGAATGATGTGAAGTGAGGCCTTGGGCACCAAAGAGATTAACATTCTAATGCAGAGGTTCTTAATTTAGGGTTCCATGTACCCCTGGGGTTCAGCAACTGTTAAGAAAAATAATATTAACAGGCTCTCAAATCATAGATACATAAAACAACCAAAATGGAACAAATTAAAACGCTGTATAAATTTCCGTTTCTGGGGTTTTTTTGTTAGTGAATTAAGTTAAATATTTAACAATTTGGTATTTATTTGCTGTAGACTTGTTTTTGTATTTTTGTGAATTGTTTTCAAGTTCAAACCATAGAAATTGATTATGTTGGCCGTTACTTCTAAGAAGAAATGTGACCTCTCTTAAAACTCAAATAAAATAACAAAATAAATGCATATTTTTTGACCTCACAATTTAACACCTCACATATATGAAAGTATTACCAGTTTGATTTTAAGACTGAGCGCATAGATTGCTTGCTGCATTTGTTATACATCTACTGCAAGCATCGCCTCTATAAACAATGTCTGGAAGCGCATTGTGCTAAAGGGCTTTCAGTGAACAACATTATAATTTAAATGGCCAGCCATATATTTCATCATTCACGCTTTTCTTGGAGCTAATAGATGTTTGTTACCCAACTCAATGGTCTCATTTTATCAACCATGGAAGCATGCAAGGAAGAGCAGACTGACCAGGGTTCACCACTGTGACTACAGGTTGCAGCATGATCATTTCAGCAGGCGCTTAACTCATTCAGCTCTCAGAGTTGCAATGATGCCAGCTTTTAGTTATTTAATTCGAATCGAAAAAATCCAAAATTCAGAAGTACATGCATGAAAACGTTGATTGAATTTGGTGGCAGACAAAACACCTACTTATTTCCTTGCAAAAATGTTGTTACTTGTTGCTAGCCTACTTAGCTTGAAGATGTGTTCATTTAATAATGTGACGTGGAACCATCAATCACACAACTGGAGATTAAAGCATGGTGAAATTGTGCCATGCCACCAAAACGCCCATAAATGAGGAAAGACCAGTGACATTGATGGAAAGCTGTAACTTACAGTTATTCTGCAAACATTCCACCTCCTGATTGTAGGATTGGAATTACCATATCATTAATGTGCCACCAAATACTTCAAATATAGAAAGGCATCACCTTGAAGGGAAGTAAGTGCTACTAGGTAAAAAACAAACATTAGCAAAGTCAAAGCGCCTTCCTTGATGACCTATTGGCTTTACCAACGTGTTTTGCTGATGCTGTGCTGCATTGGCAAAAATCTCCAGATTTGCCAAGCATGAAAGCAAGGGGTGGGCTCTAAGCCAGCTATATGTTTTTGGTATGGTCCACAATAGACGTTTTACTACAGACACCTGTCTGTAAGAAAGACCTAATAAGAGGCTACTAGAAATATGTGCCCCTCCATATATGGTTTGGATGAATATTTATCTCCTAATACTTGGCAAAAGCTTATTATTGGTTTCCACCTTTTTTAAACACAAATATGAAAGCTGTGCATGAAACCTACACAGCTACCTACCTATACATTCCAGTGTTATGTATAGGTATAAGAGAAAGACAGTCATTGAGCGTTAGTGAAAGCAAGCAGTTCACCATGATAGAAACATAATTCTCATAAAGTTCGATTATCTGTTGTTCTAAGTTGCAAAATCTAAAAAGAGCTTATTCACCAAAAAGTATCAGTGAAGAGCTATTCAAATTTCTTAAACGCGCAGAAATGTGAGCTCTACTAACCTGATAACTTTAACATGCGTTTTAACAATAATGGCCACAAGAGCACTTCCAACAGCATGATTAATTACACCACTAGCCAATTAAAGCACCCGTTATTAGCATTCCTTCCTCCTTGGTACCCATTCTGATATAAGAATTTGTTTGACTTAAAACTCATTTTGTGTGAACATATGTTTTGAGGTTCTTCTTTGACACAACATACAACT
This sequence comes from Lissotriton vulgaris, assembly GCF_964263255.1. Classification (NCBI taxonomy): domain Eukaryota; kingdom Metazoa; phylum Chordata; class Amphibia; order Caudata; family Salamandridae; genus Lissotriton; species Lissotriton vulgaris. The sequence continues at coordinate 441,507,336 of NC_141685.1, read as the reverse complement.
GAAATTCTCTCACCCAGGACATTTGTCCATTTTCAGACCATCGTACTTAGAGAAAAAAAATCAAAACCTGGCTGTTCTCTGACAATTAACTTGGTTGCTTGTTTCCAGTGCCCGGGCTACCTTTTTAGGTTAGCAGTGTGCTTCATAAATGTTTTCATTCGTCCATTTATTCCTACTGAAGTACTATACCTGATGCTGGATGGTTGTTGTATTTGTGGATATGATGCTGGATACACAACATATTCATATATTATTACATACATATTTAAAAAAACACATTTATCATTCAAACATCATCTCTTTTTTCCTGGGTGTAGAGGTATGGTTTAACTGATTTGCTATCTTAACATGTGGACAACAACAGCTGCGGCCCTTGCAGGTAAGAGCAGTGGGGCCAGGTGGGGGGTAAGATTTCAACAGATGATGAAGAGGGAAAATTAATTATTTATTTTATTTCTCCTTGTCATCGTCCGTCAAAATCCCCCCTCACCCAGCCCCATCGCCCCACTGCTCTTACCTGCACGGGCCGTGGCTGGAGAACAAATCATCTCCACTTTCAGCAACTGACCAATCTCTTTCTTTATCCTGTTATTTGTCCATTAATTTTCCTTTTCTCTTATAGGTCTTCCTTCAGTTAAGTTCACAATGCATATCTCTACTCAAAAGACTAAATAATTGTACTGCACATTTTTCCAAAGCCCCAGAAGTCTATCTGAAGCATATACATGAAATTGAAAGTTGTGTGGGGTTACTGTCTGTGTGCATTTGTTGATTTTCCCTTCTTTGTTGTTTTGATCTACAGTGTTTCTTAATTCTGTGTACTCCACGAAAGGAAGGTGAGTACTATCTAGTGTGAATTGTTAATGGGTGGCGTTTGAGCAACCTTGCCTTCAAAGTGAGTAAACATTTGTTGATGTTTTGTCGAGAGCAGACTGAGCAGCTTTCTAAGGTTTGTTGGGAGAGTCTATGGAAAGCGTTGATTTGCCGGAGCACTTTTGAGTCTTAGGTCAGGGAATCGCACCAAGGGCTAACTTTACACGCCAGCCTTCTTATATACCAAAAGCTGGACAATGCTGAAGGCCCCTTCATTGCTTTTAATTGTGTTGTTCTAGGAAAACCTGAGGACTAAGAAGAAATAGCTTTACAGACCAGATTCCTTAATACAACAAAAACCAGGCACGGTAAATAAGGTTTTAGAATAACATTTTAAATTTAGATAAAGTTTGCCAACTTTTCATTTCATCTGCTCCCCATTTCCTTTCACATCCAGGATCAATAAAACTCAATGACAAGATGCCAACACTTAATTTATCGAAGAGCGACAATAGAGAGTGTTGAATTTTAGCACTTCACACTCAAGGTAGAAGGTGTTATTTATCAGCTTTCATGTAAGCATCACTATATAGCTGCACTGTTTACTGAACATTTTCAAGTACCTTAGAGGACTGAGTAAGAGGGAGATTATCACCCTCACTTAAAGATCTTGGTAGCAATATTCCGGGTTTCAGTTCCTGACAAATGAAGAAAACAGAGACCTAATAAATGACTCAAAAATGACAAGCAAACTCTGCACCAGTTGCGGAAATGAACTACAAGAGAAGACAGATATATACGAGAGGAAGAAGAAAACACATGCAATTTTAAGGAGGGAATAAACTGACCGTAGATCGGGGGGAGAAAGGTTAAGAGTGAAAAAGGAGTCCTTGACATAAAAGTAGATCTGATGTTTTCACGTCCATCTGTAATAAGTAGAAACACATCAAATCGGTCTGAGTAAAAAAGGAAGAGTGTAATTTATATAAACTGTTTAGATGATGAACTGAAAAGAGAACAAAAATAATGTCTACAGAGTGTAATAAAACAAAGAGAGAAGTCGCACAATTAAAATAAAAGGAAAATCTATAAATCCGAAGTGGCTGAGGAAAAGAAATAGTTTCTCGAAGGTCCTAGACAAGAAGAACATGGGAAATGGAACAAAGACTTTTATGGAGATATGTGTCAGCTGGTCTTGAGTCAGTGCTTTCGAGTGAAGAATTAAAGACTTAAGAGAGATTTTCAGGGAGAAAGTCTCAATGGTAGAAGTTGTGCATTTCTGTGGAAACACCTCAGTAGAACATAGGAACGGGAATCTAGAAAAATATGCACAATATAAAGTGTCTTCCATACTTTTGCCACAAAATGTAATACACTTTGCTGTTTTAAGCTGGCAAGGGCCCAGCCTAGCAAGGTCCCTACAGAAGTCTAAACATTAGGAAATGTGGTGGATCCTGGTTTTGAACCCAAGCTTTATATATGCCTTCAAAGAAAACGTACCACAATGCTGGCGAATACATGCCATGGTATAGAAGAAGTTCATTGAACGAGCAGACGTTTCCTCTTTATTTATTACACTGGAAATTTACTTAAACTTATTTCCAAAGGTAATTGTACGGGTCTTGCAAGTCTGGATGGAAAGGGTTCAATATTCTAAGACAAGAACAAGTGGAGTCCCATCGAGTGTTATGAATTATACATAAGAAAAGAGCTGTTTGACGCATCATTGAAATCATGTAATTAGAAGAAAAGAACACTGTGCTTAGCCTACAAACTTTTAAAATGAGTACATAAATATATACTGTGATAAGAATAACATTGCCAGTAGCTTAATGATTTAAATGACAATTGTATTTGGATGGCACCCTAGAAAGGGAAAGATTAAACCTTTTGAACAAGGAAAAGACGAACTAGACCAAGTGAAAAACTCAATTTTGTTGGGATTAAGACCCCACAGGAAGCTGGGCTGAAAATCTCATATGTCAGTGGCAGTGAAGAAAGCATAGGTGTCTTAGGTTTGTGATAACACCTGAGAATAGCATCAGCAGTACCAATGAGTGCTTTCAAGGCAAATCTGTATTTATTCTGGCTCCCTGTGCCACAATAGTACTAAAAGACTGCCCTGGATTTTACTAAGTGTAGCTCTACCGATAGAAGTGCACACAGCAACACTTGGAGAAAGAAAAAGAAAGGCACCTTTGAGGTAAACTATAAGAAGGAATTACAGAAACTGATAGATGCTGATTGGAAAGTGTATTCCAAGAATGGACCCATGGCAACATCCTACAAATGTTTTGTAAGAGAATTGTGTTAGATAGGCATTGGGGATCTGCTAAAGACCCAGGATATATTACCCATGACAGTTTTCATCAATACCACTCTAAGCTGTGGAAGACACATTTAGGTGGTCAAAGTCAAAATTAACAGATTCCGCCCAGCTAAAATAAAGTCATCTGCCCAGGATTTTGAAACCCACAGTTGGTACACTGCCCCACATAACTGATCTAAAGCAATCTCTGAAGCAATAACTATTCATTCAAGCAAAAGGCCACCAAATATTCTGCACATTGTTTCTGTTAGGAGATGGTTAAATGGAGCCTCCAAGACTTTACCCTAATTTGCCCATGCTACAAACTTGCAATTAAAATAAAAATAAAAAACAGTAGTCAGGTATATATCCAATAAGTTAATATGCTTTGTATTTTGAGGTTTCCATCCTGTGTATCAAGAGGTGAAGAGACATATGTGAAGGAAGAATAGGAACTAAAATACAGGATGTATCATGGTTGAGAGTGCGCCATGGATTAAGAAGAGCAGAGAATTACGAACTTCTAGGACACAGACTGGAGAAAGTGAGAACACAGATATAGGAACAGAGAAAAACTATAATGAGCATCCAATATGAGAAACCTCACGGGCTAGCTTGGCTTGTACTTTTTGATAAGATCATGCTCATGATTAACAGACAATCCTTGGTAAATCAAGTCTGTCTCTCCAGTAAAATAGTATGATAGTATGACCGGTAAATCTAGCTCCATGAAACATTCAATTTAAATGGACATGCCCCCAATATCGTCTCCAACCTGCATTGTGAAGATGCATTGTCCTCCTACCCTCAAAATAGATTCACAGCTCATCTACTAGTTCGGTCCACTCGTCACTTCTCTTCTATTTTACCTTTTTGTGTGAAGATACACTCATTCCTGCACTCGATGCTATCTCTCAGGATAGGATGTTTACATCTGGTAAATGTCAGTGACAGCCTCTACCTCCATTACAACTCTGCTTCCTTTCTGCCTCCAGAAAATATTTTGAAAGGTGGAATAAGGTGAAACAAATATGTTTTATTCTTGTATACGCCATGCTGCAATGAGTCTTCAAGTAGGATTTTGTATAGAAAAGGTAGGACTAAGGAAATAGGCAAAAACATGATGGGAGTGTGTATGTTAAGAAAGCAGCAGCGGTTAGTGTTTGGTGCAAACAGACAGTAGACGCGTTTCAGAAACTGAAAAAGCCCTTGCATTGAATCCATCTAATTTGTGGACACCTTCCTTCATTTCATGCTTTTTAGAATTCTCCTACTACAGTTTCAGGGTACACTCCACATTGAACTTTCAAGGAGATTGGTGATATTGAGGCTCATTTACAGCAACATTGTCTACGTCAGATCATGCAAGAAAGTTATTGGGAGACTACAGAGTGTTCAAAACCAAGCAGCAAGAATATGCCTCAACTTATGGAAATCAGAGCATATCTCTCAACTGTTAAAGAATTCCACTTCCTTCTGGTAGCGCAAGAAATAAAATTCAATCTTTGTGCACTGCCTTCAAATCTGGGAAGGCCGACACCAAAAATATGCACCTTATGTATCCTCCTAAAATTTGCGATCTAGCAAAGTTAACTTGGTCATTCAATTCAGGCAGTGGCGGCTCCTATGCTAAGGCAGAGGAGCGTCGCCCTACTGCTCCCCGAGCCGTAGTTACATGAAAACTAAAATGATAATAACCAATGTTATTATCATTTTAGTTTTCCGTTTCCTGGTGCTGGTAGGGCTGACAGAGTAGGGCCAAGAGAGAGGAGTGGTTTGCCCAGTCCAATTGCACATGAATGTTTGGTCTGCCGTTTCGAGTTGGACAAACCGTCATGCACACTTTGCATGTTCTCCACCCAGGCCGCTTTACACCCTGGGTGGAGAACATACCTAGGCTCTCATTCTTCACCTCATTGTCAAACCATTGCGCTCAGACCAATCACAATGCTGCATTGCAGTGTTGTGATTGGCTAGGGGAGTCAGGACCCTGGGTGCTTCCTGCTGTTGATGGGCTGAAGAGGAGCGAGAGTTGGCAGCTGGCTGGCCTGCTCGTGTTTTTTATTTCATTTACCACTGCCCCTGCCCTCCCCCACTCCACCAACCTTGTTAAATAGCGCCCACCACTGAATTCTTGTTTAATCAGAAGAAAGTCAAAGAGATATCAATTGGGGTCCTGGCTGCTCAACTCTGGAACTCGCTCTGGCTAGAGCTCAGAAACTTTTCAAGCCTGGCAATGTTAAAGAAAACACTGCAAATAAATGTACTCAAAGAAGTTTACCCCTCTTGCTGGATACTTATCAGGGATTACTGCCATTCTTTATGGACAGGGTCGTTGAAGAGTACAAAACAAAACGCTGTCAAAGTTCTCAACTAAACAACCTACTGGGGATTCCTGATCCACTAACTGGCAAAGAAGATCGGACAAACCAAGGCATACTACTGCCTTAAATTAGCGCTATAAGGGTTCCGGGGCATGTTTGTATTTCTTCTATATATTGGGTTTTATTACTGTTCATATATTGTTGGCTTTGAAGTGCTCCCTGTTTACTTCTTTACCAATGTCATATTTTGGGTTACCACCAAGAAATCTCAAAAAGGGATGGTTTTTCCCTTTACTACCAACTCTTGCAGCTGTGTGGAGATGATCGATGTGCAATATGCTAATACTTTTGTCATTGGGATATGCTAAGTGAATCATGGGTCATCATGATCCTGGATAGTACCATCGCTGATTTTACTAGCTGAGTTTGATCGAAGCCAAATTTAACAACTGTGCATGCCTGCGGGGCTAAAGATAATTTGGAGTTATTACGACATCCGGTTCTTCTAGAAATAGTGCTGGTACACCGAAGCCACACATTGATTCTGGTCAGCAAGTCTTAAATTAAGTTCTTCTTATCCATCAGTAATCAAAAGCTGTGCTAGACCTTTGAGCCCAATCTGTAGAGCGTCTATTGATCCAAATACGATAAAGCATTGTTGATTTTTTATACTTGTAAGACTTTTAGGCTACTCTGTGAGGAGGTAGGTGGGCTGTGGTGCAAATTGGAAAGAGGATGATCTTGTCTGAATAGATGCATCTGGAAGTTGTTTTTAGACTTGAGGACTGTTTGTGCTAGGGTAATTGGAAGGGTGAGCTATTTCAAGACCACGGTGAAGGTACGCCACAGTGTCTTTTTATTGCACCCCTGGACCCCAAGGTTGGGTTTCCGGTTCTACTATATTGCCCTGAAATAGTGAGTTTTTCTAGAAGGTGATCTGTTTGAAGTTATTATAAGATGACATAGGATATCTTGAATGGGGTGCAGGCTGGTTGGGGAAGTCTCTGCAGTTTAGGGGTAATAGGCTTGATGACGGCGCCAATGTATTAAATGTTAGTTTCCTTCAAACTTTTCAGCAGCCTATTCCTTGCAATTCAGAAGGAACGGATGGGAGGCAAATTCCTATTCTCCCATCGTTCCGATTTGCAAAGAAATGCACCAATGGGTTGCTGCTATTGCAAAGCATTACATATTTATCACCTACCCCTATCTGTTTGTAAACATTTACAAGGATTAAGCTGTCCTTGAGGGACAGCTTTCGCTGTGCATGTTGCACCAGTGGGCATGGAGAAGGCAACCTGACTGTTTGGTCCTCTCTTGATGTACCTTTCACAATGTGCCACTTGTTTTTATAATTCAACCCTTGCCCTCTAAGGGATCGCCTTTGTAGTACCAGCACTTTATGAATGTGAACACTGAGATAGAGATTTGCTGTCCCTTGTAGGGTTTTATCCCTTCATTTGGAGCTATTCTTAAGCATATGTAGAATGCCTCCTGCCTCATGAATATTAATGTGGGGAATTGGGGAGAATGCTTGCAAGGGGCCCTTTGCGCTCTGCCAGATTGAAACATATGAAGTAAACAAAAAAGTGAAATATGGCCATTTCAGTTTGGTCCCAGCCATATGCAAATCAGTCTTAACCCTGCTCCAACACGAACAGCCTAGCCAGAGCTGCCAGGCCAGGGCATCCCCAAACTGGAAGACCAGTTAAGCCCTGATTGGGGCTTGTCAGGCAGGTGCAGCTTGGTCCCAGTGGCAGAGTTAGCATGGGACCCATCTCTGGGCATACCTGTCACACTTAGGGAATGACAAGAAAGTATACAAAAAGTGATGGATGAAATGCTGGACTTCATCTCAGCCACTGGTAATTCCATTTTTATTTTGTACCTCAACTGAAAACTCCCAATCCGAGAGAAAACGGTCTTGGGTTGCTTGTGATCGGTTCAGAGTGGAACTGGCCTGGCAGTTTGGGCTGGACTGTTCCTACTGGAGCAGGGCCAAGACTAATTTGCATATGACTGATTCCACACCGAGGTGGCATAGTGGGCAAAATAACAATGGGCTGGACTGCGGTCTCGAATGATGGCCAGTGGTGTAGTTATTGGAAGCATTCTTCTCATCGCCTTAGTGAGATGGATTGAAACACATGGCGCAGCGAAACGATTTTACTGCCTGTCATAACAATGAAGTCATGTCACCTGGCCAATAAAACCTAAATCACTTTTCCATTTGCTTTTTGTTAGATGAACTATCATGTGGAATACTACTTTAGCGCCAGGGGCATGAAGGCAGAATCAGTTTTGCCTGTTTGCAGGATGGTCGACTTGCCAATGGTGTAAAAAAAATGTTGCATGCTTGAACCACAATTAAAGGTTACAATGTGTTTTTTGTAAAGTTCATATTGATGAAAGAAAGTATCCCAAGAATTATAGTCCCATTAATGCCAACTATTGTGGTAGTTACAAGCACCTTCAGAATTATGACATTTGCAGAATCACAGCAGATCTGTGGTGTCTCAAACAGAACTCTCCAGGTGGAATGCTGGGGAAAAATGAAGAATAACATGGAAATCGGGCCCAGAATTTCCAATTCCCATTGTAATTCCTCATTTCTCAGAGGATTCCAAGGGTACTACTGAAAATCCTCATTAATTCTGCATCCACAACTAAACGGAACCCCTGGCATTGCTTACTTCTACGTGTGGAGCAAGCACCCCTGCAACTGGGGCACCCACATGGGCGGGGGGGGGGGGGGGCGGGGGGGGGAGTGGAGGCATATGTGTTGAACATTAATCCATCTCAACATATAATCCGTTTAGTAATGTTGATACTAAATAGTTACAGACACGTGAGATGTCTAATTGTTCAACTTGGTTTTAGTAAAAATTCAATTAATGGGCTGTGCTTGAAAACTGAAATATTTATTCCATGTGAAAATATTAAATTGGGATTAACGTATGTGCTGATATGTGCAGAACGTCGCTGACATTCACTGTCAACATCTTCTGATGAACGTTCAAAGCAGATTTTAGATTACTTACATTTTTCGCTTGTGTAAAAAAAATAGCATTAACAGGGAGCGTTGTTAACAGGCTTTGGTCCAGTCCAAGTTTCAGACACATATGTTCACCACATCAAAAATGGAGTAGTGCATTGTTAGTCCATTGTAAACCATGGTACGTGTCTGATGGAATGTTAAGCACAAGAAATGGTTTCATGAATAACCCTTGTTAGAAACAGGAAGGAAATGGTGTCCCTTTTTCCGATTATGTAATAGGAAATTAACAAATTGATAAGCCTCATTCTTAATCACTCTTTTCCCATGTACATCATGCAGAGAAATGCATTTGCTGAATTGTTGTAATGTAAACGAAATAGTGCAATACCGGTTCTTTTTCGGCCCTGGTTGTTTCTAACCCTGTTACGACTGGAGCAGACGTGGTGCCAAATGTATTTGGTCACTTTGTTACTGCAAAACAAAACGCATGCAGTTTGGCTCACACCGAGAGATTAAGCCCATAGTGTCCCAGATGTTGAAAGGTGAAACGTGCCTCCACGTGGCCTGTACTCGTATTTTGTGCCTTTCAATGTATGCAGAAATGTTTCCGTCCAGACGGGGGCGCCAGAGAACCGCTGTATGCTGCCAAAGTTAGTGTTGGCTCGGCAGGAATTTTATAGGTTCTTCCATTCTGCAACCTGTGAAATATGTGATTTCTGGCACCTTGGAAAAAGGTATTTTAATATGTTTTGGTTCGGCGTGTAATCTTCATTCCGTATGCACGTTCTAAAAAGTAATGGTTGTGGCAGAGCGGCTGCGGTGTAGCTTACGGCGGGCCACAAACCCTCTCTTTATGTCTTGGGTCCACCGTCATAAAACTGGTATGCTTATGAACTTAGCATGGCTGCCCAGAGCTAGTGAATTGGAAAATTCACTTTGAATGGCAGATGGTAAAACACTATGGCCCATACACGCTTCTTGTGTTCCCCTGGGTTGCTTTTAACTCTCCCTACAGTGGGCTCTTTTCAGTCGCAGCGTGGTTTGTTTGTGCTTTTAGGTCACTGGTGCCTTACCACAGGCAGCATTGCACCTGTTCACATACAGACGGAGTAAAGCGAATAAAAGCAAAGTGCACAAATGCCATCTAGTAAAATGTTATTTAAAATGAGTGCCTGACTGCTACCAAAGGTGGCCGCACTCATGTCTGCCTGTTTATTATTTTAGGTATTCAAACCATATCTCCCTGCTGCGAAAACAGCCTTCTCTGCGCCTGCTCCCAATAGGGCAGCAAATCTCACATGCAGTGAATATCGATTGCCTGCTATTTCATATTTTCGGGGTGCACAATTTGCACCTGCTTGATCTTTGTGCACCTCGGAATGAGTGATAAACCTGCAAACAGTGTGCATTATCTCCCATTATAAGGGGATGTACCAAGGTGCGTAAATAACGCGCGTGACCCATTGCGCGGCTGATTTGCAGCAGGGGAGACCTCAGAAAACTGCAGCCGGGTTTACCCTGGCCAGAGGCTCAACAGGAGCCAAATTTCAGGGGGGGGGGGGGGGGACTACTTCTCCCAGCAATGGGCAGTGTGGGGCTGCAGGGACTCTAAGAAGGGGTGAAAACACAATAAAGCCTCGATAACAAGTAAATGGTCTTTTAACGAACGACCTGTGAAGTACTCGGGTGTGGCTGCAATAAGACGGTCGCCAGCCCGAGAAGCTGTCTCACTAGGGCTGACACACACTGGGGGGGTGCGTTGGGAGGGCTGAAGCCCTTTGAGCCCAATGGGCGTTGCGCGCCTGAGCCTGGCTCACCAGAAGTTTCTGCTGGACTCGTGATCGGGACTGTTTTAGGCAAAAAGTAATCCACATTTAAAAGCTTCTAATATATATCGTTAAATCCCAAACACCATTCTTTTCTAGCCAACAAAGAACCAAAGAGGCGTGGTATAACCTGATGTGGAAAAGAACAAAGGTGATGGTTACACAGAACCGAACATTCAGCTGGACCAGGGCCCCACCCGAATAGAAATGGCTTTTTTCGTCAACTTTAGACATGTAATTCTAAGCTGCCTGTGATATTGCGTTCCATATCGTTTCCCCAATCTGCAGTATTATTTTTCTTAACTTTGATACATTACCTCACTGTACTGTTCACTTGGGCCCATAGATCATGTTCATCTGAGAACATCTAGTTCTTAGCCGCACTGTTAGGCTTTGTACCATGACTTAAACTCTGCAATGACATCGACTTTACCTCATTTCAAGTTAGGGTGAATTCAATTACCAAGCATTACATTTTGTCTATGACAGAGAATAAGCATATATTTATGAAACATTTACTTTCACTGTGAAAAGTTACTCCACTGATAGCCTGTGGATATCTGCAGAGGAAATATGGGCAGACCAATCTTGGAAGAAATGTAATGAATTAAAAGCACCTCACGAACAATGCAGCGTACACATATGTTACAGTGCATAGACAGGCCCCAGGTATGCTCTCATGTTTGGCATGTGGCCTTGAACCATGGATTGGTCTGTCTAGAGAAGATAATTTTGCTTCATCGCCGGAACACTGGATCATCTCTCTCATACCCCATGTAGGTTTATCTTGGACCAAAAGCTTAAAACACTGAATCGATAGGCAAGTACAAATTCCGCAAGAGAACCCCTTTTCATTTTAACCACACATTTTATTTTGAGGTTCCGTGATTCTGAACCCGTTCAATAAAAGTCGTCGTACCTAGACGATTTTTGGTATCAGTGGACCGCAAATGACGAGTGCGGTATGTACGAGTGTTTTCGTCATAATCGATCAATGGGAACACTACGTATTCAGGGATTTTGTTCGAACCTTCGGGTTCCATTTTGTGTACGGCAGCCATTTTGTGGTTGCCCACACATAGGCCGATGACGACGGCCGAACGAGTCTTTGGGACACGTACACTTTTAGGTGACTTTTGTGTGACCTGAACGAGCTGACTCCCTTGCCCGAGGCTGACCTCGTTGAGCCAGTTCCTTGTTAGGCAGCTGGTCAGATAGAGATCAAAGAGCAGGACATTGCTGAGTTTATGGTACATGCACACACCCTTCTATCTTGCTTCTCATCTGTTTCTGTTCCTTCCTTTATGGCTTAATTTCTGATATGGGTTGAGGTCCTTTTATAATGTGTTCGTCCGGCCCGTCCGAGCAGGAATGTTGGATTTTGTCTTGTCATTTCTGGTGGGCTGGACAACGGAAAGTGGGTTCGTCATCATGCGATATGTTTGAAATGTCATCATCTGATTGGTCAGTTTGTATGTAACTGATGCTAGCCAGGAATTTGATTTTTAGCATAAAAGACGATGCTTCGCTCTATGAAAGTGTGCAGTCTCTAGCGAACCGCCCGTGTTGTGCTTCGTAGACCTCTGTTCCTGTTTGCAGCCAATAAATTTGGTCTTTGATGTCACCGAGAAGTGTCCTGTGTCTCTGTATTCTAAGACAGGTGAACCCGAAGACATCGGGCGTTTCCCCTGGCGCCGCTGGGTTCTAAAACCCGGTTCTTCAATTTCTTCGGGCTCAGTTCACATGACTGTTTAGTGGAAGATACTACATAATATATATGTCTAACAGGTGCATAGACCTTTGATGTACTGTGGAGTCTCAAAAATCCTGTGGAGTAAGCGTGGAAATGAAGGCAATCATACATTTCAAGACAAAATCTTTAGACACTAATTGGCGTTTTGTGGGCATCAAGATATGCCTTTTTCTTGTCTTGTATACCAGAGGGTTACTGCAAACGCTGTTCTGAATATGATGCATCCTGCAGAGGTAAATATTTGTGTAGAAGAGATATTAAGCTCATGCTTGCAGTAGCATCAGAGGGTGTGCGGAGGTGTACATGGTGGTATTCATTGATGTGTATTAGTGACTTTTATTGCGGGCAGAGTTTTTCTATTTTCATTGAAGTATATTTAGTTTGAACACATTTAGATTGAACAAACAAGACATTCTAATTTCTACTTGGCTCAAGCATCCCCTGTCGAGGACTGGATCCAGAACAGAAAGTCTGCCCCGTTGAAATAATGGCAAGGCAAAGTAAAAGCTAAAGTCAAAGTTATGGCTAGCCCAAGGTAGTAAATCAAAGCAAGTTTAAGACATTTTCTTCAAACGTGTAATATTTTTTGATGTGTGTTTATCCATATGAAAAGCAGTGATGCGTTGTCTTTTCAAAAAGTATTTTCTAGTTGGATTTAAATGTGTAACAGTTCAGACTAGTTGTTCAATAAAGTACTAAATGATGGTGAACTAAAAGCTGTTGTCACTTCTTTCAAGCTAGATCTTTTCAAAGTAAAACTTTAGAAATTGTAAACTAGATCTAGTGTTTAAATGGGAGAAATGTGTAATATATGGACTACTGCACCTGGCAACCCTTCCTGAAAAAATACAGTGAATGAGCACCACCAAAATACACTGAGCAGAAAAAAAGGCCTTTAAAACGTGCAGTTCTGCAGGTACCGTGTTAGCATCAAGCGTACATGCACTTTACTACTTTTTTCTGTCCTTGAACACACCAACAAAAGGCAGTAATATCACGCCTCCCGAATGCAGTAATGTTAAAACCACATCACCATATTGCCCTAGGTTTTAGCAATCTCTTCTAAAAGTGGGTTACTGTGTCTGTTGTAATGGCCACCAATTAATCTCGCTTTCATTATACAATCAAACTGTGCCTTTGTGGAAAATAAGTACAAACTTGGTGAACATTATCGGCGCCATCTTGCCCCTTTCCAAGCCCATTCGTGCGCGTAAGCGGCAGCCATTTTGAGCACCATGGCCTCCCTGCCCCTCGCTGATAGCCAGCGCGTCTCTCTCTCTCTCTTAACCTCGCAAGCATTCCCCCGCACGCTGACAACCCCCGCTCTCTCATGCCTTGGGTCATAAACCCCTCTTCAGCGCAGCTTCACCACGGAATCCCATCCTGTTCCCAGCGCGACACCTCCCTTCATTCCTTTCATGGCCTCAAACCCTTTTGATGCAAACCCCCTTTTCCTGTGTCCCCGTTTGTCTTCCCTGTTCCCAGGCCGCCACCTGGCTCTGCGGATACTGTTTATTACCCCGTACAGTAGGAAGTTTCCCCTCCCCATCAAAAGACCCCCGAACCGATCAAAGCCCCCACCCCATGAGATCCGATCAACCCCATGCATTCCGTGAATCGGCGGAATGCCCTGCTGTGCGACAACCATCACCTGTTGTGACCGGGGTGGGGAATCCAACTGTAAATGTATGTGGGAACGGGTCTGAAGGGGAGATTCCGAGGATGTTCTTTCAAGTACTAAAGTATTGCGAGAATGTGTTATGTGCAATAAAGGTCATAAACCCTAGTATAAGAGGCCAGGCCTCAGAGATGTGGTTAGAGCACCTCGTGACGATACTTGCTGTCTGAATTGATGTGTTCTCCTCCGGAGAGAATAAAATCCTCGTTTCCCGCCTTCCAGTCTCCAGCGCCTGCTTCTTCATTGGTTAATATTGGTGGGTCATAGAGGCGATACCGCCGGGCAACATAAAAGGGTCTTTGGTTACCGGTTGTCTTTGGAACCCTTTTTAACAATTGGCGTCCCAAACGTGGGGCCCATCAGCGACTCGTGGATCCAGTGGGAGAGGTCCCGACGACAGAGTGAACGACTGCAACGATCGGAAGGTACCCTGTCCGATAGACCCTTGTCTGACAGCCGATCATCCGAACTTCACTGGTTCCGAACAGACCTCTCTCGAGTGATCTGCGGTCCTGACTGGGAACCATCAGGAAGTGCCACGAGAAGTACGAAGAGAAGAGGACGATCGGGCGCTGGATTCGGAAGACGAGAAACTGTCCATGCGGTCCGGGTAAGGTCGTGTAAACACGACGAATTGCGAAAGTGATAGATAATTGAAAGTGGTTGATAATTGTTGAGAAAATACTAGTATTACTTTTTGTTAATTTATTGGAGATTCACTGTCTACAAACGGAGAAACAACAGGCTCTCCCTTTATAAACAGCGAAGGATAGGTACGCACCCATCGGACCCATCTTTCTCCCCCATTGATTAACTGTTATAGACTGTTTTCTGGAGATTCTCTGTCTGCAAACAGGGAAAAATAGGTCCCCTCTTTACAGATAGTGAAAGGGTAGGTGACGCGAACTTTTGCGAGCCTACTTATTCTCCCCATTGACCATATTGATTTTTTATTTTCGACCTAAACATTGATTAACTGTTATAGATTGTTTTCTGGAGATTCTCTGTCTGCAAACAGGGAAAAATAGGTCCCCTCTTTACAGATAGTGAAAGGGTAGGTGACGCGAACTTTTGCGAGCCTACTTATTCTCCCCATTGACCATATTGATTTTTTATTTTCGACCTAAACATTGATTAACTGTTATAGATTGTTTTCTGGAGATTCTCTGTCTGCAAACAGGGAAAAATAGGTCCCCTCTTTACAGATAGTGAAAGGGTAGGTGACGCGAACCTTTGCGAGCCTACTTATTCTCCCCATTGACCATATTGATTTTTTATTTTTGACCTAACGTTGATTGCTCAGAATTGGTTCATGAGGTATTCACTACGTGCAAACAACGTAGAATAGAAATATTCTGTCTAGTCTTTGCGCGCAGTGATAAGATAGGTAGTGCTGACTATTATCCCATTGTGATCCGTCATGCCTGTCTTCTCCCCACTGGTCAGTAGCCTGTTTAGCCCGGACCGCTTATTAGAGATGAACCATCCGGCTCCGCTGGAAGGCACCCCTAATAAGGACATGTTCATGAAGCATGGATTAATCGCTATAGCCTACAGTGAACTATGGCATAAATATACGAAAAAGGATCGAGAAAGTCAGTGGCCACTGAGAGGATCCTTTGATCTTGACAAAATAGAAACGGTAGAAATAGCCCTTCGTAGGAATGAAACAACACCTATTATGCTCGATAGTCTCGGCATGTGGCGCAAAGAAGCCACACGACGAAGGGAAGGCGACGAATCTAGAAAAGATGAGGGGACACGACGGATAACCCTCCAAACGTCTAGTAGGCAAAGGGAAGGGCCAGCGATGGCACAGTCCCGAGGAGTAGACATGGAAAGAGAACGGTGTAGAGGGATGTGCCGACAAGCCAACCCCGGAACACAACGACCCGAGGGTAATCCCCCGACATTACGCACAGGACGGACAGATGTAAAACAAAACCAATGTGCTTTCTGTAAATGTCTTGGACACTGGAAAGCCCAATGTCCGACTCTGCAAAGCATAGGTAAGAATGGAAGGTTGACAGAAAGGACGGACCGACAGAAAGGAAAAAGGCGTGAGATAAAAACCAATCAGACTAGTGCAGACAGGACCACCCCGTTTGATTATGCTCGATGGCACAGATTTCGTCAGACCAATTTTAACGACATGTTAGAGTTCTGGGACTGATTGCTCTCTGTTGCTCCCCCACTCTGAAAAACAAACACAACTGCAGGTCAGTGTAAACAACCCCCCGTTAGAAAAAAGACTCAAGAAAGCCAAGCGTCTATTATATAACTTAGGATTTAATTACGGTAAAACACACAACCAACAGTAAATAGAATAACTAGTAGAACTCTCTAAAAAACAAACTTTACTAATAGGAAAAATACAAAACATATTATGCTCACTCCGGAAGTCTTCCAATGTAACAGTTTGATGGTCCCGCCCATCCGAAACACATAGCACGTGTGGGGCGGGGCCTGCCAGCAACCATGAGCCAAAAAGAGATTGCTGGCGAGAAGGTACTGGAGACCCCACACAGCGGGCAATGAAATGGTCTTCCCATACTGCCCTTCCAGGGATGGCGTCCCCCGGACCGCGAGTAGGGAGGGGGCGGATGAAAATGACCCCCTCCCTTGTATCTCCTGGTCCGGCCATCACGAATTCCTCCATCGAACGGATGCAGGGTGGGCAGGGAGGAAGAGGCGACGCGGACGAGCCTCTTCCACCTCCACAGGTAGGAGGCTTCCCTGCCCTGGCCCGACGCCGATGTCCTCCAGCCGGGCGACGGCCATATTTCCGCAACACAGGACACACAATGCCCGACTCGTATATTTTCTCAGTACAGGATATACAAGACCCGGCTGGTATACTTGCGTAGTACAGGACACACAATGTCCGACGGGCATATTTACGGAGCACCGGATGTACAGTGGTCCCCCAAGAGTCGGAATCAGGGGTGTAGGGTGGTCATCATGTGCGCCCCTGATTCCAAGGGACGGTGTAGGATGCGCCGGGAGAGGGAGACGGCACGGACGAGCCTCCCTCACCTCCCCAGATGAAGGCTCCACTGCTGCACCCTGGCGCCCCGAACCAAAATGTCCTGCTCCAGCAGCATGATGCTCTATCTTTCGCCATCACAAGAAGTTTCTTCCACTCCTGATGGATACGGCAAAGGTGGCTGCCACAGGGTCTCAAAATGGCGTCTGGGCCCTCGAAAGGCGGGTCTAGGCCGCTGGAGTAACTTTGTCCGAAATTGCAACTCGGGCACTTGCCCACCTGGGCGCAAGCCCCCACCATCGACAAACATCCCCTCGACTTTGAAGATTCTACCAAAGTCCCAAGAGCCCTCGGCCCCTTCAGGCTTCCGGTGAGGAACAGTTGCATTGATCTCAAATGAAATAACCACGGCACAGCAACAAGATGGCGGTGCTCTCGTGTCTGCATCAGCTTCCGTCTGAACCACCCAGGAACATTATGGGCTAACGAACTCGAGCAAGTTCCGGCTGAACATCAACATGACCCGGTAAGAGAGACTCTACCCCCTCCCTCTCTTGATTGACGGTCCACACCACCAGCCCCTTTGTTAGCACAGTTTTCTTTTGGACTGCCGAAAGGGACTCTGGTCCAACCGCCAATTGTCGGGGATATTTTGCCCCTGATGCTACTTCCGGACTAAACCGGCCTCGCCCAAAATGGCGCTGGTATCAATGAAAACTAACGGATGCCTCGTGGTGTTCCTTAGCTAATGAAACTTGATGTACTAAGATATATATATATATACGAACCATTGCGCACTCGATGTTAAAGGGAGGAGGGTTCACTTGGCGAACATTTAAGAAGGGTTCCGTAAAATGTTGATTTCAATGAACAATTTATTTTTGATATTTGTTGTAACTGATACATAACGTCGCTCATGATGCACACCCGCGGTTTACATCTAGGAAATGTGATTACGATGAGCTTGACTGTGTTTCCATTTATGAACTGAAATGCCCCTGATTCCTTCGTCACGCAATGAAATGTTTTTGGTTACTTGCAAATAATTAATTAGACCTTTTTACATGTTCTTGTGCTACAAAATAACCCCCTACTGTATGTGCTTCCATCGACGACATGTCAGACCAAAATATGAATTGCGCTCTCACATTTTACGTACTGAATAATTCTACAAATAAAGGTCTTAAAAAGCTATGGATAGGCATCGCATACTTTTGTAAATGCGGGTATCGGTGGGAGGGTTTTTCTGTGCGCAACTGTTCTGCTTTTTTTTTTAAGGTTATCCGAGAAATGGTTGTTCGGCCCTGGGTTGATGGTCGAATCAAAGGTATGATACACTGCCTCCAAGATATGCGACTAAGCTCAGGAACTGACGTATGAAGAAGGACCTCGACTTCTGAGAATGGGTAAAGTAAAACGGTGTGATCGATAAAATATTATAAAGATATGGTGGTCGAAGGTACTAAGGTACAGGGTTGAACGAAGAACTGATATGCCTTAGAACATCACAGCTTTGGGAATGATTTAGGGATCCCGATGGCCGGATACATCTCACTACACACGATCCTTAATGCCATCCTCGAACCTCCCCATGAACCACCTATCACATTGCCTGCTCCCATGACTTTAGGAAACCAGAACCCTAAGGGATTATATCCCGAAGAGATAAGTACGAGTATGTGGTAAGTAAAGGACTTTCGTGCCCATACATTTGATGTGTTCGAATGTTGTCCCCCTACCCCCCCCTTTTTTTCCCCCTTTTTCCCTCTGCAGGTTACATTAGAATCCCGATTAGAGTATCATAAGGGATCTGGAACCACGTCACGCCCGATGCATGAAAACGGACTACCGCTGCAAGACGACACAAAAAGGACGCCCTACCCAATGCACGACCTTTTTGTACTAGATCTAATGCTTTTCTGTCCCAAAACTGCATGCTTTTTTTACATCCTAACACAGACCCGAAACATCTAACGTTGGGTAACGCACTGAATAGCCCAAACAATACACGGTCATTCTCTATGTCCCATGTGTACTGTTTTGCCTATTGTCTCTCTCTCTCTCTTTCTCTCTCTCTCTCTCTCTCTCACTCTTTCACCCCTCCACACTTTCCCTCTTCCTAGCGACTGGCACCTAATTGGCGAACCTGGTGCACCTCCTGATTGGCCTCAAATACCACAAGTATTTGCACAAATTTGTCCTAAATAAAATTGTATCGGTACCACGTTACTACCTCTCCTTTTCTACTAAAATATGGATGAAATTTAAATTGACCGATAAGAAAGGGACAGGTAAGACGACTAAGGTTCCCTAAATTTGACCCACTCTCAGGGAACTATTTGTCAGTGGCTTCTGTGATAAAATGTGTCTGTGGTAATGCGACCATCCCCATTGAAAATTGTCTCCGTACCCCAAGCTGTAAGAAATGATCGAGACACCCCCATCTACCCAAAATGCCCCCAGTTTGGTATCAGCTGCCCTGAACGAGAACTTGAAAAACGCCCCTTGCTCTCCTAATCGCTTTTCATAAAATCCCACCTTCCCCGAGGATAAGTTTAGTAATTATCGCAAACCACCCCCCGAGTTTTTGTAGTAACCAGGTTGCGAGGATTTATATAGAAAGTTAGAAAGATGTATGCGAAGTTAAAAATTAGATCGAAAATCGAAAGACCTTGTTGCTGTAAGCCTTGCTGAAAATAAGATGTTTTGATGTAATGAAGACTTGTTTAGCCTATGTTCTTCCCTCAGAAGGATGCCTATCAGACTATGGTGAATAGCACATTGCACTTTTTGTAAAATACAAGGCCCTGAAGACCAGCCTAGCCTTGCAAGACTCGTACTAGGGAAATGGGTCTCTGCCAGAAGAACTGACATCCACTATAATAGACATATGACAAATGAACGTAATAATCATCAAAGCGTCAAAGAATTAGCCAACAAAAGGAAGTTGTAAGGAATCCAGCAAATCCATCATCAATTGTTTATACGTAAGCCACAAAAATCTCAAATGTAGCGAGTGCTTACCCCAGTTGCTTGGTGTTGGGAGAGAAAATAGATTTATGTAATTACCTTTTTCTGCAAAATCTCTAAAGACTGTCTTTTCAACACTCATTTAAGGGTATCACTGTCGGAGGAGAAAGAGACCGGATGTGGGAGCACGCGGCCTGACTGCGGATTGTGGAACATCAGCGACGGAGGCCGAGGCGAGACCACAGCAGTAAGGAGTCGCAGGACGGGGCACTGTTTCAAACAAAGCTAAGGAAAGGGCTGACCTGAAGCCCCTGCTCTATGATCAACGTGTGCCAAAAAGTCTCCGCTCTCTGAACATGGTTACGGACCCGCCTGTCGCAAACCCTCCGTCCCCCCCCTGATCTGTTCCCGACTTGGCCTTGCTCCATCCCCTCCTCCTCCGGCCTACCATAAGGACTGTTCACACCCGCACCTTTTCACCCGAACTCCCAAGTTCCTCCAAATTCTACTGAGCTACCCAGAGAAGAGTACTCCCTGCGTCAGAAGGGAGGGAGCTCCGACTAAGTAGACCACGAACTATGTTAAATCCCAGAACGGTGACCTAGAACTCCACCAAGGGTCGCCCCCGAAGAAAGGATAAACAAAGTCTGTGGTTCTGCCCGCTACCAAGCACCCTGAAGATGATGGAAGCAACAGGAAATGCCCACCACAGAGACTCAAGAAACGAACAGATCTCACAATTCTGGAACAATTGCACTTTCCATTGCAAAATCTATGCTCTGCATTGCGGAAGAAGATGCACCTGCTCCAAAACCGTAACGCATTCCTCCTACGAGGTCTGACGAAAACCAAACAGAATGCACCCCTATCCGCAGACCCCCAACGACTCAATCCACATGAACATTTCTGTTGATAGGTAATGCAGGTGCTCAACAGTGCCGACAGAAGACGACAAAGGACAACGAGAACTCTGATATATATTTTTACTGTATCTCATTTCTCTCCCAACTACCATTGGACTGACTATGCACCCGCCGTATACAAAAAGGACTTACTTATATGATAACTTACCAGTTCTTATTCTATGATCTGTACCCAACGCCCTCGCTACATAATTCTAGTCTGATATTGCATTACGATGACTTTTTCTGCAACCAACTTAACGATGAACCTGCCTACTAAATGATGAGATTTTTCAATATGATGTTTATAATGTGATGTTTATGTACAGTTCTTTCGCCTAAGTCCCCTCTCCCTTACTTATGATCGCTGCATATAGGTGTAGATAGGAAATAGGCCAGCAAGATGTCTTGGAAATGTTAAAGGGAGGACTGTGGAAAATAAGTACAAACTTGGTGAACATTATCGGCGCCATCTTGCCCCTTTCCAAGCCCATTCGTGCGCGTAAGCGGCAGCCATTTTGAGCACCATGGCCTCCCTGCCCCTCGCTGATAGCCAGCGCGTCTCTCTCTCTCTCTTAACCTCGCAAGCATTCCCCCGCACGCTGACAACCCCCGCTCTCTCATGCCTTGGGTCATAAACCCCTCTTCAGCGCAGCTTCACCACGGAATCCCATCCTGTTCCCAGCGCGACACCTCCCTTCATTCCTTTCATGGCCTCAAACCCTTTTGATGCAAACCCCCTTTTCCTGTGTCCCCGTTTGTCTTCCCTGTTCCCAGGCCGCCACCTGGCTCTGCGGATACTGTTTATTACCCCGTACAGTAGGAAGTTTCCCCTCCCCATCAAAAGACCCCCGAACCGATCAAACCCCCCACCCCATGAGATCCGATCAACCCCATGCATTCCGTGAATCGGCGGAATGCCCTGCTGTGCGACAACCATCACCTGTTGTGACCGGGGTGGGGAATCCAACTGTAAATGTATGTGGGAACGGGTCTGAAGGGGAGATTCCGAGGATGTTCTTTCAAGTACTAAAGTATTGCGAGAATGTGTTATGTGCAATAAAGGTCATAAACCCTAGTATAAGAGGCCAGGCCTCAGAGATGTGGTTAGAGCACCTCGTGACGATACTTGCTGTCTGAATTGATGTGTTCTCCTCCGGAGAGAATAAAATCCTCGTTTCCCGCCTTCCAGTCTCCAGCGCCTGCTTCTTCATTGGTTAATATTGGTGGGTCATAGAGGCGATACCGCCGGGCAACATAAAAGGGTCTTTGGTTACCGGTTGTCTTTGGAACCCTTTTTAACACCTTGGGCTCATGCAGTACCATACTACGACCTCATTGTACCTTCTGGGACATCTGGCCAGACTAGGAGCGTAAACCGGCCCTGGCAATTGAGTCAGACCGGCCGTGGGAGGGGGAATGCACGTGGAAAACACTGCAGCTGCTTTTGTTACAAGGGGCCGATATGCTGCAAAACCGGCTCCCGGTAACAAAACGGCCCCCATGGGTCTAACACCGGCCCCCAACCCTTGCGGCCCACCAGGGAAATGCCCAGTGCCCCCTATGGCCAGTCCGGCCCTGGTCCTGGAGAGCTCATGAGGCATCTGGCACTCCAGCAGGCATGCTACACAGCCAGCCCCTCAAAATGGATAGCACAGCTTAAAGAATTTTAGACTTTTGCGTTTTGCCAGCAGATTTGTGCATCTTTAGATTGTGTTACCCTAATACACCCAATTAAATTAAATCAATTCATTGTTCCTTGAGAACAGTCAGCTTTTAAAACAGCTTCAATTAAATTGTAAGTTTTTGAGATGCTCACTTGATTAGATACATCTGGTTTTTAGATGGGTCAAGGTCATTTTTTAAAGCAAGAAGCACAAGCCAAGCAGACTGCTGAATCAATAACCAATTTCTTTGCAAAAAGGCTGTCCTTCTTAATATTGGTTTAGCATCAGTGGTGCAGGATGTAGGTTAAATTAAAGAAGAACAGAGTGTTTTTGCTCTAAATATTTGACTTAGAAAGACCGGCACATAGCTTCTTCTTTAGCAAAGGCAATATTTTCACTTGGAACATGCATAATGTGGGAAATACTGCATTGTAAGCCAATAGGTTGATAAAGTGAGAACATACTGAATGTAATATGAATTGAACACTGTTTCGGCACACTACAGGGAAGTGCAATGAAAGACAGACGTACAAAAAAACTAAAAAAAAACTCTTCACGTTTGTGGAAAATTAACCTGCACACGTTTTTACATAAAGATTTATCTAATCATTTCTACACACACCACCGAATTTCTATACTGCTAACTGAAAAAGATCCTGACATGCAAATGCTGCCCGACTGAAGTATTTGTCCTAAAATGGAAAGTCTCATATAACTTTTTTGGGGCATTAACCGTGCCACAGTACATAATTCCAGAATCATCCATTTATTTTATTTTTCCAACGTGATGTCTGTCACTTTTCCTCAACTTTACCAGATGAAAGTTAACATTCGTTGCCATCCTCCTTCTCCCTACTTGTTGTTCTTAGATGTACTTCAAAAGCAAATGAAACACAAGATACTTTGCTACTTGTTATACCATAGTCCAATATACTTCTCTTCCTGTTTCAAAACAAAGTATTGTGTGCTTGATTCTATTTAGATGTGCCACAACCGGCCCTGGCAAAGTGCTCGGCCGGCCCCCCTCCCCACTCGGGGGGGGGGGGGGGGAGTTGGAGGTGCCGCCTAGCTCTTTGCCGGGGCCGGTTTTTGGCCGATTTTGGTACAGGGCCGATTTTGCAGCTATGCTGCAAAACGGTCCTGTAACAAAAACGGCCCCCAGGGGCCCAAAACCGACCCCCACCCATGCGGCGCACCGGGGGATTGCCCGGTGCCCGCTATGGCCAGTCCAGCCCTGCTTGAAGGGTTGAAACATGTCTAAAGTACTGAGATCACACCTCAGCTCTACTGACAATGAATATTTTTCAAATACCTCTGCAGAACGCACAAGGGCTTCTGTGCAAAAAAGCCTGGAGGGGATCAATAAGTTGATGGTAATAGGGAACTCTTGTGAACCAGAACTGCTCAGCCATACCATTACCATGCCAACAACTGTCCCAGTCTTGGGGCTCTCAACAAATGAATGTCATTTAGTCAACCTGACCTTCATCGTCGCCTGATTCCAATAGCACAAACGTACATTTTCTACTAGACTAGGCAGCACCCTCTCTGATCTTTAATATTCCACACTCTGCCTCTTCGTCTCAACATCGCAATATGGCTCTGCTCATAAACTTCAATTTCTTCCTCATATGGCAGAAGTATTGTGGCCGATTACAGATTCCCCTGCAATCTTATTGCTCAAGAAATGTCTGCTACCTTCCACTGCCTTATACGGGAGGATCTTTGATAGAATTCATATACTCAGAAGATGCCATAGGTGACGCATCCACATCCTATTCCTGCACTCGGGTTGAGCACTGCTGAATCACCACAAATTCAGCAAAGATTGATAAAGTTGCATTAGGTCAACTGTTAATTTTAATGTAATTTGCATTCAGCCCGTTTATGATTTTTGCATACAAATGTGACAGCAACATAAAAAAAGAGATTTAACCAAATACTGATTAGTAATGGACAGTATTGGATAAATAACTCAGAGACTTATGTAGAGTTCTGCCGCCAGAGATTCTGTTTCAAGCATGACGGATGTCCCATCACCATTCTACTAGTGCCATTGACTGTGATTAATTTGTAATGTAGTGGACAGGACATCTACCACATTTGTGATCCAGTACCTTGATCATCACACTCTAAATAAGACCATTACTTAGGTAATATATTCATAGTTGAGAGGGAGGCATCCCCGACCCAAAGACAATATGGGCTGGTTACGGAAGACAAACCAGGTGGATTGGTCACCTGTAGTGGTAATGGAACTGATGAAAATGAACCAGATGAAATATAAACAAAGAAATGATTCCTTACATGGGGTTAAAAAAGTTAGTCTGATGGACAGGGACGGACTGGCCGTAGCAGGCACCAGGCGTTTTCCCAGTGGGATGGAAGGGTGTGGGCTGGTTTTCAAGCAGTGAGGGCCAGTTTTGCTACTGGGGGGCTGTTTTATCTGTCTCCTGAAACAAAACCGGCAGCAGTGCTGCTTCTCGCTCGCACTCCCTTACCTCCCCTGAGCTGGTCCGGCACACTTGCCAGGGCTGGTTTGTGTTCCCAGTCCGGTCCTGCTGATGGTTGGAGATTTTATGAGGGTAAAAAAGACAGAATGATCAGGTAGGGGGGAATACATTTTCTGATTCATTAAAGGTGGAATAAATGTTGTGCTAGTCAGCATTGGTAAGTAATGGCAAGGTCTGGCACACTAAAAGATTGTCGACATGTAAAGATGATGTAAGCAATAATTTGTATGGAAGGGGGAAGGAACATGAGTTGAAGGCTAGAAGTTATGATTGGGTTGAGGATATAGACCCTAAAGGGGAGTGTTTTGCTAAAAATCACTAAAGGTATTTCGAGTGAAGAAAGTGATAAAAACAATACCCAGGGGTATTCAAGATTCCAGAGTAGTAACTTCTCGTGAAACATTAGGAGACAAAATGCTAAGCAGAGAGGCTAGGATGTCTATGTCAGAGAGCCCAGTTGTGAAACCTAGATGCCTTGATGATTTCATAACAATTATGTCTAATGTATAATTGAGTTTAAATACCTATGCTAGATTCTTTATTTTACAGGAACATTTCATTTCCTTATTTTCATATAGTGTTACAGCATATTTGCATATCCTCTTCATAAATTTTACAGGGACAATATATTGACTTTATTTTCAAATTTAAGGAGAAAGATATGTTGTGTTTATGGCTTGTTGCCACAAGAATGACATGATAGGTAGAATGTTCATTAGGCAGGGCATTGGAATGCGGGGACATAGGGTGGTTGACATTATGGGGCAGACGGTTGAAGAGGAGAGTTGTGTTGTCAATGCCGGTTCCAAACTTATGAATAAAGCCTTTGAAATCTACAAATCATGTGGAGTTATACCTAACACCAATGTCCATTTGGGGTGCGAAAATACCCCAGGACATTGGCCCCAGCCTTAGCTAGCTTTTTTTTGGGAGGAGATGATTTGGGGATGTGGCACACGTGCCTCCTAGGCAGGGGACAAGTCCTAAAAAAAGAAGTGGGGGGGTTAACCTAGTTAGGCAGTATGCAAGTGATATCACAACGGGCAACATCACGGCGCCCAACATCACAGCGCATGACATCACAACGCACAACATTACGGCGCATGACATCACACGTGGCATCACAGGAATTGACATCATAAAAAGTGGTATCACAAGCCACGACTTTACAGGAAGTGGCATCACAAGAAGTGACATCAGATCTAAAGCCCTAACATATACATAGCGAGGTCCATCATGTGTACGTTTGAGTGGATTGCAAGGATAATAGCACAGTGAGCTATGGAAGATGATATGTGACTTTACAACTTGCAATGCCCCAGTTTTATGTAACACATCCTTATATAATTTATTGTACATGTAATATACACATGTTGATATAAAGCGCTCTGACACCCTGCATTGGAATGAGTAGGGCTATACAAGAGAAAATAGTGGTATTACATTATTTCAACGCCTCCTCAGGAGAAGTAAGTTCTCTGTAAATGCAATTTGCTTTGTGTAACTACTGGGAAAGACCAACACATCTGATATTCTTACAGTGCATGCATATCTCCTAAACAGGGACTGAACAAAGTGAAAAGCTGCTTCTCTTAAGTATGTGTGAAGTGCTAACAAGGTGTGAGTCTTTGTTTCCCCTTCACTTCATTTACATCAGGTGTGAGCCTCCTGACTGCTCCCAGCCATGAGACTCGAACAAAAGGAGACCTGATGACTCCTCCAATTCGGCCTTTTTTTGGGGCCCAGCAGGAGGCTTAAATAAGAAAGCCTGTCCCGCCTGCACATTGTTGCAGACAACGTGCAGGCGCTGCAGAAAGTGTCCCGGTGTTTGGAAATGACACTGGGACGAGTTCAGCACAATATTCTGTGGGGCCCAAATTCTTGGCACTGTGAAAAAAGTGGATGCACGCCGACCACCCGTGTGTACCCTCGACTCGTGCCCTGCTCCTATGGATCTTCTCGGCACAAGACCCCACCCCCTCCTCACAGGTGCATAAAACACTGTTAACGCCCTCAAAAGGGGGCAGTAGTGTCTATTTGGCGCCTGTAAGAGAGGTGTTAATCACTGTTAATGACCTTAGAAGAGGACAATACTGTTTAAGAATTGACATTTGGTGTGGCCTATGGCCTTTTGAGCACAACACTTTAGCAACTCATTTCTTGACTTGAACTGACAGGCACAATGCTTTGCTCTCTGAGAGGATGTCTGGACACTGTCACAGACCTGACTCACTTTCTTGATTTACGAGGAACCCCATGGAGATCTACAAAAAAAGCCGATGGTCACCGCAAACTCCTCAGCGTTTCCTGTTTCTCCCGAAACGATTAAACAAACACGGGTCACCTTCCATCGGCTTCCGAATGTGGCGGTGCCCTCTCTTCCGGTCTGCAGGATGGCGCGCGGGGCAGTGTCTTCTGGCCTGTAAACTGGCACGCGGGGCAGTGTCTTCTCTTCCGGTCTGTAAACTGGCGCGCGGGCAGTGTCTTCTGGCCTGTAAGCTGGCACGGGGGCAGTGTCTTCTCTTCCGGTCTGTAAACTGGCGCGCGGGCAGTGTCTTCTGGCCTGTAAGCTGGCGCGGGGGCAGTGTCTTCTCTTCCGGTCTGTAAGCTGGCGCGCGGGGACGGCTTCCTAATGCCTCTTCTCGCTCATTTGTGACTGATCGTCCACCTGGTGCCTTATCACAGACTTTGGCGCCAGGCCAAGCCAAGGCAACAACATGAACTGCTGCAAGGGATAACGAGGCCTCTGTTATGACTGGGAACGTTGACAGTACTATAAATAACTCTATCAATATTGTGATAATGGCACTTTAAAGAGGTCTACTTCACAAGTGCCGAACGTCTCGGAGACTGCAGCTGTGCTCATTAAAACCCGGAGTGCCGCGTTTCCCAACATAGCGCCTGCAGGTATAACAATATGAGCGCGCGACCGACACCCGGAACTAAAACACACTGCCTAGTGTGACGGTAAAGGGCCTACTTTTCAACCACTATTGTGTTTGGTACCGGGAACACAGCTGTCTTTGTTCAATTTCGGGATCCGACAAAGAAGACCTGTAAACAATGCTTGATTTGTAAATTAATTCTGTGCGGGGCCCAAAGCTTAGTTCACAAGCTGCCACCGGCGCTGTTCCGCATACCAAAGCTGTGTAGTCTTGATTCCACCTCCACGACCAAACACCCCATCGTGTCTATCTCACTCTTGAGTGGTCTTTTCATCCCCTCTTTTTCCCTTTGTCGTTATTTTTTCCTTCTTTATCATCCTCCTTGTTTTCTTTATCATCCTTCTTCTTTCCACTATTTTTGTTTTTCTTTCCCTTGTTCTTGATCAAAGACTTCGACTTAAAAATAAGTGCAGATGTTCCCCACCTGCAACCACTAGCTAAAATTAAGCATCAACTCTAAGGTGCAGAACCTGTTTGTTGTTGAATGACTGGATTCAAGTCTTGTGACTGCAACAGCTATTTTCGACTTCCTAATGCAGCAAGTTACTACATGGCACAAAAATGCATAATTGTAATTGAGCTGCAGCCTTACCGGTATGACACTAGACTAAAAACAGTGAAGTCCATGCACATCTAGGGTGCAAAAGAGATAAATCAGCTATTAATGCTCAGCACAAACGCCCCCTGAAGGTTTCCCTCTGTCTGCCCCTCTTTTGTGCACCCTCACTGTCACCAACTCAGCCTGAGTATGCAAGTAACTGGCTAATAAGGTATGCAATAACACATACTGCAATTACCAGTTTACTACATATGTACATTTGCCACCATTCAATGGTCCCTGATAACAAATGAGGAACTACAGAATGTATTTTATGCGGCACTCTGCCCCCATTACCCCCAAAAACCCTCACAACTATTTAAAACTTCATACCGCATCTAGTGACTAAACTCCTCCACAGAACAGAATCAGAGTACGCAGATTGTACCCTATGTATGTGGCAATTAACAGTAACACCACCTACTGCCGCGCAGTCTTGTGACAGACTTCGCAGTGTCATCAATGATAATTCCACACAGACTCCCATGTCTGTTCAGATGTCATACTGCAGTGGGATTGATGACGCGCTGGGGAATAGGAGCTTTGAGAAGCGTTGTTGCCGGTTCCACTGTCAGATTGTTGTGATTATTTTTTAGACCCTTGAAGCTGCAGCTTAGTCCATTGGGATCTGCTCTATTGGCAAGCGTTTCACTGTTGACATCATTCCCACTAGTGTCGGGTTAGCTCATTACTTGTGCAAGCGATGTCATTTGTGAAGTCCTTGCCAATATGGCTGGATTTATAGAGGCAGTGGAACAGCTAGAAGTAGATAATAATTCAGAAAACATTCTGCAGCCCAGTATGGTGTTTGGTTAAGAAGCTCTCTGAATTGACCTAAATACTAGGTCAAGCGTAATCTTTTGGAACTTGTTTTCATTCATGATAACAGCATCAGATGGAGAACCCAAAGAGAGTTAGAGGACCAGAGCTCTATGCCTGCACATGCTATGTCTTAGTGCACCTCCATTGTTAATTTAAGCATGGTAGCTATATCGGTTTAAGATTGAATATCAACAAAAACGTGGATCATCATCACCTGTCTAGAGGAGAGTTAATGCCCCGGTTACTTACCGGTAATCTTCATTACTCTGAGTATAGTCTTCCTCGCCACATGACTTAACAAAGTGAGCTTCAGCTCCACACCAGAACCCTCCAAAGCAAAAAAGTCAGCCTCCCATGCCTCCCATCCCTTTCCAATATGGCCGACCCATTACCACCTGACCTCTATAAGAGGCGGGCCAGCCCAACCCCTCAGCCTGAAACTACCAAGCACAAACATGAAGCCGATAGCCAGACAGAGAGGGAGGGATGGGAACTCATGTGGCGAGGAAGACTATACTCGGAGTAATGAAGATTACCGGTAAGTAACCGGGGCATTACCTCCTCGTTAGTCTTCCTCGCCACATGACTTAACAAAGTGAGCATATACCAAAGCCAAGCGGCTTCATGGAAACTCACAAGAAACCACGAACCAGGATGGAACCCCCACGGAAGAGGACAACCAAACAAGCCAGACGAGTGGAAGAACCACCCAAGAGAGGCAACCAGAAGCCAGAGAACCAGCCCGGGACTGAAAGACCACGGAAGGGCCGAAACCCGGACCCCGAGACACGAAGTGCCGCAAGAAAAAGCGTCCCCAGGAAAAACCGAAGGAGGACAGAGAATGCACGGCACCAGACAGTACAGAGCCAAAAGCAACAGCAACAGGCCCCAGAAGAGAAATCAGCAACCCGTCCCCAGGAAAGCAGTAAGACAGCTCAACGGACCGCCAAAAGTGAGAGGGGCCAGAGCCCATGACACAAAGGGCAACCCCACCACAGCGACCAACAAAAAAAGCCACCACAGCAAGAGAGACGTAGTCCAACAAACACAGCAATAACGCAAGTGAGGCCAACACAAGGGGACCCCTTGAAAGGACCGAGACTACAAGAGAACAGAGGCAGGCACAAGGCAATTCAAGACCCAGGAAGGAGCCTAAACGACACCGAAGGGACCCGGCCACCAAGGGAACCCAACCAGCCGACAGAGGAAGGCGGAAGGCCCAGAGGCCCGCCCATGGAGGCCGAAAGGCAGAAGAGAGCAGGCCAAGCAACCAGAAAGGAAGCGAACAGGCACCAAAAGAAAAAACAGAGGGGCCCACCCCCGTACATGAGGAAAAGGAAAACATCCAACACCTGGAAATGAACACACAACTACGAGGGGAAGAGTAGAAGACCACAACAATCAGGCCACAGGGTTTCACCCAGAGGACCCCAAGCAGAAGAGCCCAAAGGAAGGGACACGCAGCGCGGTGGGCCAAGACCTCCCGCTCAGGAACGCCCCACAAGATGAAAGTGAGCCACCAAAGCGAGCACCCAGGAGAAACAGGGCGAAACAAGCCCAAGCAAAAAGCCACACCGAAAGTGCAGGACCCCGCCAGGGAGAAGAGAACCGGGAGCAGCACCCCCGAGCGCCTAACAGCACCGCCGGAAACAAAAACCAGCAAGGAAAAGCCAAAAAGCTGGGGCAGGACAAGAACCTGAGCACATATAGGCCAAACACGGACCAAAGAGCAACAATGCTCAAGCCAGCCAGGCGCAGCAGCGGCCGCCAATGGAGAAGCACCCAGGCGAGCACCATCAACCGGACAAAAAAACCTAGGCCAGACCACAGAGGCCGTAGACCCAGAACCCCTGGAAGTAAAAGAAACCCAGAAAATGCAAAGACGGGGGCCCGAGCAGAACCCCAACCCAGGCATCAAAAAGGCCCGACCCACAGAAACCGTAGGAGAGCAGACGAGAACATGAGCAGACAGGACGGCACGTCAGGAGCCAGAAGAAAAGAGACCCAGGCAAGGACAGCACCAACGCGCCAAGAGGTCAAAAAGGGCGAACCCCGCAAACACCCCAGATCACAAAGCAGGGGAGAAAAACGCCCAGGAGAGCAACCAGAAGCACCCGCAGGGCCAGGGCAAAACCCAGAGAAGCCAAGAAAAGGCGACAAAAGCCAACCCGGCACCGACCGGGACCCCCCGCACGCCCCAAAGAGAGGAAAAGGCACCCGGGAAGGACAGGGACCCCATATGTAGAGGCAGCCCACACCCAGGAAGGCCCAGGCTGCGACAAACCAAGGTGCAAACCAGTCCAGAACCGACCAACAACCCAGAGCAGAAGGAGGACAGAAGCACACAGGGCAACAAAGCCACGGGACCAGGACAGAAAAAACCACCCGACCTACTAGCAGACAGGGTGGGAAAAGAGTCACCGGGGCAAGAACAAAAAGTATACCCACAGGAACAGGCGGGCACAGAGACCAACGGAAAGGGGAGGAACCCCAACGGATAGACGGTGAAAGCACCCAAAACACTGCCTGTGGAGGGCCCACACCAAGTGGAACAACCCGGACAGGAACAGCCGGGGCCACAAAAAACAGATTAAGAGGGACAGCCACCCAAGAGAGGAGACCCACCATAGAGCCACAGCACGATGGACCGACCCGGGAGCCCAACAACTGACAACTAGCGGAGGCCCAGCAGAGGCAAAAAATAACGTGAAAGCGTAAAGCGCACAAACCACCCAAAGGCCCCAAGGCAAGCTGACGCATGAGACCACCGTGCCAACAGACCAGGCCATGGAAAAGGCCCCCTAGGAGAGCCCCCAACCCCCAGGACGCAA
Organism: Lissotriton vulgaris; assembly: GCF_964263255.1. NCBI lineage: Eukaryota > Metazoa > Chordata > Amphibia > Caudata > Salamandridae > Lissotriton > Lissotriton vulgaris. The sequence continues at coordinate 441,475,402 of NC_141685.1, read as the reverse complement.
GGGAAACACGACCGAGAGGGGGAACGCAAGGCCGCCAATCGAGAAAGGCCACCGGGGACTTAACTGCCAAGGGCCGGAAAAGAAAAAGGCCAGACTATAAGAGCAGCAGCAGAAGAAAAAGCCCACCCGGATGCCACAGAAGCAGCCCAGGGAAGGACGGGCAGGGGGAGACAGCGGCCCGGCCCCATAAGACATACCGTACCACGGGACCAGGCGCAAGAGCGACCAATAGCCCAGGGACGGCAAAACCACAGGTTGTTAACAAAAAACCCGAAGGTGTCACGGCGCCGAGAGCCCTCGGGAATATCAAGCGAGCCATCGCCCAGAGTCACATGGCACCGGGCTGAAATGCCGCCAAAGGGGAACGAACCGTGAGCCCCTGGGCACCTGCCCCAGCTGTACCGGCCGCTGCGCCACACTACCTCCCCAAAGGGAAGTCCAACAGGGAAAACCAGGCGCACCCACACCCGAAGGGCACGCCGGCACAGAAAAAGGGCGCACACCCACAGGACCACGCCCAACCGAGCGGCCCGAGGAAAACAGAACCCGTGACAATGAACAAGAGCAGAGGCCCTAACCGGGACACGCAGCCCGTAAAACGACAAAACACGCGTAAACGGGAAGCGCGCGATCACCCATAGGGGTCCTGGCGCTGAAGAACCGATGCCCACTGTCACCCAACACAAAGGTACATAACATATCGACATCAGACGGATGAAAGACAAACATTTGTCACTTCAGGTCACCTTGACAGCAATAGCAGGATTCGAACCCTTGTCCTGTGCGATAGATCGACACCAGAGGGACAAGAACTACCATAGAGCCATAGCGCCAGGCGCTGAGCAGACCCGATGGAATTGAAACAGTGAGGTCGAACATAGGCCCCAGCAGTGGGGCCTATTCTGAGCCATCAGAACCTGTAGCCACGGAGGCCACCTATCCAGGAACACCCGATCGCCAGCAGAGGCCGGGAAAACGCATGCAGCCAGCCACAAAACAAAAAGAACCGTGGGGAGACCCCCATAAAAACCATCCCAAAACAGAAGCTAATTGGAAGAAAGCGGGAATGGAGGCTGGGCATGCAGAGCTCACTAAAAGACTCTTCAGCAAGGGCAGTCGTCACTCAGAGACTAATATTTCACACAGTCAGAGAAATGAAACACGAAAAACCCAACTAGACGCTCCAAGCGGTGCGCGAACACACAACCACGGCATGTCTCAGGGCAAATACAGCAGCAGAAGACCGCGCTCCAACAGATAGTGCCACAGGAGTTCACTCACCCACGTCAAGCACGAACACACAACACCATAAATGTGGGCAACATCAAGGCAATCGCGCAGCACCAACTCCTCCCGCGGCAAAGCCACGAAGGCGGGGGTACTAGAGCCCCCCCACCCCCAGCGAGGATGCAAGACCGGACGCTGGGGGCAGCAAAGGAAGAACGGGCAGGCCAGCGTCCGAAATTGACCGGAAACACCAGCGTAGCAGTGCTGGAAAGCCCACCCACCCCGGGGGGGACGAGCCCGCACAGGAGCCGCCGCATCCAAGGGAGATACGGTAAGAGCCGCGCAGCACCGCCGCCCGTAACAATGTGTAGGCAGGCTGCACAAAGCCAAGAAACGCAAGCGAAACAGCCGCCTGGGAGCCATCATAATTCACCCATGAAAAAAAACACACCAGGGGATACTTATCCAACACCGGCAGGATGTGAACCCACCGTAACGCCCCCAGGGCAGGCAAACAAACGCCAACCCCAGCAGCAGCCAGAAATGCCGTGCCGCAATGTCACCACTCGCCACACAGCCACGAGGGGCAGGTGGGCGGCACGACCAAGGCCACAAGAAAAGCACAGCCACGGGGCACAGGGGGAACATAGCCACCACCCGCCTCCGAGATACCCCCAGGGCAGGAGGACGGGCGGCGCAAAAGAAAACATGCGGCTCTGCAGTTTTAACCACCGCCCGTCGCATCAGGAAAGGCAGGCGGGCGGCGAAAAACGGCCACGACCTAGGGCGAACAGAAAGGACACACAACAACCGCACAGGTTGAGCTCCATCGAGCGGAGGCACGGCAAAGCGCCGGCCCCCCAATCCAATCCGTATCCAGGCCACCCCCCCTCGAGAAACCTTAGCCCGCTGGAGCAGAGCCTAACCGGCTGAAACAAACCGGGGGAGAGGGGGGGGGGGGGAAACGGTCCAAGATCCCAGGGTTCGCTAGAGCAGGACCTCCACCCAAGACCCACATACCTGCTACAGCAGGCACCACTTACCTGACACATCTGGAGAGAAGTGCGCAGAACTAAAAAAACAGGCTGAGGGGTTGGGCTGGCCCGCCTCTTATAGAGGTCAGGTGGTAATGGGTCGGCCATATTGGGAAGGGATGGGAGGCATGGGAGGCTGACTTTTTTGCTTTGGAGGGTTCTGGTGTGGAGCTGAAGCTCACTTTGTTAAGTCATGTGGCGAGGAAGACTAACGAGGAGGTGATGAAAGTTCTGAGCAGTCTCCTGCCTTGTTAAAATATACATGTTCTGTTTTATAGCTAGCCGAAGTTAATACAGAGGGTCTAAGGACTGGCGATATTCATGGTAGAGACCAATGATTTCCACTGTTGTCAGTACAGTCAAAAGTTATGACAAATACGTTTATAGACAAAAAAACATTTAAGTTTACATGTATCTGCACTCTTCATTCAAATTTTGCATCTAGTCCAAAACAGGCTTAAACATCCACAAACAATCATATTTAAAGTAGCGTATGCATTTCAAAACTACAATTAGTCATTTGTTTTCTGCTCACAACTTATTTTTCCTAATGAAAAATAGTTATTTATAACTCACAGTTCAGTTGCCCAATGCTTTTTCTTAAAACATATAAACTATTTTTCAATATTACAAAAGTTTCTTCTTCAGAAAAATAGACTATTTGCAATTATCTCGAAGGTTATTTACAGTACTTATGTGCTTTACATTCTAAACAGACCCTGAACCTTAATGCACGCTGACCTTGGAGGCCTTCAGCAAGATATATGTTCACTGTTAATAATACCTAATTTTAAGCATTATCTCTTTTCTACCATAGCGCTGGTGTCTCAAGGGCAGATAGTTGATCGCACAAGAAACAGTTGTATTTAAATAGCAATAGAAATACATTGATCTTGTTTGGAGCCAGTAGTCAGATGCACCAAAGGTTAGTTCACCTAGCTCCATTACTTGATCAAGAAGTATGTTCCAACAGCTTGATGAGCCAGGGTTGAATTTACAGGAAAGTTGTTGGAAGCTATTTCCTTAAAATCCATACTTGTAAAGCGTGTGCATATCACCCCTTAAGGTTTCTAGGTGGAGGGGGCCATTGGGGAGATTAAGTGAGCTATTGCCCAGAGGCATATGATCCTGCGCTGAGCTGCCACCGTTGCCAGGGGTCGAACCGTGAGCCCCGCGCTCCAGAGTCAGCCGCTCTGGCCACTGGCTGTTGCGCCACACTTCTCCCCTTCAAAGTAACAAAGGTTGCTTCTATTATTATTTGGTAGGCTAAATGCCTTGTTGGCAGGGGCCTATGTGAATGCTAAGCTTAATTATAATATGTGTCTATACTTCATTCCAAACAAATCCTGTGGCTCCAAAAAGTCAAAATGCAACTATAAAAACTGTTGCTAGTCTGATGAAAGGACCTACAATAACTTCCTGTGAATGAACATATTTGATTTAAGTTAAGATACCGGATGTGTTAGTGCTTTTTTAAGGAACATCAGCTTAATATACCTTTAGGGTATCTTCCCGTAGTCCAGACAACCCTCCCGCCCTTAGCAGTAATACAGTGATTGCTGTGCATTCATAGGGTTATGCTGAAGCCAAGAGGAGGTAAAGCTACTTCCCTTTCTAGGACAGTTTTATGGAACATTCATTCAGTGCACTAAACTCAGTGCCTACAAATTAAAAACCTACCTGTTCTCATAAAAGCACAGGAACACCAGAGCTAAGAGACATTAACCACTTAAAGACAGAAACCTAATTCAAAGGTAATACATCCATATTGTATTATAATGCAGTATGTATTTTTCTTTTAAGTCATATTTCGGCAGGTATAAAGAACTTCCTTTATGAGGATGCAGTAACACGTTATAGTAACATTGACCATAAACCATTTTCTAAAATAATAAATACACTCAACGAAACATGAACTTCAAACAGAATAACACCAGGTTCATCACACTGCCGTTAGACCACTGTGAACTAGCTCCATGGACCGTTTTGTGCTTTCCTAAGCAATCAACGTTAAGAGTATGGGGTGAAGAATTTAAATTAAATGAAACAATTTAAGCCCAGTACATCCTTAGGAAAAGTGTGTATCAATGTATTCAAACAGTTGAGACACTATTGCTCTTGTAAGGTAAATCTTTATCCACCCTCATCCCTTTGATGTGATGGAACTTGAACCTGAAATGTTGTGCTACAGTTGTTTTTAATTTTTTTTCATGTATTCTTAACTTTTGATCTCTTTTTATTTCTTACACCACCCATGCACTCAGTTGAGTACACCATAAAGGATCACTCATATGTAAAGGCTCATAGCTGGATGTCTAACCCAGTGGTGGTGGAACAATTTTCAGAACAGAGGTGCCGTCATAATGGTTACATCACTTAAGTCACAGGGATTGTGAAACATCCAAGAGTAATACCAGCAGTGGCCCATCCTTAAGGGTGGATGACTCACGCCTTCTCACCTTTTGGTCAAAATAAAGTGTCTGCCAGGCTGAGTTATGGTCAGCCTGATTGACACTCTTTATGTTCAGGTCAGGCAGCCACGAGCTGAATGTTAGCTAAATGTGCAAGCACCTGACAGCCTAAGCTTCACTTTGCAGAGATAAAGATGTCACAGCCCTGTGGGCGTGACCTCTTCAGCCTGGCAAAGTGCTTCAAGGCCCTGCCACTCACTGATAGACTCTGACCTGGAGGATTCAATTTAAAGCTCTGAAGTATCCAGGGCAGACTGCCCATCATTGATGGCTCATGAGGTCAGCAGTTTCACAGGCCCCATCCCACACTGTAACAAGGTAGGTACTGCTGTCTCCTCTCCTTGGCTGACCCAAAGTCCCAACTCTTCTGGAACCATAAGGCCTCTCTCCCTGAGACACCGCAGAAGGTAAGTGTTATGTTTTTTAATGTATGTGTGTATAACATGTGTATTTGTAAAGCACATGTTCACCCTTAACGGGGATCTTGGCGCTGACTAACAGATCTTTATTGTTACCCAATTCATTTTATTGACCTCAGATGGATGAAAGGCTGAGTGACCCACCAGGGTTTGAACCTGTGACCATGAGGTCGAACACAGGACCCTGCAGTGGATGCATTAGTCCACTGGGCTACCAGACCCGACTGTATGAATGTATGTGTATTTGTGAGTGTGTGCTGTGGATGGGTCTGTCTGTGCACACTCTGTGAATGTATGGTGCGAGAGTGTGCATGTAGATGAGTGAATGTATGTGCATATGTAGCCCACCCACTCCCCTCCTGCTCAAATTACCAGTTACCATTGAGTCGCAAAAAGAACAAGTATAGCATATGAGCCACGCCCATTCAGTAGGAGAGGGGTATGGGTATTGTACATAGCCAGTAGTGCATTTTAGAACACACAGCTGCAAATCTATTACAAAAGCATGGTGTGATAGCACACTGTCATTTGCAGAGAGCACATTTTCCATGAAAATTGCCCAAAAGTTTGCCCTGATATGAAGTTTTGCTAATGAACAGACTGCCATGCCACGTCGATGTTAGGACCCGGGCTACCATGAGCCACGCCCCCTCAGGCTCTCATGATGCGTTGGCCTCATCCTGACGTGAACCGCTTCCTGTCATTCATCTCGTGAGATGCAATAGTGGCTGCTGGAAGCAGAGTGGTATTGCGCTGTGGGCGCGTCACTTCCGCTCTCTGCCGTCGTGATGTCCAGGGGTATTTATATAAGGATGCCCCTGGCCTCTTCATTTCATTGCAGAAATGTGGTGGTGGAGGCAGCCATGTTACATGCTGGGGCAGCACAATCAATGGAGTCCAGTGGAGCAGCCGTCCCTTTGGTCGTTGGAGTGCTGCTGCCTTGGCATGTTGGGAGCGGGCGTCGCATTGGCACATTGCTGCCATTCCACTCCCTCCTACTACCCAACTCCTGCATATACCCAATTGTCCTTCCAGCCCAACGGCGTATCAAGCATCTTCTTTAGTTCAGTAGTGCTCTACTTAATTGTTGATATGAATATGCCTTCCTGCCATATTATAGTGCTTTAGTTTTCCTCCTGACCGTCTGGCCCAAAAATATTCAATGCCCCTGTTTTGAACAGGCTAAACCATTAGCATGATTGCAAGTTTTTAACACTTGGCCCTCAGTGCTAAAGCCCCCTTTTGCCCTCGGTATTAGCCCTGCCCTGCTTTCCTGGCCCAGTGTGGTTGTCGCACAGCACTCTGGCTTACAGTTATGATGCACTTTCCCTTTGACCCAAGGATCTTCAGTCTTGCAAAGCCAGGAACAAGGACCGGTCTACTCTGAGGTGAGTGAGTGGGTCACATAACGGGTCTGCTATTGTTAGTCTGTTTTGTCTTACCCTTCCTGAGTATCTGGTTTTGAGCTGCCCTATTCATCTCCTTGGGCCCCATTAAACAGGATGGCAACAAAAAGAAGATGGGTAGGGAAGAGGAAGAGGCACGACTAAAAGTTGACCCAGCTGCTGGAATTGGTCTTAGCCAAATTGGGTGATGCAGGGGAGTCTGACAGTTCAACCTCTGATTCTCAATCAGGGCTGGGAACAACAGTACTGGGCATCCCGCAGCGGTACAATGTCCCTCCCCTACAGCGTTTCCGCCAGTAAAGAGGAGGTCCAAAAAGCAGACTAGGAGCAACACAGTAAGGGCTGGTCAAGGGGATTCAAGTGCAGATCAGGTAGCATACCTTTATTCTGATGTTGGTCTGCAGGTGCGCCCTTCTGTAGTTGCTCCTCTGTTCCTACAGCAGATATTTACTGATCCCCTACTGCCACAGGTCGTGACTGCCTCGCCTAGAGTAGTACAGCACCCTACACCTTCCCCTAATATGTCATAATCCAGTGAGGTTCTTACTGCGTTGGTGGACATTAGACAGATCTTGATGGCAATTTCCTCAGGCTCCCCAGTGACCCGACACCCCCAGCAGACAGCCTCAAATGGCCATCACAGTTCACGCCACAGTGCCACCTCCCACTCAGAGCAGGCCCCACCAACTCCATTCGGGGGCAATGACTGATTGTTCTGATGCTATGTCTGGGGTGCTGTCTCCAGTCGCCCAATTTTTATCGCGGTTAGCGAGCGGGCTCTGCAAACAAGTACACTGAGAGCCCTTCCTTATCTTCCCCATGGACCTCATCCAATACAGTTCTCTCGGCTATCATGGATTTTAAAAAACACAGGTCGAGGCCATCACAAAGGCTTGTGGAGGAGGGGGGTGGGGCGGGGAAAGGGCCATCTGGGGGAATGAGCAGCGAGATTGTTGCATCAAGTACTAAGGAAACCGCAGTGGTAGCACCAGGTAAGGAGGCTTCTGTAGAAGTGGTCTGCGAGGTTTGAGGGCCCACTAGACCAATTGGGGGACAAGACACTTTGCTGTCAAAGCCGGCAAAGCTAGCTTCACTCATGCCTAGGTAGGTGAAAGAAAAGATCTGGATGGGTGATTTTATTGATGTTTTTTCACAGATTCGAGCAAGACGAAGGGATTCTGAGTCCAAAGATAAGGAAGGGAAAGTGGCCTCAGCTAAAGAGAAGTAACCTAAAGTTGATGAATCTATTACTAACAGGTTATATGGCTTTAACGTATACATGTCAGTAATGGTGGAGAAAAAAACAGGTGGCAACATCTATGATATTTTATTTCAATAAATACTTAAGGCTCACCATGTCTCCTGTGGCACTGCATGGCTGGGCTACAATTGTGATTTCTGGTGAGCCAAGCTGGAGGATCTCGATATAGGGTGGGATCAAACTGAAGTCAATATTTTGTTGGAGAATGTCAAGATTAAAACCACGCAAAAGTATGTTTTATGTCACCAACACCCCTCTGGGGACAAGAAGGGATCGTGCTGGGCGTTCAATAGGAAGTTGAGCATGCACCCAGCTGTATCTTGCAAATACAGGCTCGTCTGCTCGTTTTGCAGTTACTCCTCACATCCTGTGTTCAAGTGTGTCAAGAAGTCCTAAGAGATAGGAAGGGACAGCACCAAGCCCTCTATCTATCAGTTATCCACACCTTTCTTGGCTTCCGTGTTGCTTCCTTGTCTGAATCTATATCCTAACCTGTAGGCTGAAAGATGTTGTATTTTGGTTTTTCTACAGGTTTCAGAATCCCGGCTCATGATATAGCTCCTATCCCACTTTGTAAGGATTTGGTTTCAGTCCACCAGCAATTGGTAGTAGGGTCAAAGAAGTTAAAGAAGGAGAGCGCACTGGGGAGAATTGCAGGTCTTTTTGTTGAATTTGTTTGTTCCCTTTGGGTGTAATACCAAAGGAAGAACGTGGGCAGTTCCAGTTGATTCATGACCTTTTCTGCCCTAAGGTAGTGCTTGTGTCATTGATGCTATCGACCCTAGCTTTGCTCAGTTAGATACTCCTCGAGGGACCAGGCATTGATCAAACTCCTGCCCCCCGTCCTGACTCTCTGTTTGGGATGGGGCATGAAAATAGAATAGTAAAAAATTACCATTTTATTTTTAATCTCTGGGGCTTTGGGGAGTTTAAGTGGGGGCGACGCTCTTCCGCTCCAACAGAGGAGCCACCCCTGGATGGACAGCGTGGTTTCTTACAAAAGGGACGAATGGCTGTGTTTTGTGATTTTGTGCCGGCACTGACCGTGTTCACGATAACAGTTCTAGGGGCAATATCCTGAAAAACATATTCTACAAAAACCTTTGTTGTGCACAATGCTTCAGAGCTGGCAATAAGGTGGAATTGCAATGCAATTTGAGGTAGGCGCCCTCTTCAGTGATAGCCCCCATTGACATTTCCCTCCCTTTTCTCCTGAACTCCACTCTTCCTTTTCGCACTTGCACCCAGCGCGTTCTGACCTTGTGAAAGTTATCTTGAAGAAGCCCTCAGCAGGGTAAAGGCAGGGCTGTGATATAATGCTGATAGCAACAGATGCTCCAGATAATTGCTCGGCAGAATTATCTGGCAGAAATCCGTAATAAACTATTTTACTGTATGGTAAGAAGCTGTTTAGATTCAATTGGAGGCCTTGTTAGAACAAATGATTAAACTATAAAAGATTACATCTGGACTAGGAATTAAAGACAAGGCGGTTCATTAAGGGAAATGGTGGCCTGGAGATTACTGGCACACTCTCTGCTCTGGTAATCAAAGGATCAAGGGATGCACGGTCAGGTGGTCCAGACAGAGCAAGCAATCCCGTGGGGCTTCCGTGAGGGAAGTGCACACAGGCTGCTGCTAGGCTTACAGCAATCATATTCCAATGAGAAGTCATGCAATGCATTCTGCACAGAGACAGGTTCTCGTTAAGGTGACACACAGAAGCACTTTGCAACCTTAAATGCATTTTCTGTAGGGAGAGGGTACAAAAGCTGTGTGGAGAGTTCTATTGCATAAGCCGTTTCCAGGGATATGTCGAAAGTTTGATTAATAAGAAAATTGAAAATTGATAATGTAAAACACTCAGAATTAAACGTTTGTAAACACAATAGCATTGGAGGAGTCACAATAATTTCTAATGTGAACTTCTGTTCATTAACGCCTATTGCATCTCCTGATCACATTTCTCTTATGGCTCGTTCTGTGTCTGCTTCCCAGGGGTGAAAGGTCAATGACCCTCTAAAAAACTTTCCCGAATTTTTATGGCTCGATTATCCACTTTTCACCTTCCAATGTAAGAACTGGAGTATTTTCAGTGTATCTAATACATTCAGGGCTTCCTGTCCATTCACATATTTGGGGAAGGATTGCTGCCAATAATATACAGGATAATAGAAAATAATCTCTTTAGACAGTTGAAAAGACCTCGTAAATCAAAGTTATACGATGCATTTTAAATACCATCAGCATGATTGACACTTTTAATACCTTGAACAGAGGGAGGGAAACATCTTGTTACTGCAAAAGTGATGCCTCATGTTGAGCCCCTTGAGAAAACAGATTTAAATCAATTAGTATTTTACTGATAGAATTTGTGAACACAGCATTTGTCTGTTTCCAGGAACATATTTAGTTCTCTTCATAAGGAAAGGACTGTCTTCAACCAAAAACAGAGATGTACCCAAGCCGGTGTGAGCAAAATTATTTTTTTGCGATTTTCTGAGTAAAATGTATTATGAACAGGAAACCAAACTGATGTAAGCTTTTACAATTTGACTTTGTTGTTGCTACAGTTAATCATCTTGTTGTTTGGTATCTCAAAGTACAAAAAAGCAGGGTTACTTTTGAGGATGCACCCAGGACACTCCTGTTCATGTGATGATTTTGTGCCGGAGATGAAATAATCTTCTGAGTCAATATATTTGGACAGAATTGTGATTTACTCTTACTGTATTGGACAATCCTGTAAGTTCTGGTAAATGTTTTATGAATAAGTGTTCCATTGGGGAAATCGGGTAATAAGGCCTAAGCCTAAATGCCACCTGTAGACTGCCATCTCGTCCAAGTACAAGTATCCTACCGAACAACATTTGATTTTATGTGGAAAAATATTTTCCCCCAACATCTGTTCATAAAAATACCGTAATCCCCTGACAATAGGGAATAACATATTTACATATTGAAACATGCCAATGGGATTACAAAACTCAAATGTTGCATGGTCCTTTGTCTCCAAGTATCAGAAATCAAAATATAATGTGTAGGGCTGAAGGTTTTTCTTGAATACACACTGCTGGTGCTTCTGAAAACCAAGTGTGTTAGAAATGGGATTTCTGGTTTACTAGGGTATGCACGTAAGCAAAGCAGAACCCACCACAGGATTGAGGGTAAGTAAATTACACACCAAAGTGAACATGTGCTCACCCCCTGGTAGCTCGGCGTCGACAGGCAGGCTTATCATAAGAGGCAATGTGTAAAGCCTTTGTGCAACACACTCACACCAGTAACACAATGAACTCACCACAAAAGAGACTCATCACTGGATTATATAAAAATATATAGTATATTGTACATTAAACCTAGATCAAAACAACATGAATCATGAGTACTATGCATATATGCGTATTCTGAGTCAGTACTCATTATCCCGACAATGTAAGAATCAAAAACACATACATCATCACATCAGGGCTAGAAATGCAATAGTTAGGTTAGATGCACAACACGTAAATGATCAAAGATCACCACAAGCACATGAGTAACCATGGTGCATAATTAGGGCATAGAATGCACATCGGATTATGAAGGAAGCACAGGAATCACCAATACTGTGCATAAATTATAACCGGTCATGAATAAAGCACATTATGATCTTTAAAAAAAAAGAAAAAACTTAATTTATTGTATAGGTTTTTAAATTTCGCTGCTCTTTTTAATAATATTAACTGATTGCATGAAATAACTTTTGGACTTGTTTCTCTGGCAGGAATGCTGTATCACTGATATTGTTATGGTTTTTAACTGGTGTAGTTTTATTTATGTGCAGTCTTTCATGATATATTTATCGAAATAAAGACTTCTTTGAATTTCAATTGAATAAAGCACATCTATCACCATAAAAGAAAAAGGCAATGTGCTCCTGTGCTCCTATTATGCATCAAGCGGTAATTAGCACCACCCGTAGCTTACAGGAACACCTGCACACCTACTCCATGAATTGCAGTAATTCAAGGGAATTCCCTATGTCATGAAGAGGAGGCCCCTGTAGAGGTTTCACCTTGTTGTGCACACTGATCAAATGCCCCCAGATATGTCAACCTATGAGGGGGGCAACCAATGTAGCAATCTGCGGGGAGACCTTGTTCGGTCCGATGCACTCAGGATATCAATGCAACTGCCCGCGAGCATGCATTTCAGCTGCCTTTGGTACTGAGTAACCCCTCTTGGCCTGGGCCCCCCAGAGGTGTATCCTAACCCTGGCATCAGCTGTGAGAGGGGCCCTTCACCACTCCCTCATTCCTCTGGTTGTCAGCAGGGCTTCTCTGGAGGCAGCTCGGGTCTGTTTTCTCTCACAGCCAGTGCAGCAGCAAAAAAAAAGGATCGCGTGGAAAGCCTCATGCGCAGAGGTGGACTACATCGATTCAAGTGACCACCGCAGGTCGAGGGTTGCTGTGTATGGGTGTTCTTGAGTGATTGAATTCTATCGATCTTTTAGAAAGGCAGACAATTACCTGTTTTGATGACTGCGAGAGTGGATGTGTATAGTGAGTTAGTGAAGGAGGGTGAACCGTTGCGAGGAGGAAAGGGTGACATCGGAGTGTGCCGCGCTGTGATAGGTTGGTTGGTATAACGCTGCACTGGGATTGGTTGGTGATCATCAGAAAAGTTTAAGCGAGAAATCTTGTCGGTTGAGGAAAATTGGTTCAATCATGCGATGTTTTAAGGTGTTACGTGATCTATGTGGGGGAGATAAGGGAGTGGTAACTCGAGTGGTTGAGGAAGCACTGCCCGAGGACACCACAGCACACTACATGGCAACGAACGCAGGACTCCATACTATAGCATGGATTCTAAATTGGCACAAGATTACTGAAAAAGAAGGAGACCTGGCTTTTCAATGCTATAGTTCATTTCAATTAGAGGTATTATATCAGTTGAGGGAAGTGATGTCTTCATTAAGGTCTCCACCCAGACCAACACAGATTGAGGCACTAGATGCTTGGATGCAAACAGCTCAGGCAAAGAACAGGGAAATATGTCAAGGAAGGCAATGAAAGGATATCTGGATGCATGATGGGATGCACAGTTGAAGAGGTTGACAGTAGACACCATTGAGGGAGAGCGGTTGTGCCCACTATTAGTAAAAGAGGGAGACCCTCGGGATAGGAATGGAGATGGAGATGATGGGAGTGATATACGACAGCTTGCTAGACAGCCTATTAGTAGAGCGTCCTCCCTCCACCATAAAATCCACATTCAGAAGAGGAAAGGTGAGAACTGGCAAATGCAGCAAGTATGGAAATAATGATAATGCCACAGATAGCCCGTAGTGCAGGAGTAATGAGAAAGATTTCAACAGGAGCAGAAGGTGCGTGGGTACCAGTAGTTGGAGGTGCAGAGTCAAGTGGAATCAATGCTGCTATAAAGTTACCAGAAGCCATTAAAGTAACGGTCACCATTGGGCCTGTAGTCTCTGTGTACGACCCAAGTTTAGGCGAGCACTCTAGTCAACAGCAGTCAGGGTTAGGAGAAAGGGTCAATCCAGAAGGAAATGTGACAGTGAATGGAAACAGTCCATTTTTGGTGCCAGTAGAAACTAGTACCCCATTGCTTTCACGGGTGCGCGTTGGGTCTAGTACAATGCGATGAGTGTTATTGGCAAATTTTGATTCAGATTTGAGGATGTGGGAAGCTCCAGTTAGAGGACCCATGGGAAGATATCAGAGGGAGGTACAGATCAGGGAGCTTCCCGAGATCAGCATGTCTTGCAGACTACAGAAAATCGACAAAGGAAGCAGGGTGGTGAAAAGGAAGGACAAAGTCGTGCGTCAAGTCAGGGAATGATTAAAGCTGCAGTGAAAGCAAAATTGCTAAATGTAGTGAGGCTGAAAGTAGAAGTGGATGATATAATCAGCAATACTTTGCTTTTGGAAAGGATACAGCTTTATGAACAGGATGAATTGTTGTTTGTAGCAAAGGATGTCACTCGTAAAGCAAGGTGAGCACATGAGAAATTGACAGAATTGGCTGAAAAGTATTATGTGGATTTGTCTAAGATGAAAATGCTACAAGGAAACCATAGGTTGACTTATACCGATCAAGAACTAGAAGAGAGAAGAGTCATAGGTGTGAAAACATACATTCAAGAGATGGTCATAGGGATACCCACATGGAGCACAGTCGATAAATGGAAGGAAAGATGGTCAAAGAAGAAGAACATTAGGAAGGTGTTGGGAGATACACCTCCACAAATAGGGGTATACTAGGAGTTGAGGCTTACCCATTGGGAGAGGTACCTAGCGGAAGGTATATGCCTTGGAGCAGGGGTGATTTGGCAGTGTTCACAAAGGACTTTTCTTGGCTGAAGGAGAAACCTGCTGAATGATATAAGCAAGTCGATCGCTTTGTGAAGATTTTGAAGGTAAAGTTGATTGATTTTAATACATTGTTTGACATTGTGGTCCCTAGCGACTTGTGGTTTGCTTGTAAAATTGCTATTGATTGGCCTTTTACCGAACCAGGTAGGGACCCCATAACTCATGGTCCTTCACCTTTGGTCATGAAAAAGTTCGAACATGTAATTACATGGTTACAGTCTAAGATTGCCCCACAAAATATTGATTGGTATAATAGAGATCGAACCACCCAAGAGCCTAAGGAATCGGTACATGCCTACTATGAACAGCTTTTGCAAGCCTTCTAGCGGTACAGTGGGTACGATACTTTACATCCGAAAGATATGGTTCAGTTTGTGTCCAAGTTTGTGCTATGATTGAGACCAAAGATTAGTGTAATGATTCAGCTAAATTTTTTCTGCTGGCAAAATAAGTCTGTGGATGAGATTCTGTGGTATGTCAGCTATTGTAGCAATGAGGTGGATTCTAAGCATAGGAAAATGAAGGGCAAGCTAATGCTGGTCCAGATGAGGAAAGCAAACAGGGTAGAGCAGGCAATACAATCCCCTCAATCAAAAATCCCCTAAAACACCAGTCATTTACACGGTCCCCAAAATACACAAGAACACTGAGACCCCTCCTGGACGCCCAATTATCACACGGTGTGGCTCCATTTTGGAACCCCTTGGACAATATGTTCATTTTTTCATAAGAGACTTTGTCCCCATAACATGCTGCTACATCAGAGACACAATGGATATGATCAACCAAGGTGAAACTTTCCCCTTCACTAACACTGACATCCTGTGTACTTTGGACATAGAATCTCTCTGCACCAATATTCCTCAAACTGAAGGTCTGACAGTCTTTGAAAATATACTCAACTGCAGGACACGCCCGCATGCTGTTCCCACACCATCCATTCTGCAACCCTAACCTTATGCCTAAATCGCTATTTTTTCTCCTTTTATGGCCAACTTTATCTGCAAGTGAAAGGCACGTCAATTGGAGCAGTTTTTGCTCTGAATTTTGCAATACTACACATGGACGATCTGGTGATTAACAGCATACTGACTCCCAGTAACCGATACTTAGACAACCTAACTACACGGAAGCGCTATATAGACAATATTTTTATCATTTGGCAAGGGTGTGAAAAGACTTTACAAGAATTTCTTGAATGTCTCAACACCAATTGTAATGGGTTGAGATTCACCCTCACACATAGTAGGTCTGAAATGACCTTCCTAGATTTGATGATTAGACACAACAGTGAATTGTTTTGTAGTGTAGTTCCTAGTTTCCCACTAGGCCCTGCGCATTGGAATAACATAAACAGTAGTATCGACGTGGAACTGCGGATATTCCAGGCCTCCACTGACTATGCTAAACTTAATTGGGTTGTGTTACCAACTAGCTCAGAGGTCACTGGAAACTTTCTTCTCTGCATAGGAAGTGATCAGCTTCCTTGGCACAGACAAGAAGGGATTCAGTTTTCCAACAACCGTGCAACATGACAACTTTGCTCCTCAGATCAAGAGTCAATCTCTAGGGTCGTGTGAAACAATAGACATGTATTTCACTCAGTCAGTCTAGTGCAGTTTACTTTCACGAGATGTAGAGAATAGAGAGACGGGCGTTTGTCAATAAAGGGTTAACATTTATTGAACAGTCTTTCTTCTCGTACAAGAGAAATGTATTGCCACAATTGCAATAATTGTTATTATAAAAAGTACGTACAGTAAGATAAGTATTGCGAAATAGAACTGTAAAAGCATTGATATGGTTTCTTAGCCATACAATGGTTTAAAAGTAATAAAACATATATACAGTCATATATACATTAGGCTAACATACTCAACTGGTGCTTCTAACTAAGCCTACCCCAGTGTGCCTGACCTAAGCCTAACACGTGGAAAGGGAGCAAGTAAGTAGCTTTAAGTTAAGTTGGTTTTGCCAAGGTTTGTTTCAAGAATTCTCGTCTAAGGGTTTAGTCAACACCATACCTCTGAATAGAATGATGGAGGATTGGTATCTCCTTCAGGGGTCTCTCTCGATATCCCAGTCACCCGCGAGGGTAAACCGGAAACGCCTTGGCTGGATTTCTCTGCACGAGAAAGGCAGCGGGTCTCTTCAGCGCGTCGAGGAAGGAGGGGGGACAGCGTCCGCGGGCAGCTGGAATCTGCTGGATGTCTTCGCAGAGGGACGGCTGTTCGGCTCCTTAAGCGTACTGCACCATAGGTCACGCTTTAGCGGCGATAATGGTATCAGCAGCTTCACCACCACAGGATAGCAGGCTGCAGCGACAGAGTGCTAGATTTACCAACACGGGGTCGTGCAGGCAGCTGGCTTCAGTAGCTCGTACAACAGGCATTGCTTAAGGCAACGTTGGTAATATTTATACCTGACAGGTGCCGGGTTTGACGCAAGTTTGCTGGACATAAGACGTCAATTAAAGATGTCACTAGGAAGTGATAGTTATCAGTTGCTCATTAGAGTTCTATTACTAATCAAAACATAGCAAGCGGGGATTTCCAGGTTTGCTGAGTTTTTATCTTGTTGAAGAACTCGGAGTGTTATCTAGGAATATCAGATAGTGACTGCTGCTCTGTCATTGCACTAATTGGTCGCAAAGGAAGTGGCAGAGAGTCATGCTGGAATGTGGCTCTGTTCGTGTGAGGCCAGAGATGACTTTTCAGAAAATCGCACTTGAACGGTTATGCCAATATAGGGAATAAATGGATTTATAGCCGAATAGGGGCATAAGGTCACAGTATCGATCAGGAACCTAGATAAACACGCAACACCCACTCCACGGGTTAATGTCCATCAAAATTACTAAAACTAAAGCAATTAGATGCATGTGTAACATTGCCCACCCCAAAATACATAAATGCATTCGAAATAGGCGTACTTGTAATACATGAATTTAGGTACTGTACGTTTTTTTTAAAGCATAGAAATCATTCAAAAAATTATTGCATATGAAATCAATGAACGATTATGCATAAAGAATTACACATGAAGTATCTCTGACAGAAGAAAAGCGAGATAAATCATCACATAAAAATGCATTGTAATAACATGTGTGCTAGAGGCTGGTGTAATGTTGTTATGTCTCTAGATGTGTTTAGAAATAGAAGTGTGAAGCTTCTGTTCTCTAAGAATAGTTTTTACGTTAAGCAAAGAATTGTTCGTGCCAAAAAAGGTCAATATTAGAGAAATTGTCCAATTCAAAGAAAATAGATTTCCAAAGCTCTTGGCAGTTTTTGTTGATCAAAACTGAAGGCCGAATTCAGAGTTCATGGGAACGCTGTGTGTCGGAAAGCTTCTAAAAAAGTTATTGTTTCTCTGTGGGTGAGAACATCGTATCAGACAGGCTCTCAAAGAATTGGTCTACAAATTCAGGTGATAGTTCAACCAAATTAGATAGCGCTGTAACTTGGCAGGTGTGAGAATGATTGCTGTCATCGAAGGCAGGACCAGCAATGCTCACAGAACGTTGTACCTGGATGATGTTGCTTTTGTCACTCGCTCCACTGTTACCACTTGGTTGTAGCACAGGAGTCTCCACGAATGCCGTCATCAGGATTGGTAGCCGCTGGGGACAACACAATGCGTGAGCCGTTATTGGACTGAGCAAAGTAACGACGTCCATTGGTACTGCTGATGGAAGTGAAAGACAGATGTCCAACACGCATTCATCGCCGCAAAGCATACACCGTAGCACAGGTAAAATGCAATTTTGCCATATCGGTCTGAATGAAAGGAACCAGGTCATGTTTAGATCTCTCAGCCTGGCCAATCCAAGGACGTTAGTTATCCTGTCCCGGTAGCGCATTGCTAGGATTGTCTCTTCCATTCCCATGGGAGCTATGTCTGAGCCGAGGCTTGCCATAACGTAGCAGGAGGGTCAAAAATAGAATCCCTGCGACGAGTCCCAAAAATAATGGTATGCCGCCAAAAATGGAGTGCACAAAATTAGGAAAGATCCCCAAAATTGCCTGGAAGGGTGTTAGCAGTCCCGTAAAGACTGTCTTAAATATGCCTGGGATGCTTGTAGCACTAGACATGTTAAGGAGTTGGCTGAACATTTCTACGAAATGCACGGGGCAATTTGTTGATAAAAGGTCATGAACCTCAGTAGCGGTCCTTGCGACTAGAAGATCATACGTCTCTTTAGATGACGTTATAGGCACTGTTGTCTGTAAAAGTACAGATTTCATTTTGCTTAATGTATCAATTCGTATAGAATAGAGATTCAGACGAGGCCAGAGGGGAGTCACTATGTCTGGAGGCCCGCTCGGGAACAATGCTTGCATACAACATTTGATCATGGACGTAACTTGTACTAGATAACTTTTCCCTGGCGTCAGGCCACAACATCTGTGATCCGTTCTAAGAATGTAACTCCCGTTTGCGAGTTGCATAAAGAAGGGCTCTATCTGAGTTGCAGGTGTGACTAGCTGGTGGCATGAAAGGTTGTTTGAATTTCCATCACATGCGCCGTGTAAATTAATACCCTGACACAAAAGTATACCGCTTAGTGAATGTTTACAATTCTCACCACTAAGAAATACATTTTTGTCACTGTCACTATAGCAAGAATGAGTGTATGGTAATTTCCATTCGGATTTTACATATCCTTTACCCAATTGTTCATATTGGCCAGCAGGTATGTACTCAAGGCACTTTCTAAATCGGAAAGTTGTTATCGGAATTGTGATAATTCCGTGTATTATCCATTCAATGACAGGACTCTCTGACATTGTCAATGGTAATCTCTCAAGTTTTTCGATGCTCAGGATTGTATAGTCTGCTCCTTTCTGTGCCAAACTGATCTGTTTATCAGTAAGGTTAAAACTGGAAAATAATGACGTCGTGTTGATTAAACGCCAAGGCACATAGCCTGAACGAAGATTTTGCAGCGTCCAGCCTAATCCTACAATAGAGCGTAATTGAGATTGGCCATGTTGTAACATTAGCAAATCTCTGTCTATCACATCAAAGGCAGAGGATACAATATTGTCCAAAGAATATATTCTGGAAGACAGAGTCGTTAACCCATTGTCTACCACAGAAAGTGATTTCTCCAAATTAATACGATCAATTTCTCGTATTTTTTCAGCAGTTTCAATTTGCTTTACTTTCCAAGCCTCGTTGTAAGCAGCATAGATACTGGTCGCTATGAAACGCTTTTGACGCTGTTTGCGTGGTCCAAGAATGAAATCGCGCAAATCAGCACCATCTTTTAGTAAAGACAAGTGTTGCTTAATTTCAGCCAGTGTGGACGAAGTTAGCCATTCAAGGCAGAGCTTCCCTACACTGTATGTTGTTATAATCCCTGGATGTTGTCTCTGGGAATATCTAGGGTCTAATCTGGTCATTTTTAAACCCTGTGTTTTATTCAGGAATCTATCTTGACAGCTATTTGTGTCTGTAGGCCAGATTAACCATTTTTTCCAATCAGGATGTGTTCTGTTGAAATGTAAAATTTGTGACACGTCTAACTCAATATCTGTGGTTGCATTTTCAGGTATTGGCTTTGGTATAGACGGTGTTTTAAGGTCTTTGATCTTAGCTAGGCCAAGACAAGATGTTTGGTGTATTGTGTCATTTAAAAATAACATTTGTTCAGGTATCATGCAGGTTCTAAATAGTGCTTCTATGCCTTGCACCTGCCAATCTTTTGTACCCCAAATTGTTTTTGTTTCAATATTATTTTTCCAATAATCAAAACCAAATGTCATCATTTTGTCATAAAATGCTTCTGAATATATCAATTTAGAATTTGTCAGCATTGTTTTCATTCCTGTTTTATCTAACAGTTTATAATAAAACGTTTCTGCATCACTGGTGTTAAACCCTGAGAAGTATTTGAATTTCTCCAAAAATGCTTTAGAACTGCTTTTAGGTGGTGTAGAACAATGTTCCCATTGATTATACATAAAAACATTTCTAGGCTGTGCAGATTTATGCAAGTAATGATCCCCATAATGGGTGTAACAGAATAACTGCTCATAACTAGATGAACCTTGTAAATAATCATGATCTGTGAATCTAGCTGACATTACTAAATCAGACATCATGTCATTAATACTGTTAAAGTCCCAATCATCAGAGAATGTACTAGGTGTCACAAAGTCACTTAAGGAAACCTTTAGTTGATGAGGATACTTCAGGATTTCGACCGGACCATAGATCTCATAGTCTGTTTTCTCCCATACTACCCCACCAGGTATTGGAATTGCTGTGACATTTACTGTTGACAGTTCTCTTTTCTTCACGTGGGATGATCTGTGTGGTTTCAGGACTAGGTTGATGTCTGACTTGCTGTGTCCATTGTAATATATTTTCCTTCAATGAATTTTCCCAAACACAGTACCATGATGAGCCAAAGCAGGAGGAAAAATACACCTAGACCAAACCAGAACTCTAGCCAAGGGGAAACAAGGTAGATTTCCTTCAGTTGATGAAAGAGTTCCGTTGCTTTTTCTTTAAAAGACTTTTTTGTTTCTGGCATCACTTCGGGGTCATTTAAATCTTCAGAGAAGTTGTCGAAGTTGATGAAATACCCAGAGGCAGTTCTGTCAATTGATGGGATTGCTCTTTCAATCTGTCTTTCGGTAGCACTTTCTGATGCCACATCATTGTAGACTGGTGTTGTTTCTTGATGAACTGTTTCAATCTGTGTTTCAAGAGGCACGAGTTCCATGGCATTATTGCATAGTCCTTCATTGTGCACTGCAGGCTGATCGAATGTGATTAGTCTTTCAGTTTGAACCTCTTGGATTGTTGCAAGTTTGGGTATTCTGTTGTTTCTTGGGAGTCCACTGGGCCTACTGTTGATTATAGGCCACATGCTTGTGGTTTTACCAGATCGAAGACACGACTCTGTTCTCCTTTTTACCAGCAAGGGGCGGTAGCACAACTGATCTTGTTCCGGTGACTGCTAAGACAGGTACTGCTTTTCTGTAAGAAGGCCCAAATTCCTTCTTCACCGCGATCCTTTCTCTGACTTGATCCCCAATCTTTGGAATCCAGACAGGCCTTGCTGGGGCTGTTGCGGGTGGTGCCTCGTCAGTGGTACTTGGCTGTTGCTTTAACTTTATGTTGCTTAAGGATTTTCTTGTTTCATTCAGTTCCTGTAAAACAGCCAAACGATCCTTTACATCAAAGTGCGTTGTTTCTTCTTGTACCACTGACATCTGACTATCGAGGTCCTGAACGCGCATTCTAATTCCGAACAATAGTTCGTATGGGCTGAAACCTTTTAGAGAATTTCTTGGCATGTTGTTAAGACTAGTCTGGACACTTATTAAATGTTTGACCCACCCAGCGCCTGAACCTAATACCTTCGCTGTTATAGATTGCTCTATGCCCCGGTTTTTTCTTTCTACCACACTTTTCCCTTCCGGGGTATGATGGACAAGAATACCGCAACCCAATTCCCATGCTAGCCATGGCCTCCTTATAAGCTCGAGAGCTGAAAGCAGGACCCTGGTCAGAATGGAACGTGGTAATTGCGTATATGCCGATATGGACTCGCAAATCTTTTATAACCGTTCTAGCGTCAGCCGAGCGCTGGTGGCCTCATTTTTTAAGTGCTTTTCGTCTTAACTGTTAATAGGACGCAGGATGGGGTGTAGGCAGCGTTACGCTCTTTCTGACTGGCAGCCGGTAGCAAGGTTCGCTACTGCGATCCCTATTACAGTTTTCACAGTTGTTTGCATACATTTGGTGTTCTACACTCATTCCCGGCCACCAGAATACTGATTGTAATTCAGTCAGTGATTCCTTGATCTCTCTGTGCCTTAGACCCAAACCCATGTGTGCGTCTGCTATTAAAAATATTCTCCTGTTCGTGTTTGGAATTACTCTGTCCCCCACTCCAGGGATTCGAGCAAAAGGAACGGAGTTTGCATCGATTATGTATGCATAATTGAGTGGATAGTTTACGGGTAGTGCTGCACAGTCGCCTTTTACGGTCGTTTTTACTGCCAGCATGGTTTCCCCGTCTATGTACTTATCTGTACGCTTTTTTGTGGCTACGGAAGCCGGTTTAGTTGC
Source organism: Lissotriton vulgaris (assembly GCF_964263255.1). Lineage (NCBI taxonomy): Eukaryota > Metazoa > Chordata > Amphibia > Caudata > Salamandridae > Lissotriton > Lissotriton vulgaris. The sequence goes on along the minus strand of NC_141685.1, from coordinate 441,453,119 downwards.
TTCCGCTGTGGCTGTATTAGCCAATGAATTCCCTGCAACGTGAACGCCATCACGTCGAAGACTCTGTGCGTGAATCACGTGAGTCTTTTGTAGTTCTTTACTTAAAAGAGCTACCTCGTTCCAGAGCAATTTATGCTTTATTGTGGCACCTGTGTCATCTTTGTAGTCGTTTTTGATCCAACTCTGCAGTTTATTGTTGTAAGAGTTGACGCAAAAATGAGAATCGCACACTATAAGTGTCGGGAATTCACCTTCTGCATTTTCTAGCGCCATCTTTAAAGATCTGATTTCAGTTCTTTGAACCGAACAGTTTCTTACAGATTCAGTTTTTGTTACTTTCGGTCTGAATTTACCGCACAGCCAACGACCTTTAATGATCGCACATGCTGCATCGTAGGATTTTCTCTCTACGTTGAAATGCTGTACAAAGCTATCTGTATAGATTATACAGGCGTATTGTGGGAGAGGCAGAATTTCGATTGGCAGAGGATATTCTTCTTCATATTCTAAATCATTCAGTTCTTCAAATTGCGGGGCGAAATAGTATTTCACATCTTCCGCTCCTAGAGAATCTATGCACTGTATCCACTTCGGATCCAGTGACACTGTAGGCAGGTTTACTGGGCTGAATAGCGCCTCGAAGGCGGATTCCGCTGTAAGGATATTAATCCGTTTGCCGTGTGCTAGTTCTCGTTCATTTGCTAATGCGATTTGCACTGCTTTCACAGTTCTTTCTGTGTGACTGAATGTTTTTTCTGCTTGTGTGTACAAGTGAGATTTAATTGAAATAGGTACCTTTTCTCCCTCATTAGAGGTTAGGTACGTGAATCCGCATCTTCCTGGGATGACTCGGATTACAAGATCGATCGTGTTGCCACGTGTATCTAATTTTGTTTTTGCTAACATGTCTGTTTGCAGTGATCTCAAAATTTCTGTGTGTTTTTGAGTCCAATTGATTTGTTTGAAATCAGGTTTAATTAGGTCGTAGAGAGGTTTAACCCTCTCTGCATAATTTAGGATGTAAGTTCTTCCGAAATTCAGAAAACCTAGTATGGATTGTAAATTCTTCAGCGTTTTCGGAGCTTGGAGTACAGCACACTTCTCTAAGAAGTTGTCCGCTAGGCTTTTACCTTCATTTGATAATTCGTACCCTAAAAATAGTACTGTCAGATGGGCAATTCGAGACTTTTTAAAGTTGAATTTGTAACCCTCTGCTGCGAACCCAAGTATAATGGTGTTCACTCTTTTCAAGTGAGTATCCAAGTCGTCGTCTGTGAGATAAATATCATCTAAGTAAGATAATGCTTCATCATCATAGATTTGTAGTAACTCTGTTACCCTAGCTGAGAATAGTCCTGGGCTGTTCTTGAACCCCTGTGGGAGTCGACAGAATTTTTTCTGTGACCCAAATGCAGAGAAAGCGGTCAAATATCTGCTTTCCGGTGCAATGTTTTGTCAAAAGAAACCATTAGAAATGTCTAATGTCGTTTTATATTTTTTCCTAACTATGTTATTCATTAGGGCTGCACTATGCGAGTTTTGTACTGCAAAAGTTTTGCAACATGTATTAAGATGTCTGTAGTCCAAAACTAGACGATATGAATTGTCTGGCTTGGAGACAGGAAACAAAGGATTGTTCATTTGAGAGGTGCATGTTTCAATCACCCCCTGGTACTCAAGTTGATCTAAGATCTCCCTGACTTGTTTTTTAGCTTCTTGCTTTATGGGATACTGCCGTTGGGCAGTTGGTTCACTTTTTAATTGGATTTTGTGAGGCGTTGAATCCTCATCCCATCCTACATGATTTTTATATAATGCAGGTGCCTGGGCTACTGCCCATTTCCTTGCATATGTATATTTTTTGTGAATCGGAATGTGATTCGAGAAGGCAGGCATAATTAATTACTTCTTCGCCACGAGGGCACTCCCTGACAAACTCCGGGGGCCAATCTTTTTCAGCTAACAGAATATCATAGCCTTTTGAGAGCTTATCCCAAAATAGACCCTTAATTTTCCTAGTCTTATCACCCTCCATACGCAATGTTATTTCGTATATTTTACGGGGCTCGCTAAGTCTGGTGTCGGCAGTTTCAACCTGAATGTATTCATTCGTGTCCACTGTCTCCAGATGACTCATCAAGATCTTGCGCGCTATACTGATTTCTGCCGCACTGTCCAACATTGTCAATGCCCACTCCCCGTTTTTCAACTGTGTCCTCAGTATTCTCGGCATGGTTGATTACTCTAATACTGGCTACCTTCTTTTTAGGAAATTGAGATTTCTTATTTTGAGCAGGTTCCTTGTCTTTGGACTTGGTGTGCTCTCCTGGGTCTGACCGTCCTCTTCTTTCCGAATTCTGTGGAAAAGATCGAGAGGGACGTGTATCAATACTTTGATATCTATCAGGTTTTTTCAGATTATCCCTATTTCTAAGGTTATATCTTTTCTCAGAGGGCTCCCTCTGGGGAGACTGGCGTTCTCGAGTCGGAGTTCTTTCCCTCCGTCGAGGAGACCTTCCTCTGGACTGGAAAACTTTTTCCTTGGGAGTGGATTGTTTATTTCCATCCCAGCTCTTTTTAGGAGTATTTAAATTATTTTTAATAAATAATTTTTCAGGATTTTCGAGCAGTTGGGGCTTTACCGGTTTCCCACCCAAGCTGTCTCTACCTAATTCTTCATAGCATTTTTCTATGATTTTTGCAAGCTCAACAGGATCTTTTATATCTGTTTCCCTCAACTTCTGGCGGATCGCCACAGATGCTGCTTCTCCCTTTATGAGGCTAATAATATAGCCGTGACCTGCTTGAAGTCTTTCAGTAATTTCATACCTAGATTTAAAGCGGGCTCTGGACCGAATTCATTTTGAATCTGTTTTAGCACTTCTGGTATTACCGCCATAGACGGAACACCGTGTGTTTTTGTGTAAATGGAAGCAAAGACTGTACCCCAAGTGTCACAGTCCTCCACGTGTGGTGCGATTCCCATAGGAAGGCAGATGGTCAAGATTCTGTGTTTCTCAATAGGGGTAGTATCAGGAAATACTGCCTCTATTTGAGTGATTTTCTGGGCTAACCAGAAAGGAATTTGTTCCCGTTTTACGGGTGTTTTACCAAGACATGACTGTATGTTCTGTGGTGTAATTTTATTTGTGTTCCCCTGATGAGGGGTCAGCTGTGGTGTATTAACAGCTGGCTGGACTGTTGCAGTCCGCATTACATATTGGACTAATTGCCTATGTATTTTTATTAATGTGTTTAGCTGTACTAACAGCTCTTCTCTAGACATTTTTATAATGTCAGGATGTGGTGTGTAGCTGGCTAGAACCGGCCACGTGGCTCCTGGTCTACCTAGTGGACCGAGCCTAGTTATGTGATCAGTATGTTTTAGGGCGCCATTAAACCAGAGCAGGTGCTCTTGAAATTTAAGTGGGATTTCAATCTCCTCGAAAGGAGCGTACTCTCCCGGAGGTTCCTCTATTTTGTAATAGTGAAACTCTTTTGTTATAGCGTTTACCGCTGGAAAGTTTATCCATGAATAGAATACCTCTGTCTGCCGATACTCGTGAGCCTCTATCACGAAAATTACTGTACCACCTTGAGGTGTCAGTCCGTTTACTATAAGTTTTGAAGTTATAGATTTTCTTAAGTGGACCGGGATGATAATAGCATCCGGGTCTGTGTATTCAGGACCTTGCTGAGTCGCATCTGCTGCGGCCCCAGTGGTTCCGTTATTTTCTACTGACATTGTATAAATGCAGGTTTTGCAGAGTAGGTCTCCAAGGAGACAAAGATTAGGTGCACAATATTTTGGAACACTGTATCCTTCAACGTTGAATAAACCAGAGCTTTACATAGGAATCTCTTCCTACTAAGGTCGGGCGGATTTTAACCTTTCACCCACTCCAGACGTCTATTGGAGTATTTACGGGAGAAAGGGGTGTGAAATATGCACGACTGAGTTACTCTACAAGTCTTGCGTTAGTTTATCGCCTTACCAAACGTTTGGGCGCCATGTAGTGTAGTTCCTAGTTTCCCACTAGGCCCTGCGCATTGGAATAACATAAACAGTAGTATCGACGTGGAACTGCGGATATTCCAGGCCTCCACTGACTATGCTAAACTTAATTGGGTTGTGTTACCAACTAGCACAGAGGTCACTGGAAACTTTCTTCTCTGCATAGGAAGTGATCAGCTTCCTTGGCACAGACAAGAAGGGATTCAGTTTTCCAACAACCGTGCAACATGACAACTTTGCTCCTCAGATCAAGAGTCAATCTCTAGGGTCGTGTGAAACAATAGACATGTATTTCACTCAGTCAGTCTAGTGCAGTTTACTTTCACGAGATGTAGAGAATAGAGAGACGGGCGTTTGTCAATAAAGGGTTAACATTTATTGAACAGTCTTTCTTCTCGTACAAGAGAAATGTATTGCCACAATTGCAATAATTGTTATTATAAAAAGTACGTACAGTAAGATAAGTATTGCGAAATAGAACTGTAAAAGCATTGATATGGTTTCTTAGCCATACAATGGTTTAAAAGTAATAAAACATATATACAGTCATATATACATTAGGCTAACATACTCAACTGGTGCTTCTAACTAAGCCTACCCCAGTGTGCCTGACCTAAGCCTAACACGTGGAAAGGGAGCAAGTAAGTAGCTTTAAGTTAAGTTGGTTTTGCCAAGGTTTGTTTCAAGAATTCTCGTCTAAGGGTTTAGTCAACACCATACCTCTGAATAGAATGATGGAGGATTGGTATCTCCTTCAGGGGTCTCTCTCGATATCCCAGTCACCCGCGAGGGTAAACCGGAAACGCCTTGGCTGGATTTCTCTGCACGAGAAAGGCAGCGGGTCTCTTCAGCGCGTCGAGGAAGGAGGGGGGACAGCGTCCGCGGGCAGCTGGAATCTGCTGGATGTCTTCGCAGAGGGACGGCTGTTCGGCTCCTTAAGCGTACTGCACCATAGGTCGCGCTTTAGCGGCGATAATGGAATCAGCAGCTTCACCACCACAGGATAGCAGGCTGCAGCGACAGAGTGCTAGATTTACCAACACGGGGTCGTGCAGGCAGCTGGCTTCAGTAGCTCGTACAACAGGCATTGCTTAAGGCAACGTTGGTACTATTTATACCTGACAGGTGCCGGGTTTGACGCAAGTTTGCTGGACATAAGACGTCAATTAAAGATGTCACTAGGAAGTGATAGTTATCAGTTGCTCATTAGAGTTCCATTACTAATCAAAACATAGCAAGCGGGGATTTCCAGGTTTGCTGAGTTTTTGTCTTGTTGAAGAACTCGGAGTGTTATCTAGGAATATCAGATAGTGACTGCTGCTCTGTCATTGCACTAATTGGTCGCAAAGGAAGTGGCAGAGAGTCATGCTGGAATGTGGCTCTGTTCGTGTGAGGCCAGAGATGACTTTTCAGAAAATCGCACTTGAACGGTTATGCCAATATAGGGAATAAATGGATTTAGAGCCGAATAGGGGCATAAGGTCACAGTATCGATCAGGAACCTAGATAAACACGCAACAGTTTACCTCTCTCTCCTCTATCCACAGATAGAAAAACACTCTACTGTCATATGTCAGTCACCATTCTCGTGCTTTGAGGCACTCATTATAATTCTTACAATCTCTCCACATCAGGATGAATTGTTTGCTTAAAGAGGACTACTTCTGTGAAGCCAACATCTTATCTGACAGAAACACAAAACTTGGAGAGTGGACCAACAAAAAGCACTTGTGGCACCAATCACAAGAAGAAGTTTTGCCAATTAAATCAAAATCTTAAACTATCTTGTGTGCAAGCTTCAAAAAGTAACCCCTTACCCCAGGGGCAATTGTAGAGATAAACTAGATCAGAGCTGCACCACTTTAAAGTAAACAATTCCATACAAATAGTTATAGCTCAATCAGGCATGGATCGGAATAGTTTCTTCTTTATTATTTCATTCTTAAAAAGCAACAGCCAACACAATTCTTATCTGACAGACTGCTGAACAGAGGTTACACACATAAACTTGTTTGCAAATTGATCAAGAGAGCCTGGTAGTGCACAGAAGATACTCTTCTTACACTGGGGACAAAAAAAGACACTACTAATAACCAATGACTATGCGCGACACCCTTCTCACCTATATATAATAAAGTAAGATAATGCATTTTAAAACATTTGCCAATATTGAATGATTTAGGCTTCAATCTTGAACAACTGCTTTTTACATTCCTCAAAAATAGGAACATTAAAGACCACTTGGTTAGAGCCAACCTTCCACCGAGATTTACACAGACACTCCATGAACTCCTAGCTCTCGCTTCACCTGTCGGGCACTCTAAATGTGGTAATTTTGTTGCACGTCAATTCACCATTGAAAGCAAAGAATTTGTTTATGGCAACATTAAAATCACTCTGGAACAGTTCTCCAGCCTTAACACTTTAAATGTCATTTATGTCATTATATGTCCCTGCAACTTGATTTATAACGACACAAAAGATCTGGATCCGGATCTGCCAACTTTGAAGTCGCATTCGGTGTAAGGCAACTCATGCCCCACTGGGTGACCATTTTTCAGAGAAAGGACACTCAGAGGATAATAACCGGTCGCAGGTCATTAACATCATCAACCCACCCCCCAGAGGTTCAGACATCAACAAAATCCTCAACAAGGAGGAACTCAAATGGATCTTTTATACCAGAAGTCAATATCGTTTGGAGGATTAAACCTCTCCTATATAGACAATGTCTACATGTACTTTAAACATGGTTCGCACAAACAGGACCATTATACCAATGCCATATGTACATACGCAGCTGTAATGTGACCATTAAATGTGTAATAATTTAAGTTCAATTACTACTGTACGTATTCTCATGGCATGACTTTAAAGGTGACTTACACCCTTCTATTCCACTGCTGTTTTTTTATGAATGAGCATCAGTTTAGCAGGTTATTGCTATTTTTAATTAATACTTGCTCAACCTTATCAGTGAATAACCATTGTAAGCAATTTTATTCTGTGACTTTAGCGATGTCTCATGCCCACTGGGTCAATTGTGGGTGGCTCCTAAAACAATTCCTCAGTTACAATGATGTAACTTTATATGCTCAGAAACAACCATTTCTTGACTTATTATTTCTTATTAACTACTTCCCTATCCGATAACGAACATCAATTCTAACTTTAACTCTTCACTCCAATATGGCTGCACCACTTATCTGTCGAGTCTACTTCTAACCAGTCATGCGTCTAATCACGTCACCACATTACCTATTGTAATCCTTCTTGCATCTACACCTCTCACGTTCACAGTTGAGCCAGCAGTATGTGCAATCACCAGGCTCCACGCTGACTCGCTGAATCCGGTCAACCTCACTTACTATCATATAATTCTCTCCACCAGTTACGAGTCCTTGCCCGTGAGCATCCACTCACATTTAACCATACTTCGCTTCATCAACTACCACAACCACATTGGTTGCTCCAGCTGTTGCTCCAGCAGTTCCTCATGGTCTGTAGAAATTGCGCTGCATATTGCCTGAGTTTCTTCAAGCACATGATTCTTTATCCTTAATAATTTCCCTTACTCCCACCAGAACTAATTGAGCTTTCATCCCTGTTTCACTCCAGCGCTCCACCACCTTACAATATGGATCTGTCTGCCCATCCTTCGATCCCTTGAACAATTGCTCACATGTGACCTTCCGTGCTTCAGCAATTATTACAACCACATCAGTTGCTCCAACAGCTCTTCAGGGTCTGTTCACTTGCCTCAATTTCAACATTTCATGATTCATCATTGATATTAATTCCCCTTACTTCTACTAGAACCACTCAGAACTTTCATCCCTGGCTCGCTCCACCGCTCTTCAATCTGGCCAGCCAATCGTTCCAGGGTTAGTCATTACCTATGCCCTCACCTTTATGCCTCACTAGCTCAATTATCCATCTCATTCTGCGTTGCTTGCCCTACCAACAGCGATATTTCCTTTGAATGTACCACTTGAGACCATCCAACACTATATGGTATCCATGGAGCATGCTCAACTTTTATTCATGCTGCACTTGCGTCGAGTTACACATTGTTCATGGTTTTCTAATTAAAGACTAAGCATGCCCCTTACTTGTGCATGCTCCAATGTAATTATTCTACTCTTTAATTTTGGACCTAACCCTAATAACTTATCCTTCTCCCTTTTCCCCTTTTCTCCTTTTCCTCCTCCTCACTTCTTCCCTTCATCTAGCTTCTATTGTAATAGGCATCTATCTCAGGCATCATCTTTGATGTCCTGATGATGATCCCAGTATTTTGCCAAAGGGATTGAAACGTCGTCGACTCCTCACACCTTCACACAATCTTACCCTTTATCAACTTGTTCTGTGGTGTTATGATGTATGCTTGTTGGCCTTACTACTGAATTATGCTACAGGCCTTGTTATTTAAATGCGTGAGTCCTTTTTTCTGTTGTTAAATGTCTCACTTGCATGTTGTTCTACCTAAATGTTCACATTAAATGATTATGTCCAGGTTGACAGTTAAAACATAAACATCATTGGATTCTCGCCACCCTACCCCAAGTTGACCACAGTACCAACGAGGAGGGTCGCCTCAAATCCGACCCTACCTCTAGCCCTCACCCGGACCTCCCCGCCATCCACCTAGACACCCTTGGCCCGGTAACCATTGAAGAGGTCTTGACCACGCTCGCCACAATCAAAAGTGGTTCCCCTAGCGACCCGGTGCCTATGCGCATCCTCAGAAAAGTGGCTCCCACTATTGCCCCCCCCCCCTCTAACAGACCTTATCAATTCTTCATTACTTCAGGGAAAGGTCCCCCCCAGCTGGAAAGCGGCTGTTGTCAAGGCTCTTCTTAAAAAACCTCTTCTAGATCCTCTGGATCTGGCCAACTACAGGCCAATCGCCCTCCTCCCCGGAGTTAGTAAAATCACTGAAAAAATAGTGAATAAAAAACTTTCCCAGTTTCTAGAGTTCAACAACTTGCTTAGGAGCTCGCAGACTGGATTCCGCCCTGGGCAGGGCACGGACACCGCCCTCCTGGCTGCAGTGGAAGAGACCAGGTGCATTCTGGATGCAGGAGGATCAGTGGCAGTGATCCTCCTGGACCTCAGTGCGGCCTTCGACACTGTCAACCACCGGGTCTTAATCCAGTGACTCAGAAACGTCGGGGTGAAGGGTACTGCCCTAGCTTGGTTTTCGGCATTCATAAACCACCGCTCCTTCCAGGTCTGGGAAAACGACACCCGCTCCCCAGCAGTCCCTCTCCAGTGCGGAGTACCGCAGAGCTCTTCGTTAAGCCCGACATTATTTAACGTCTATATGTCCCCACTGGAGGAGGTAGTCACCCCGTTCGGAGTGAAAATCATTAGCTACGCTGATGACACCCAGCTTGTGGTGTCTCTATCCCATCCCAACCAAGAACCATCTAATCTCAATAGCTGCGTTCCAAAATCCAGGGGTGGATGAATAACTCAGCGTTGAAACTCAACGGGTTCAAGACAGAAATCCTGCTTCTTGATCATAAAGGGCTTTCCCTTCCCCCTAACATCTGGCCCCCCTGTCTGGGTGAACCCCCGGCCCCCAAAACAGAGATTAAGAGCCTGGGAATCTGGCTAGAGAAAGATCTGTCCTTCAAAACCCAAGCCAAAAAAAACACTGGGATTTGTTTTGGGCTTCTTAGATCAGTCAGGAAAATCCTGCCCTTGCTCCCACACATCTCCCGAAAACTACTTATCCAAGGCCTTATTCTATCTAGGCTGGATTACAGTAACTGCATCCTCTATCATCAAACGGTTCAAGAGGATACGGTAGGATGGTCCAATTGACCACATTATTCGTCTGACAGTCTTATTTTTGGTCTGTCATTTCCACTTTCTTTGCACTACTACTAGAGTGTATCTTTGCAGTAGCAATTTTTATACAAGTGGCCCTGAAGAATGCCGGTGTAGTTTCACCCGATGGCAGAAACATGTTGGCCTAATTAACCACACAGCAAAGTAGACAGTGATTTTGTCACACTGTCATGCACCTCTTTTTAATCTGACGTCCAGGTGAATAATAATAAAGGGATCTTTTTTTGCCTCGACCGTCATTTTAGCATCACTCACTCACTTTTTTTTCATTGCACTGCACTGTACCAGCACCGCCAGTGGCGTGGACACTTCCATCTTGTGAACCATAATTGTGTGATATCTAGCCAATTCATCTAGGCTTGGATACACCAACTTGGTTCTAGACGTCCTACATGACGAGGCTCCGCCAAGTGGGTGGGCTGATAGGATTTCTACTGTACACCTAGTGTCTAGTGACCACTCGGGTCTGGTTCAGTGCAATCCAAGTGTGTAGCTCTCATTGAGGACCTTGTGGACTTAGCATTTTTCTTCACAGACCTTCCAGCTCTTCTTGTTCTTTATAGTTCCAATAGGGGTTCTTTGAGTTTGGACGGTCTATAAATATATTCCCCTTGACCCTCCTTTGATAGTTGTTTTTCTGGATTACAGTAATGCCATCTACCTGGGAGCACCTGAAGCCACCTTCAACAGATTACAAAGAATACAGAATGCCGCTGCCCGGCTTCTCACCAACACCCCGGCCAGATCCTCTGCCAACCAGCTTTGAAGCTCCTTCATTGGCTTCCAGTAAGAGAAAGAGTTAAATTCAAGGCTCTCTGCCTGGCTCATAAACTCTTACAGGATAAAGGTCCCCCCATTCTCAAAAACGTTATCACGCCCTACAAGGCTACAAGATCCCTCCGTTCGGATCACGAACGCCTCATCACAGTTCACAGAGTGAAAAAGGCTCACACAGGTGGACGGCGATTCTCAGTGAACACGGCCAGCCTAGGGAACACCCTACCCCATAAACTGAGGATGGAATCAGATCACCTCCGTTTCAGGAAACTACTGAAAACGCACCTCTTCCCCTGATCTTTTTTCCCCCTTTCACTCTGGCTCGCCACTCCCTCGACTGTCTTAGTTTCAGCGCTGGGATGCTTACGGGTTACTATGCGCTCTACAAAACCCTAATAATAATAATAGTAATAATAATTTCTATGTAAATTACAGTAATAATAAATTGAGTGTAAGGGACCGTTGTTTTTGAAAATAACAAAAAAGCAGGATTCAGTATTTTGTGATAATGCAAAATTAAGTTTCCTGAGTGTAGCTATGAGCTGCTCTATCAGTAAACACTATGGGTTTATTTCAGCACACCAAGGCTGCCCTTTTGGTACAGCTGCTCTACTTCACGAATCTTAGCTGGCACATGATACCAACTCCTGAAAATGAAAACACAGACAGCCTGTAAAAGGCTTGTCGCAGTTTTGTGGGCGGCGTCAAGAGACATGACGAATGACTCGAGTAATGCTTCTGGGGTTGCCACCACCGACCACAAAATGGTAGCCCTTGGCAGATTTCTGTTCTCGTTCCCACTCGCACTACAAAGGCTAGTAGTTAACTATGATTTTCTGTGAGCACCACAGCGTTATGGATTTTCAAATGTGCTATCTTGTGAAGTTATAACAGCAATCAATTGAGTAGAATAAATCACGACATAGCTGCAGTGTTAGTAGCTGCAAATGTAGAACATCTAAAAAATTACAAACTTAAATTAGTATTTGCTGGTTTGATTTTCTCCTGTGATCCCGCCAAGGCGCTGTCTTGAAATTTCATCATTTAGTGCGAAGAGACCCCTTGACTGTGTAGAAACAGGGCAACACTCCCTCGTGATGCATGTCAGATTGCCTTTTCTTCCAGCTTTCAGTATTTTCACCTCATAAGTTTAAGACTTGCTGCAGGTTCAAAGATTGCAATTGTCCCATGCATTTAATGCTGTAGAGATGACCATATGCACATACAGACCTATGAGATGATGCACTGTTGTTCTGTAGAATGCCACCTAAGCATTACTTGATCATTATTTATTCATTTATTTATTTTATTTATTTGCAAAGTTTTATATAGCACTGGCTAAACACGAAGGTATCAGAGCGCTTTACATGAGGTTCAGCGATTTACATGTTACATAATTACATCAATTACAGGAGCCAAGTATAGACATAGGAGAAAAACATGAGATTACACAATAATATGAATCATGGAGGAAGGAGGGGGTGAGGGAAGGAAACACAACGGAGAGACGAGGAAAACAATGTCAGATGTCCAGCTAGGTAGGGGACAGCAGATGGGCTGAACCATACCAAAACTCCTCTATAGCTGCAGAGGAAAGCTTCACCGGGCATTGGCCAAGGTGGCGGCTCCGTGGTGAGTACAAACAGTTAAGGTAGCCACCCAGGGGGTATCGTCATAGTTCCATCGAAAGCAGTGGTCCTGGTGTTACTGGGAAGTGCCATCGGCCTTGTCCTCCAGCTCGCCACCCAGGTCAAGAGTGGGGACAGGAGAGGTGCAGGGGACAGTTCCAAAGTCTGCAGAGTTGTGGGACAACCCATCGTTCTTGCTTTCAGTCCCCTAGGCGGGAGTGAAAATGCACGTGTAGCCATGAAACACACGCGTTTGGAAAGGGAGCCCAAGGACAGAAGACAATGGAGGGTGAGTGCTTAGTCTGTCTTGGTTATTAAATGTCGTTTTCTCCGAAAAGGTTGCAGTTTCCTCTTGGGGCTTAGAATATTTGTTGGCTGAGACCCCAAGATCATGAGGATAACGTGCCACATGACCACCACATGTTTACATAAAAAATAACAGCTGAAAATTCTTATTGGAAGGGGAACTCGGAATGACCTCCTGAAATGAGTAGTGTTCTCTACTGATAAAATAAGTCTCCTAAAGTTCTTAATCCCTCTAATCTGCTAAATTATTTAATTTTGGTTTGAACATGGTTATGAAAATGCACATGAAGTCCAACCTCCAGAAAAATATTTCCAATATTTTTCTTTTTTTACAAACCTTCAAAATTCATGACAAGTTTAACAGCACATCACCAGCTTCAGAGATAATAATAATTTACCTAAAAAATAAATTTAGATATTGTTTTCTGACAGCTCATGTTTGTTTGGTTGCTTTCTGTTTGGTGTGATTCTCATTTTTTTGTTATTATGTCTTAATAAGTGTTACCAATTACTTCAGGAAGGTGGTAGCTTCAGTAGCAAGTAGTATGATGTAATTAATGTCAGCTGCATTCATAAATTTGACCAAAAGGGATTAACATAATAGAGTAAAAGGGTGAAAATTGGGTAAGAGAAAGTTGGTAAAATGATGAACAGGTTGTAACACTGCTCTAAATTAGATACAGTAAGTACATGACATATAGTAACATCGTACATTTATCAGGGTATGATTACACGTGCTACAAATCAAATCACTGATATATTGTTGATTACTCATTGTGACAATAAACAAGAAATCCAATGCAAGAGACCAATGTATCATATATGTTAACTAGCTATGCCTAGGTGCTATCATCTTTAGCACACCTGTTTTTGGTGTCGCCTGCAAAGCGCTGTGCTTGCGAAATCTCTTGTACTGAAAAAAAGAAAATCTTAAAAGGGGCTTAGAGCTCATCTATTACTTACCTTTACTTACCATTGACTGGCTCCCATGTGGCTCCCTCGTTACTCTTGTTTCCTTGCTTCCTATTGGTCAGCACCTCCTCCTCACCTCCATCTTCCTCCTGGGCTTCTAGTCTTCATAATGCCTTATAGTTTAGACCAAGTACTGCTTCCGGTTGCCAACGTCCTTCCTCTGCAGGTTCTCTTTTTTCTCTCTTTACGTCTTTGCCAATGAAGCTTCTCGGGGGCTCTTCACACAGTCTCCTTGCCCATACCAAGCCCTGCAGTCTGTGTGCCTAATCTGTCGCAGTACATGTCCCAACCCCTCAAACTATATATTCTTAGGAGCCCATATGCTAAATTGCCTCAACCTAATACTCTATATGTTACTGATCCTATGTCGATAAAATGTGGGCCATCTCTGCTATAGATGCAGTTGTTAAGATTTAACTTCGTTTAAGTTTGTCGTCTTTCCCCTTTGACCCCCACTCACCGATTTTTGTGGTTCTTCTCCTCACCACTCCCCGACCATGTTGCTTCTTCCCCCTTAACACCAACCCTCCCATTGTCTATAGCGCCGACTGTACCATAGCCCTTTTTTTTGTCCCATTGCTTTTTTCCCTTCAACCCACCCTCTCTTGTCTCTTTTTGTTAAAACTGCACACACAAAGTGATTTATTGAAAGATGTACTGAGATAGAGTTTACAAGAACAGCTAAAAGCGCCCAGCGGGCACTGCTTCCAAAAGGCTTCCTCCTTCCAGGCATTTAAGGGATAATATTCCCAAGCCTGTTGGCACCTGTGCAAGCACACAATACTCGAGCACTCTTTAGCAGCGCCTGGAAATTCTGTAAAAGGCACATCTTGCCATTAAGTGTGCTCTGACTTTGTCACTGCTGTGGCGCAGCAAAGACATTATATCTATCCCGTTAGGCATGGCTAAAAGTAAAAACAATGCGCTATGATGCGGTCAATGCTGTCCGCGTCAAAGGCATTTCTTTTTCAACTTGAAGTCTTGTTGTACAGCAGCAAGCTCTGCGTTGCAACATGTCTTAAAAACATTGACAAAACCAAAACGATTTCACAGAAGCAAAACCTATTGTCTTTGCCAATGCTTTTTAACATTAGTCTTCCATATCAAGGCTCACCTAAAACACAGCACACGGGTACATGGGTTGTCCTAGTAGGTGCATAACAAAAACTGTACATTGATAAAAAAGGGGTAACATAATTTCTCATGTGGATTTGTGGTTGATTCCTCTCAATAATGTAATGATCTATATAATGGGCGTAGGGTACTTCTGCGCCGTATGCTGGAGTACAAAGTTAAACTGGTTTTACATTCTCAGCTGGTCTCCTTGGGAACTGTATGGGGCTATAATATTGCTTTTGACATTTCAATTCATTAGTGGTTCCAAGTCACAAAAGTTAGGGACTAATGTACAAGTTTACATCACACAAATGTAGTCTTCTTATCAGGCATGTAAATGAGTATAAAGAAATATTGCCTACATTTTGATTTCAATTTACAGTGAACTTAATGTTTTGGTTTTACATATTTATTAAAAAATGATTGGTGCATATTTGATTTCTCATATGGGTCCTGTTATCGCAGTCTTGCAGTTTTGATGCTGTAGCTACCAGATTTCTCAAAATATAAAACTCATTTCACAAGCTGCAGCATTATAAAAGGTTGAAAAATGTGACTGGGAGTGAAACCTGTAAAATGCAGAGAACCCCCATGCCGGCTGGAGTGTAGAGGAAGGGTGGTTCCCCATTGGGTGAAATGATATACATAAAAGTGCATTTGCTCGGGCGCCTGCTATTCCTCCTCAGTGGGGTTGTTTGCCATGGAATCCTCTGAAGAAGGGGAATAGGAGTGTTTGGGAACACAAAAATTACATTTCCAGAAATCTGTAAACCTGCACCTGGCACAGATCTCATTGCACACTTCTGGAATGTCTGTGAATCCCAAAAAAAGAGAAGATGCGTTCAGGCGAATATCTAAATCTCCACCCATACTATTATTCTATTCTTTGTGAATCGGGCCTAAAGTTTCTAACACATTCAACTTTAAAAAAACAACACAAAAACCATAGTAACAAAGATATTCATTCCATGATTGAGTTCTCATATGGCAATTATAAAAGATAATATCAGAAGACAAAAAAATCAAGCCAAAACAGAAAAGTCAGAAACTTGTGGCCAATAAAAGAAGCTTGGAAAGTAAATAGCTGCTGACCATTTGTGATGGAGATGCAAAACATTATCAGTGAGATTGAGGGCTGCAGGGAGGAACTTCCACAATGTAGTGGCCAGCACGGAAGTTGAATGACATCCTTTTCCCACCTAACTGTCCGATAATGAAACACTCACAGCTTTGTGTTTGATGGTGGAGGGATGCGGCACAAGGTTCTGGCACAAAAGCAAATTCTCCAGCAAGGACTATGGTGCAACGCCATGACATTTTATGTGAAGTTGCACAGTTTGGGGACTGATTGGCCAAGATATTTGCGCATGTAAGAGCAGTGTACATGTGCAAATGAGATTTTTACTTGCGTAAAACCACTTTATAATTCACAAAAGGTGGTTCCACACAAACAGATTTCCTCACACATTTAAGTAGGTGTCAGGGCCGGCTTTACTGCTGGTGGCGCCCGGTGCAACAATCATTTTCGCCAATCCTACACCCCATGACCGCATCCTCGGATTCTCTCACTACCACCAGGCAAAAGTGCCCTTCATCTCTCCAATCACAAGCTATTGCTGAACTCAGCGCCCCCCCTGAGGTCGGCGCCCCCTCCACAGGACAGCACCCAGTGCGACTGCACCGGTCGCACTGCCCTAAAGCCAGCCCTGGTAGGCGTACTCCTAGTGACCAGAGGGGCTGTCTAAGGTGGGAATGCCCTGAAAGTTTGGGAACACCAGCAAAAACTTTTGTGAGTATTCATAAACGTTTTTCTGACCTATTCCCTGGCTGGAAATGGTCAGAGTTTTACCCTCTGTAAGTGTCAGGAGTAATCCTTTCACAGGGTGCGATGAAGCTGGATATACCTACAACATTGCAGGGTTACAGGGCGAAAAAATGACAACATGCCATTTCACACATTATATGCGCACCATGTGCGCTTAAGCACACAAACTGGTTGTGTGTCAAAATTCACATTCTGGACAAGGTTGACTATTGCAGGTTAACAGGCTTACTGTGAAAAATGTCAATGAATTCAGATATTGAAAAAATATGCACCCCTACAAGGCCATAAAACTATAGGAATGGATTTCTGAATGTATTTAGCGAATTGTTCATTTGCAGTCTTACCCCCAAATGTTTCCGACAATTTGCAACTGTTTTCAGTTGGTCTGTCATCTACAATGCTATGTATAGCTTCTTCTCCAACAAAGTATGTGTTTGCCTTTCTGTTGTTAAAAATCTCTTTCTGGTACCCTGCTATCATTAGATCATTTTATTGTAGCGGCAATTGTTTTCCTGCTGAGCCGAGCAAAAACATCCACTCAGATTCCCTTTTCATATATTTTTTGGCTGCAGTCTTTTGACAACTCAGCTTCTTCCTCTGCAGCATATTACATTTTTTACACACACACAAAAAACATCAGCAGTTTGATAGGCTTTTTTTCACAAACATTTGTTACAAATGTGCAAGAGCGACAATGTTTCAAAGCCCCTACTTGGTGGGAATAAATCAATTTCATTAAGAAACTACTTTTTCAGTTTTCAACTATGCTCTCTGATTTTAAATTGCACTATATGGCAATTTCTCCAAAACTAGGCTCCAATAAGTAGGTCGAGGCTTTGGTGTGGGAATATATCAATTTCATTAAGAAACTACTTTTTCAGTTTTCAACTATACTCTCTGATTTTAAATTGCACTATAGAACAATTTTTTCCAAACCAGGCTCCAATAAGTAGGTCGAGGCTTTGGTGTGATCACCTTTGGTGCTATCTTTGAGCAGGGAAATATAATTACCAAAGGTGTGCTAATGCACGCCACATAGAAGGTACCAACTAAAGATGGCTACTGCTATGCAAACACTCCAATCCTTACATAGGCCCTTATCATAAGTAACGTGGAATTTAGCAGTGGTAAAACGGCACCCGGTGTCATCCATAGCGGGGTGGCTGTAATTCTCGATCCCTGTTTTACAGTGGTATCACAAGCTGATTCCCCTATATAGAGAGCCGTATGGAACTAAATATTACACACCAAGATAGGTGTTACTGCATGCAGACCAGTAATGCTGACCACATTTCCTGGCATATATCCCATCAGTTTATAGCGGGTGGATATGCGTCCAGAATTCCACAAGGTGATGTCGCACCCAGGAGCACCGGGTTGAGTAACGCCTTACCTCTTGTAATCCAGTTTTGGCTCTTTTCAATTGAAATAGAATTACCAGGTAACACATCATCAGGGCCAATGTTAGTACCTCTCCCTGCCTTATCACTAACTCCCTTACCGTTGTGTAATTGATCCGTAAATCTGTCCACCCCTACAGACCCGGAGCCATTTATGCATGCCTTTTTCTCTGCTATGAACGAGTGTAACCACTGTTTCCGATATTTTTATCCCCCCCCCCCTTTTTTTAATACTAAAACGTTAATTAGGATGACTCTTTTTTTAAACGCTTTTCCCTTACCGTTAACACAATTGTACCCATGTTGCATGCAACTGTGGAACAGAGACTTTATGTGTATTCAAGAGGCTGTATTATGTCCCATGTCTCAAGTACTTCTTTTGCTCCTCTGATTTTATTAGTTATTTTTGCAATCACATATCCTTCTAGACTTTATTTGATGTGTTGTTGCTGTAAAATACTAATAAAAACTATTTACAAAAAAAAATCAGGCCAATGTTACCATGAAAGTCACATTTTATTTCCTTTGCAAACTTATTTTGATTGATTTCCCGTAGAGCACATCTACAGCCAATATTCACAAGCACCATTAAAACCTCCTGCGACTCGTTTTCCTTTTGACTCAGGTCAGCCATACATGGTATGCGTTTTGCATGCATTACAGGGTATGCCCCATGTGCCTTCATTTCTTGTATAAGTAAAATTTAATTACACTGCATTCTCTGAAACCCCACTGGCATGATTCCTTATTAGTCACTGTTTCATTATTTTAATCTTTATATTTTATTCAGGGTCGTTTGGACCGTTTATTTTATCATTTCATGAAAAAGCGATCCTCATTATCTTCCAGTGCTCAGCTCACCCCACAAACACATCTGCAGAGATACCACGTAAACAAGACAAGACTTTCGCAGAATACATACCAATGAGCTAATGTAACTACTCTATAAATCTGCCAACACTCTGCTGATAAACTCTTTTATTCAATGCTTTTTCAAAATGGCGCTTTGAAAACAAAATATTTTTTTCATTAGCCTCCAAGGTTTAATACTGTTTCTGAGGCAAGGTTTGCATGCACGGTCTAGCCTCATTTTGAGCAAATGTACAGTATGGTAATCTGTTCTGTGCTTTACTGCTGTTTACTTCACCAACTAAGTCACACTGCTATACTCTGTAGCTTCTGCATGAAAAATTGTGTTAGCAATGGGGTTTCAGGTCGGCTAGGGTATGCACCTAAGCCAGGCAGAATCCACCGCTCTACTCAGGGCAAGGGAGTTACACGCTGAAGATAACCCCTGCTCACCCCCTTGGTAGCTTGGCAGAGCAGTCAGGCTTATCCCGGAGGCAATGTGTAAAGCGTTTGCGCAACACACTCACACAGCAGTGACACCCTAGGCACACCACAAAAGAAACCCCACCCAAGGTTATATAAAAAAGACCTGTTGTATTGTCCACATAAACACATTAGAACACAACCACATATATTATACTGTGCCACCAGGAACTTGTCATGACTTCACAAGGATTACATATAGTTCTTGGCCAATGGGGCCATTGTCATGATCATCACTTTTAGGACAACCAGTAACTCCTGGTAAGTAGCATATTTATGCAGAACATCATTATCCACAGTGCACCCTAGTGATATCCAGCACCAGCATCAGTAGTGCACCTCAAAACATTTGTAGCAGTGCGCACATTTAGGAAAAAGTATTAGGTATCAACCATAGCAACCGTGCACCACAATAACCACTTATAAGGTGCCCACACACTGTGGCATGAGCACCACAATCAGCGCCACACCTGCACTCGCATTTAGGGGACCTTTTTGTAGGCTTCTGGGCCACATGCCAGCTTACACCAGGAAATGTGGCAACTCTAGTCCCCGGGGGCCTCCGTCGAGGTCTCACCCAGTTCCAGAGCACTACACCACAAGCAAGAGGGCGGAGGTGCAACTCACCCGGTCTTGTTTCCTAAAAACGAACGCCCCAGATGCTGCAAGTAACACGGCAGCTGCCTGCGATCAGGTGGCGCAGGCCCGACAAGGCCAGGAAATGCCAAGTGATCCTGGTCAGGGGCCTCTGCCGATGTCTCTCCCCGAGCTGCTTGCGTTGAGGGGAAGACCCCTCCTTGGATGCACACGAAGCCCGCGAGACTCCGGCTCGATCTTGCTGCCTGCCCCTCCCACAACCAGTCTCAGGCAACACGCTGGGCTCTCCTCTTCCTCACAGGAGCCCTGCCCACGACCAGGCTTCCTCCGCCTGACTTCCCGCACTCTTGTGGCTACGGGGCAAAGTCTCAGTCAGTTTTAGTGGCTCCCTCATCATGGCGCTAAGGTGCCTGCTGCACTCACGGTTGGAGCCCACTACTCAGACTCAGACAACAAGTTGGGAAGCGCCCACTATGCGCTTCTGGTGTGCAGAACCGCACACTTCAGGGGCAAAGAAAAGAATGCAGCACTCCTCATGCTTTATCCCCGGTGTCAGGAGAAAGGGGCTGCACTTCACCAGCTACTTCGACGGAAAGCGATTCTGGGGTGCAGGACACAACGCTCAGGGCCATAGCCAAAACTAAGCACTCCCCACACACTGGTCACAAATAAGTAGAGGACAGGGCCCAGGCAGGTCAGCACACAGGGTCACCCTGAAGAGTGTCAGTCCTTTCAGCCACCCAGCAGGCAGCAGATCAGTCACCAATGGCGGTTCCTCCTGGCCACAGCAGTCCTTCCTCCGGTCCAGTTCCAAGCAAGCTCTTGACACGGGGTCACAGCCCCAGTACTTGTAGTACCAACAGTCTTTGTTCTGCCCTGACACAGGGCCTTGAGTCCAGGTTAAACCAGTTCCTGGGGCACTTAAAAAAATATAATTAACAGTGTACAACACTTCCCATTCAAAGTGTAAGCCCTGGCTCTAGACACACCACAGGGAGCAGAGCCATCATCGTGGAAGGCAGGCACAGCCCTATTCCGGTGCAGGTGCTTCCCCTCCCACCACTCCAAATGCAGACCAGGCCTATTCAGCCTAGCGCTGAGCCGCCCAGGCAGGGCAGGACACTCCTCAACCCCCCCAGGGACTTTCTCGAGTTAATGCACATTCCCTCTCCCCTGTCAGTCAGAACCAGGCAGACAATACGCATCAGGCAGGCACAAAGACACATAGCACCCAGGAATGCCCACTTCTAAAAGGGTCATTTCTAAAATTGTAATAAGCAATCTGATCTCACCAATAAGCAGCCTTTATCACTATTATTCCAAACATACCAAATATTGTCATGCTACCCCTCTCAGATCAGAAATTACCACTGAAGCACATATCAGGGTATCCCCAATGCAGGCCTATTAGAAGGCAGTCTCACAGCAGTGAGAATCCAAATAGGATGTTTGTCACTACCAGGACATACCACACAGTTAAGGCTCATGTCTTACCTTTTACCTACTACACACTGTGCCCATAGGGCTAGCTAAGGCCTACCTTAGGGGTGACTGATATGTAGTAAAAGGGGAGTTACAGACGTGGCAACCACTTTAAGTGCCACGTCACAGCGGCAGTAATCTGCGCAGGCAGACCCTGCAGTGGTAGAGACCTGAGACAGGTTTTGAAAGGCTACTTAGGTGGGTGGCACAAACAGCACTGCAAGCCCACCAGTAGCATTTAATTTACTGGCTCTGGGTATCTGGAATACCACTCTACAAAGGACTGATTGGTCGCAAGTAGCCAACCTCATGCTCAGTGTTTTTTTAGTTTAAAACACAACGTTGCCACTGAAATTTTCACCAAACTATAACGCCACTTTAACATGTTTTTTAGTGAATTTCAGTTTTTTCAACATTAAGTAATATTTCATTGCGGTTTGTAAAGTCATCCCCAAGCCACATACGGCCTACTGGCATCCGCAGATCCTGGCCACACTCAGGCAGACCCAATCCCATGTGGCCTATTTAATAAAAAAATGGAGGACGGGGCCACTCGCCCCCCTCACCGAGCATTTGCAGGTCCCGGGGCCCCCTTACCCAGGTCCTTTTTTTAATTAAGGGGAGGGGGCTGTGAGCCCCCTTCCCTTTTGTCTAAACAAAAGTGGCCCGGGGTGGGTGGAGGGGAGAGGTGAGGTTCCGTGACAATCGTAAAGTGGTGTTTTCGACTCGCACGAATATGGTCGAATCTGGTATCTATGAACCGCAAATGACGAGTTTAGTAAGTGTGCGCAGTTTCACTGTGCTAACTTAAACCGTTCGTTTGTTATGTGGGTTTTTCATCTGTACCCACGGGTTCCATCTTAGATACGGCATCCATTTTGTCTCTTGCCCTCAAGTAGCCAGCGAACGGACGTTGTCCGCTTCGCGACCCTGGGACTCCCAAGATATTTTCGGAAGACACATGTTCTTTGTAAGTGTCTTTATGACGAGGGGGATGCTACTGTAAGGCAGATGGCGCCGCTCAAGGCTCATCTTGCCGCACGGACTTATTGTCTCAGCCGTGCATCTCATTAGGCACGTCCCTTTAATGCCTGTATCTCGTGTTTCCCGATACCTCCCCCTTTTTACACCCTTTCCGATCTCCCCACTGTCTCCGTCTTCCTCTACACCTGTCCTTGTTCCTACTCCGATCTGTTTTACTGCTGATTGGAATTCGCTAATGGTGGGAAGATGGTTTTTACAGTTGGGAACCGCCAAATGTTTCCGCACTTATGTTCCGGACCTGATGTGTTTCAAAGTGACCAAAGCGACCCCTCTGGGGGATAATGATGGGAACCGGGTTGTAAACTTTTGTGTTCAATGTTACTCTATGGGTAAAAACTGTATAAAAGGAGCGATTCACAGAACCAATTTGAAGCAGTCTCCCCAAGTTGCACGTGGTGTACTTGTCGTGACTTCTGTGTTCCCTGCAGCAAATAAACCTTGAATCTTTGACGTCGAAGGAAGTGTCCCGTGTCTCTGTCATTTGTACGCCGGAGCAGGTTACCCACGAAGGTTTCAGGTGTTGTGCCCTGGCACCGCTGGGTCTTAAAGAACCCAGTCCTTCAGTTGGCGCCCACGTGGGGCTGCATCAGTGGTACCGGTCCAAGCCCGACGATCGTGAGGAACTTCGTGTGAAATCTCCGAGGGAAAGTGCACTCCGCTTCATCGATCCTGTTGTCGAAATAAGTGGCCCGAAGACTTTTCCCGCGAAGATTCCCGCCTCCGGACGGCTGCGACGGACTGCTGCCCTGACTGTAGACCTGTTTTGGCGCCTGGCGTAGACCTTGGTATAGCGAGACGATTGACGGGCCTTCCTGGTGACGCCATCGATTTTTGAGTTAAATATTTGTGGGTCGCTCCCATAGTTCTTGGTTGTTGACACTTTAGCGAGTGTTTTTGTTGTTAGCGCTGTGTGAGTGTTTTTGTCGGTGACACTTTGCTAGCGTACTTTGTTGTGTTGTTTGACGACTGCAGCCGCCAAAAACCGAGGGTTTTGTTCTTTGCTGGGACTTGGTAAATCCCGTAACCCTTGAAGTTTGTGAAACTCGGCTAGCGTGCAGGATGCCTGGTCGCAGTACTTTGTTTAGTTGTTTTAGACCTTGCGGTACGGATTCCCGACTGGAGGACTCGTGTCCGATACCTCCGGTTGGAACTCCCACGTATGAGCTCTATAGTAAGCATGGGCTAGGCCCAATTACCTTTAACGATTATTGGATTAAATACACGAAAAAGGACGGTGACCTTCGTTGGCCACCTCATGGTAGCTTCGAGGCCCCGATCCTAGATAACCTAGAGATTAAATTGTTTGAAAGAAAGTCAAGGCCGGCCATGTTTGATGCCTTTCGGTTGTGGCGTAAGGAAGCCCGACAGAAAGACATCAGACAGACTAAACGTAATCAGCGAGATAATGTTGCTACCATAGTGAAGAAAGCAGAGCAGTTCCAGCATGATAAGGAGGTTAAGGATAAGGAAGTGTTTGACCGATTACAGCGTATGACTGTAGATAAATGTTATCCCGCTTTGCCTACGGAGTCGGAAAAGAAGGAAGAGCCAGTTGAGGATCCTTTAATGTCTTATCTCATGAAGTCACCACCTCCGTACGTACAGGGTACCGCAGCTCCTGTGGTCCCCGCCGTACCTATTCTTCCACCAATTCCTCCTCCGCCTGTTCCTCAACCTGCACCCGTTCTTCCGACTGTTCCTGCTCCTTTGTCTGTTTCTATTCCTACTGCTCCTCCGCTTCCACATACTCCTGTTCCCGCTACTGCTCCTGCTACTGCTCCTGTTTTGTTAACCCCTGCTGTTGCTACTGTTTCTACTCCTTCTCTTGTTAGTCCTGTATCGTATGCTTCTCCCTCTACTCGTTCTCGTACTACTCCTCTTGCGGCTAGCTTCTTTCATTCGCTCGGACCTGTTCATGGGTCCGCTGGTTCCGATGGTCCCCAGCGACGTAGTCAGCTTCCTGGTAATAGAGAACGTGCTTCGTTATACAATATGGCGATGGGTTGGATGGTAAATCCTCTTAGGTGTCCACCCCGTGTTGTCCTCGAAACATTTTGTCAATTCAATACACCAACCCAGAGATATGTGTTCAACGAAATGTGTAAGTTCCTTCACGATCAGATAGCGGCTGATGCGCCTGACGAGGTGCTCACCGCTCTGTCTGATCTTCAGCTTCAGTTCGCAAATGGGCTGATAGTGGATACTAACGTTCGACGTGCTGTTGAGCGGTTGCTATCTCTTCGTCCCGCTCCGATACCTCATGCGTTGTTTGTTGAAGATATTGAAAAACAGCCAGACGAGTCTGGCCAATATCCCATGCGTGAAGTTCCACCGGTTTGGATGCCGGGTAACCCCGCAGCTGCCCCTCCGGTCCCGCCGTATTTCCAGAGAGTGTGGATACACCTCCCATGGAAACGATCGGAAGTGTTACAGGTGAAGCAATCTTTGCCTGACCCTCGCAAAAATCCTGCAGGGTATTACAAAGAATTATCGCAGCTCGTAGATGCCACGGTAATGAATCTTGCCGATATTGATATGTTGTTTGGCAATGTCGTACCGCAACCGGTATGGGCTAAGATTCGTCAGGAGAATCACACAAATGAACTAGGTGGTGATTGGGCGGCCATTGTAGCGGCGGATGGGTTGCAAGTTGGTGGTGCTAAGCCTGAACAGTTGATTGCTGCTCTCCCTCAAAGAATAATAACATTAATGAAAACTCTTATGCCTGCTATGAGGGTAAACTGGGACAAATTGTCAGCCTGTAAGCAGAAGAAAGATGAGAGTGTTTCCGACTTCTTTACGAGGTTCGAGGAAGCATTCATCGACCATAGTGGTCAGGATATGGGCACCGAGGGTGGTCAGAGATTGTTTGTGGATAAATTTGTTTCGAATTTATTGCCCGATTTGAGCAATAAATTAAAGAATTCGGAAAGTGCATGGGCCGTTTCTACTTCGGCTCAGATATTGGCTACGGCACAATACTATGAGAATAGAGAAAAAGAAGAGAGCGACCGTGCTGACAAAAAGACAAAGGAACTGAAAACTAAAGTGTTGCTTCAGCAAGCGTATCCTCCACGTTCGAATCAGAATAATTCACAACAAAATAGATCGCAGCCGCAATCGAACAGATCCCAAACTCGTAATGACTCCTCCTCCCAAAGATCCTCGTTAGGGTACAATCAATGTGCTTATTGTAGACAGGAGGGACACATTAAATTCAATTGTCCTGTTTTGAGCGAACGTAACAGCGGTAACTCGTCTAGAGGAGGTCGTGGTGGTTCGCAGCAGGCATCACGTGGTAGAGGTCGTGGTTCTCAGACTGATCGTTCAGATAACTCATCTAATTCTAATAATTGTTTCGATCAACGTGGATCATCGCAAGGACGATCTGCGCAGTACAATGTAGACGATTATTACGTCGATCAGGGAACTGACGACTGTAACTACTAGGACAGCCGAAGACAAGGAGAGGGAGTGGTATCAGTTCCGGTTGATCAGAGAGGGCCTTACGTCGCAGTTGCTACATCGGGCGTCGTTGAGCCTTTTCTGTTGGACACTGGTGCAGCGAAAAGTTCTATCATACATTCGAAGCTCCCTGGCGCACCTTTGTCTGGCTTAACAAATGTTTCCGTTGGATTCTCTGGCGCCCCTGTTAGCAATCCAGTTTCGCGCCCTTTGCCCCTAAAAATTGGGCCACGTAAGCTAGAAGCTCCGTTGATTTTGACTACGGGTTGTGGTGAAAATCTTTTGGGCTTGGATTTGCTTAAACGTTTGTACGCAACGTTGTATTGTTCTCCTGCGGGTGTACAGCTTACGTTAGGAGAGAGGGTTGTCTCTCCTATGTATTTGTCCCTCGATAAGCTCCCACCGGAATTGAGTTCTCTTCCTGCGTCTTTGTGGGCAACAGGTCCGAATGACGTGGGCCTACTTGATATCTCCCCTTATGTTGTGCAGTTGAAATCTAATGTACGATTGCCACGTATTCCCCAATATCGTATCTCCCTTGATGGTGAACGAGCACTGTTAGCGATCATCTATGATTTGATCGAGAAAGATGTTATTGAAGAGACTCGGGGAAACGTGTGCAACAGCCCTGTGCTGCCCATTCTTAAACGTACTGATCCTTCAAAACCACCTGTTTATCGCTTTGTTATCGATTTACGGGAGGTAAATAAGATTGTGGTTCCTCAATTTCCCGTTGTGCCTGACATCACGGCGCTACTGACTCTGATTCCAGCTTCTGCATCATGGTTTTCGGTGATTGACTTGAAAAATGCGTTTTTCAGCATCCCGATTGCCAAGGAGAGCAGGGACCTTTTCGGTTTCTCTCTTGGTGGACGTAGCTTCCGGTTCAAACGCGCTCCTCAGGGCTACTGTGAAAGTCCATCCATTTACAGCCAAGCCTTGAAGGGTCAACTGGATGCGTTTAGGTTGCCGGTCGGTGCGGCCTTGATCCAATACGTTGACGACTTATTGGTGGCTGCTGATACTCAGGACATTTGCAAGATTGCTACGGTGTCGTTGCTGCAACATCTCTGTGAGTTAAATCACAAGGTGTCACCTTCTAAACTCCAATATTGTTGTCAAGAAGTAACCTATCTAGGTCACTTATTGTCAAAGGAGGGAAGGAGGTTGACCCCAGAGAGAATTGCAGCAATTGCGCGAATGGCTGTGCCAAAAACCCAAAGAGATGTGCGTGCCTTTCTAGGTATCACGTCGTACTGCAGGCAATGGATTCCTAATTTTTCATTGCTAGCGAAACCATTGGTGGCTCTTACGTGCAAGGATGTTTCGACTCCTTTACCATGGACGGAAGAATGTCAGAAAAGTTTTTCTGAACTGCGTGATTCATTGTGTTCGGCTCCTGTGTTGGGTACCCCTGACTACAGTAAGCCGTTTACATTATATGTTCACGAAAGGGAAGGTTGTGCTTTGAGTGTCTTAACGCAACCTTTTGGTGGTAAGCAACGTCCATGTGCATATTTTTCCTCAACCTTGGACCCGGTAGCTAGAGCATTGCCGAGTTGTTTGAGAGCAACTGCGGCAGCCGCGGTCTCCATCCGACAATCAGCAGGATTGGTCATGGATAATATGCTTACGGTGATGGTTCCGCATGCAGTCGATACTCTTCTGAATCGAACGAAAACTCAGCACTTGACGAGTGCGAGGTTGTCTGGGTACGAGTTGACGCTCTTGGCAAGCCACATTCAGATAAAACGTTGTAACGTTCTGAACCCGGCAACTCTGTTACCAATTAGCACAGAGTCAGATGAAGTAGCAGAACATGACTGCTACTTGAGGACTGAAGAGGAAACAAAAGGTCGAGTGGACCTTAAAAACACCCCATTGGAAGATCCGGATGGTACTTTGTATGTGGATGGGTCATGTTTTAAGTTGCCGAATGGCGATGTGACTACTGCTTATGCTGTTGTAACATTGAATACTGTTGTTGAGACTGCAAGGTTGAATCAAAATTCTGCTCAAGCTGCAGAATTGATTGCTCTTACTAGAGCGTGTGTGTTAGCGAAAGGGAAACGTGTGAATGTGTTTACCGATAGCCAATACGCGTTCGGCGTTGCACATAGTTTTGGACGATTGTGGAGAGAGAGAGGTTTCTTGACGTCGCACGGTACGAAGATACAGCATGGCCAGCTTGTGAATGATCTTTTGGATGCATTGACTTTGCCTACGCAAGTTGCGATTGTTAAATGTAGTGCGCATCGTAAGGTGACGGATGATGTTGGTCGTGGTAACGCGTTTGCGGATGAGACTGCTAAGGAGACTGCCCGGAACCTTAGCACTCGAATGTATGTGACGAGTTCGGTTAGATGGCCTACAGAATCTAGTATGTGTGAAGACACCATCGAGAGTGTGAAAGCAATTCAGAATGAGGCCACCGAGACTGAAAAGATGAAGTGGAAAGAAAGTACGGGAAAGTTGGATGCGAGTGGTTGTTGGATTGATTTGACCGATCAGAAAAGATGGATGTTGCCTGATGCGTATGTGCTGGCCGTTGTGACAATGGCGCATGGGTTAGCACATATTAGCGCGAAAGGTATTTGTAAGTTGCTGGCTCCTGTGTGGAAGAATGATGGTATTACGAAATGTGCTGAACGTCTGGTGAAGAATTGTATGGTATGTATAATGTACAATCCTGGCAAAGGAACCCCAACTCCTCCTGGCAGTTTTGCTCCCCCTTCGTATCCCTTTGAGGTGATTCAATTGGACTTCATCCATATGGAGCGATGCAATAACCTGAAATACGTTTTAGTTGTGGTTTGCGCATTCTCCCGATGGATTGAGGCCTATCCTCTCAAAGACAATACTGCTTTGTCTACTGCGAAAATCCTACTGAAGGAATATTTTCCTCGGTATGGAATGCCTAGAGTCGTGTGGTCAGATAACGGAAGTGAGTTTGTGGGTAGTGTGATGAAGAGTGTGTGTAAGGGCCTTGGAATTAACCAGAAATTCCACAGCGCCAATCATCCCCAGTCAGCTGGATTGGTTGAAGGGTACAACGGCACCCTTAAACTAAAGTTAGCAAAGATTCAGGCTACCACTGGTCTTTCGTGGCCAGATGCTTTACCCTTAGCATTACTGTCAACTAGGGCGACTGTACACTCCCGAATAGGGCTTAGTCCCTATGAAATAGTGTTCGGCCGTCCTGCGAATGTGTGGGGGGTTCCTAGGCCAGGAATGTTTTCTGATCTTGAGTACCCAATGTTGGTCGATTATCTGCATGACTTGACTGCTAAACTGAGGTTAATTCACCAACAGGTTTACGACGCATTGCCGACGCAGACGGAGGGTCCAGGCCACCAGCTCCAGCCCGAAGACTGGGTGGTGACAAGGAACTTTTCACGCAAAAATAACCTGGACCCGAGGTTCACCGGACCCTACCAAGTGCTCCTGGCCACGAGGACTGCCGTTCGTCTTGAGGGACGTAAGAATTGGGTGCATGCCACGCACACCAAAAGAGTCCCCATCCCTTTGCCAGCAGACCCGTGGGTAAGAAGAGGCATTGCGTCATCTGAAACAGAAACATTGCCGACGTTTGTGCCTTTTAGCGACGCACAGCTTGTTGAAGAACCCTCAGCGCAGCAGAAAGACACTGTTGAACGATTAGCATCAAAAGACTCAAGACCAGAACACTCAACTGATCAGCAGGACGCTGTCTCTTCAACGGATCCTTTGTTTGACGAGCAGACACGTCCTGGGAAAACCCGATACTTTTTGCGATCTCGCACTAAGGACAAATAAAAAGATCTTGCTTTTCTGTATTGACAAGTGCATTATCCCGTTTCCGTGATCAGTTTCGAATATTTATATTACTGTAATAATTTTGTATATATATTGAGCTTCATTCCTTGTATTTTTGCTTTTACAGCTGAGAGACTTTGTTTTTGCATATATACATAGTGTGCATTGAAGGCCGTAGGGCCGCGCGCGTACTTCCTTCTGGACAGTGGGTCTTGACGCTAGGTTAAAGGCCGTCGGTTCCTGGGAACTCCTAGGGATTGACTATTGCTGCACAGAACGAAGTGCGTCAAGAAACGTTGCGGACGGTCGTAGGGAATGGCATTCTCGAAGCTGAATGATTTGGAGGGAGCTCAAGTCCACAGATTCAAGCTGCAGCAACTCAGTCGTACCAAATGTTTCATATTCCAACTGTTTGTATTGTTCTTGACTGTTTCTGCATTATTGGCGGGTGGGGTGTATTACATGATGTCTTACTTCTTACCTGCTACACCTACTCCTACTCCTGACCCTAATCTTACTTCTACTGTTTCTCCCCATTCCTTTCACATGTTACCGGAACATGAACAGGCTAGACGTGTAGAATTCCGCAACAATTCCTTTATTCAGCTCCTTCATCAGCATCAGTTAGTGGTTAACACTACTAATTGTTGGGTGTGTGGGTTGATGCCGCACACTACGGATAAGGGAATTCCATATCTGGTGTTACCGTATAGTTCCCAAGGGTCAGCTCGAGCATTTCAAACAATGTTTCGAAGCGCACTGGGTTTCCACCCCATTCGAGAACCACGTTCCCCCTACTCTGGTCCTACCTCGTATCAAAAACCTTTGTCGATAGCAATAGAGGATTTAGATAGCGATATCTATGATCCCTCGCTTATTCCCGAAGAAGAGATACAGGCCTATAGGGTCCTAAGTAGAGGTGAATATAGTGCGTTCACTAGCGAAAAGCAGCTTAAAAACTCGCCTCCGATATGGGTCGTACCCCACACTGGAAATTTCTGTCTCATGGGTCGTGGCTGAAGATCGCAAGCCCGACTTGGAGCAAGTGCTTGCACTGAAAATTACATACTGCCGATGGTCTCGTCCCCTGTGTTTCTGGCTGCCAAGGGTACATACTTTATCTGCTATGATCGTGCATACACATGGTTGCCCGCTGACTTCATGGGCTCATGTTTCATTGCAAATCTGTTGCTCCGACGTTCACTGTAGATGCCGATTATCATAAGATTAGAGTTGTGTGAGGCGTAATTAGCGAAGAGGATACTGCCGGTCAAGAGGCAGGAGACTTTTTCAAGGGTTTCCTCCCGTTTTGGGGACCTATGGTCAATAGTAGGAACCTGAGACAGTTGACTCGAGTGGTAGACTCGACAGCTAATATTACTGCCAGTGCCCTTGGTAATATCACCACAGAACTTCAGGCGGAGAGACTTATGACGTTACAAAACCGTATGGTTTTAGATGTCATCTTAGCAGATCGAGGTGGGGTATGTAAGGTGATCCATTCGAGTTGCTGCATTTTCATTCCAGATAATGCTCCTACTGTCTATCAAGCCATCTCGAGGTTGCATAAGATCTCCGAATCCATACACGTGGATGTAGGGGATTGGACGCTACTTGGATGGTTTTGGGGCCTGATGTCGACTTGGGGTTGGAAGATTCTGATGATCATCGGAGTCGTTGTAGTGTTCCTGTTCACGTGTTGCCTTTGTGTGCAGTGTGGTCCTGCCTTATGTGGCCTTTGTGCTACAACGTGTATGAGACAACCACCTGTTACCAAGGGGACTCGGTTGGACAGAGCTATGCTACAGCAACATCTCGATGGTCTGATGAATATTGAATATGATTCCGACTAGTGCTTGCCTACATGAGGGCAAAAGGAGCGTCTGAGGTTCCGTGACAATCGTAAAGTGGTGTTTTCGACTCGCACGAATATGGTCGAATCTGGTATCTATGAACCGCAAATGACGAGTTTAGTAAGTGTGCGCAGTTTCACTGTGCTAACTTAAACCGTTCGTTTGTTATGTGGGTTTTTCATCTGTACCCACGGGTTCCATCTTAGATACGGCATCCATTTTGTCTCTTGCCCTCAAGTAGCCAGCGAACGGACGTTGTCCGCTTCGCGACCCTGGGACTCCCAAGATATTTTCGGAAGACACATGTTCTTTGTAAGTGTCTTTATGACGAGGGGGATGCTACTGTAAGGCAGATGGCGCCGCTCAAGGCTCATCTTGCCGCACGGACTTATTGTCTCAGCCGTGCATCTCATTAGGCACGTCCCTTTAATGCCTGTATCTCGTGTTTCCCGATACCTCCCCCTTTTTACACCCTTTCCGATCTCCCCACTGTCTCCGTCTTCCTCTACACCTGTCCTTGTTCCTACTCCGATCTGTTTTACTGCTGATTGAAATTCGCTAATGGTGGGAAGATGGTTTTTACAGTTGGGAACCGCCAAATGTTTCCGCACTTATGTTCCGGACCTGATGTGTTTCAAAGTGACCAAAGCGACCCCTCTGGGGGATAATGATGGGAACCGGGTTGTAAACTTTTGTGTTCAATGTTACTCTATGGGTAAAAACTGTATAAAAGGAGCGATTCACAGAACCAATTTGAAGCAGTCTCCCCAAGTTGCACGTGGTGTACTTGTCGTGACTTCTGTGTTCCCTGCAGCAAATAAACCTTGAATCTTTGACGTCGAAGGAAGTGTCCCGTGTCTCTGTCATTTGTACGCCGGAGCAGGTTACCCACAAAGGTTTCAGGTGTTGTGCCCTGGCACCGCTGGGTCTTAAAGAACCCAGTCCTTCAGAGGGGGGGTTCCCTGTTGCTATAATCAGCTCCCTCCCTTATTTTTAAATTTGAACCCTGCGGATGGAGTCCCGGTGTCTTGATGAGGCTCGTGGAAGAGCACTTGGGTTTTTTGATAGCTATAGTGCAAGTAGTAGCTACATAATGCTATTTCAATTTAGGAGTGTTTTTTCAACAAAACATGTAACTTATAAGTTAGCGCTTTTTAACTGACCAATAGCAGCATCAATTGCTTTTGTGCATTCTTCATTGCTGAGAATATCAGTCTTTTAAAAAAAGAAAAACGTATGAATCTGACAAATATGGATGGGTTTAAAAATAATTTCTGTCACAACACCTGTAACATATATTGTGACCTTCCTGTCAATACTAGTACAGTGCATAACGTTGTACACCAAGGAATATTTTATATACATTTGTATGTGACCCTAAAGTAAGAGTTATAATTAGGAAAAATATAATGCATGCCAGAGGACTGTGCTTGCATCTTCACTAATCATTTGTGGGTGATTATTAGCATTGTCTACCACTTTATCTCCTTTGTCATTCCTAGTTCCTAGGAGTCTGGGCCATCTTCCTCTCTCTCAATGGTACATTAATATTTTCATGTATGTCTGCATTGTTAGGCTGACTAGGAGTTCATGGTACAGATTTACATACAGCAGCCCTGCCCCTTTGTTCCTGCTGGCTACAAACATTTGTGTTAATGCAAGATGACATCAGACTCAACACCTTCATAAATTGTTTTTCAAGAAGTTTTTGACATGTAACAAGCTGTTTCAGATTATTATTTGTAGAAAATTGGTTTACTGGTTGAGGGGGGTAAAACCCTACTCTTGCAGCAACCACAATTCTTGTCAGGGCCAAACACAGGGCCGCACTGAGAACCCAAAGCAGCCCTGGCAAAATTTCTCTGGGGAAGCACTGACTGGAACTGGGAGGCTGGAAATGCTTGCTTGCTGCTTTTGTTACTGGGTCCCGATATTGCAGCACACCTGCAAAACTAGATCCCATTAACAAAACCGCCCCCCACTTCTACAAAACCGCCCTTCACCTATCCTGCCTCCCAGAGAAACACCCGATGCCCGATACAGCAAGTCCTACCCTGGTTAGCAAACCCCACATTAACCTGTACTTAAACCTCAGGTAGCATGGCACAAAAGCAATCAGGCTTAATTTAGATGCAATGTGTATTTATAAAGCACACAAGAAGCAATAAAGGGAAAACAAAACACAAGAAAAATCCCACACTAATTAGGAAACATAGAATAAAATGTAACAAAATATTTAAGACCAAAACAACAATCAGTAGAACTGGAGCTATGCAATTTTAAAGATTTCAGTAAAAATAGTGCCAAAAGGTGCAAAAGCACCAACTGAGGGTATCTGGTTGCGCTGGACTGGGACAAAGCCACAAGTTTAGGCTGACTGCATTTGAAGGCAGGCACAGGACTAAGTTTGGCCTGCTGAGGTTTGTACCTTATGTCTTTGGTTCGCAGTTTGCATTGCGTTGCTTTGTGGCCCACGCTTCCTCCGACATTAGTTCCAGTGAAGCTGGTTGGCTTTGCGGTGTTCTGCATTGGTTCAGATGAGCTGTGTGGCAAGGCTTTGCACCTCTCTGTGTTGGTTATGAAGCTGGCAGCTGTTCGGCGAGGCTTTGTGGGGCTTTACGTCACTCGACAACGATTCTGATGAGGCTTGCAACTGTGCGGCAAGGCATTGCGGCCCGTCACTTCCCATCTGTTCCGGTGAAGCACGCAGGTGTGTGGCGAGGCTTTTCGGGGTTTCGTGTCACTTCGCGTCAGATTTGGTGGGACCTTCATTTAGGCCAGGAGGAACTAACTCTGGAGCCAGCCAAGGCGCCAGGACCTGGAGAGGCACCATTTGGAGATCAGGAGCTTTATCCAGCAGAGGACAGGAGGGCCTTAGGCAGGGCCAGTTGCAGGTCCAGGCAGGTCCTGTGCAGCAGGTCAGCTGAGTAGTTGTCGAGAGGTCACTAGAGTTTGTTATGCCCCTGTAACTCATATCGAAGGACAGTCAGCTGACCTTTGGAGTAACCCTGTGCAATGAACTCCGCTCTGCTAGCGGAGTTTGTGGAGATTTGTTAACTACGCATTCCATTAAAAACACGGAATTCAGGCAAAAACTCCATTCCTCCACGTAGTGGAGTCAGCTCCTAAACTACACCCACAAATGCTTTGATAAAGCAACTTTACATGCTAAAAAGCATATAACCAATTCACAAAAGTGAACTTTGAAAATAAATGAAAAATATCAGGCAATGAGAGAGGTGATGATTTTGGGGTCCCCCCTAACCTAGGGGGAGGACCAAGCAAATGCCTTGAACACAAAGAGCATATCACGCTGAACGATTCAGTGGAGGTCCCATCCTCTTAGGACCACCCCAAGCACGGTTATGAGCAAAACCACAATCCCAACCAAAGTCCCTGCAAAGCATTATGAGACGAGATTAGCAGTGGGTAGTGAATATTATAGTATCCAATATCAACATAACTCTACAAAGAGCTACACTACACCTCTCTCACTGCTTGCTAAATATTCATTTTCACTTTTGTGAAATGACTATATGCATTTTAGCATGTAAAGACAGAGATACTTGTTATTTTACCAAAAGTATATGAGGTCTCTGTTTTATTAATTGTGAGTCAGACGGAGCGAAGTTGCGGAATTCACCACTTCGTGGAATTCCGCGTAGTAGTACTCCGCAAACTACACGCACCCTTACTTTGGAGTCAATCAGCCGGGGGTGAAGGGAGCAGGTCCAGTTCCTTCTCAGCAAGCAGGGCTGTCATTAAGCAGCAGAACAGCAGAGCATACTTCTTCTGTAGTGTCCACATTTTCAGGAGAGTACTGAAGAGTTGGGTCTGAGGCTCCACTACTTATACTTGGTGCCCACTTTGAAGTGGGAGAAGCTTGGAGAACCCTTTCCCCACAGAGGTGTCTGGAATTTTGTGCCTCTCTGCCCTGGTCTTAGCTTGCCAGGGCACAAAAAAGACTAGTGTGAAACCCTTCAGTGAGTGTGCTGACACAGAGTCGTTGTGATGCGCAATTGTGGTAGGTGACCGTTCTGCCCCCCCATCAAGTCAGAGATAGTGCATCCTGCCAAAACCTATTGCCCCTTTGTCTCACTGTCTGGGAGTAATAGACAAAGACCAACTACCAGCTGCACCTAGTCATGTAACCTAGGATACTAGCTGTAGGAACCAAATGGTTAACAGAAGAAAATGCCAACTTTCTAAAAGTGGCATTTTCTGATTTTTTACTTAAAAAACGACCTTACCATTAAAAATGGTTGTAAATTACAATTCTTTAGATACCAAACTTGACATTTCTACTTGCTCTCAATCAAAAGTTATCACTTATTAAATCTAATAAGGTAACCCATTGCTATCGCATGGGAGAGGTTCGCCTTGAAGTAGTGAAAACTGAATTTAAGAATGTTTTTCTACCAGGACATCTAAAAGTTAAAAGTGCATGTCAAACTTTATAAATACACTGCACTCAGCCCTCTTATCTGTGTTGGGCCTACCCTGTGGGTGACTTAAAAAGCAAGGTTTAGGCCTGGCATTGGTTCCTTTCCCAGTTAGCAATGACAGCTTAAAACTGCACACACAGGTTGCAATGGCAGGCGTGAGATATTTTTAAAAGGCAAAGGTTACTTAAGTGGGTGGCACAATCAGTTCTATGGGAGCAATAGTAACATTTAATTTACAGACACCAGGTACATGTAGTATCTCTTTACTAGGGACTTACAAGTAAATTAAATGTGCAATTGGGTAGAAGCCAATTTTACAATGCTTAAAGAAGAGAGCACGAGCACTTTAGCATGGGTGAGCAGTGGTAAAGTGTGCAGAGTTCTAAAAGCCAACAAGAATGGGTTCAGAAAACAGGAAGGTAAAGGCAAAAAGCTTTGGGATCACCCTGCAGAATGAGCCAAATCCAACATTGTTTAACATTTACTTTTTGCATTATGTAAAAACTTTAATCTCCTTTCCAAGTCTTGCAAGCTGACACCGTTGAGCTAATTAAGTATGCCATCTGCAGGAGAGTGATATTGCATTTGCATGCTCAGCAATTTATTCTGGCATGGATCAGCTTCAATGCCAGTATTTCTGGTAATCTGTGTTTGCCTCCTTTGTGGTCGGACAGCACGACTGAGTTCATGCGCTTCAGACTCCCATTCCCTCTTTCTGTCTCTTATCACTGATTGCTTAATTGTCGCAATGTTGGTCGAACCATGTGACGATACATTTTTTCAAGCTTTGTGCTGAACCTTCCTTGTCAAGAGTGACATTTACAAGGTTTTCAGGGTTTGGTGGTGATATGTCACTAAGTAATGTATCTGGTGTGGCTCTTTGGTTTGATAAACCTGCTTGAGACTGTTTTGTTATGTTAGTAACATAGTCCCCCTTTACTGTATCTGAGCCATCGTCAGAATTAGAATAAGAGTGACATGAAATGAGAGCCACAAATTCCATAACTGTTTCGGGCTTCCTGGTTGTCTCTCGTTGCTAGAAGCACTTTGTTGAGTATGTAAATGTTGGTTACCCCCAGAATGCTCTAGAAGAGAATGTAGTGTATGTCATGTTGCACAAGTGACACCATCACATACGTTCATATATGTTATATGCATATTGTTGTTGACAAGCACATTTCATTTTTTATTTAGTGAACACTACATTTACTGCTTTTCAGTGCATTTTATGTACACAGGCATGTGTGTTTTAAAAATAGACTATAGTGTGATTGACAATGCATGTAAAACTATTTGAGAATTGCTTATTAGTCTCATTACTATCAAGTTAGACAGATGATGCCACAATCAAGTTGATTTTTCAGAAGTTCATAAATGCCATTTATTTATGAATACAATTTATAGAAAAATAAATCTTAATACATTCTTAAGTTATGTCTCATTGACATGCACAGTTATGCAATTTGCAACGAGTAATATTTTTAAAATGCTCTTAAAAGGAAATTAATTGTGGTAAGTTAGAGTATCTTTGAAATTTAGCTCCACAGTGTCCTGCAGGTCCCATTAGGCTATTGTCACATTGCAGTCAAGTACATATCATTTGATTATTCTTGTTTAATACACCAGAACACAATTCGGCCAGGTTAGTTAATTCTTCTTTCATCTTTTCTTATACAGATATCTCTGTTCAGTTACTGAAGGTTAACCTGACTCAGGCATGGTTCCAGTCTTCCCCTTTCCCTTATACAGTTTTAATCTTTTCTATTTAGTGATAGAAGTAGTCAATTCTTAATTTGTAAAAAGGTGTCTAAATTGATAGGGGGAAGCAGCCGAACATTTTCACCACTGATGACGCCCACTTCCACTACTAGCGCAGCACAATTCCACCACTTGTGTAGCCCACTTTAAGCGCCGCTGAAGCCGCTTCCATCACAGGTGTAGCCCACTTCCCGCAGGGACACTGCCTTTGGTGTTCTCACTAGCGGTGTGGGAATTCTGGTAGTTCACGCCACAGCATAACCCCTTTCATATCAGACAAAAGTTAACTGTGAAAAGCTATCATGCAAACTCAATGGCAGTCTATGGTCTTTGAAAGTGTCAGGGTGTGATGCCCGCACTACACTGCAATGAGTGGGTGAAGCCACTTCCTTCCTCATGGGAGGTTTAAGGGGGGCTCAGGGTGTTATGAAGGATATTAATTTACAATGAATGTCATGCACGTGCAAGAAGTAAAATAGTAATCTTCAAAAGTGATTAATGAGCCAAAGGGGAAGTCCTGACAGGAGACAAAATGGTAAAGTGAGTTACGTAGGCCTCCAATGTACGCAGGCAACAGGTATTGTCCTGGTTATTTTTGTTCAAATGTGACCTGTTCTGGCTGGACTATTTCTATTGGAGCAGTAAGGCTGATCCCTGCCTGAAGTGGTGCAGTGGGTGAGTAAAGAAACAAACTAGAATGTGGCCTGAGTGATTTGTAGTTGCTGAGACTTTAACAAGCAGCCCACCTATTACCTTTGTGTTTTCCTTTGTTTACATTACAGCCCACGGTATTGCAGTTATTGTGTAACATGTAACACTAGGACAAAACATTATTTAGGCAAGTGGTCTAAGTGTTCCAAAGTACATCTTGCCTTATACTGGAAATATGATCTATTAACACACATATAATGTGTAGAGGTAGACAAGCCAGCAAATTAATAGAAAGAGCTGATATAGCAGAGCCAAGGGTCTGTCTTTAACTCTAAGATCCATAACACAAGCTATCAGCATATTTGGCATGTAAATCAGGCAACAAATTTCATATATCAAGCATTTACAATGCAATAGGTCTCGCAGTAACATTCTTTTGAGCTATTGACATTGTAAACAACATTTTTTTGTTTGTTTTGTTTTTCTTTTTCCCCCTGCCCCCAAACATTACGAATTTTGAAAGTTATCCTGAATTCTAGGAGGCGACACCATGACATCTAGACAGTCTCCATTCAAAAGCTTCTAGTTAGGTACCTCCTTCCCGCACCCATCTTCCTGCAGAAACAAAAGTTGCGCTAGTGTAGCCAGATAAAACGAGTTTAAGCTATTGACATTGTACATGACAATGGCTTTTATTTATGTTTTAAAAAGCAACACATAAATAAAAGGCATTGGCATGTACAATGCCAATAGCTCAAACTTGCGTAAATGCAAGACTAATTGCATAGCAAGTGCTTGTATCTTCAGTGTTCAAACATATTTTGTTGAATGGATTCCAGCAATAAGTAGCCTTTTAGGTGTTGACCAATCATGTAATTGGTGTAGATGTCTAATCTCTATGAATGCGCAAGAGGTAGGTGTGTTTTAACAACCTAGTAACACTAACTATGTACATGTATGAATGTATGCATACACGATTAATTAAAGATGAAACATAGCCGAGAAGCAGCACAGCACTGTATAGGGCCCAAGGCAAAGACACAGTCAGCATGTGTTTGGAGGGGTAGCTGGGTACTTAGAGCGAAAGTGGAGTGTTACTGCATTGTAATGCAGTATTTTTTTAAGTGGTGAGTTTCCTAATTGGAGCATTGGTGAGGCAGTCCTGTTGGATACGGATGACATTCTAACCTGAGTGCATACTTTAAGAAAGCTGCTGCCTTTTGTTGTTTTTTATATAGCGCTAACTCGACCACAAGGTGTTGGGGCGCTTTAAATGAGCACCAGTCACGTTACACAAGGACACATTCATTTTTGGTAGGCACGGGGAGCTTAAGTGATTTCCCCAGGATCACAGGATGCTGAGCGGACGCCAAGGCTCGAACCTTGTTCCTCAGCTCCAAAGCAGGCAGCTCTGGCCGTTAGGTCATATGGGCACCTTGTGGCTGTAGCAACCTTTAGTGCACGGATATGTGAAATGTTCTGTGTTAGAAAAGCATCAATGCAAGGACATATATGAGAATATGAGTAGTTAAAAGCCTTTATGTATTTGAAGCACTCATCTCCTTGAAAAGCAGAGCATTATTATGTGCTCAAAATGCTGGGATTCACAATAATTGTTTTATTGGTTGCAAAAACAAACTACTTTTCGCCTATACAACTGTACCCAACTGTTTTGTGAAGTAACCGAAACAACACCATAACAAAATCCATTGCGAACTGTAAATATCTGCAATTTGGAAATGAAGAACGTTTATGCAATTTTGTCTTAAACGACAATACAATTTGCTACCAATCTGAAATGGACACATAGTAAACCCACACAACATTTTGTGCTATCATATTTTAAAACTGTTCAATCCATTCCTGCCAAGTAAGATTCTCGCATGAACCACCGCAGGAACGTCCTTTCCCAACAGCAAATTAGGCAAACGATAAGAAGCAAGAGAGGGGGCTTGTTGTCATCAACAAACACTGATGCACCAAGTGCTCCAAAAAGGACCGCCAACCCGGAGCTTCCGCTGCCTGAAAGCTGCAAAAACTGCATGAACAAAGAGATTAATTCCAAGTAGGCTACGGCAGACAGGTCAGCAGCTCCAATCAATGACAAATGCCACTTTATAAGGAGTATAACTTTGTGTCATCCCCGGAATGCTTTAAATTCTGCATGATAGCAACGAAAGGGAAGGGGGGGGTGTTCTTAAAACCAGTGATAAACATAATGTGGCTTAATGGCTAGAGCGGCCGACTTTGAAGTTGAGCAACCGGGTTCGAGTCTGGAGGGTGGCTCAAACAGCCTGTGATTTTGGGCAAATCCCTTCATCTCCCCGTGCTTAGAAATGAATGTGTCTTTCTAAAATGCAACTGATTGTCATGTAAAGTGGTCTTATACCTTCGGGTCGAGTTTGCGCTATATAAAACGGCTCAAAAAAATAAACAGCCAAGATGGCAATCATTATTTTTTGTCACGCGTACATAGCAGGGACAAAAGTGGAGGCACAAAAAAAATAGTGCATATTGCAGCAGCTGCATTATTTTCTATTAAGAAGTAGCTCCTATTATACACAGAGCTTAGAAAAGGGCGGGTGGGAGCAAAGGGGAGGAGGATCACCTAGGGTGCCAAGTTTGGTTTCGCCCAGGGCGCCTTGTGACTAAGGCACCCCTGATACCTCTGTTCAAGCACTCCTATGTAAAAGCACACAAAATACCCATTTTCAGACCACCCTTGGTACGTGTGCTGCAAATATCAGAGACAATAACAAAATTACAAATTGTCCCCGTAGGAATTACTTTGCACAGTATTCTTCAATCAATTTACGTCACAATCGTGATCATGAATTTATAAAGCAGCAAGGAGATTAAAGTTTTAAGAACTG
The DNA here is from genome assembly GCF_964263255.1 of Lissotriton vulgaris. Taxonomy (NCBI): domain Eukaryota; kingdom Metazoa; phylum Chordata; class Amphibia; order Caudata; family Salamandridae; genus Lissotriton; species Lissotriton vulgaris. Next base: position 441,411,926 of record NC_141685.1, on the reverse strand, counting down.
TTATTTTATTTTGTTTTTATCAAAAGGTTTTTATGGCAACAAGGAATACTACACAATATATACACTTTAGATTGTAGTATAGGACACCGTCTGTTTTTTAGCATAGAAAACACATTACCATGCAAAACAATAATAATTGTAACAAAATTCATTCATTGTAACAGACATTCAGACAATGAAACAAATAAAGTGGTGTCGTGCGTCGACGTTTCGGTCCCTCGTTGGTTACATAGAATCCATCGGACCATCATCAGGACTGGTTGCACATATATATCTAAAAATAGATACATCAAATTAAACCTTGCCTGCTAGGTATCGTCTAATCACCCAAGGAGGAGAGCAACAGAAACATTCTCTAGAAAGTGTCCAATCTAAATCAATAGCACCGGAAATAAAGTGCCAGACCCACATAATGGACTATTTACAAATAACGAAACCCACCATGGTGCCAGAAAAGATCACCCTTCTATCAAGTGCAAGAACTGGTGACAGAAACCTATGTACACAATAAAAATCTTACCAATCAACCTCCAGCCGGAGGTGATGAAGACTCGGATAAATAGAGTAGTTTAACCAATCTAAAAACCAAATGTAAAATGAAGGATCATGAATGTCGGTATAGGACTGATACAATGTCGAAAAGAATATCAATTCGAGGAATTACTTACATCGCCCACTCTCAAAAGTGTCAAAACTCAACGTTATGAATACGATGGTTTGTTCAACAGCGGCAAAATCACCTGTGAACAAGTGTATCTATATCAGTGCTCTAAGCTCATGTAATCTAGGTCCAAACATATGCCATACTGACTCTATACAATGAGCACCTTAGGGAACCCACATCGTACTTACTGGTAAAGTACGTGATTCAATCCGGATTCGATTTTAATCAGATGCACTGGGAACGACTTCTAGACACAATGCAGGTAGGCATCTTACAAACACTTCCGCAACAGCGCCTGAGTCACCTGTGAATAAGTCAGAAATCTTAATGTCTCATGCGCAAGACAACACACATTCACGCTGTCTATTTCTGCTAACTCGTTCGACATTGAAGCCGTAAGTTACTTACTAGTTGGGAAAGAGTGGCGTTTCTGTCTATCTTTCGGTCAGTAGGAAAATGCGAGTGCCGGTCCCGGCTACTTCCGCATTTCTTTAGGAGACGGCGACGCGATGACGTCACCCGGAATTGCTCGATACATTTAATGCCACTGAATGTTGAGGAGTAGGGGCCACAAACTACCCAATACTACATCGTAGCCCTGATAACAAAGTGCGCATATTTCTACAATGCTGTCATTGAAGCAGTGAACTTCTAACGGAGTGTGTATTAGACCACTCCGGAGGCCATCTTGGAATATGTTCCCGATCGTTAAATGCTCCTACATTTTCAAACAGGTTAGGTATACAACCCCAATCTAATACAACACAAGTACTGATTCCCACGGTAAGTGCTCATATGGATCTAATGTACACATGGGAGATTGTTTAAAAATTCTCGAATGTAACATATTCGACAATACGGAAGTATCACCAGAACGTCCAGATACAGGAAAGGGGACCATAATTAAAGGAGAGACACAGCGTGCCATTCGATTACAGAATTTAATCCCCTCTCAACAGTATTACATGTCCATATCCATTTGTTCTCCCTGAGGGTGAGAAGACGATCCACATTATGATGTCTTTTGGTACATTTAATTGCATCAATGACAAACCAACACATTTCATTGGGGGCGTGACCTTTTTGATGATAATGTTCAACAAGAGGGGCTGAAGTGACATTGCACCTTATACGGGATTGGTGTTGCAAAATCCGTTTTTTTATTTCTTGCGTGGTTTTCCCTATGTACAGGAGTGAACCCGGGCATTCTATACAATAAATAACATTTTTCGTGTTACAATTCGAATGATGGAAGAATTTTATTTCCTTGCTATTTAGTGTGCAGCCCTTCATTACTTTAGTGGTTTCGCAAGCAGTGCAATTACCACAAGGATAATGCCCAATAATCGGTGCTAAGCCCCACTGTGATTGAAGTGTGGTTACTGGTGGTTCTTTGAATGCCTTCACCAAATGGTCTCTTAGGTTTCTCCCTCTCTTAAAAGCAAATCTCGGTTGTGCTAACTGAGGTTCGACCTTTTTTATCAAGTGCCAGTTGTTTTTGATGATAGTCCTGATCTGGTTTGATATCAGAGGCCATAGACTCCCTGAGTGACCTCTCTCAAATAGCGATGGGATGGCCTGAGTAAAACTAGTCACGACTCCCAGCGGTTATTACGTCGGGCTGGGGAGCTCCTCCGAGTCATGGGAGGGAGGTAGGCAGGGAGGCAGGGAGGCGGCGGGGGAAGGGCTGGGGAAGAGAGGGCGCTGTGCATTCAAATGCCGAGGGAGAAGAGGCAGAATGCGGCGTGAATTGTAGGTGCACTAACATGACATTGTCTCAGGCTACATATGCAGGAAGCACACTGTGCACTCTTTGAGGAGTGTTAATGGCGTGCCTGCCATTCTTAAAGCAAAACACGCACGAAAGCTACATCGGGACTGGAAATGTACACACGCATGCCGTGCGCGTACACATCATATGTCCGGGCGCGTGCCACCTCCTGTCTCCCTTCGGGACAGAAAGTGGCAGCAATAGAGTCTCGCAAGCTAATGCAGCTCATGCTCTGCGTTCGCACGCGAGACCTACAAATATGACACAGCCTCTGCAGAGTTCAAGAATGTGTGTTTCTTTACAATGTGGAAACATTTCATATCACAACATTAGATTGTATCACTGCACTGAATTGAATTTATTAGAAATGATAGTTTCTAAATGTGCACTTACACACATTCATGTCCTTCACCACCGCTCTATACGATGCTGTTAATGAATGAAAAGCTTGAATGAATTTGTCATCTAAGTTGTTACTATAATGTATTAAACCACATACAACTGAGTTTTATTTTGTAGAGCGAACGTTCTGAACTGATGCATTTTATGGTCCTCTGGGGAAAGTGTATTTATTGAGAGGGGCGGGGGTCAGATTTACTATTCTGACTCCACTCCTAAAAACATTGAGTAAAGTAGGAAAGTTATAATAACAGGGAGAGAGGTCACATTTTATATTGTACCTACAGTCTTACAAACACAGAGGAAAGAAAGTGCATTGGTTACAAAACCTATGCATAATCCAGTTAATTTACCATTGGAGAAACACATATAGTTGGGGAATAATGTAAGATTTAGTATTCTAACTCCAATCATACTAACATTTGAGAAAATGCATACAAAGGGGGTGGGCGGGTGGACAGATTAACTATACTAACTCCAGTTCTACAGTCATTGGGGTGGTGGAAAGGTATGCCAGCTAAGTCCAGTTCTACATTTGATAAAGTACATATATTTGGGTTTGAAGGGTTTAAAATGACATGAATTATTTTGTGTTCTGTTTGGTATAAAAGAGCTGTCACTCAGAAAGGGCAGTAGAATATCAGAGAGAACCTTCGTTTGACGAGATGAGTTGTGTAACTCCAACCCTACGATGTCGCTTGTTTGCTTTCTCTCATATCTCTATCCACTTATCCCCCTTTTTGACGTTAGTATAAAACACAGTCTTGGATGTGTTTGACACTGTTGACACCGAGGGAGACTGGTGGATTTCACATCTTTCCTGGAGCAACATACAGATTTAGAGGTTAGTGATACCTTGACATATATAATGGTGGGAGGTCAAATTTAATACTGTAAGTCCAGCCCCACTTACATAGAGGAAGATGCACATATTTGTAAAATGGGTGGCCAGATTATTATAATTTCAGTCCCATTACTATTGGGGAAAGTGAATATATTTTTGGGGCAGACTTACTATTCTAATTCCGGACATACAAACTTTACAGAAAGTGCATATACTTGGAGTGGGACTCGGATGTACTATTCAATCTACTAAAACTGGGGAAAGTACATATATCTTGGGTAGAGCAGTTAGAAATACTAGTCTAACTTCAACATAATAAACATTAAGGAAAGTGCATGTAATTGGGGAGGTCCAAATTAACATTCTATTCATCAGGAACCATCTCTTCCATCACTACCCTCACTGGCCACATAAAGTGTCCACCTTTCCCGTCTCAGTGACGGGAAAGGTGAACACTGATGTGAGGGAGCCAGTGAGGCTAGTGATGGAGGAGACTGTCCCTGATGGAGTTGTGGGCAGGGACGGATGGGCAGGTACCGGAAAGGTGGACAGTGATGGGAGGTAGCCAGTGACAGCACAGTTGAGAAGTGACAGAGGAGTTAGACAATCATGGAGGAGATCTTCAGTGTTGGGAAAGTTGGATGCTGACTGGCGAGGTGGCACTTAAATGGAGAAGTGGACATTGTGCAGATAGGGGGCAGTGACATGAGAAGTAGTTAGTGAGCTTTGAGGTGGTCAGTGAAGGAAGGGCAGTGGTAGGAGTGAGGTGGACACTGATAGGAGACGTGAACATTGATAGGAGAGGGGTCAATGGAGGCAAAGGTGCACAGTGGCAGACTTCTGATCGGTGATGGGGTAGGTGCACAGTGATCAAAAAGTTGGACACTGGTGTGCAAGGTGACTAGTTATGGGAAACAATAACAGTGACAGCTGGGATGCACAGAGATAAGTGATAGGGCCTCCAAGAGATATCTACTGGTGGTGTAGACAGCGAAATTAAAGTGCATTTTTTACTCTTCAAAAACTTTTACAATGCAAGGCTTTACACCGCAAACCATTACAACGCATTCCCCATTACAAAGCCCAGGTGGGGTTAGAATAGTAAATTGCGTTGTAATGGACAATGCATTTAAATGGATTGCGTTGTAAAGCCCTGCGTTGTAAAGGTTTTTGCAGACTAACAAACACAGGATAATGGCACACATTGTAAATGCTTGCGGAGTAAGATGTCCTATTTGAACGTGGATGATTTTATACTCCCTTAAACTGTATCCTCTTAGAGGAGTTTCTCCTCTCCTCGACCCTCACTTTTCCCCAGCTGTTACACTATGGTCATTTCTTAGTTAAGCTTACTCAAAATTCAGTTTTGTAAATCTTAACTTATTGGCTTTATTAAGTCCCTGGCCTTCACCAGAGACAACACCTCAATTTACAAGCTCACATCAATCTTCACATTCTTATGTGGGATTAAATAATACATCTGAGGTGGATCATAAAATTGTGTTTCAATCCTTAGCCCCTCAAGTTGACTATGGAACTCCTTAAAAGATGGGATTAAAAAGATACACTTAACACCTCTAGAGCAGCTTTATATATGTCAAGAACAAACTGATCAGAATCTTCTATACCAGAACTCTCCACACTTGAATGGCTTCTCGTTCAAGCTGGAGAATTTTAAATCTGGGCTTAAATCCTACACTAAGCTCTTCACTCTTGTGCCAGAAAGTACTTAGCACAGATTTCAGTTTATGTTGTCTTCACTGTAGAGGAATTTCACCAATTAAAGCTTTACCCAGGGCCATGAACGTCAAGAATATTAAAGAAACTCAGGTTGCATACTACAATAGCAATAACAAAAACAGTGTCCCGCAAAAAATATTGTATTTATAATATAAACTAAAATTAATAAGGTAGGTATCTAGATGTAAGTGTAGATCTACTATTCGTATCTTGAAGCTATTTATAGCGCATACTCTATTTTCGTAGAACGATATTTAAAACGTAATATTCTGGTAGTATGCTGAGTGGGCACCTTGACGTTTCTCGTGGTTGGACCTGGCTGAGGTTGAGGGAAGAAGACATTTCCTCCTATACCAGTTGACTGAGGTGGAGAGGCAGCTGAGCAGTAAAGGTGGGCTCTACCTGTTATAGTGAGCAGCACAGTCAAATGCTGCTGGTGAAGTCTGAGAGACATATAAAGCTGCAATTACAACGCGTCACCACATTAAATGTATGGCATTTGTTTTAGTGATTGAAAAGAGGCCATTTTTAAATGTACTAATCAAGGTCACCTTTCTTTTTGTTTTAAAGTTGTTCTTTTATGTCACTTATAAGGTCATCTATCCATTAATACGTTGAAAGTATACATGATTTGCAATATATACATTTTAAACGTACTGCCTTCTCACATTTCTATTTGTGATAACCTTTAATCCGTTTGCTTAGCATAGGCTGTTTCAGGGCACTAACATGACTAAAATCCTCTGAGCTCCCTGTATCTACAAATGCACTCATCCCATGCACCGCTTTCTATAATGCAACACAATAAGTGTATTTGACATTGCACCTCATCGGGTTGTCTAGAAGGGTAGCTCAGCAAACGGAGTGCCTGTGGGTGAGATCTTTGTGATCTGCATGTCTCATGTGCGAATTGTGGCAAGTAGACTCAATCTTTTATCCTTCCAGTGTCGGTAACATCACTCGCAATTTCGATTTGGTAATAATAGCTGCACATAAAAGATCTATCTATCTATCTATCTATCTATCTATCTATCTATCTATCTATCTATCTATCTATCTATCTATCTATCTATCTATCTATCTATCTATCTATCTATCTATCGCCCTCACTCTATCTATTTATCTATCTATCGCCCTCACTCTATCGCCCTCACTCTATCTATCTATCGCCCTCACTCTATCTATCTATCGACATCACTCTATATCTATTTATCTATCTATCGCCCTCACTCTATATATCTATCGCCCTCACTCACTCTATCTATCGCCCTCACTCTGTCTATCGCCATCACTCTATCTATTTATCTTTCTATCGCCATCACTCTATATATCTATCACCCTCACTCTATCTATCTGTCTATCTATTGCCCTCACTCTATCACCTTCACTTTATCTATCTATCTATATATCTATCTATCTATCTATCTATCTATCTATCTATCTATCTATCTATCTATCTATCTATCGCTCTCCCTACCTCTCTATCTATTTATCACCCTCACTCTATCTACCTGTCTATCTATTGCCCTCACTCTATCGCCCTCACTTTATCTATCTATCTATCTATCTATCTATCTATCTATCTATCTATCTATCTATCTATCTATCTATCTATCTATCTATCTATCTATCTATCTATCTATCTATCTATCGCCCTCACTATATCTATTTATCTATCTATCGCCCTCACTCTATCTATCTATCGCCATCACTCTATATCTATTTATCTATCTATCGCCCTCACTCTATATATCTATCGCCCTCACTCACTCTATCTATCGCCCTCACTCTGTCTATCGCCATCACTCTATCTATTTATCTATCTATCGCCTTCACTCTATATATCTATCACCCTCACTCTATCTATCTGTCTATCTATTGCCTTCACTCTATCGCCTTCACTCTATCTATCTATCTATCTATCTATCTATCTATCTATCTATCTATCTATCTATCTATCTATCTATCTATCTATCTATCTATCTATCTATCTATCTATCTATCTATCTATCTATCTATCTATCTATCTATCTATCTATCTATCTATCTATCTATCTATCTCCCCGTCCATCTGTCCTTCTGTCTTCTCGCTCTCTCCAAAGCTTTTTTGCAAGAGATACGTGCACAAGAGGTGGAACAAAGCGTCTTTTGTGCGCTACTCACAGAGAACCTCTTACCCAAACTCTCCCTGTCTCTACTCCACAATCAAACACCCCTTAGTGAAAAAAGTTTGAAGAAACATAAAGGTTTGCAAAACCGACAGGAGGGTGAACAAGCGAAAAAACATTTAAATAAAACTGAGTTGCTGACTAATAACGTAAATCATATTTCCCTGTTGTTCCTTAGAATTGTACTGCATTAAAAAAGATTGACATTGGAACAGAAGAATACCACCCGCCCCCATTAATTGTATTGATGATATAAAATGTGCCCTTAGAGGATGACGTTTCGAATTTTTTTCTAAATTACTGGTTTTGGGTCACTCAGCACAGTAAAGAACAAGGCAAAAGTTGCGTAAAGATAACCGAAGAACACTAGCAACCGAGACGTTTTTGAAATTTGAGCAGATACGCGTTTAGAAAGCTTGCTATTCTAATTAGCACAGCTTGTGGGAAAATGTAACAAGTGCACCCCCTACTGCCAAAGTGGCCGAGCTGCACCTCAGAGAGCTCCAACTCAGCAGTCACAATTAACCATTTCAGTGCCTCATTTTCGTCTTTCTTTTCAGCTCTGGCATATTCCAAATGAATTAAAATACTACTGTCTGAGGTTTGTAAAAGCAGCACAGAAGCCCTGTTCTAGTTATGCTTTTTCTCATAGTTTTTGCAATATTTCACATCAATTGTAGTAAATAGAGGTCTGTCCCTTTAACGCTAAACTGCTCATATAAAAACACGAGTGTTCAGCTCTCACTGAGCAGTCTTTGTTCCCGTGCGCAGCTCATGAACAGTTTCAGTATGCGTACGTGTATAAGACGAGCCGGCAAATCCTCCCTCTCACCAGCAGAGGGCGGTCTTTGCAGGTCAAGGTAAGTTCAATGTGGAATTTGAAGCAGCTTTGCACAGCCTTAGTGCTTCAGACTGTGGAATGTGAACATGTTTGCAGGTCTCTAAAGATTATTCTTTTAGGCATACTGTACAAGTCTCCCTTGCTCACCTGCTTTCTGTCTCATAAAGATGCCAGGCTTTTCTCTTTTTTGCCATTCACGCCACCCTTTCCCTACCGTTTCCTTATTTCGTTTTGTTGCCCAGCCCACTCCCCAATCCCCCAATCCCCCTTTCCCTATTTTCTTCTTTCAGTTAGTCTCTTCGTTCTCTGTTTATTCTCCCTTTCCCTAACTTTTGATTGTTTTTTTATTTATAGACCCTTCCATCACATTCATTATTTTGATCTGCCTTCTTTCCCCAAACTCTTTTTGTTTACCTTCCTCCTGTTTTTCTTCCATTTTTGAGTTGATTCCTTGCTTTTTTCCTTCCACAGCTATCTCTCTAATCAATCATTTAATTTATCCTCCCTCCTGTCCTTCTTCCTTCCTCTGTCCCTTGCTCACTTCCCTCCTCGAGCTGCCTGCTCTAGCTTTTTATCCCATCTTCCTGCCTTTTCTCCTTATATCCTCGTCCTCTTGTATTTCCTTTATTGTTTTTCGTCCATTCTTCCATTCTCACTTCCTTCCTTTCCTTTCTTTTTTTCTACCTATTTCACAACTTTTGTGTTCCTCAAAGTTTCCTCTTTTTCCATGCCATCTTCCAACAGTTCCTCACTTTTATCTTACTTATTTTCTTGTTTGCGTTCATTCCATTCAAAAAATCCCTGCTTTGCTCATTCCTTTCTTTTATCTTGTGATGCCTTTTTGTTTCTCATTGAATGATTTCTCTTTCTTTCTTCCATGGGCTTTTGTTGTTTCAATCTTTTTTTACTTACTTCTATATTGCTCCTTTCCATACTTTCCATTCTTCCCTACATATTTTTCCCTTTAATAGCTCAGCTGTCCATTTTCTGTTCTTGTCTGAATTATTGTTTTATAACAATTTGTTTATTCTTTCTCCCCTTATTTTCATTTTCTGGTTCACAGTTTCTAATTTTTGCCTTTTCTTTCACTTTCTTCTGTTTTCCTTTGTTACTTATTTCATGCTTTTTGTTTGTCTATTTCAATTTCTTTTATTTATTTCTTCTTTTGATCCCTTTCTTTCTGACTTTTATTCACCTTTCATTTTAGATCTCAGCTTCAGACAACTAAAGCTGCAAAAGACCTGCTGTGGACAACATGAATACTTGCAGTGGACTTTGGGTCAGCCCACTGCTTATCATTAGTTGGCGCTCTTGTCAATCTTATATGTTTGCTTCATATACAATGACTTTCCTTCCTCTTTTTGTGTTTGTCTCTCTCCTGGATCAAAGCTTCACCATTTTTCTGATTGGATGAACTCTATCCTCCCATTGCATCCATTCAGAGAACTACATTTTCCTTTTGCTTTTAGCACTCTGCTGCTTGAACATGAAATACCTTGAAAAAACAAGAGACAAGAGGCGTTTGACAAAGCAGGAACAGTTTGTTTAATTAAACATTGTGGCCGGGAGAACAGTTATAGGCACAGAGTCTGTGGACTGTTTCAACTTACAATCGATCTGACATGGGTTTTTATGCAATTTATTGAATGCCATAAAATAGTTCAGGTGATACTTTTTTGTAAGGAATCCAAACTGCTGTCTTTGGAACTATAAATGAATGTATTCCATGCGGAATTCAGGTGGGCCTGGAGCTTGCATGAACACACAGCAACCAGTGGGTAACATGTCCAGATGTCCAGCATGGGGAGCACATGATCAGTGCATGTACTGTGTGTGCTGACTCCTGATTGGCTATGTGTTCCTAACTTCATGTGGCATCTGACTTTATGATGTTTTGGGAACATGCATAACCCGGCCATGTGTGCTTTATTGGAGCCAATCTCCCTGGACCATTGTGGTGTTGCTGCACCTATCTATGGGTTTGATTGGGGGTTTCCAGTTCACACATTTGTCTGCCAGCTGCGTGTCACCCCACAAATGACCTGTCAATCAGGGACTCTGGGCCTGGGTTTCAGCGCCTCCCTGACTAAGTATTTCTGAATCTGGGTTGACGTGGAGTTCATAGCGGGTGAATTCGTCAATAAATATGTGACTTCATTTTTATACATGAATGTACAGTTATTCGTATTGGCATCGACTTTCTCAATATGAACTACTCCATGGAATTGCATGTGTTTTCTTGCTGTCTCCTACTCTCTATGTGCTGCTTCCCTCTTCACACCCATACACCGTCTCTCTCACATATTGTTTTCGCACCCTCAGCTCATGTGGTATTTTCCTTGCCACTTCCTGTCTTGTTCAACTTTTTTTAAATTATATCCCTCCTCTGCTTACCTTCATCATCGCTCATTGTTGTTTTTTTCTTGATATCCCTTACCCTCCCCTTCTCCATTGCTCTAAAGGTCCTCCTCTCTCTGTTTATTTTATTGATCATTTCTTGTAACTTCTTGGTAGGGCCCAGCAGCTTCAATTCGCTACCAGGCTGCTCTTTTGAGAATATGTGCTTTCACACACATTTTGTTTATGTTTTTTTAATGTCCTATTCCAAGATGGGTGTCAACCAGCTTAGAATGGTGAATAGGGACAGTGACCTCAACGATGTAGCTACTGACAGTGAAAGACTAAAAAACATACATAATATTTGTTTCTTTTAGCCACACCTTTGACCCTGCCCTCAAGCTCACAGACCCCCACCCAATTGCATGCAGCATCACAGTTCCCATACTTTTTTTAATATACTTCGAACCGCTGCTTGTAATGCCGCTGCCAGTGCAAATAAACATGTAAAAACTAGGTACAGTTACTACACACTATTCACCATTAATTTGTATGAAATCCAAAACAAGAAGTAATTATATTTCAACTGCAAAACATGATTATCTCTAATTGAATCAGTAGGTATTGTGCTAAAAAAGCTAACTTCTTTTGTTGAGTTGCATGTAACTAGATACATTTAAAAGTGTGCACATCCTCAGCTTAAAAAATGTGGGCAGTAAAATGTGTTTGTCATTTCCTTAATTAGTAAAGGAAACGTAGCGCTTTGTGCTGTTTGGAACACTTGTAATGAAAATGAAATGCTGCATTTATGTTACTTGATTTGCAAATGGTAGTGTTTTGTGCTGACACAGCCAATTGCTTTGCTGGGTAAATAAATTCTCCAGCAGGCCGCTGAACTCCCATGCATTATTGCACTGGAGACCGTCCATATTTCAGCCACAGTGATAAAGTGGGCAGCACTCTGTCAGATCAATTATGTACAAGGCTCATCTTCTCTGTGTTTCCCTCGATTTTTCGTCCTGACAATTCACCTTGTGTGCAACCTTCTGTTCTCGCAGAGTAAACCTGCAGACAAAAGCAAACCTCAGGTTGTATTTCTCCAGCAAAACTTGATAGACTGTTTTTGTTACAGCTCAGTCAGACAACGCATAACTTGCATGCCTATTCTACGCCATCAGAAACACTTCTTTTTAGATCTAGCACTAGCCAAGACTTATTGATTACTCTAAAACTATGCATAGACTACATTTATTTAGAGATGCTCTTAGCCAACTCCATTCATCAATGGGCCTGGTTTTATGCGATCCACATCTTCTGCCCACTAAAGCATACAGCATGGACCAGTGGGTCAGGCCATTTCAGTCATTGGTAAATCTTCAGTGTGAGTGACAGCATTCTGCCCTTTCACAAGGAGCACATCTACACACAAAGTAGTTCGCTTAAGTGCCAGGTACTACTATAGCAATATGTGCTTTTTGATACCAAAATAGTATCCTTGCTTTTAGTGAATGTTTTTGTTTTAGATTAACGAGGGCGCAGCAGCTTCTTCAGCTTTAAACATTTGAAAAAACCCATGATAAAACAAAACAAGCACTGAAAATACCAAAAAGGATAGGGGGCGGGGGTGGGCAATGCCAGATCAGTTGGAATTACAAATGCTTGTTTTTGCTTGCAGACCTCTCCTTTTATAGTCTAAATGGTTCCTTAATTGCCAGTGACTGGAAAAATTGATTTATTTATCCTACAAGATACCTTTTTATAGTATTTCCTGTGGCCTAGATATTGATTTAAGCAGGGCTGGTTTGTTAATCAAAAGAAAACCATGAGGAAAAAGTAATCCCTGGCACCCATTACATACAACGAGTGAACATCGAAAGTGAGCATCACCCTACCAAAGGGCATTTGGTGGGCATCTCCACCCTGCCAAGAAATATTTTGGAAAAGATGCCACCATGGTGCATTCTGAGGGACAATGTTTCAAATACAGTAACTAAAAGGAAGATCTAAAGAGTTACCAATGAAATACTCAAATTCTTTATGATCATTTCCTGGGATCCAGAAACAAAATGTGTCAAGTAGCAAATCATATCAGTACCTATTAGACAAAATAAGTATGCCTGATTGAAACAACAAAAAAAACTTGATGCAAAGCTTGAAAATGTTTGTGCCATAGCAAACGTCAGGTCTATCTGATACAGTCTGTTCCATTGGAGAAAATTGAACTCAAATATTCTATGACACAAGAAAGTCAATAGCCCATCAAACATATGCGATATAAAATAAAATACCAGAATCGATTTTGCTCTTTGCTTGGATGTTGCAACAATATGCTTAGTTGCATTCAATGTATATACGGGTTGTTTGAGTATTCCAGGGTGAGGAAAGTCTCATTGTTATGTTGGGGAAATCATTAACAAGATTAGGGGACAGTTATTCACTATTCAATCCTCAGAGAGGTGAAAAATAAGTTTGAGAATGGTGGGCTGACAGGAAAAGTTTTTGAGAGGAGAGGTATATGTGCAGAGGGTAGTGGGAAACTGTGGCATGACATCAGGTATTATATTTTTTAACTGTTATGATGAGTGGTGCTCGGATTTACTCATTAAGGTCTGGGACAGTGTCAGGATGACAGGTATTATCTCATTATGTTTTTTTTTAGATATTAGCACGTGTGGGGGAGAGTTCTCGAGGGTGGAATAGGAGAGTGGCAGGCAACAAATATATTTTTTATAGTGAGGGATGGAGAGGGTATTAATGAGCGGTATCTGATAGGATGCTATTACCCCAGTGGTCATATTACATCTCAAGACTGGATGTTTAACGAGTGTGTGTCCTTTTTGTGCCACCTGGGCACTTTGGGGTTACAGGCAGTTGGGTGGCTTTTTTTGTGGGCGTATCTTCATTTGCACAGGGTGTGCATTTTTTTTGGATTGCCTGCAGAGTAGACTTAGCAGTTTCACATTTTGACAATTTTTGCCATCCACCTCTAAGGAACAGTCAAAAAATAAATTTCCATTTTCTCCGTATTTGAAGGACTCCACCTGGCAAAATTGTATTCCGCCTGGAGAGTTGCATCATTCCTAGCAAGTGACACGTTAATAGGGAAACACTGTTCTTCAAAGAATGATCCTCAGTTCAAGGTTACAGAGGAGAAATTCTTTTTTTATGCTGAACCTTCTGTCAAAAATGTATGTTTAAAAAAAATAATAACTCAGCCTATCGGACACGGAGCCTCGTGACTGGGCGGGCCAGCATGTTTGATTTCCTTCTCAGCTTCCTCTAATGAAAAGCACGTGCGTCCAGCAAATCAGGCCCTTTTTTCTAATTAAGGCAGAATATGTTTGGGATTAAAGTCTGAGTCTAGCTGGGTGGTAATTGATAAGACAGTCTATGTAATCACTTTCTCAATCAACAAACTGCAGCTCTCTATTCCGTAGGTCACTTAAGATAATAACCCTGTAATCACACAGCATTTACTTTTTCATACACAGAAGTGCAGCAGTTTTTTGCCATAGAAAGGGAAGAGCAATTTATGTAGAGTTTTTCTTTTATGTCTCTGTGATATAAGTATACATAGAAGAGGTGATCTAATGGCTAAGCTTATGATTTTAGATGCTTGGGATCTGTGTCCAAATCCCGACTTTGCACTTGACTGAAAAATATGTGGTTTTAGGCATATACGTTGTGCCTTATTTAAAGATTAGTGGCCAGGATAGTCCACCACAAATGTGGCCGCACATCCTGTCTGCCAAACTCCTGGTTCAACCGCTCTATTTAAAGTCAGAGAAACGCCATGTTTCTGCCAATGGAATCTCTGCTGGTTTTACAGGTGGAAAGCTTTGAGCTACCATCCAACTCACATCAAGAACTCCAGACCATCTGCCCTAGTTAGGCTAGACGTTCATGTTGGGATTGTACATATGCTCACACGAGCCACGTCACGAGCATTCAGCTGTGTCTGGCAGCTCGTGACGAGGCCGTGCTTGTGGGGATGTTGTGTTATGTTTCGAACATGTAGAATGCCTACAGTTAGGCCATGTCTCGTTATCGTCATTACTGACTTGGACTTCATGTCTGAAAGAGCGGAATAAACTTGGTCTGCTTTCAACTACCTTCCGTGTTGACTTGACTTTCCTACACTGGCGACGAGCGGGAGCTTTGTTACCTGCATAAGAAGAACCTTGGTGGAACAGGATTTTTTTTTTTTTTTTTAAATTTTATTCGGATTTCACTTTGGACTTGTCCAGCGCTATCAAGATTAAAACAAACAGTGCTGAGATACTCCTTATCTAAGGGAAGCGGAAACGGAAGGAAGCGGAAACTAAAATTATTTCCTTTATAAGAAAAATTGCCGTGGATTACTTACTTTTCTCACTGGCATCTTTTGAAATTTCTCTTCAACCCTCGAGCATCCTACGCGCGCAAGGGTTCGCGCATGGCTGTTTCAATCACCGCTGATCAGCGCGACGTGTGAAGTCATCGCGCAACATTACTGACTTGGACTTCATGTCTGAAAGAGCGGAATAAACTTGGTCTGCTTTCAACTACCTTCCGTGTTGACTTGACTTTCCTACAGTTCAGGTGTATTTTTTTTTATCGACACTGCTGGGGAAAGCCTGGCCACACCGAACAGGAAAACAAATAAATTAACGCTAATATCCAGGACATTTGTTTTTTAAAAAGACATGTTTTGGGAGTTTAGAAAAAACAACAAAAAAAACGTTGCTGTGATGGTGCACTGAACATGGCACCCGCACAGCTGAGCTCTAGTTTCATCAAACGAGCTGTGGCAACGCTCCCTTGAAGGTACAGAGATCTCAGGCAGGCGGGCAGGCAGGCAGGCAAAGATCTCTAAATATGGTGGGTTGTAGTCTGCAGGGCAGTAGAGTACATCCCTCCGCTGCCTTGGCAAAAACACAGCAAAGCACACCAAGGCTAAATAAGACCCATAAATGCAGCTATGGGAAATACAATTGTTTAGTTGAAAGATGTAAATTACACTTGATGTACAAGGTCTTGTATTGTCTCCCAATAACATCATAATGTGCAGCGCTTTGGTGCTTCAAAGCATGCTACGTAAATACCCACAAATGTGTATGTGTTCTTGTACAAATGCTTAGTTGTAATTCAGATTAATTTATATGCTTTATCTAAAGTATTGTTTGCTAACACTCCTTTTACCAGTTAAGGCCTGATTCATGGTTTGAGAAATGGTACTCCGTCGTTTAGGGTGGCAAAAGATATAACTTCCGGCATCATGGCGGACTACTGTCTGTCATACTTAGAGATGACTGCCAGCCCAGTAGTCATCTCTATACCTTGAAGGGAACCGCCATCATGTTAGTTCTCCTAAAGGTACTAAAAGCCGCTGTCGGTTTGGATGGGCATTCATCACATTTTTTCAAACGTTTTGTTTTTCAGAAACAAAACCCCCAAAGCGGGATTATGTTTCTGAAAAACAAAAAGCTAATGACCCCCTGGGAATTTTTTCTCTGTTATTGGGATCATTGTTTGTTTCCTGTTCCAATGACAGAGAGAAAAAAATACATTTTATCAGCCATTCTGAATATGGTGGACTGTGTAATGTATTTCCTATGGCGGCCCATACTTCATGGGATGTCAAAGAATGCTTTGTGGAGAAGAGTGCCTCACTGGTTAGAGGAGGCAGAGGAAGCAGAGGTCAGCCCGGGACCAGGGTTCAATTCCAGGCTCAGCGGGGTCTTGAGTCCTAAAATGTCCATGGACCCGACAATTCTCGCTCCGGTGCCTACTCGATTCACGGGTTCACACTCTGCGACTCTGGGCAATAGCTTGCTTAATCTCCACAACGGCCCCTCGCGGCGGGATGCCTGGCTTTCACCTTGCGGATACCCTGCCGGGGTATCTCACAGGGGAATACCAGGACGGGTTCCCTAGGCAAGCGCCTTGATGCCTTCGGGTGATACGTGCGCTATATAAATCGCAATACAATGCTTTACATCAATGGGGTCAACGGGAGCTCCGCCTATTGAAAATGTAAGTTCCCGCATCTCTATGTGAGGCAGGTGGAAGTATGGTTTGGTGTTCAGCATACTCCGTCTCGTTTGCAATGGATACACTATCTGCCAAATTCTAAATCAGGCCCTTAGTCTTTATCACGGAACCCCACACAACTGTACATTTTATGTCTTGTGGCATGTGGCAAGTTTCAACCTGTAGGATCTTTTGTTATGTTTTTCCCTTAAAGGTATATTACCATGCACATCTTCACTGTGCTTTAAATCTTGAATCCAGTGGGGTTACTGACACCTTTCGAGAATTATTTCCTGTAGAACACCTATACTTCAGCATTTTTTCTATGTGGTCTTGACGCAGTCAGTGGCATACTGTGTTCCCAGCAAAAAAAGAGCATCACAGTGGGACATGGTGGATGTCATAGCTTACAATGAATGAATATGTGGGACTCCCCCACTGTGGAAGCAAGTGTCCAATCTGAGGATTATACTGCTATAGCCTGATAGAGGGTGCTACACAAACGCAAGTCTGATGAAAAACAGTTGTGTGCCTGGCCATCACCTAACTCCCTGATATGTTTAATTCTACTTGCATTACTTAGACAGAGAGCAGACTGGTGTACTGTCACAAATGTCCTGTCCTGAAGTGGCTGACATAGAAAAGACTAATTTTAGAAGATACAGAAACAATATGAAAAAAGTGTTCTACTCAAATCTGTACTGGATCAATGTGAATATCTCCCATTAATATGCAGTCATACGATTGCATAAACTTAAGAATGAAAGAAAGAAAGACGGAAGAGAAAAAGGGAGAGGGGAGATGGTGAGCGAGGGAAATACTTATGCAAATTATTAAGGACAGAGAAGAAAGAGCTAGAGAATGAAAGATGGAGCAAGGGAAATAGGAGGGGAAAATGGAGAATTGAAAATGAAGAATAGAAGGAAGGAAAGAGTAGGAGACGAGGAAAAGAAAAAGAAGGAAACGGAAAAAAGGAAGAAAAGGAGAGAAGAAAAATAAATGGGAAGAAAAAAGGAAACAAAAGAAAATAAAGATGTATGAACAACAGAATAATGAAAGTGAATGAGATGAAGAGATATTAAGAAATAGGAAAATGGGAAGAAATTCAAAAGCAAGGAAGGACATCTTAGTAGGTCCCAGGTGTAGCAGATTCCCCCATAACACTCGCAGGTTGAACATTCTAAACCAATCACTACAATAGTGGTATGAAATACATTTTGTTCAAAAGCAACTCAATCTTTGCTTGCGCTCACATGCCTGTCAAAAGGAATTTGAAAAAAACAAGATGAACCGTGGCTAACAGCTAATCAGTGCATAATTTGTGTCAGTGTTTGCAGGTGGTTGACCTTGGCCTTCGTTTGTAGACACTGGCTTATTTTTCATCAAAAGACTATTACCAAGAGAAGTGATTCCCAAACTGTGGGTCATGATCCACTGGTGGGTCGCAAGTTGATTTTTGGTGGGTCGCGAAAGTCCAAATACTAAATAAAGGTGCCTTTAAATTCCGTATTTATCTTGTCACATTTGCTTCACTTCAAAGACAGAGGTCATATTTCAGGCTGTGTCTTCTGACAAACTGCTGCTTATTTTTTTTAACATGGTGATTTATGTTTACAAACTTCTTTCATGTTTCAGTCAGAGAAAGTAAAATAAACCAAACTGTGTGACAATCTTGCTGGGATACAGACAATGTGAAATGAAAGGCTGTAGGATGTCATGTTATTGTAATAAACAACAAAGATCAATTCCAATCAAGAAACTTTACATGGTGATGTACAAACAATCACTATTCACTAAAACCAGCTTTCCACATATTATCGTGTGTGCAGCATAGTTTTATCAGTAAAACTGTATGTTTGTAGAAATTTAGAGGCCATTTTCAAAGGAAAATATTCTGTCTGTAAATGACAGTGATCAAAAAAGGGAGGGAGAAAGAGGCTAAGGCTAGTTTCTGCCTCTTGAAATTTATAATAACATAATGTAACCCAAACTCATTGGGTCGTGAGAAACTAGCCTATCTCCAAAGATTTCTATATATGTGTATGGCAGGTCTCGCCACTTGGTGTACCTGTTTGGAAAAGAAAATTCTTTCTTTAGTCCCCTCACTCACCAGAGGTTGCCCTTAGGTGACATGCTTCATCATTGGGGCTTCCCAAGCAGCTGCTGCTTGGGGCGTGCTGCGACTTGCGAGGGATACATAGGAGCATTTTTTGTGAAACTATGTGTGGTGCAGTGTATGGTGGAGTGGTGTGAGTTAAGTGAATTTAAAAATACCTAACCAGTAAGCTTACACATTTATTCCTGCTTCTAGCTGGTATAATAAAAAGGGGTTAGATGTAGGATTTTGGATCCTATGATGTGGTAATCACCTACGGGCAACCTCTGGTGAGTGAGGGGACTAAAGAAAATAATTTTCTTTTCCAAGCAGGTACACCAATTGGCGAGACCTGCCATACACATATATAGAAATCTTTGGAGATAGGCTAGTTTCTCACGACCCAATGAGTTTGGGTTGCATTATGTTATTGTAAATGACAGTGTGCTGCCACACAATGCTTTAGCTAATTTTGTGTATTAAAGCTAGGTGGGTCATGAAAGTCGGTCATTCTAAAAATTGGGTTGTGATTCTAAAAAGTTTGGGAACCACTGAACTATAGCAAAATAGAGAAAGATAGAAAAGGGATGAAAAAAGAGGAAAAGAAAGATAGGGAAACAGTGATGAGGAGAGTAAGAAGAAATGACATAGAACCTTTAAGAGAGAGATAAAGAAACAGGAAGATTAGGGGGCAGAATAGAAGGGACAAGAATTGGGGAAAAACTAGGTAGTCTTGGTATAATGCAACCTTGGCATTCAGAGCCACCGGTGGCACTCTCCTAAGAAATGTTTTAGCCCTTACACATGTATTTGAAAACTAAGTATGACAGTTAATCAAATTAGGAACTTAACTAGGATCTTGTCCATCCTTTTCTTCCAGTAGGGTGCCAGATTACCATTATTCTTCAGAATATTCTTTCACCAGATTTCCCTGAACCAAATGAACCAGACAGCATGAGGCAGAAAGCACCATAACAATTATATAGACCTTTAAGAAAAGCTGCAGACAAAAGGCTAAAACGTCTGGCGAAGTAAGCATGGGCAACACAGGCTAGCTAAGTAAGCACATGGTTTCTTGATTTAAGGCTAAATACATTTGCAGTAGAAGACAGCTCACTGCAGGCTAAAAGAAACTCTTGCCTGGAGGCAAAAAATATTTTACTGGTTTCCTGAGAATTATCCCACCGTCCTTGACACAGGGCTCTCTCTTTCCCTTTCTTCCTCAGAATGACTGTGAACCACTCACTAATGAGACATGTATTCAGTGTGGGGTTATGATGGGGAGACTGTGGAGGTGTGGCCTAGCAGTGAAGAAGTGAGTTTGTAGACTTATACACAAGGAGGTCTGCTTAGGTTCAATATTTTGTATGATTGCAAGTGAACGCATAGTTTAGGTCCGGCAACGGAGAATGTAGAAGAGTCTGGAATGGGTGTTTTGATTGCTTTCTGATTCCACAGTTAACATTATTTGTCCTAAACACCAAAATATTTACTTTCTTTTGCATGATATTCATATATTAATTAATATGGGTATTTAGAGTGAATCCATCCCTGCAGGATACCGTATGTGAGTGTAGTGGTGGGGAATTATATGTGTCTAGACATACTAGTTAACATTGTTGGTCGTAAATTAGAACTATATTGTTGATGTTGTAAGTCAGATTTATTCATCAAGACTGGTAGTGAGAATGTGGCCTCTATAATGTAAAGTGTGGTGGACAGCACATTTTTAAGGCACAATAGTTCTACTTTCGTTTTGTATCTCATATTAATGTGAAGTCAAATTTGAAAGTGAAATGGTGGGTGTTTTTGTTACTATTGGAGTCGCTGAAGAAAAAAGTATAGTATATTAGAATTTTGAGGGCTAGTGTTAACTTGTTTAATACTTGTGTGAGCCAAGCTTTTGATATTGTTGGATGAATCACTATTGGTGAGCGATTCTGTGAATAAGGCTGACAGATATTACCACCTAACAGTGCTTAATTTGAGCTGGTGGTTTATGATGCTCAGCACCGGAACTTAATTGTCAACACCAGCACTTATGACAGTCTGCACTGTTTCTCTAAGTTATAGATTAACACAACAACAGTTGTTTATTACTTCAATGAACATTAAAAATGACTGATATTTGCTGCCCATGCCATTATTGTAGCTTTGGGGTCTGGAATAGTCTGAAATGTCATACTTGTATGGTCTGTTGATTAGTAGTTATGTTGATTCTGTCACTGGCAGGACATATAAGGGCAATGAGTAGTGCAAGCTGCAGTGGCCTCTTGACGAGGGTCCCAGCACTTATTTATTTCTTACAAGTTAAGCACTGCCACCAGAACTCTGCTAATCCTTTTTAAATGCAAGAGCTGCCTTGGCAATAGGTGGTGTAGGTGTTCTTCATGGTTTGGGAAACTGTTAGACGCTTTTAAGATGTAGAAAAGAATGTTGGGATTATTGGTTTGTAGGTCTTTATGCCATTTAATTCTGTTTTTGAGGAGTATTGTTGAGTAGTTGTACACAAATGTGCGCAGGATGGGTTTATGGGCATAGAGATGATAAGGTACTGAATATAGGGCCTGAGTTACAAAGGTACATTGAGGTCCCAAATGCCTTTGATTAATAAAAATACAGGGTTTGTGTCTGTAACACATCTTTCTAAAATGTATTTATGACCTTTCATGAATCAGAAAACTCTTTCCAACTCATAAGACAGGTTTTGTGATCCATTACTAAGTGCAAATAAGAGGGACATGAATTGTGTGATTCACAATGAGATGTAGCAACAGTTTATGAGTGTTATTGTGATTGGAAATATTTGACCAATTTCTGATCCTGGAGCTGGGGTGGTAACTGGTTCCAGAGGACCTCTGCATGCTGCCCCAGATGTCTTTCCAATCTGAAAGCTTTCTTTCCAAAGCATGACCTGTACTTTTAAAAGTCAAGGCTGTTTTGAATTTTTTTTTCCAATTTGGGATTGTAAATGCAGGGGTGGAGGTAAGCTGTTACCTGCAGGCCTCGCTATCTGAATTCTCAGTCAGTCACAGGGGTCACAAATTATGAAATACCTAATTAATATTATTTAGGCAGGTTGTTTTGTAACCCCCAGAAAATGGACAATTCATGGTGTGACCTATTAGCACAAATTACAAACCCATTTGTGAACCAGTTGGTGTGCAAATTGCACATCTCTAGTTTCTTAATGAGTACAATACATCAGGGCCGTAGTCATTTAAAATAAAGCTGAAGTACAAAAGTGAAATGCCTCCTTGTGTTAAATAAATGCATTTTTTTGTATTTTGAAGACACCTTATCATATTCTAATATGTTGTTTTTTTGCATGATATATATGCAAAATATTTTCAAGGCTTTGCTCATGCGCGGACTCTTAGAGCCAGAGCCAACTCTTGGCTTGGCTCTGCCTGATAATTTGTTGGCTCGCCTCCCTCTAGTTCCCGGCCAATATAAAACTATGCATAGGCTAGCAGCTGAAAGGTAAATCACTTATTCTTTTAGCATAGTGTATGAGATTAAAGTATTACAATATTTGAGACATACCAAGTATGCATCATGCACTGTGTAATATTAAACTATGGAAAATATTAAATGTTGAATATTTGCAAAAAAGTTCGACGTTCTGAACCACAATAGGATAGTGGGCATATGTGAATGCATGCTATATCTTGTTTTATTTCGTCTCCAAATAATTAAGATATAATTTCAACATTTCAAGATTGGGACTTGCATTTCCAAGCGCTCTTTATGGCTCGCATGTTTGAGCATCTTTCAACTGCATGCATTGTAACCTGAAGTTGGGATGCATTCAGCTGCCATCGGATACTGTCCCCTTGCCCATCCTAACAGAGCTTTTCCTCATAAAATCCACTCAGGCACTTCTTCTCAAGTTCTTTATCCATTTTCACGGGAAAAAGGAAATCATTCACATCTAACAAAGACAGTCTAGGATTCTTTAGGTATTTCCAATTATAAGCTTCTGGCAGGAGAGTTACGAGTATATCAGGTTACTTTTTAGATCCCTTCTTTCATCTGGTGAAGTGGATTATTTCATTCTGAGCCTTAAACATTACAGTTCAAGGAGGGATCAGGTCTTCCTGTGTGCCTTAATGTGCATGCTCGAGGTTGATTTACAGTGCTGTCTGGTTGATAAATATTTATATTTGACATGACCATTATTTTATTTTTACAGAGTTGGTACTGCTATGCTCTAATAGTTTTAAGCAACATGTTTCCAATTAAGAATAATGATATTCTGAGTTTGTGACAAAATATCTTATTCAATAATTTATTCCTTTCTTTCTTTCTTTGTTTTTTTTTCTTTCTTTCTTTCTTTCTTTCTTCCTTCCTTCCTTCCTTTCTTTCTTTCTTTCTTTCTTTCTTTCTTTCTTTCTTTCTTTCTTTCTTTCTTTCTTTCTTTCTTTCTCCTTCGAGTGTCACCTCATGTGTTTCTTTCTTTCTTTCTTTCTTTCTTTCTTTCTTTCTTTCTTTCTTTCATTCTCCTTCGAGTGTCACCTCATGTGTTTCTTTCTTTCTTTCTTTCTTTCTTTCTTTCTTTCTTTCTTTCTTTCTTTCTTTCTTTCTTTCTTTCTTTCTCCTTCGAGTGTCACCTCATGTGTTTCTTTCTTTCTTTCTTTCTTTCTTTCTTTCTTTCTTTCTTTCTTTCATTCTCCTTCGAGTGTCACCTCATGTGTTTCTTTCTTTCTTTCTTTCTTTCTTTCTTTCTTTCTTTCTTTCTTTCTTTCTTTCTTTCTTTCTTTCTTTCTTTCTTTCTTTCTCCTTCGAGTGTCACCTCATTTTATTCACAAAGGACTGTAGCTGTTAAGATGTGTGCTGTGTAAGATGTGCACTTGCATACTTTGCTACGTCTGACCCTTTCAGGTCTGCTTGCAAATCTGAGTAGTCGTGAGACTATATACATACGTGTGTTGTTACAATTACCCGGAACTACTCCATATCAGGTTTATACAGTTACCCAGAGTTTACATGACATCATATTTCAGCGGGTCTGAAGCCTTGCCCTCTGGAATCAACATAATAGAACTTACTGTCGGTGGGGTATACCTGGTATCAGAGTGAGCGGTAATTTATCACTGAGTTGGCAATACGTGCTCTAAAGCTGCGGTCGAGTTCGTAATTCCACTGTAAGAGCTCATTTTGATGATAACTTCGGTCTCTTTTGATGAATCTGCATTAAAATATTCAAAATAAGTATTCATCCTACTAAGATTATTTTTGAAAGGTATCTTTTTAATTGGGCAAGGGCAGCACAATCTGTAGTCGGGCTTTAAATATATGTGATTTCGTTCGAAGTCTATAAGAACTTTCCCACACTTTGTACTTAAGCATTGATTCTGGAATGAACATCTAATTGAAATGCGTACTGTGATGCTCGTGGGGTGGGGGGGATATTCCATGCTGAGGTTCACTTGAAATAGGAGGATCCAGACAGATATTGTGAGACTTGGAGGCCACATGGCTAGAATACAACATGCGCCTCTGCGAGGTAAGTGCTGTTATCTGCAGAAAGATGTGACTCTTTCTGCAGTTGCACAAGTCAGTGTAGAGCATCATTCTCTGATAGAGCCTATGAGGCTATTATGTGACACAGCCCCAAATGCGCGAGCCTTTGTTATGAAAACAAATGATCTTGTCCCCCATTAGCCCTTAGTCTTAACCACATTTGCATAACAATGTGAATTTCTTTGCCTATTACACCACTTGGGGTTGGGTCCTATCGTTCATAAGATATTTATATTTAGACCAATTCCATGAAAGTATCTGGAGTAAGAGCAAATTGAGTGCCCTCCTCAGCAGGGCCTTTGAAGCTTGGGGGGCATTCCTTTTCTGCACTTGATGCCTCAAGAAAAGAATATTTTATTTTTTTCAGCAAACGCTGTATGGCTTGAATAAGTGACTATCTGCCATATGTATGTTCTGTTGTCAGAAACTGAATTGCAAAATGTAGTTTTTTAATATGTAAAGCATTTGTTTATGTTGAATCGGGAAAAAATGCAATTGATTGATCACAAAATAGATGCTAAGAATATTCAGTATTAGCGATTTGGTGTACGTTCCAGTACTTTACCTTTACAAAGATGGCCCCAATGCTCAGAAATACTGGTGCTGCCCAATGAAAGGTGCTTGCACTGTTAATTAAGGTTAAGTAACTCTGTACAGAAATGTTGGTCCTGTCCATTAATGGAATAGCAATGCTGCTCAGACCTGCTAATTCCGCCCTGCTGGATTGTACTCATATTATACATACATTAATGGGGCAGCAGCCATGCTGGGAAGTGCTAGCACTGTATATTAGTGGTATTGATGTGTTGGGGGAAAATTACCACACTTTTCACTAATGTTGCACAGAGGACCAATTTCTCAATCTTAATCTTATTATAGCCAAATATACGAGGGCGAAAAGGGGCTCTATTTTCTTGGGTTTTATGGACCTGTCCACAGCTTTTGATCTTGTGAATAGATCAAGGCTGTAAACCATGCTGCTTAAGATGGGCCTTGATTGTTCGCTGGTATACTTTTTGGCAGAGCTGCATAAGGATTTAACCGCCTCAATCAGGATAACAAACGAGGGGAAATGTACAGCAAGCTTTAAGTCCAGCAGGGGGTGCGCCAAGGCTGCATCTTAGCCCTAATGTTGTTCACGTTGTACGTGAACTCGTTGGAGTCTGACCTGATAGCAGCTACGCAGGATACTCCGCGCATGGGGGAACGCCAATCATGGTGCTCCTCTATGCCGACGATGCGGTTCTATTGGCAAGGACCCCAATCGGACTGCAAAGGCTGCTTGACTCCTTCGGTAACTTTATGAATAGTCTTGATCTGGTGATTAATAGTGGGAAATCCCACCAAATGTCTATGGGAAGCTCAAAAAACAATGTTAAAACTTTCTATTGTGGCACCGAGGTCATCAGCAGAGTAAAAGTATTTACCTATTTGGGTGTATTATTCGATGACAGGAGTAGTTGGACCCCACAGCTTACTACAAAATCAAATGCTGTGAGAAGCTCTTCCGCTGCAGTATTGGGGTTTGCCAAAAGACTAGGGGGGAAACCAACCAAGGCAATCTTGGCAATCTATAAAGCCAAGACAGTCTCAATTGCAAGGTATGGGGCAGCAATCTGGGGGACCATTAATTCTGACCGCATTCAAATTGAGGAAAACAAGTTTTTGCGGTCTCTTCTTGGCCTCCCATCGTCTACAGCCACTTATTCTATCCATCTTGAGCTGGGTCTGGGATACATCATTGATATAATTAAATTAGCACCTATCCTGCTCTGGATCAAGATTTGGCTGAACCCGAAACTTTCCCTAAACTGTAAAATTATAATTGATTGTCTTAACTTAGATCATGTGAGGGAAATTCAGTGGTTGTCCTATATTAGGAACATGGCTGAGAAGCTTGGGCGCCCAGATATTTTTTCCAGGCCAGATTCTCTGGGTAAAGCTGACTTAGTATGGGTCAAGACCAACTTTGCCAGGCTTTGTGAAGCAGAGCGAGAAATGGTTGAGTTAGGTAAATCTTCAGTAAGGGCCCACGTATTGGTTACCACGTCGTTAACGTTGGCACCCTATTTGTCGATCGTGACAAATTTCTTTCACAGATGGTTATTGATGAAATTTTGATTTAATCAAATGTTTATGGTATTATGGGATGTGAAAGGTTGGGGTAGGCCGGAGGATATTCTCCCTTGTAAATGTGATGATCTTTCTCCCCAAGATACTGTAAATTTTTTGTTGTTCTGCAGATTGTTTTCTATGCCTCGGAAACGGTTTATCACACCATTACTGAAAAAGATGAACTTTAAACAATATAAACCTGCCCTATTATTTCTCCAAATGATGGAAACGCCTGAAACTATGTACTGTGTGGCCATCTTTCTGGCAGCATCTGTCAGATTAAGGAGGTCTAGACTGGATGTTTAATGCTGTAAGCTAATTTCTTTTAGATGAGCTCTTGTAGCAGGGAAAAAATGGCGTTGAAGAATATCCGTAATAGGTCCACCAATTGGGGCTTTTTAATGGAAATGAATTTTTAATATAATAGCATAATTTTAACTCTTTTAACATGTTTTTACTGTTTGTATTATTGTATAGTATACTTTTATGATTTTAACTAATCAAATAAAGTGGTTTTGACTTGACTTGACACTAATGTTGTAGATGCCATGGTGTTATTGCTGGTATCTATTAGTGGTCCATCCACCTTAGCACCAGCAAATCATTTAGGGTGTATGATGTATCAGAAAATGCAGAAACTAACTGGCACAGCTACTACTTTCTGTTAATTGTATGGCCACCCTGCTTTTTTGGAGTGGGACTAAATGCTTAGACTGTGCTCAAATAGGCCAAATCCTGCTTCACAGTACAGACATATCTAATTTAGCTGTTCCAGATGATCTCTGAAAGATATTGGGAGGTGGTAGTTGGGCTGAACTATTTCTTTGGAATAAGGCCCATTTTGGTCTCTGTTCCTTTCTAACTCAACCACACTCCAGTGGTCTTTTTCTCTCCTTACTATCCTCTGCCCAAATCTTTAATTTGTGGAGTTACATTGGTGTCTTCCCTGAGCCAATAATTTTTCAACTTCCATTTTATTCTGTTAGAGGTTTGTTGCTTTCTTCTCATGTGTTACACCGTAGACATGCAGATACACATTTGTTGTAATGACATTTCCGGAGACTTATAAACTCATGTTGGCACTGACTCTCTGTGGTTGTCTGTCTGGATGAGGGATAATTTGCTTTTGCACAAAGACAAGATAGAAATATGTATCTTTGCTTTTCCTCTGTCTCTTGTCTCCTCTTAGGTGGACCCCAGAACTGGGGTCTGTCTTGATTCCATCTAGATCTGGTAGAATCTGGGAGTGGTCTTCAACAATTCATCATGTTTTCATGAGCAGGTCAATTCCCTCAATTCAAGGTTATGACACTGCTTCTTCTGGACTCTTGAAAAAGACTATGGTTGGTTCAAACAATTATTCTTCAAGCATTGGCTGTAGCAAATCCATGTACTTCAGCCTCCTCAATACCTCTTCCACTGAATCCATTGTCTTCCAAATTTTCCTGCTATCTTCTCCTCTAACAACCTCAGAGGTTCTATCTCTAGCCATCTTAAACTGCATCACTGGTTTCCTGTAGACAAAAGGTGTATATTCAATGCTTTGTGCATATGTAATCTGCACTTCAACACTAGGGCACACTTATTTTCGTAGTCACAGATGCAGCTATGTACCTCACAGAAATTTCTGGTCTGCTTCTGGTTATTTAGTCAAAGTTCCATACTACTGAAAAATTCGACTCACTGATTGTTCTTTCTCTTTTATAGCTGTTTCCAACTGGAATGCCCCCTCTGCATCTTCCCGCTTGCCTATACCAATCCCTTATTTAGCAAGATTCCTAAAAATTGCTGCTTTCTTGAAACCACCATCATCATTCAATACTGCCAAAAAGCTAACCATTGGAGATTGATGGACTATCTGGATAGAGACACTTGAAGATTTCAGTGATGCACTTGAAGTGAATGATAACAAAAAGATTACCAAATACCTCAAAAATCTTGCTGGTGATAGCATTAGGGAAGTTAACAAGAAAATGCCACAAACTGACAAAGAAATCACATGCTGTCATAAAGAAACCTTGAATCTCAAGTTCCTTCCAATGCCAAATGTTGACTATGAAAGATATATCTTTAGTCAAGAATAACAGAAAGTTGGTGAAACCATCAATTAATTTGTAGCGGGACTTGATACACTCATCAAACACTGTAAGTTCAATTAATTTAATAATGAAGAGGCCATCTGTCTTAGGGTCACTAATGGATGCTTGTCTGATTCATTCAGGCAGCAAATGCAGAGAGAAACTTTGAGTCTGGAACGAGTGTTGATGGCTGCTAGAGCTGAAGAGTGTGCCAATTGACCAGCTGCTGACATCGAGGCCAGAGGTGCCCAGAATGAATCAGTCATGAGTGTGAAAAGCAAGTCAAAGAAAAAGACTAAAGGACACAAGGTGATGTCTACACGTAAAAAGGAGTTATGTTATAGATGTGGATTTTCGTTTCCACATGAAGATAAATGTCTCTCCATTGGACAGACTTGTAAGGGTGTGGTAAGCAGAACCACTTCGTGATGGTGTGCAAAGCAAAGGGAAAAACACGTGCGTCATCGCGAGAAGAGAAAATAACCACCGGAATGTTCCAGGAGCAACATTCGATGCACACCCACAAGGCCCAGCGGAGGCGTCAGGTACGACAAATTAACACTAAACTAAGTTGATTTTCATCTAAATCATTGTCAAACAGTTCATCCATTTTTAGTGTCAAGTGAAAATGAAGAAGATGGTTGGGCCAAGTCGATGTTTACTTCAGAAAAGTGTGCACATGTCGGATTGGCCACATGTGAAGAAAAATGTCAGTTAAAGAACAGTCGACATGACAAAGCACCAAAGTCATGAAAATTTCACTGTAAGAGGCTGTTCAATACCTTTCATCATCGACAGTGGTGCGTCGATAAACATTACGCATGAGAAGAAACATAATGAATTGCATCCCTTACCGCAACTAATGCAGTTGAAAACCAAAGTGTGTACATAGGTTGCATCAACACCCTTAAAAAGTCAGGGTTCATGTGTAGCGACAATGAAACACAAGAAAACGAAGGTGTAAGCATCCTTTCATGTGTCAAGAGCCTGCCTACTTAGCTTCAGCACAGCAGCCGTGGCCCATGCAGGTAAAAGCGGTGGGGTGGTGGGGCCTCTTACCTCACTGGCCATTGCTGCTGATATGGGACTGATTTCAGTGTACTACAACATGAATGCTCACCATGAAATAGTAGGTCAGTTCCCTTTTTTGTTTCATGGCTTGGGAAAGCTTAAGACTATGAAAGTAAAGTTGCATATCAATGAGGACATCTGTCGTGTTGCTCAGAGACAGAGGCCAATTGCTTTTCATTTACAAGGTGCTGTTGAAAAATAACTTAAATTGTAACTTAAACATGATATTATTGAGCGTTCTATTCATCCAACTCCATGGGTTTCTCCCATTGTGGTTCCGTCCAAAATGAGCAATGTAGAAGCTGGATGCATATGCGTTGACATGCATCAGGCAAACAAGGCAATTGAACGAGAACAACATCCAGGTCCACACATTGCTGACATGATAACGCATCTAAATGGTGCAAAGGTCTTCTCTCGCCTTGAGTAAAATAAAGGTTATTATCAGTTGAACCTCAAAGAAGTTTGCAGGTTCATTATAACCTTTTCTACACATGTTGGTCTGTTTCGATACAAAAGACCAAGTTTTGGTGTGTTATTCGCTGTAGAACAATGTCAAGGCGTTATCTGACGTATCATTCAGCCTGTCATGAGGGCTTTCAATCAATTAATCAATCAGGAGATTTAATGCGCACTACTTACCCATGAGGGTCTCAAGGTGCTGAAGGAGGGGGGGGTGAACAGCTCTGTTGGGGTCACTCGAAGAGCCAGGGCTTGAAGTCCCTTCTCAATTGGTGCAGTGTCGGGCTTCGTCGGAGGTGAAGGGGGAGTTCGTTCCAGGTCTTGGCTGCAAGGTAGGAAAAGGATCTTCCACCTGCTCTGGTCCTGTGGAAATGAGGGACCGTGGCTAGGGCGAGGTCGGCAGAGTGAAGGTTTCTCTTAGGGGCATGGAAGGAGATTTGTATGTTGAGGTATTGGGGTCCGGTGTTATGGAGGGCTTTGTAGGCATGTATGAGCAGTTTGAAGGCTATTCTTTTTTCGACAGGAAGCCAGTGGAGGTCACGGAGGTGTTGGGTGATGTGGTCATGTCGTAGGATGTTGAAGATCAGTCTGGCTGCGGGGTTCTGGATGGTCTAGAGTTTTGTCGAGGAGGTTTCTATTGAGTCCAGTGTAGAGAGCTTTCCCGTAGTCCAGTCTGCTGGTGAGAGTTTTTTGTTGAGTCCAGTGTAGAGAGTGTTCCCATAGTCCAGTCTGCTGAAGATGAGTGTGTGGGTGACGGTCTTCCTGGAGTCGGGGGGATCCATTTAAAGGTCTTGCAAAGTATGTTGAGGGTGTTGAAGCATGTGGAGGTCACAGCGTTGATCTGGCTGTTCATGGTGAGAGAGGAGTCAAGTATGATGCTGAGGCTACATGTGTGGTCTGTTGGGGTGGGTGGGTTTCTGAGGGCGGGGCCACCAGGCGTTGTCCCATGCAGAGGTGGTGGAGCAGAGTATGAGGACTTCTGTTTTCTCTGAATTGAGCTTCAGGCAGCTGTTGCTCATCCAGGTTGCGACGTCTTT
Organism: Lissotriton vulgaris; assembly: GCF_964263255.1. Lineage (NCBI taxonomy): Eukaryota > Metazoa > Chordata > Amphibia > Caudata > Salamandridae > Lissotriton > Lissotriton vulgaris. The sequence goes on along the minus strand of NC_141685.1, from coordinate 441,380,766 downwards.
CATTCCCTCTTGGAAATTGCACTTGGCGATGTCGGGTTTCTTGGTGAGGGAGAGGATGAGCTGGGTGTCGTCAGCATATGAGACTATGTTGAGCCCTTGGTTTCTGATGATGGTTGCGACGGGGGCATCTGATCTCCTTTGGTTCGGAGAGGAAGAGCGGGAGTCTTATTCTTTGTGTTCTGCCTGAGAGGAAAGATCATATCCAGTCCAGGGCTGTTCCTTGGATGCCAGCGTCGTGGATCCTGGAGGCTAGTGTGCATTGGGAGACGGTCTCGAAGACTGCTGAAAGGTCCATGAGGATGAGTGCTGCTGTGTGGCCTTGGTTGAGGAGGGCACGTATGTCATCAGTGGCGGCTATGAGGGCAGTCTCTGTGCTGTGGTTGCTGCGGAATCTGGATTAGGAGGTGTCTAGGATGTTGTTGGTTTCTATGAAGTGTGCTAGCTGGGTGTTGACGGCGTTTTGGATGACTTGGGCGGAAAAAGGGAGCAGTGAGATTGGCCTGCAGTGCTTGAGATCCATCAGGTCTGCGGAGGGCATCTTTAGGAGGGGGTTGACTTTGGCGCGTTTCCAGTCATTGGGGAATGTGGTGGTCTTGAGGGAGCTGTTGATAGTTCAGCGTAGTTCGGGTGCGATGACAGTGGTGGCCCTGTGGAAGATGTATGGCGGGCAGGAGTCAGTAGGTGCTTTCAATTACCACAAAGACATATTAATTTTCGGAGCTACATAAAGAAACATGATAAAGCTTTTACACAAGTATGTTGTTTATTTACCTAAGCAGGTTTGCCTTTGAAAGCAAACAAATATGAGTTCAAGAAGACAAAGCTAAAATACTTTGGCCCTATCTTTTCTGATGGGGGCATGATGTTTCCATGGTGTGTCAATTTCTTGGCAAGGCCAGCTACTGTTCAAGATATATACAAGACTTTGCCACTATAAGTGTTCCATCCATTGATAGAGTTGATGAAAAATAATGTTTTATTTCTGTGGACAGTTTTAAGAAAATCAAGCAAGCCATTGAGAATGCTACTGATATTGTCTTTTTTCAATCCGAAACTTCATGTAGAGGTGGTCGTTGACGCTAGCCCAGTTGGATTAGGTGCAATCCTTGCATAGCATAGTGGACACCTGAATGCTTAAAGGCATATTGGGGTGTATACTAGTGGGAGTTTGTCCCAACCAGAAAATGCTTACTCACAACCTGAGAAATACATTTTAGACGTGGTGTGGGAATGTTAACACTTCCATGTATTCCTGTCTGGAAATCCTTTTATGCTGGTGACAGACCATCAGGCTTTACTAACAATATTTGGCAATCCAAAGGCCAGGATGCCTCATTGTATTGAACGCTGGGGATTATGGCTACAAGAGTACAATAATAATATTGTGCATTGTCCAGTAAAAGATCAGAACCCGCTAACTACTTTTCCAGATTTCCCATTCAGAGTCATGCCACTACATCCAAGTCAGCTGAAGCTTATGTCAACTTCACCGGAAAATCAAGCACACAAGCTGCTATTTTATTAGTCCAGATTATCACTGCCACAAGCCATGAGAGTGACATGCTAAAGCTGAAAGATATAATTACACATCAGTCTTGGAACCAGCGGATTCAATCTCTCATCAGTAAGGGTGAATGTCAAAAATAAAGAAATGTAAAGGGTGAACTGTCCATAATTCAAGTGGGAGTTTCATTGCAAGGGTCGAGAATCTTGATTCAGGAATGTCTGCGCCAAAAAATGATTGAAGTGGCCCACGAAGGACATAGGGGAATCGTTGCCACAAAATTAACTCTTCGAGACCGAGTCTGTTTTCCATGTCTCGATGATCGAGTTGCAAAGGAATTAAAGGCCAGTCATCTATGCAGCTGCCTATCTACAAAGGTTACTCAACACACCCTAAACATGTCTGGGAGAAAATTTACTTTTTTGGTCCACTCGACAATGGACTTCACTTAATGATGATTGCGGATAAATATTCACGATTTCCATTAATTGATGATTTCTTATCCACCCCCTAAGAACGAAGCACCGAGAGACTGTATGGCATCTTTGCGACATGGGGTGTTCCAGCCATAATAAAATCTGACTATGGCCCGCCTTTTCATAGTCAGGGGTTCCAAGACTTCTTAGAGCATCTGAGTATAAAGCATCTAAAGAGCACACATCTGTGGCCGCAGGCCAACGGACTGGTTGAGAGATTTATGAGTATGCTAAAGAAAGCGCTGCAGCGTGCTACGTTTGAAAGGCTCAATTTACAAACTGTGATAAACTCTACATTGCGAGCCTACCGTTCAACACCTCACTTGACTACTGGTGAAAGTCCGGGAACGTTGATGTTCGGGAGAGCAATGAAAACCAAGATACTCCAGTGGACCAATCAGAGAGAATGAGATAAGAATGCCATTCGTACGAGGGATTTGGGTCAGAAACAAAAGATAAAAACATTTGGTGACCGAAGACGACATGCGAAAATCATCGTCTTACAGAGAGGAGACAGAGTGCTCACCTGGCAGATACAGAAAAGAAAGGCTAATGCTCCCTTTAATGCAGAATCTTTCAAAGTAGTGTCCACCAAAGATCACATGGTGACTGCCCATCATCCGGGGGAAGTCTTCTCGCTTTCAGTGTTTGATTCATAGTCTCCATGGTGAAGGAGAGACTGAAACACCAGTAACTGACGCTGCCTTTTCACCATCCCGGCGGATCTTGGTTTATGATGGTGGCCAGTCTCAACTTCACAAGACACAGTCAGGTCGAACCATCACAGCATCAAAGAGATTAATTGAAGAGATTTAATTGTATAGATGTGTGTATCTTTTTCATAAGAGTGGCAAGTTTCAATTTAACATACAGGGAGATGCCGTGTCTTGCGAATTAACAGTGACGGAAGCCTTTTTTTGCTCCTGATGAACTCCGTAAAACTACAACGTAATGAAGAGTGTACTACAGTGAAGGCTGCCTTCGAATGTTGAGTTTTCAGTTACACGCATAAGAATAAAGACGTGTATTACTAAGCTCCGTGTGTGGCTAAGTCATTGGTCGGTATCCTAGATGGGAAAACTACAGGGGCCATGACACACTATTTACGCTTCTAACAATGGGTCTAACAGAGTGATGCGATAATAGAAATCAATGTAATTTTTTAGTATTTATGGTTTCTCCTAGCACATTCTACAGAAAGACTGTGGGCAGGTCTCAAAAGAAAAGAGCAAAATGTGAATCTGAATTTTTCTTGAATGGGACCAGCCACTTTTCCTCATTGATCCCTGGCTGTATGGTTTTTCAGCCTTATCTTAGTGTGTTCAGTTTCTGGACTGTGCCATAATGTCCTTCCTCCTTTCGACATTCCAGGCAGCATGCTCACTTTTAGAAGTTGCGGTTCACAGGATTCTACATTCACTTGATTTAAGCCACACCCTTAATTACATAGGCCATTCCCCTTGTAAAGGACTCCTGGTCACGCCTCTATAGCCATGCCACATTTCGAGACCCATCTATTTTTCATTCACCTTAAAGCCCTGGGCGGAGGGTGGGATAAGGTACCACCCTGCGATGTAATTGGAAGTCCTACAGCCAGTCCAAGGTTGGCTGATGGCGCTTCTGCCCAGGGGCGTAACACAGGCCCCTGCAGCCCCTGCAGTGCCTTGCAGGGAGGCCCCCTCGAGTTTTGTTACGCCAGTGCTTCTGCCACCCCTTGAATTTATATCCGTAGACCTCCAGATAGAACTATTGGCAGGGCTTTAAGTGGACTGATAAAACTGGGGCGTCTCTCAAAGGAGCGTGGTCGGTGTAATTGGGGACGTGGCTTTAAAACACTTACGCTAAACATCTGTGTTTAGCATAGTGTGCCACGCAACTTGTATTTTGCTGTTTCTGTCATTGCATTCAGATATGTGATACAAGTAACATCATACCTACAACAAGTAAGGACTATCGGCTTTGTCAACGGTTATTAGCTGCAACTATGGCTTGTTACATATAACATTGAAAACGCTTCCAATTAATCCCTGGTGACCCTACCACAATGTTGCTGCTCTTGCGTTTCAGAAAGAGAAGGGAAATCCAGAAAGAAAATGACTCTTTAAAGGATTTCTCTTACCCCACAACGCTCACCTGGTATGACGTCATGCTGTAACTTCTTGACTAGTGAGAAGTGATTAGTGTGGGCAGCGCAAATAGACGGGCCTGCTGTCTAGAAATGGGTCTATTTCGGGCTGTTTTCCGCCCTGGCACTTTTTCCGGCTTGAAGTGACAGCAAACTGCTGTCACTGCAGTCCTGAAAAAACTGACCGCCTGTGCCAGGACTCAAAACAGAGCACGATAGAGACCCGTTTCGAGCCCACCTTAAAAAATTGCCGGTGCTAAGATCCCTTGAGACCCGGCCCACTTAAAGCCCTGGCTATTGGTAAGTTGACGTTCTGTTGCGTAAGCTACAAAAGCTGACTTTGCAGTGCAGTGCTTGGTGGCCATGACAGAATGACTGCTGACAAAACTAAACTTTTGATAAATTACTTAATGCAACAAGGCTTCTAGGATACCTTAGAAATCCGAGAAATCCGATGATTACTAACAACATAAAGGGGCGTTTGCGCTTTCATTCTGAAGAGCACTCATGCTCAACCAGTCTATGATTTAGAAGGAAACACTTGATTTCGAGTTCATTAAACTGCGGACAATGGCCACATGAGCGTGGAAGCCAGGCCATGACCCTTCGTGCGCTCCGTAGCGAGGTCCCACTCATTCTTGGGGGGCTTCCCGCGTGCGAAAGGCCCCTGAAGCCTTTTCCAAACGCCATGCTCCAAAAACCACTCGACATAAATGTTTCATGTCCCTCCTCTGCGACAGCCCCGACTGTTCAGCTGTGAGGTGTTTGTATTTGTGGAAGTCTCCAGAACATTTGCCGCGGATCCCAAACAGCTGCTGCACAGAAGCACTGGGAATAGGGGCCGCATGAATATTCAGGTGTAGAAGCCGCCGGAATGAACAGCCGTTAATGGAATAAATGCCTAAACAGTTGTGTAAGGCTTATTAAGACCTACAGGGGATGATATAATAAATTCCCACTCCGACACCCTGCGACTACCGTAGCTGAAACATTTTGGGCCCACTCCCCTCAACAAAAGGTAAAAGTAGTTCAGGCCGGAGCGATGAGACAATGAAGCACCTGGAAGGCTTGGCTCGCGCATGAGATTTGGCGCAGCGCGCGAGCGCATCCACATTATATTTGCGGAGCGGATTATCGTATTTGTTTTCGAGGTTATTTAAAAAGCTCACAGTTTGTAGCATGCGCACAGACTTCAATTTGGGAGTATTTTAAGGCATTAGCTCCAGTTCTATAGTTTATGCAACCATTGATATGCCACAGAAATAAGAAAATCGAAAGAGAAAAAAACACTAATTCAAACCTTTATACTAGATATTTTTCTAATCCTCATATGTCATCCTCTGCGAATCCGAATGTTTCACTTACACCTGTCCTTTGCCTGTTCTTTATTATTATTATTATTATTTTTACGTATTTATTTAAAATTCTATTAAGGCACAGCATATTGTGGGAGTATCCTCGTTTTTTGGGAACATTCGCAACTTTTTGTCAAACTTGCAAACAGTGTTTCATATAGAACGTAGACTTTGCTGTTTGGGTAATATGTCTCTTATGAGTTGCCAAGTCGTCTCTGCTTTGCATACTTACTTGGGATTTATGAAATTGCAGAATTTCACTTTAGATTAGTTCGTGAAATTCTATAAAAGGTGTCACAGCTGTCATCAAGTTTGCAAGGTTTTCAAGTAAGATCTTGCAGTTTTTATTACACTATGTATTACATCATACATTATCACACCGGTTACATTCATGCATCAATTAGGCAATACTAAATTCATAAAAGCAACAGCAGCTGAACTCCCTCATTCACCATATTCATAAGTGTCCTTTTCCTCTACATGTGAATATTGCCTAATAGCAGTGCCACTGTTATGGTGCGATTTTGCAGCCATGGTGTTTTTCACATAATAATGGATTTGCCACATTTGCCACGTAACCCATCATCTGCTACATAATCTGCAGATTTTAACAAAAAAAAAATAGTTTATAGCTCAAAGGGATCAAAAGTTACTAAAATCATAGTGAACTTTGTTGCTGCTAACATGAAGGCCCTCTGCAAAGGTTGACTGGTCATCTTCCAGTGCTTATGACTGTAATTGGGTGTTAAACTGGTACTAATAAGGTGACACCTTTGTCCAGACAGTTTTATCATGTGAAAAAATGACAAAGCTATATAGTAATACAATCACAAAATGTGCAGCATTATGCCGAATAATGTGCCTTTTCTTGCTGCATAATTTCGTAAAACCTGCCACATAATTTGGTCTTTCTCTGCTGCATAATTCCAGTTGCCCTGCCTAATAATGAGTGGTGCCATTACCCCAGCCCCTGACTTCAGTACCAAATCCCATAGGCTAGACCTAAGTAAGCAGCTACAGCACTCTAAGTCCAGTGAGTCTCACAATTTGTGAATTGTTTTCCTTGGTCCTTCATATGATCGAAGAGCTTATCCAGCTCCAGAGTCTGCCATAGGCTATAAATCCACAGCACAACATTTTGTGGAACCTGTCATTTCCATAGTAAAGCAATCAACCAGCTGGCTGCTCCCAGCATGTGGGGCAGTAACATTCTATGGGCTCTAGTCATATGCTCCTCATCATTAGGAAAAAAAGCCCTAGCAGGACCAACCCAAGGTCGGCCGGAAGGGTGTAGCAACTAACATCACAACAACAAGTTCTGCATCCTTTTGATCTCAGTAACCTTTAGTTTGTTTTCTTGACTTCAAAAGTCCTGACTTAACCTTAAGAAACATGTTTGACCCTGTCACCAGGTAGGTCGCCCCCTCAGCCGCCACACGGTCCCCCTGTGCCGCTGCTGTCCTGCTGCCCGCTGTGTCGCCTGTAATTGTTGCTGCTCTCCTCATTGCTGCTTCATCGCCCATTGTGCCCGTGACCTCCCGCCTCCTGGCCCCACCCGCTCCCCTCACTCATGATTCCCGCCACTGCCCCCCTGCAGCCCTGCCCCCCTGGTGCACCATTCGCCGCCCGCTCCTCCTCCCAGCTGCTCCTCCCTCCCATAACCCTTCTTATGGAGGCCCCACGGTGGTGAAGGGAGCGACCTTTGACCCTGTTACCAGGTAGGTCGCCCCCTTAGCTGCCACATGGTCCCCCTGTGCCGCCGCTGTCCCACTGCCCGCTGTGTCGCCTATAATCGTTGCAGTCCTTCTTGCCTCAGACTGTTTGTTTCCTTTTTTCCTTCTGTGCCATTGTACTGCCTTTCCTGGTTTCACTTTACTGCTCTCCTCATTGTTGCTTCGTCGCCCATTGTGCCCGTGACCTCCCACCCCTGCCCCCCACCCGCTCCCCTCCCTCGCGATTCCCGCCGCTGACCCCCTGCGACCCCGTCCCCCTGGTGCCCCATTCGCCACCCTGCTCCCGCCTCACAGCTGCTCCTCCCTCCCATAACCCTTCTTATGGAGGCAGCGCAGCGGACGTGCGCAGCGGGCGCACCGCTGGCGCGCCGAAGGCGCACCAAAGGCAAACCCGTCCGTGCCTGGACCGCGCCCAGCGCCAGACCCCCTGGCCCCCGCCGAAACCAAGAAACCCGACTTAGATACAACACCACCACCCTCCACGCACTCAACACCGGCCGACCAGCCGCCTGCTACCAAGCCACTCTGAAGCGCACCCACGGACCCTTCTCCTGCCAAACCTGCAAATTCACCTGCGTCCGAACCTACATCCCACCACCCAGACCAGGCAACAACAACAACCAACTCAAGTGCATCCTGCTCAACACCCGCTCTGTCCACAAGCATGCCGTCGAACTCTGGGACCTCCTCGATAGAACAGCACCAGACGTAGCCTTCCTCACAGAAACCTGGATGAACGCCTCCTCAGCCCCCGACATCGCCATAGCCATCCCGGACGGCTACAAGATCACCTGAAAGGACCACGTCAACCAAACCGGAGGAGGAATCGCCATCATCTACAGGAACACCATAGACGTCACAACCAACTCCGAAGATGCCCTCACCACCGCCGAACACCTACACTTCCAGATCCACAACGACCCCAAGACCACCCTCAGTGAAACCCTCGTCTACAGACCGCCGGGCCCACGTACACAATTCAGTGAAGCCATCGCCGACCTCATCAGCACACATGCCCTCGCCTCATCAGACTGCATCCTCCTAGGGGACCTGAACTTCCACCTGGAAAACAACAATGACAACAACACCACCACCTTGCTCTACAACCTCGCCAACCTCGGACTCAAGCAACTGGTGAACACCCCCACCCACTACGCCGGACACACGCTCGACCCCATCTTCTCTGCCAGCAGCCACGTTGCCTTTAGCCGTTCCACCGGACTACACTGGACCGACCACAGCTGCATCCACTTCCCCTTTAAGAAGACCACATTCCACCACCGCCCACAACAGATCCACCGTAGATGCTAGAGCAAAGTCACCGCAGAGCAACTAACCACATCACTGAGCCAGAACCCACCTATCACCACCACTGACACCAACGACGCAGCCCGCAACCTCACACAGTGGATCATCAACTGCGCCGACACCCCTGCACCACTGAAGAACCCTCCAGGCAAGCCCAGCAACAGGAAAACAACGTGGTTCACCGACGACCTCAAAGAATCGAAGAAATCCTGCTGAACCCTCGAGAAAACCTGGCGCCGCAAACAGATCAGAAAACATGACAGCCCTCAAGAACACCACCCGCAAACACCACCAGCTGATCCACACCACCAAAAAGACACCATTCAAAGAACGGCTGGACAACAACACACACAATAGCAAGGAACTCTTCAGCATCGTAAAAGAAATCTCCAATCCCAACACCAACAGCAACGACATCACACCGTCGCAAGACCTCTGCAACTCCCTCGCCACGTTCTTTCACTGCAAGATCACCGATATCCACAACAGCTTCGACGCCCAGACTCCGCCCCAGCCACCGAACCAACGCCCCCTACAACCACCCTCAGCGATTGGACTCCCATCAGCACCGAAGACACCGCCCACGCTATGAACACCATCCACTCCGGCTCTCCTTCCGACCCATGCCCCCACCACATCTTCAACAAAGCCGACACCATCATCGCTCCCTACCTACGGAACGTCATAAACAACTCCCTCGCATCCGCCACCCAGGCACGGCCCGTGCCGGGCGTCATACTGGGGCGGTGACGTCAGGCAGAGTAGGGTCAGGGTGGGGGGTTGTAAAATGCGGGATATGGACCATTAGAGGTAAGTACCGATAAAAATAAATAAAACGAATTTCATTGCCCACGCTGCATCACATTTGGCGATGCAGCGTGGGCACCGAAATTCGTTTTATTTATTTTTATCGGTACTTAGCTCTAATGGTCCATATCCCGCATTTTACAACGCCCCACCCTGACCCTCCCCTGCCTGACGTCACCGCCCCAGTATAACGCCCGGCATGGGCCGTGCCTGCCGCCACCACCTTCTCAGAGAGCTGGAAGCATGCAGAGATCAATGCCCTACTGACGAAACCCACAGCGGACCCTAAAGACCTCAAAAACTTCTGCCCCATCTCTCTTCTTCTCTTCCCGGTGAAAGTGATCAAGAAGATCGTCAATAAACAGCTGACCGCATTCCTCGAGGCAAATAGATCCCTCAACCCATTTCAGTCTGGATTTCGAGCCAACCACAGCACAGAGACCGTCCTCATCGCAGCCACCGATGACATCAGGACCCTACTCAACAACGGGGAAATCCCCGCCCTCATCCTCCTAGACCTCTCTGCTGCCTTTGATACAGTCTGCCATCGCACCCTAATAACCTGCCTCCACAATGCCGGGATCCAAGGTAAAGCCCTGGACTGGATCACCTCGTTCCTCTCCGACAGAACCCCGAGAGTCCGCCTCCCTCCCTTCCACTCCACGGCCACCGAGATCATCTGCGGCATACCCCAAAGCTCATCGCTCAGCTCAACCCTCTTCAATATCTACATGAGCCCCCTCGCCACCATCGCACGCAAACACAACACTGATAATCTCCCTTACCAAAGATCCAGCCACCACCAAATTCAGCCTCCAGGAAGGAATGAAAAACGTTGCTGAATGGATGAAACTCAGCAGTCTGAAACTGAACTCAGACAAGACGGAGGTCCTCATCCTCGGACCATACCCATCCACCTGGGACCACTCCTGGTGGCCCACAGAACTAGGCACCGCACCGACACCCACTGACCACGCACGCAAAACTAGGATTCATCCTGGACTCCTCTCTCACGATGACCAAGCAAGTCAACGCCATCTCATCTTCATGCTTAAACACCCTGCACATGCTCCGTAAGATCTTCCGATGGATCCCTACCGGAACTAGAAAGACGGTCACCCAGGCCCTCGTCACCAGCCAACTAGACTACTGGAACGCCCTATACACAGGAACCACAGTCAAACTTCAGAAAAGACTCCAACGCATACAGAACGCATCCGCACGACTCATCCTCGACATCCCCCGCCACAGCCACATATCAGCCCACCTGAGAGACTTGCACTGGCTCCCCGTCAACAAAGGGACCACGTTCAGGCTCCTCACCCACGCACACAAAGTGCTCCACAACATAGTCCCTGAATACCTCAACAACCGCCTCACGTTCTACACTCCAACAGGCAAACTCCGCTCCGCCAGCCTCGCCCTCGCCACCGTCCCACGGATCCGCAGAACCACTGCCGGAGGAAGATCATTCTCCCAAAACGTGGAACTCCCTCTCCCCGCCCACCTACGACTGACCCAGGGCCACCTCACATTCAGGAAACACCTCAAGGCCTGGCTCTTGGAGAAGTAATGCTACCCCTCTCTAAATCGAACCCTAAAAACTCTTACAACCCTTTCATGTTACCATTTTCTGAACTCTAAAAGCTCCTTAATACCCCTTAAGATACCCTTACCTGAACCTTTAAAGCTCATTAAAACTCCTTAATGCAACCCTTTCCTAACCCCTGCAAACTCCTCACTACCTTTTACGCTCACTCAGGAACTCGCAGAGTGAAATACTGGGAAGAATTGGAAATTACATCAGAGATTCCTTGGTAATTCCTCATTTCTAAGGTGACCTACATGGTCCCTCTTGTGAAACCTGTTATTTTGATTGCGCCTCCCCTCTCCTTTTATCCATGTCCCTGGTATCGGGGGCTTTGGGGAGGAGTTACTTGGTAATATCAGGGATGTTTTATATGACCCTTAGTGGGATCGAGCAGCATGGAAAAGTTTACCTCTTTAAAAACTTCGAATAACATTTTTAGAGCATCATCGGAAGCACTTTCAGGACTACCTTCTGCTGTTTATGTACAGTGGAGCTGTGCTGCATTGCCATTTGAGAGAAATGAGCACACACCACAAAGGGATAATTTACAGAATGTTTAGTTGTTGTACCATAATTGGGTGTTCCGCTACCACAACCATTTATCATGATATAATCATTCATTTAGAGATTAATGTGCAAGCATTTTTTCTGTCTCTTTTTTTCCCAATTATTCTTGTAAAACTTTTTGTTTGTGCCCTCGTGCTAACAAGCAGAGAATACAGTACTTTTCTGTTAATGCAAAAATAGTGTCAAACTCATTGAAAACAACTTTCCACTCACTTCACCAGATTAATTACAGCTTCCCACATAGTCTAAATGATGTAGTATGTCCCTGAATGACAAAATACACCAAATATTAGTAGCATGTCAGTGAATAGCAAAATACACCCAAAAAATCATTATAATGGCCTATCTAGTTATGGTAAACTTCCCTCTTTTTAGATCTGCCTTGACAGCTCAGCTGTCTGGATAACATATTTTTTACAATTCTTCAAAATATGCATAGAGTGAGCGTTAGCTCGGCTCCACCCAGAGGAATATTACTCTCTCACCTCATGCTGTCAGCTGGCAATGTATCATTCCGCATTCCAGGAAATGCTTCCATTAGTATGCATTAGGGATTATTCTAAATCTGAAAAATAAATTAAACTATGCTATTTGTTGCATTCAGTTATTTTTCTCCTAAATGAATTTTACATGGAAATCAATGTTTTGGCTACTTTTTTCTAGTATTGGCAAGGGCCGTAGAACAAGCTTTAATATGCTAAACAACACTTGTGCATACAATGCATGCTAGTAGCATTTGTGATTATGTGTGTTTACATTTGTTGGTACGTTAAAGTCAGACTTATTAGTTTTGTCAATGCTTGTTTGTTACTATCCTTCATGTTAAGAGTCACCAGTCAGCCTACAGCTGTTGCCTTTTAAAGCCTGTGTCCATCCATCAGTGAACATTTGTTAGTTTCAGTACTTTATTTGGTTTGAATTTATTTCCAGCCCTTTGGCAAATACTTTTATTTTAAATGCTAGCTGATTCCTACTGCTTGGAATCTTTGGGGTCTGGAAACATGCCACCATAGATTCGCTGACAGCAACCTTTCTGGCAAAAATAAGAATGGACTAGGTGGCTCTGGGTAGCAGGTTATGGCAAGACAGTGTTGGCCATTTAACAACACTTGTGGCCTTGTAACTTCGTAAAAAGCGGGAGCCTTTAGCACCTCAGCCTCAAAGGCAAGTCATGAAGCAGGAACCTAGATACCCTATGAAGGTAACAAAAATAGTTCTGGAACCATTTGCCTATCCATTAATTCTTTCTGAAACCCCAGTGGTAACTATATATTCCGAATCCTGTTTTGAAAGAATTGATATTCTTCTCAGTAGAGGAATATCCACCATGTTCAGAAGAACTCTGAAGCCTCTAAATAGGTTTTGTGTTGTTGTTTTTTTTGGGAACCTTTATTAGCATCACAAGCAGTTACAAGTATGGGCCTACAACCTTCCCGGCCGGCCGCTAATCAGAGTAGGAGTACAGCAAGCAATGTGAGAAGTTATAGCAGCTCGAAAACCAGGGTCACAGAAATGCCAATACAGAACTTGTATTAAGACGTGCAGGTTTGAAGTCAGGATTTGAAAGGTTCATTTTCAAAAAGAAAACTGAAAAAGGTGCCGTACAGTCATATATGGTCCTACAATACTGCACGCGAATCAGGATATCCATTAATAGTACAGATACGAATGAAGCATCTGGGGTAAGATACACAAATCAGGAGAAATGCAGGCACAAACCCGGCACATAGCAAGTCCAAACCCCACCCCTCGAGACAAAACATACTGCAGGAATCATGAATGACGACAACACTTAAAAGAGAAAAAAGACTAAAGGGCCATAGAAACAAATATCGAACAAACACCATCCCCCCACCCCCCACCCTGCACAGCCGCAGAAGGCCATGGCCTACCCCCCCCCCCAGCCGCGTGCCTGTCGCCCTATAAGAGACCCGAAATATAGAAAAGAGAGAGAGAAGAAGAAAAGTATAAGCGGAGGAAGGCCCTTGGTTTCGCCGCCCGACCCCGCCCTTCACCCCTACACACAGGAAAATCTCAAAAACAAGGTAGAATATCAATGGAGAACATCAAGCATCGGCCACAACAGCAATGGAATCCCGGTCAAATATACCCAGTGCACCGTCAGTCAACAATAAGGCCACTAGACTCTGGACTACATCATCCCTGGCCTTGTCTAGCAATGGAACCTCCAAATGTCCACTTGTCAATCAGTTTACAGCGCAGTTTGGGGGGTCCAAACGATCCGGGCGGGTCAAGCCGGAGTGTAGCCACAGAAAAGTACAGCATCCCAAACCCAACTGAGTATATGCAGCAGAAATTCGGTAGTGTCGATGGTGACCCCGGGAACTTCCCGAAGTCCACACACAATAGCACCATCCAAGAAAGGAGAGTCACACAGTCCGGCAAACGCCACAACTTCGCTGGGGCATACCAATAAGAAAAACGATGTTGTGTCCTCAGCCGCCAATTGAACATGTGCCCCGAAGAAACACTCATGTGTACAACCATGTCGGCCAGAGCAGTCACATGCACCGGGTATTTCGGCTGCTCCCGGTAACCAGGCGGAGTTGGGACTCTCCCCGTGGGCATATTTGAGGGCACATCGGCACTCCGCTGGGATCGATCCGTGGCCGCTAGGGACGGCGAGACAACAATGGCGGCCATTCTTCTAGCCAGGTCCCGGGCATTACCGATCAGGGTCTTGTGCAAAATCGTTAGGGCAGTCAGTACGTCCTTGGATGTGGGCTCCTGTGTACGCCGCCAGCATCCCGACCCCATCCGTGTGGGTGCCATCCGACCTGAACAGGATCCGTAGAGGAGGGCGCCAGCCGCCATCTTAGTCAGGGCGGCCCCTTCCCACTTCATCTCGCCTCGGGGACCAGGCCCCAATCCAGGGCGCTACAGGATGCACAACCGGGACTCAAAACTGTGAGGCGGGCTTACCGGGGGAGAGTCACCAAAGGGCTAAACAAATCCTTGCCGCTCCCCGGGAGCCGCCCGCCTATTTCGGGGGCAATCCTTGGTTATGCCCGGGCAGAAAGATTGGGGAGGGGGCCAGGAGTCATGCGCCCCCACCGACCCTGCTTCGCCGCGCAACCCCTCAAGGCTCACCGCCAAGTGGACCGGGCCATCAATGCGGCCCCACAAGTCAACAGCGCGCTCCGACCGACTCCTCACCGCCGTCAGCTGCCGTTGTTGTCGCAGTCGCGGCCGGCTGCACGTCTAAGGCAACGCCCCGGTCTCATCACCACAGAGGCCACAAAGCAATCGGGGACAGTTCTCCGGGTCCACCGCACGTTGGAGCCCCAGAAGCAGACGGTAAGTGATCGTTCTCCTTCTTCTGTTGAAATACGCCTTCGTAGCTCAGGATAAGTGTCAGGATGTATGTGTGGGGCGAAAGGGCTAGCGGAGCCGAGCGACTATGCAGCCATTTTGGATGCCCGCTTGGCTCCTCCTCCTCTAAATAGGTTTTATATTGTCCCATTAATTGTTGCAATTCAGAGTACAGTTTATACTGTGCAGTTTTCACATTGTAGAGGTTATACGGAGGGGACATGGCCATTTGCAGCCCATTTGCACAAAACAGCCTGAAATGTGAAGTTACTTTCTAGAGTAGCTGCAAAATCGGCTGAGGCTGCCCAAAATCAAGGCTACCTCATCTTCGTTCGATCTCATGCCTCTTTCTCCCACCACCCTACACTTCCTGTCGCTTCATTTCACTCTTATAGGTTCTTTTTTAACCTTGCTTTCCCCATTTGTCACTGTATTCCTATCTTCCATTTTATGTTCCTTTCTCCCTTTTCCCCCTTTTAGGTTAGCCCAGTCCTTTTGATTATATTAAAATGATTTAGCCAGACCTGTTCATCCACTTGTCTGGTTTTTTATAGTTCACAATTTTAATTCTGCCCGCTACATCATACAGCATGGGGCATACTTAAGCCATTGGCTAACTGCGTTGAGAATTAAAGCATTATGCCCTTTCCAAAGGAGCATATCCACATACAAAGTAGTTTCCTTCAGTGCCAGTGACTACTACGGCAATGTGTGTTTTTCAAGAACAATTTTTTTTTTTTTCTTTAAACATTTTTTTTTAGATTGAAGATGACCCAGCAGGCTCCTCAACAATGAAGTATTGAAAATTCATGACAAAACAAAACCAATATTGCCAAAAGCCAAACAACTGGCAGCCACTGCCCGACCTATTGGCTTGCCCACTGAGTGTTCTCCCTCATTCTGGGTCAAAGTGCGATAAAAAAATAAGTTCCACTTTAAAAAATTTGTGATGTTGCCCACCACATCCAATCACTGGCACACACTAAACATTAGCAGAGACAGATGGGGGTTACACGTTTCAGGCTCTTTGCAATGGCATGCCTTCAATCCAGAAATGTTTGCCTTACACAGGGTATCTTAGCCAGTCCAATCCAATCGAAAAGGACTAGCTGTTAAAATAGAAGTGGTGCACCTTAAGGGAGATAGGTAATAGATAATAAAATGCCTTTCTATAGCACAGAGGAGAACAAATTCTAAATTATCTGCATGCAATCACCTTTGTCTGTCTTTATTAAATAATTTACTAAGAGTTAATAAATGAAGGATCATGTTTATGATTCACCACTTGCCAAGTCTGAACTTCCATTATCAAGAAAGTGGGAGACAGTATTCCCCAATCATTAGACACTGCATATATTGCAATAGAAATGATCTCACTACCTAAGATTCCACAGAAAATGTCATATACCAGCGGCGGCTCGAGCGTCGTCCCACAGGAAAAAATAAAATAATAATAACACAACGTCATTATCATTTCATTTTTCCCATACTGGCCCAATTTTGTTTACCGGGAGGGGCGGGCGTGGCTGTCAGCCAGCAGTGGGAGGAGTTGTATGTGCACTTAAGTGCACATGACTGTTTGGCTGGCTTCTTGGGCCAACCAAATAGTCATGAGCACTTTGCATGTTCTCCACCCAGGCTGTATTACACCCTGGGTGGAGGACATACACCGACTCATAGACCCCATCTGAGCGCTGAACAATGACACTTAGACCAACCACAACGCTTGTATTAGCAGCGTCATGATTGGTTCGGGGAGTCTGGAAGCCTGTGTGCTTCCTGCTTCTGTGTCGTCCACAGAAGAGAGGCGGCGGCACCCAGGTAAGTGGAATTTTCTTTCTTTTTTTTTAAACACTCCTCCTGCCTGCAGCCCAGCCGCTCACTGCCACTGTCCTATCGCAGCCACCACTGTTACACGCTACATGTTACAAAGGGAGTGTTTGGAACGTGTGTATTATGATCCTTGAAGTTAGGGACTAGTCAGTCACAGTCACTGGGGAACAAGGCTGTTTGAAGAGCACCTTAAGAAATCCACTGAGAGTATCAGAAGCCAAAACTACTTTCAAAGTTGCCATCATTCACTATTGATTTTATTCAAATACAAATAGGCGTAATTTTGAAGTTTAAGAGAGTAAGAATGAGAAATTGATCATTATGAATATTTCTCTGATAAATGCACTTATTTATACTAACAAACATTTCATTTAGTGTGCCCTACCCTGGTTCAAAGGCATCACAGGCACATGGAACTCGCAGGCCTACTTAAGCTGCTTGGATCCAAAATAGCCAGAATATGTGAGTTTATCATTAACACTCTCAACCATATTATTCTCTATTGCTAAGATTCTGGCAAACCATTGCTCAATTTGTAACCCCTCTTTTCCCAGCACAATCATGGAAAGGCAAGTGAGAAGACAACTTCAATAATATGTTGAAGTACATGGACATCACCCACGATCCTCAGCCAAGGACCTGAGCCTCTGGGAAACCAAATCCTCCCTAGGCAACATAAGGGAGGAGCTCCTCCTGTACCTGGATGAAAACAAGAAAACTTCCCTCATGCGCCTCAACCTCTCTGTGGGCTGTGACACTGTAGACCACAAAGTACCAGTATGCAATATATATATACGTACATAGGTGTCTATCATTCCAACATGTCCTACCTCAGCGACCCACTGTCACAACCATTCTTTTACTCAGAATCTCTGAATGTGGCATACTTTAGGCTTGGGACATTTAGAAATGGCTAATCTGAAAGATAGCAGTGGGGGGGGGGGTACTATTCTGCATGGCTGCAACCCACTCCCTGTCATTAACAATGTAAGCAAACACAATGAGATGTTGGACAGAGCGCTGAAACTTTTCAGAAAACCCCCAGTCAAAGATCTAGGTTGAATCCATCATCGTTCTTTAGCTCAATTTGCCTCCCCAGTTCAGAACCAGCCATATGCTCAAGAGAAGAGTCCAGCCCAAACTGCCAAGCCAGGTCTTCCCTGGTCCGGAAACAGCATCCTGGGACCGTTTTTTGGGTAACATCCCTTATCACTCAGCCAGGTTAACTTGAATCCAGTGGCAAAGTGAGCAAGGGGCCCACGTCTAGGCATACCCTGCCAATGTAGGGCAAACAAAGCAAATTCAAGGAGATGATGGACGGAGTTCTGAAACAATGTAAGGCCTGACTCAGTAGTAGACACCAAGTGCAACATGTACCCTAACAAGGCTCTGAAATCCAGAGGGCTGTAGAAGAGTTCTGCAGCAGGATACGTTCTTGAGGGTGAGGGAGAGTGCATAAAAGGCGACTTAGTGCAGCTGGTGGCACGCTTCATGAAATTCCGGTCTGCTGTAAAAGCCATGCTGGATTCTGACATGCATATAGAACCATAATGCTAAATGATGTGTCAATCGTTTTAATTTTCATGTCTTTATAGCTGACAAAGTGGTATCTACATTTTTAATTATTAGATTAACAGGATGCCAAACTGTTATAGACTTTTTTATAACATTGGAAACTTTGCACTTTATACTTATTTTAACATAGCTTGGTTGCAATGATTTTAATTAATTGTGCAATAAAAACTATCTATCTTCTCTATCTTCTATCTA
Source organism: Lissotriton vulgaris (assembly GCF_964263255.1). NCBI lineage: Eukaryota > Metazoa > Chordata > Amphibia > Caudata > Salamandridae > Lissotriton > Lissotriton vulgaris. The sequence goes on along the minus strand of NC_141685.1, from coordinate 441,362,364 downwards.
TCTTGAGGGTGAGTTTGACCCATAAATAAATCCCGTTAACATAACATATCAGGGAAGCAGGCATACATTTTTTCTATAGATGGAGATTCCCAGGACAACGTTGGAGTTGAGTAATCTTTCCACTGGAGCTATGCTTTTTCTTTCCCATTATTTGGCGGAAACTAATTATTGTTCCCTTTTTTAATACTGATTTTTTTCATGTGCTTACACATATATATCTTTTAAACCTAATCATATTTATTCTCATACTTTTTTGTAAAAATAAGACTAAGCATATTCAAATCATCAAAATACACAGAACTTAAATAACTTCAGCAAATATTCTTGTTGTAGTAAAAAGCTTTTTAACTATCCTCCCTTCAGAAGTTATTATTATATCAGTTTCCAAGAAGTTAACTGCATACATTTTTCCAATAACTTTATTTAAAATGGTTTTCACTTTCTTCGTAAATCCCTCAATAAAGAATCACATTGTAAGTATTATTTTAAACCTAATCTTATGGGAAAAGTTTGCAAAATCTGCAAAGTCATCACTGCGTGGACGGAATGTAGTAGTGGTAGTTTATGTGACCCTGACTCAGCACACCAGAGTCCCTCTGCCCTTGGATGAGACATTGCTTGAACCTTTAGCATACACAGGAGTTGGGAGCCTGCCCTAAATGGCCATCAACCTCCTTACTTGGCAAGAACAAGGAACTAGTAGCCAGGTTTTCTTCAGCTCAGCATGCACATTATTCAGGAGTCACCGAAGGCTGCCCGCCACTTTGCAACACATATGCTGTCTTTTATCTACTTCTACATAATGCTATGTTGTCCCATGCTCAGCCGTGGCCCATGCAGGTAAGAGTGGTAAAGCATGGTTAGGGGGGATTAGATAGACGACCAAAAATTAAATAATTATTTATTTAATTTTCCCTCGTCTGTCGAAATTCCCCCTCACCTGACCCCACTGCCCCACCTACCCGGGCCGCGGTTGCACATGCTATCACATAAAATTTCTTTATGATTCAGTTAAAACTAAGCTAGTGTCAATCAATCAGAATTTGTAGAGCGCCATGAGGATCTCTAGGCGCTGTCATATAGATCTGCCTTTTCTCCTATTGGTTGAAAATCCAAGGTTTCATTGACTAAAGTAATTGATGTTGCTAATGGTTTATTGCAAAAATTCCACAAAGGGCTCAGAACTCCAGAGGCTTAAATCTTAACACCTAGGGATAATAAATGACAATGCGGGCGGTTAAAGAAATTGAAATAGATGTAGCAGATTTTTTTCCAAATAATATTTGATTCAACTATGTTTTTGTTGCGCATATGTGAATCACTTTTTGTGATGGTTTTCCGCTTTAGAAATGCAAAAACAGCAAGCAACAGAAAATTAAATTCAGCTCGGTTTTTAAGATAAAGGGGCACATGCATCAATGTAGGCTTTTGTGATTCCTTAATTGCGATTATTAAGGAATTGCAATTAAGGAATCACAAAAGCCTATACATTTAGGAATCGCTATAAAAATAGTAATACCTAAACATTCCTTAATTGCGACTCACAAATGGCGAGTCGCAAATAAGGAATGGCTACCCATTCATTCCTATGGGCCTAAAGGCCCATAGGAATGAGTGGAAAATTACATGCGCAATTTGCGAGTACCCAATAGGTGCTTGCAAATTGCACATGCAATTTCAATGGTGCAAGGGTGTCAAAAGGACACCCTGTGCACCCCTGACATTAATCTGTGCACACATGTTGCGCACACACATGCCCCAAGGGCATATGTGTGTGTGTAACCTACAACTTTGAAAAATGCACTATAGTGCATTTTTCAAAGTTTTCGCTATTTACCATCTGGTATAATTTCTCAGGAAATAGTGGACCCAAATAGCGAAATCGCTCTTTTAAAAGGCATCTTGCATTGCATTTAAGGAATCGCAATTTGCGATTCCTTAAATAGAATCTCAATTTGTGATTTTTGCATTTATCCATCCCAAATGCAAAAATACCGGTCACAAAGGGGCAGATTCTGAGAATCTGCACGTTTGTGATCGTTTTTTGCCGTATGTGCCCCAAAGCCCGGTGAAGGTTCCAGTTGACCATGGGCACATGGTTTATACAGTATTCATTTGTAAACTTGTAAGCACATACTGGACTGCTATGAAGGAAATTCAGCTAGGCCACGTTACAAAGTGAACCTGATTTTTGGTTTCTGGTGGTGGTCGTTGGTTTCAGTTTGTGTGTCAGGAAATACCCTTCTGTAGTCTCTTTGGCTGGCACACTAATGCCCACAAACGCAGGTGACCCTTCTGAGGCATAAGGACGAATGTGCAACTTGTCAACTGGACTTGCCACTAGGAGAGCCGAAGATAATTTCTTTGAAAAGGAAGGACTGATTAACAAAACATTGATTTTCAATGTTCGGCGTGAGGTGAATTTGCTAGTAAGCAGCAGGCCGTTTGATCAATCCCACATCACCACATTTCCAATCAGGTGTGGGGAGGACAGCAAGATGTCGAGTTGCACGGCAGCACGCAGCGCACAGCTGGCTTTTGCTGAACCACAGAGTAAACACTGACCCTCCCTTTGAACAAGGTGTGATAAAAAAAATACCTTTTACTATGGTTTGCAGGAGCGCAATCCGGAGTCATTAGCAGCTCCTAGGGTACATCTGTGTCTTCAATATGCCCGGAACAGCTGCAGCGGGCACGTGCTTGACTAGCACTTCTGAGGGAGAGGCGAGCGCCGGTGCTTTTAAATCCCGCCACATGGCGCGAATCACCGGGCCCCTGCACTCCACGGGGTGTGAGAGGCGGTGCTTGGAAACAGTCCCAGCATTAGTAAAACACAAGGGAACACCCTTTAACATTCTTGTAGGGAGCTGCGCTGCACTAAAGCCCCATGCAGGGCTTTAAGTGGGCCGGGTCTCTCCGGGTCTGAGCACCGGCAGTTTTTTAAAGGGGGACTCGAAACGGATCTCTATCGGACTCTGTTTTGTGCCCTAGCACAGGCGGTCCGTTTAGTGACAGCAGGCACATTGAAGCGCCCATGCTCACACTGCTCACTTCTCACTAGTGGAGAAGTTATGGCTTGACTTCATGCACGGTGAGCGTTGTAAGGAAGGGAAATCCTTTAGAGAGTCCTTTTCTCTCTGGATTTCCCTTCTCTTTTTGAAACTCAGGAGCATCAACATTGTCGCGGTGTCACCAGGGCTTTAAGTGGAAGCTTTTTCAATATTATATATAAGCTTATGTATCTTATGCCACTAACAACCATTGACAAAGCCAATAGTCATGACTTGCAGGTATGATGTTACTTGTATCATATCTGCATGCAATGACAGAACCAGCAAAGTGCAAGTTGGGCGGCACACTGCGCTAAGCAAAGATTTTTAGCTTATGTGTTTTTAAGCCACACCCTTAAATACATTGGCCACGCCCCTTTGCGAGACCCCCCAGTTTTTGCATCCCACTTAAAGCCCTGGCCCCAGGTTTAGTGGCGGTTATAACAGTGGTGCTGGTAACTCTGAGGATGCTGAGTTAGAGGGGTTACATGCGGAATACCATGTTTCCTATGAGAAATGACTGGGGGAATCTGAATCCCCTCCAGTCAGTGCTTTATTTGTAAAAGGGTGAGTGCCGAGCCCCAAAGTTTTGCTCAGACGACTGTGGGTGACCTTCGAACTTTGGAGGTGCTGAATTCCAAGGCTTCTTAGTTTTTATTCCACCTCATGCCTCTTTCATCCACCATCAGACATTCACTACCCATATATCTCACTATTGCATGTTCTCTTCTATCCCTACTTTCTTACTTTGCCACTGATTTTGTCACTATTTCCCTGTCTTTCTCTTATTCCTTTTTTCTCCCTGTTGGATTTTTCTCTCCCTTGCTCTAGATCAAAATTTGATGAGGAAGAATAACCGTTAGTCCCCCAAAATGAGTGCTGGTGGGCCCCAAATGCAAATTTAGCACCCCAACTCTCCCCCCTTAATAATACCTCAGTTTCCCCTAGAGTTCCCCTCATTGACTTCAGCTGATTTTAACTGAAATCTCCTAGTGAAACAAAATGGATCCACAGTGTTCCCACGGATCTCCTCATTTCAGTTGGGCTTGTAACTCTGATTTGGGCACTATCACAATTATCAAGCCCTTCACCAAGAGGGGTGATGGGGTAAAGACACCAGTGAAGATTGGCACAATTGTGCTGCCCCAAAAAAATAAAACAGTCTCCCTCTACTTGTGTCTGTGTACAGTAGCTCTTGGCCAAAGGCACAATTTCATGCTGCTTTATGCCTTGATTTCCAGGCTACCTCAAGAGAGACACATGGACACCTCAAATTGTTGACACTGACAGGCACCAAGCCTATTCAACAAGCCATGATGGACTGTGAGCGCTGAACCATAACCAGTGTACATCAGTATCAATCATAGAGAGATGTCACAAGGAGGCCCTCTCATCACGACAGGCATGTTTGCACTTCGCCTGCTGTGATCGCATCAGGGGAAGCAAAGCTGCCTGTGATTGTCATAGCGGGTCCTTAGTGCGCCGCTAATGAGTCGGCCTGAGAGGTAGACATCCTTCGCTCAGGCTCACGCCAGTCCCATGTGCTGACAAGGTGCTCGTGCCCATGCAGTGGCCTTTCACTGGGCCACTGAATAATCTACTTTTCTTTTCTCCATCATATTCCATTTGTTTTTGCTTTCTGACTTATTTAGCAAAGTTGAAATAATGTGTATGATTAGTTTAACCCTATGTAAAGACTGATAAGGATTCATATTTTATTTGAAATATGCTGGGGGTCTGTTAACAAACTACATTTTGTAGCGCGCATAGGAGCCCTACAGTCGTACTACTTATGGACTACAATGTGCTATTCACTAACTTACATGCAGATGTCTCTGCTTCTGCTTCTCCTATCATTTCTGTTCTGGGATCTCCATCCTCACTGCCTAGATCTCTGCACAGGTACACCTACTTTTTTAGGAGTAAACCTGGGACTTTAAAAAACCCCGTAGGAAATAATGTTATAACAAATTACTTCATTTAGACGTCTTACAAATATATACATTTAATTAAATATCTAAACAAATATATACATTAATAATAATACCAAATACATACAAATTAATTCTTTGTTCATTTTAAATTATTTTCATACCAGTTTAAATCTAGAAAATAAATGTAGCTTTATTTTTTTAAATTAAAATAATTTAAGTTAATTCTATATTCAGTTTTTTAATTTTTTAATATATAATAAACAAACATTTTATTTCAGAATGCTTATTTAAACTAAAAATATTGGTATGTTTTAAATGGATTTAAACTAATTAAACAAATCAAATATTTCATTTATTTTTCCTACATCTAAATTAAATATATAAAAATAATTTTCATTAATATTTATGTTAAAAGTAGATTTACTTTTTTGTTGAACTTTAATGAGCATTTAAACTTTTACCAATACTTTATGACCTGTGGCGGAGAAGTCCGCCTATGTATGAAAAGATACAAGTTGTAACTTTACACTCATAAATTATCCTCCACACCCTCGGGTGGAGATATATAAGCCTAAACTTTGTATTAAATGTACACTAGTAAATGTTAAATAGCCTAAAGTATTACATTTACTACAAAAATTAAGAGTAAACTGCACGAGTAGATTAACTCACATGGTAGTTTACTTTCATAAATACCCCATATCCTGTCGGCAATCAGTACATTTCACACCACTAAAACATTCAGGCCATTCTTAAAACAAGCCTTTGGCAAAACCAGTAAGTCTAGCTTTAATGTGCTGACAGCATTTGTACCATTCCTGTGTTTGCATGTAATAGACAATTTAAAGCCAGTTCTATTGACCTGTGCAACCACAGCATTAAGAAGGTGTAACACATTATAAAACGTGTCATGATCCCTAGTCTGAAGATCCAACGTCACAAAATTCCTACTCCACTTCATGCATGGCTCCATTCTTGACTGGGATTGTCACTGGGAATATTAGAATTTGGAACCCTAATTATAGATATAGAGGTGGTGTGAGGTAGCTGGAAGGCTTCCTGTCGCCACATTACAAACAAACAGATATAAGAGGCTTCTTACATTACACATCCCTCCCTGCTGTGTCTTAGTCTTGACTCAGGGCTAACCCTGGCCCTAGAACAGGTGAAACCTGTCGATATTTATCAGAGGACAAATACCCAGTATTTACCTGTACATACGGATTTTGGTGCAGTAGGTACCAAAATCAGCATGTCCCTCCCCCCCCCCCGCACACCACCAAAAAAAGAAAAACATAATTGGCTGGTATTTATCGCACCTGATTCAGTTGTGTTGGATTTTATCATGTGCGATTAATATCAAACCACTTAACAGGCCGCTTGTAATGATGGTCTAAGCAGCCTTTCTATTGACTTTTTGTTCTCTGCTTCTCCAAGCTCTAAACCCAAGTCTTGAGGACAAAAGTGCCACTTCTATATAATAATCAATAATATTAATAATAAACTATTCCTGTTCCAATTGAATGATGCCTGGCAGGATTCCAGTTAAATCAGTCGAAGGTGAGTAGTACACCATTGTAAACAAGTCATTTGCATTTGTGACATTTGTTTGATGGTGGATTGGCTTAACACTTTATTAGATTAAATGCACCCCAGCAGGAACCAGTCTGCTGTTACAGAGGCATCAGTCTTATACCTGCCAGGCAGTCACTAATTGGAGTAATTACAAAATGTAATAAAAAAATCAAAGGGATGTTATTTTCACCATTGTCTTAGTTGAAGTTTAAACCACTTGGTCAACACAAAGCCCTTTGGAAGGGGAGTTAAGGCAAGCTCATTGGACCAGTAAAAAGCACTTCATGAAATGAATTGGATGACTGTGGGTCACATTTTTATCATCATTCATGGTCAGAAAGCAGGTGGGCTAACACATGCTCTGCCATCTAGTCTTACATCCCCATATTATGGTTAAGAGCACTTATAAATATCAAGGGTTCCCAACAAATTCTGATAATTAGCTGCCATATCCCCAAAAAATAATTTGCATATTGCAGTTCAAAACTGCAGGTTTGCGGCTTCCAAGCACTATGAATGACTGGTGCTACGATCAACTAATGTCATGGTGCTGGATTTATTGGCATCAGAAGGATGTAAGGCTGATGGGGCTTTGCTTGACAATTACTTGAATTGTCAGTGACAAGTCTTTAACTCACCAAGTCATCTTGCTTGCATGTGATTCACCACTTTGGTTTTGAAACAAGTGGGCTAGTTCCCTCACTATTAAGAGCCAGCATTTCATATGTTTCTGTAGCCACTAAAACAATGTCCGGCTTGTGGCCACATTTGGGATATGGTCTTGGGGTGGCTGAACCTTTTCGATTCTAGGCACTTGCCTTTGAGGCAAACTCCTCTTCCTAATGCAATGAGAGGCTAAGGTTTTCATCAGCATTTCCCCCGCCAAGAAAGCCATTAGGGCTCATCAAAGAGTGGTGGAGGTAATGTCGACCCCATGTGAGTGCTACAATACTACTGACGAGGCAGCTGATATCAAATGTACCTCTTGCATAGGGTAAATGGTGCAAATCTCCAGTGCTAACTGCAATCCCTACCTACCTGTGCTCTCTGCCAGAGCTCAGCTAATGAGTGCCTAGAAGCCGGGCTAAATGATCTCTTTGCATCCCACAGGAAGACAGTAACATAGCTTCAGTGCACTAGAAACCATTTTTGTGCTCTGATTTATTTTTTTAATTAAATGTATTATCCTTAATCCTGCCACTGAAAGCGTACTTGATTCATCCAGGATCCAGCAACCCCTCCTGATTCAGTTCTTTGACGTCTACTACTCTGCTATCAAGAAGATTACAGATAGATACAGTTGCATCTCGGAAGTGGTTCCTGGTGTTTACTTTTGTGTTTTCATTTTGTTTTCCAAACAGTAGACTTTCAATGTTATTTTTTGATGGGCATATTTAATGTGGATTCCCACAAACAATATGCCACTGCTAAATTCAATAGAAACCATTTGCAAGTGGTAAATTCGAATTTACCCAAAAGGTGGTGGCAGAAGGGGGCAGGAGAAGTGTTGGGGTCTGTTGAAGGGGGTTAGGTTAGGGCACCTGATCGATATTGTATTGTTGGCATTCTACCAATGGTCCGCCTGGCTTTTAGGGCAATCAGGCAGTGCCTGACGGGCTAGTTTGACAGGTCAGTGTGTGGACCTGTGTTTTGGCTGTTTGTGGGACTTTTTATGATCTGCAGGGCAGGTTTTTACTGTTAATGTTCCTGATATTAAAACAAACATTCCCTGTTGTAAGCTCAAATCCATACACCCTTCCATACCTCGGAAAACATTTATACAGCGTATCTTTACAAGTTCAAAAGTATCCGCCTCTATTTCTAAAATGTACGTTAATTATCCATCAAATTGTTTTAGATGTTTACACCACTCTCCAGCTAATTGGTCCCACGTAATGGTTTATTGTGTCAAAATTTGGAAGTTTTGGGATGAAATATTTGGGTTTTTTCAGACTCATTATAATATTATGATTTCAGTGAACGTAAAATTTATGCTATATGGTTTTGATCCTGACCTTAAGCTCTCCGATCAGCTAGCTAAATTATTTTACATTGCAATGGCAGTGGCCAGATCCTTGTTATTACAGCAATGGCGGTCTGAACAGATTCCATCTATGTTTGAATGGTTACAGAAAATGAGGAGAGTTAAGAAAAGTGAACAAACGTATGCTTTGCGGGTAGGAGGGGTAAGAAGATTTAATAAAATTTGGAGATCTTATTTTGATTGAAACTTAACGAGGGATACGGAGGAGTGAAGTCAACTGTAATTACTTGTACTTGATGGTTTAATTTTGTTTTTGATGACATTTTTTGTGTGATGTCAATCAGAAATGTCACTGAAGGACATCAATAATAAAAAAATAAAAAAATAAAATAAAATAAAAAGTTCAAAAGTGCCCTAGTTTGCAAACTTTGGCCACTTTTTAGCGATGTAATTCACTAATTAGGGCCACTTTTATTTTTGTGCCAGTCCGACCCTGTGTACCAACTCCCATTCCTCTCCCAGCTGCTATGTACGTGAAAGCTAGTCATCTACATACTCTGCATTGCCCAAGATCACACAATACAGTTAAGTGGTAACCTTAACCTTGGATCACATCTCTAGTCAACGAGGCCCACAGCCACAAATCTGGCACTAGACTTCTTCACCTTTCATCTGTTGCTTTGACATTTTACTGAATAGTCCATATCTGATAAAAAAAAAAAACATGCTGAATTTTCTGTTCAATTCTTTCATGCTTTTTTTGCTTAAAAACACTTTAGAAAATTCCAGAACGATATACAAACATTGAACCGACAAAGGGCTTCCCTCAGTTTCTCATCAAAGGCACAGTTCACTACATGACAAGCTTTGTCATGTAGTGTGGCCGCGGTGCATTATGGTACTCGTAGGAACAGCAGCTTTGCTCCTGCCTGTCTCTGTGTGGTCGGGAACAAGGGAAAAGAGCGGAGCCAGGAGAGAAGCCAGAATGTAATGATTTCAATTTTGATGAAATCCAGCACCAGATTGCATTAGCTGCAACATGCTCCCTCACTGCAAACTGAAAATCTACTTTAATCAAATAAGAAAGAACAGTCGTTCTTCGGTTCCACTTGGGTTTCTGTTACTCCTTCCAACAGGTCTCCAGTATCTGTTTCCTTTTATAAAAACACACGTCCAGTCTGTATCAAAAAATCCCCGAATTATGCGATTGTATATTCTACGAAAAGTAAAGCAATGTAAAAAACAGGCCAATCATGGGTCTAAATTCAATTTTCAGACCCATAATTGATCCCATCCCAAAGGTAACATTTTATTTTAATTGGCATTCAGAGATGGTTACAATTAGGTAAAGTGAAACTGGGCTTGCTGGAACCTGGAAGAGTTCTCTTGTTGAAGAGATGGGGCCAGTTTTTACAATAGTTGATTGCAAAAGGATGCAACCACTTTGCTCATATTTCCTATTCTAGTTAGCCCCATCCGCACATACATCTATAGTTTACTTTTTAAAAATAAATGAGAGGGCGCCCCTCTGGGGACCGGAGAGGGCATTGCAGCAGTATTACCCGAAAAGCCTTTAAGAAGCAAGTCAGCTAAGGCAAGACGGACATGATGAAACACATGTTCGTGGTTGTCAGAGCTGCTCTAAATGTGATTTTGACCACACAGCATCCAGCTCCTTGCTCAAATTTGAAACATATTGCGCTACGTTGGGGTTCCTCAGACACCATATGGGTCGGCAGAGGATTTGCGGTGAATACAAGGCAGGTTCAAGACCAAACAACATTTTCTTTTGTCAACGCAAAAGATTTTTTATGGACATAAATTATTTGCATATATGCTCTATATCTCCATTGATAAAAAATAACGTTCTTGAAGAGCCTGCACCCTTAGTGAATGCATTGTGCAGTGCAGATCATACAAAGCTGTCTTCATTATCAGCATAATATATGCTCTAGGGGCAATGACGTCTCCTTCTGCACATATTTATGGAGCTACCGCTGTGCAAGGCACTTTATTTCAAGGTTATCACGTCACAAGGTAAATGTTTTTGTGAGTCCCACTTTGGAATCACAGGAAACCATCCTGAGGCCTGCAGCCTTTTTTTCTGGCGTCCTGTTGTGAATAATGTGTGTGTGGTGACAAAGTAAGTGTACTTCATTACACAGGCCCAATCTGCACACGTGAGGGGGCCTGATGTGACAATCGCATAGTACAGCTGCAAAAGAGCTACAGCTGTGAGATCACCAAAGTACATCCTGCAGTATCTAATGAAACACCAACCTGACTACAATTACAACACAATCGAGGCATTTGCCTGCAATTTGGGATTCACATGACTCTCCGAATTTGAAGCTAAGGTGTTATTTTCATCTGGCGGAGCATCCATCTCTTCATGGCAGACGTCATCAAGCAGGATACAGGTTATATAATGGTATATTTTTTGTATTTTTATAGTACACATCTGCCATTGGTGTAGTTTCTCAGTGCTTGTGGGTTGCCTGGTAGTCTAAAGCTTTACGTCCTCTAATTGTCTAGTATGTATCTTACCACACATGTCGAGGTCATTTTATTGTATCTTGTATAATGTTGGTGGGATACTTGACAACTAGTTAAAAGGAGATGTTGTGGCTCTGTTAATGTCTGGGAAAGTGCAGAACAGGCTGCTTTTGGTAAGTAGAAGGGAAATGTCAGGGAGATTGCAGTCCTATGGTAAGAAGGAGTTTAAGTGTGTTGTGGAGAATGTCACATTGACTATTGTAGTGCCATCGCTTCTATAGTGGTTCTATGCATGGAAGCGGAGTTTGGTAAAATGGGGTGTGGGATTGTGTAGGGTACTAGCGAGTTTATGGAAGGGAGAGTGTTCTGTTGAGAGTGACACATTGAGACCACGCCCCTTATGAGTACAAATCAAAAGCGGGCAGGGCAAACCAGGATTTTCGAAACCAGAGCAGGCTCATCACGTTCTCAGGCACCCACGAAACATATGGGAAAACCCACCTCAACCACTCCTCACCCCCACTCCATCTCTTTGGATTTGTGGTGCATGTAGCTGTAGGCCTGACAAGATGGAATATTTTGTGGCAGGTTGAGGTTGTCTACGCTTGTCTGATGTGAGTTTACCAGACCAAAACATCTTTGATACTTTGAGGATGGGTAAATAGTGGTGGATCTGTTCATGGTGTATCTGTGCGTAGAGCTCAGACAGGCCTAAATCTGACAGATACAGATGGCATGGGTTTGTTTACATAGCAGGAGGCGGGACTTTAAATTGCCTTATACTTAAGATGGTGAAAGCCCTAGATGTTCAATTCTTTCATGGACTTTGCAAGGCCTTCCTCTGATGTTGTTTGTTTTCCTTCAGCTAAATCATGTTTAATCTATGTGATTTATGCACGACAAAGAGGCATCCGCTCACTTACAGACAAAAGAAGAAAAAATGACAAGAATCAGGTTGTCATTCTCTTCCTAAAAGCAGAGTAGGCTTCCAGTTACCCACGGTCTCTCTGATTTATTTCCAAAGTAATTTTGCTTAATAGCTGGAACTCCCTTTTCTGCTGCTATTTTTCACCTTTGAAACCACTAACAAGAGCTTCTCGGATGGCAAAAAGTCTTGCTATGAGCATTGCTGGGGAACAGCTCAGTTAAGAAGCACCATTGAAGCGGCAGTAGAACAGATGTCATGCATTCTACAAAGGGACATTCCAGACTTTCTTCCAACCTGACTAGGAATAAGCGGTAGCTGAAGTCGCAGCCTCTACAATATGACATTGTCCAGTGCATACAAGGATCCTGTTTTGATATAATGATGGACCAAACCACAGTGGCCAACTGTATGAACTTGGTACTGACCAGGAAAATGATGTGCTAACAACAATGCATGCTTGAGCTCTCATGGCTAGGCTGAGGTCAATGTACATTCCTAAAATGTACACACTTAGGGGCCGATTATGATCCGCCACCATAGAGTAGGAGGGACCGTCCGCAGGGGCAGCGGCGGTCCCTCCGTCCAAATTAGGATATGACCGCCACCCTGGCGGTCACATCCTGTATCTTTAACATTGCGGCGGGTGCTGCTTCAAGCAGCATCCGCCGCAATGTTAAAAATGTAAGTTGTGCATTTGCATGCACAAAGCGGCAGGCACCTTTGCGGTGCCTGCTGCTTTGTTCACGCAAATGCAGGGGGGTACCATAGGTACCCCCCATGTGCATCCCCCAACCCCCCCTTCACCCAGGGGGCCCGCAACGGGCTCCCGAAGTGAAGGTCCATATGCTTTTCCACGGCGGAAAAGCCGCAGCGGAAAAGCATACATTTTACACCATCATAATATGGCTGGCGGTGTCTGATAGACACCGCCAGCCATGTTAAAGCTTTTCCGCCGCGGTCGGAAGGCGACCGCGGCGGAAATGCTGCGGACAGATTTCAAGACCCACCGCCATCCTAATATGGCGGTGGGTCTTTTGAGGCTCAGCAGCGGTTTTCCCGCATCCTCCGGGCCGGCGGTGGCTTCCGCCGGCCCGGAGGATGCGGGAAAACTGCGATCCTAATGAGCCCCTTACTGAGGTTACTTTCTCTGTTGAATGCACTGTAAAGGTAGTAGAGGGTTCCTGAGCACCAGTCGGATTTTTTAAAGTGGAACAGAGAAGAAATTCTATCTTTGTGTATTTAAAGAAGAGGACATAGAGCACATCCAACTCTGAATGCTTGAATAAGTTCAATACATTTTATGGGCCCTGGGGATTACTGTTTGCTGTAATATGACCTATTACGTTCAGAAGCATCTTGCTGTCGTATGAATGCACGTAAGTTTGCACACCTGCCCTAACTTTAGATGTAGAGGAAATACACAGGCATTAAACAAAACACAACCCTAAGGATCACCACAGATAACTTCAGGCCAAATGAACACACCGATGTTCAAGGTGTCATAGCTCACCCACTTTGCTCAAAAGGAAGTAAACCGCTCCTTTGCCAGTGGTGTCACTCAACCACAAGGGACAGTTTTCCAAATAACACTGTGTGATTAAGTGAATTGAAGGCTGTTGGTGGATCTAAAAGACGTCAAGATGCAGGTTCGGATGGAGGAAGTTACAGTGATGAAGGTAGAGTTATATTCCACCAAACCATTGCTACTTTCAGGAATTCATTGACAGTTCCTTTTGGTATGATGAATGAGGTGCCTGGCTGGCCACTGGAGGTGGTGGCAGCGGTGTTGTATGAAGCGGTAACAGGACTGTAAAAAAGTACTTATTTGCACATCAAAGAGCCTTAAAGTTGACGCATTGCTTCATAGAAACCCAATGTGGCACTATTTTAGTTAGGGTAATTGGCTTCAGAGCATTACAAGCCAGGAACAGGGTGAGCTGTATAGTTAGGCACTCTGCAGGTTTAGTAGTGTCTTGGAACGAAGACCATACTACTTATACTTGCAGTAACATGTAATGGAAATTGCCACAGTGAGGATCGGGGTTTTCGATTACATGAGAAGCAACAGAAGAAGCATCCCAGAGATCAGCTACAGGAAGGCGTACTTTTGAATGTTACGACTGACAATGGCAAGTCTAGTCAAGTTCTACAGGATCCACATGAAGAATGGTATTCATTGACACATTCAGACATAGTCAATTGCATCTAGTTCAGCATATGTGGAAGGCAAAGAGCTACTTTTGACTGCCCATCATCTATCCTCCCTGTCCCGATTGAGGTGTGTGTCTAATCTATTAGAATTCAAATAGAAATCCTGTGGATATATTTAAATAATTTTGACCTTTGGGAAACTGTGAATGCTAAACACAATTGACAAGAGGATCAAGCAATGTGTAATCTACAAAAGATATTAGATATTTAGGAAACACTGATGGTCAGTTTTAGCTGACAACAGCGTTGATCATGCCACAGCATTGACATCTTTTATAGCAGTCAGAGAAAGGACATCACAGAAACGGTTGCAGTTAGCAAAGCACCCTCTTCTTAATGCATCATTTATCCTTAACATTCTTTCTTCATATACCTACATTGATATACACTTCTTTGTGCCATCAAATAATTATCTCCTCTCTCTGCAGTAGATTCATACATAAATCTCATAGCACACAATTTCATAGTACTTCTGCTAACCCGTTCTTCTTCGCCTTCTCTGGTATTAACTGCCACGCTCCAATTTTGTGTCACCAGCAGAGTTTATATTCAATCATTCAGAATTGGTAGAGCACGGCTAATCACCCCTTGGGGTATCCAGGCACTGAGGTATCGTCAGTCTCTAGTTGAAGAGCAGGGCCTTGAGTCCCTTTCTGAAGTCCACCAGTGTTGGTGCTGTTCATAGGTAGAGGGGGGGGGGGTCGTGCCAGGACATGGCTGTGAGGGGGGTCCGCTGTAGCTCAGGCAGGTGTGGGGGACATGAGTGAGGGCAAGGGAGGCAGAGCACAGTTGTCTGGTGGGCTGGTAGAAGTTCAGGTGGTTGATGTAGGCTGGAGCCTGACGTGGAGGTCTTTTGTAGGCAATAGTCATTATCTTGAACTGGTATCTCTTCTGTACGAGTAGCCAGTTGAGTTTCTTGAGGTGGGGTGTGATGCGGGTCTGTTTGGTTAGGTTAAGGATGAGTTTGGCAGCTGCATTCTGTGTGATATGGAGTTGGCTGGTGATCTCTGTGTAGAGTGAGTTTCAGTAATCCAACTGGCTGGCTGGTCACAAGGGCTTGAGTGACTCTTTTCCTGGTGTGATGGGGATCCATCTGAAGATCTTGTGGAGTATGCAGAGGATGTGGAAGCAGGCGGAGGAGGTTGCGATGATATGTCATTTCATAGTTAGTTTGCTGTCCAGGATGATTCAGAGGTTGTGGGAATTATCTATCGGTGTGGGTTTGGGTCCGAGCTCCAAAGGCCACAAGGTGTCTTTCCACAGTAGGGTGTTCTTTCCGAAGATCAGCACTTCTGTCTGTGTTGAGCTTCAGGCAGTTGATCCTCATCCAGTTGGCGACGTCCATCATTACGTTTCTGAAGTTTGTTTTATTGGTGGTGGGGTCTTATGTTGGCAACAGGGACGTCCTCGAGACTGAATGCGGAAGTAGACTTATTTGCGTTCTCATACCCGGTACGTTGTAAGGATTGTTAGAGCTGAACGGACCGAATCCTGAACGGAAAATGAGAATTTCCGTGCTAAGATTTCCGAAATCAGTCAGGAAAACCCTGGTAGAGTGACCAGGTCACTGAATCGTGAGTGACATTAACGGAGGCTATTTCGAAACCTTTGAACTAACGGAGGCATTGTTGAACCTTCATTTATTGATCGTTGGAAACAATTGAAAACGATCTTCACAAAATGAAATAATATTGCCATGATTGAATCAGGATAATCATCACAAATCAAAATAGATTCATCAATATAGGAGAGGAGACCCTGACAAGTAGAATCTCGAGGTGTCTGATTTATGAAGATATCCGGCGCAATATTCCCTTCCCCCGTCCTGAAGAAGACCCGCCAGAGACCCATAAATAAGGCGACTACAGGGTCGAAACGTCGACAGAATACCATAAGGACCGGCTAACCGCATCCAACACACCATAGCTAACTATTATAGCGTGTTGGATTTGAGTACCATTAAATCGAGAATCGGCTTTCTAAACTTCCTTCCCCTCCAATACCCCTTGTTCACATGTATATAGATCACTAATTGTTATATCACTGAGTCACTATTTTTCACTTTATGTCACATTATTCACTGATTTGAATTGATGCGCCGTATTTTGTAAATAATTGCTATACAGATATCAAGGTGTCAGTAGAAAAGAAAAAAACAAATCATGAATGAAAAAGTAATTAAAAATATTTACTGACCCTTCCCTTTGTTTGGATTTGCACTTTAATGATTTGATCATGGTGGCATAATGATTAATAAAGTTGTGTCATGATTACTGTTGAAGATATGTTCAGAATTTAAAGCGATTGTTTGCATACCCGACAGGACCACTGTTGAAATTACTAAATGTAGTTGCTCATTGAGGCCTCGGGCAATATAAGTTGTTTCTCATTTGCAATAGCAGATGCATTTATTTTCATTACTGTGCATGCAACAATGTGTATTATATTCATCATATTTTCAACAGTCATCTCCTAGTTCATATATTCATGCATTCATTTAAATAGTTGGTGTTTAGGAAAAAGCATTGCACCTTCAGACTTTAACATTAATTTGCAAGTGAATCCCACATTATTTCCTCCACCGGTTTCCATATTGTTTATTATTTTCCTAGATACAAACAATCTGTAAGCCATAAATGAACTGTTCAAAGCCCTTTCCTTGACAAAGATTGACTTCGAGTCCATTACACAAAGCAACAGTGCAGGGGGCTTCAAGCGCACCACACTAAGGACCTCATATCATAATAATCCTTCCGCGGATAAATAATGCAGCATCACCATGCAGGTACATCTAGAACTAGAAAACCAGATGAAGCTCAGGTATGCATGTGTGTTGACAATTAAATACACAAAACCAGATTACGACACACCGTTCGTCCTATTGATTAGGTGTGTAGGGATCTTAAAAAGTGCACCGTACAATATGTTGTTTGCTGTCATAATATTTACATCTGGCATTTTTGCATTCAGAATATTTTTACTGATTTCCGCAACAATGCTCTTGAATTTATCCATTACTAAAACTGGTTTCAAATAAAGCCTCTAAAAATAAGAGTGTATTTGTTGTGTTTATGTACTTATTGTGAAAGGTTGCCAGAACTCACAACAATCAATCTAACTGCCTGAGTACATCTGACAGACTGATCTGTTCTCCAATTGTATTATCACCAGGTAATTTGAGGGACATGTGTAGGACATAACATGTCCATTACTTCCACTGAAGCCCATAAATTGGTTCACACCTCTGCTTGCCTTAGGGTCAAGAAAGACATACATGCTCGTCTTCACTACCCTTGTAAAAATGTAACACCTCGAAAATGAACATCACTATAGGAAGCAAAAGTTAAATCCATGTAGTGTTTTTTCAGAAGTTCACACACACTTTAATGCCATTGTCCTTTAATGCCCATAGACATTGTGCCTGAGTTCGAAACTAAAGTACCAGCACAAATACACACATCATTAGGTTATGGATACACTAGATATAAATAGAAAAGATGATTGCAATTCAAAAATATTGTATCGGGTAAATAGTGCTTGCTCAGGACTGAGAAACACTACTTGCTGAACGGATGTCAGACGTATAGGCCAGGTAGGTGAAAGTAAGTGGAACCGACATCAGAAGTGCCTAGAAAGATTGAATGATGCCAGACCAGTGCTGCATATGTGGTTCATTTGAACTTCGTTCCCTAGGTCTTGATGAAAATCCAAAAGGGGAACGGCTTGAAACGTGTTGACCTCTTAGGAAACTAAGTATGTTATAACTTGATTTCCTAACCTTTCCCCCTTTTTTAATCATACCGACTAGAGGTCAGAATAAATAGGATTTACCTACTAGCCAGGAAATTTTTAAGACTCACTCTATCCCCCCACTCCTCGTCCAAACAACACCATCTTTATAATTGTATACATAACAAAGGTGCTCCTGTGTAGTTCGTGGGTTGCAGCACGTTCCCGTTATCTTTTTTACATAAACTATATACAGAACACAATATTTATGTCAGATGACATTTCTGTAGTGATGCGATCAAATGGACCCTCACAGAGTAAGAAGTATGTCAACCTCTAATCTGCTGTATGTGTCACTCTTCTCTGTCCCATGTGTAAACACAGAAAGTAAAGCATATTTAGCAAAATTGGTTCTAAAATATAGATTGACATTTCAAATTTACATAAACTCTCTAAAACAAAATCATCCTGTCATTGATGCATACATTCAGCCAATCGCGCTCCCTGCTAATTTACTATTCCAACTCCAGTCCTAGCATATTTGGGGTACATCAGGAATTTGTTGCAGTGAGATATTTATTCAAGGTTGAGATGTTTTGCAACATATATTTTCGCATTCTATAGGACAGACCCGAAATATTATGTTAGTATCATTAATTCATTGTTACGCAGTTGATTTTGAATATTCTGTGGATAGATCAAGTTTCAGGTTCCTTTCAAATTTTGTCCATGGTTCTGCGTTTGCTTTGTCAAGAATGTGCAGCTTTCACATCCGAATTACTTCATTTAGCAAATTGCTGGCAGTAATTGTTCAGCATTTCCCTCCTGGATTTTAGTGCTTGCCCTTGAAGAGGTGAAAAATATCAGAGCTAACAGTTCTGACAGTAACAGGATTATCAAAACATTCTGCGAGATGTCAATGTAAATAGTGCTTTCATTTTGCAGAAAAGTGAACGTTTGAGGACAAGGTTTTGTTTTGTTTGATTTGGCCTTGGATCAGTGGAAAATCGCATAAACGTCTTGGAGAACAGCATAAGATCTAAATCCATGCAGTTTGAAGAGAAGGCAGGCAAGAACAACATGCATTTTATTACTTTTTATAAGGGGGTTATTAAAAACAAACATCAGTGGGCCTAGAAGTGCAGGCCTCAAGTGGCATAGCAGGAGTGAGCCTCCAGCTCATCTTTATACTTCTAGTGTTTCTCTCATGTGGAAGAATATTAAAAGTTGTATAATTTAAGAGCTGTTCATCATTTCAGGTTCAGATAGTTTAGAACTGAATCAAATATGCTAATGGGAGTGAGTAAGTGAAAAGTTATTGGTTTAGTCAATAACCTGTAATTTCATGAATGTGACAGCCAGAGACGTTTTAAGGCATGGGCAAAGTGGACAATTGCCCAGGTCCCCCACCTTCTAAGGGGCCCCCTGGGAACTTAAATTGTCTCCACTGTTTTCTATTTCTCTTCTCCCATTTTTTTCTTTCTCTCTATCTACCTCTTCCTCGGACTCTGTTTCTCCCTGCCACGTGTCATCTTGAGGATTTCTTGGGCCATAGCCAAGATACATTTCTCTTGTTTTGGTAGAACCCTGTTTCTGAAAGTTTAAAGTATAATTCAAAATTATTCAGCATCATTCAATCTTGAATTAGCAGACAAAAAGTAAAAAAAATGGAAAGCTGCTCTGAACAGAGCCCCCAAATTATGTTTTTCCCAGGGTTTCAAAAATCACGAAGTGGAGTGGTGTGGCTCACTGGTTAGAGGCGGCAGACCCGGAAGCAGAGAACAGCCCGGGACCAGGGTTCAATTCCCGACGCGGCAGGGTTGTGGACCAGGGTCAACGGACTCGATAATTCTCGCCTCGGTGCCTACTCTAAACAGGGATCACACTCGGCAACTCTGGGCATTAAGCTTGCCTCATCTCTACAACGGCCCCTCACAGACGCCGGGGATGCCTGGTTTCACCTTGGAGATACCCAGAAGGGACCATCTCACAGGGAAAGCCAGGACGGGTTCCCCAGCGGTCTTTAGCGCCAGGACACCCCGAGATGGGGTAACAGTGCGCTTTACAAGTATCATCATTACATTACGAAGATGACAGTAATGGTAGTAGGGTTCTTAGCGCACAAAAATGACGACATCTATCATGAAATGGACTACTACAAAGACGTAAGATCTGGCGACTCCATTGTCATCCAAACAGAGGAACATTGAGCCATGCGTATGCAATAATGCCCCTTCACCCATGCCACATCACCCGTGCAAAGTACAAAAGTACACTCTCTAAAAACAAAACTATTGCAATACTAAAGTTGGAAAAGTAAAACTCATTCAAACTCAAGAAACTTTGGAAGAGCCAGGTCAACAGACATACCAACAGGGCAGACAGACGAGCAAAGTACTCAACAGGTAACAATATCACCTTAACGTGAACACTCTGACTCACAAACACCAAACCATATATCAGCAAGAGTGCCAGCAGCTTATTTATTTGCTTAGTTTATTTTGTGTTTTTACAACACTGCTGTAGCTTAAAGGTATTAGCGTGTTTTACATATAAGCAAAGAAGGTTACAATGCAAGAAATTGGTATATTAATCTGGGTAATACGGTAACTGCATTGAACTTTAGAATCAAAGAAATAGACAAGAGGACGCTGAATAAAACACATTTAGCTCAAGTGAAATTGATTAAGTCAGTAAATGGGGAAAAACATCACTGCAGAAACAGGATACCAACACATTATTCCCCCTTACCTAGTGATCAGGAGTCTTCCCCCATACTCATCGAAGGCTGTAGTGTCTGTATCTACTGGCAGATGTAATACTTGCTCTTATGTGACCCACTTGTGCATGTTAGGCTCAGTTGCCCCTTTTAAAGGACCCCTTATTCTGAGCAAGTTCAGTATGCTACCTAAATCACGACCGATGGTAAATCGCATAGCTGCTGGTTTACGTAATAAGATGGTATCTCACTGCATCCATGTAAAGCCCATGTACGTGGCATCAGTAGCATCAACATGCAAAAAAATTGTTTCTCTAAAGAAGTTACCATCAACTTCAGTATCCATTGTGTATTCTTAGCCTATTTTGACAACACAGATGGGAGCATCAAATGTCAAAATGGATGTCCATACATTCGATCGTCTTACACTGGTCTGCTTGAAGTTGGTACTCTGGATGTACAAGAGAAACACTTCTGTGCAGCACTTTCACAATACTGCATAAAACCTTTCTATTTTTTGTAAGAACAAAAACAAGTCTCCATCCACAGCATGATGTGTAATTGTTCGTGTGGCCAGGTTCAGGACTGCAGTTTGATCTCTTATAGCAGTACATATATATTAACGATAGCAACCTGCACACAGCACAAGCTGCCTCATTCAGCAATTTATTGGGGAATTTCGTATCACCCCTGAATGAAGTCATCAGCAGAAGGTGTGAGCTCACAGACTGATGTAGGCATTCTCACGCCTTTAGGTGCTAGTAATTTCAAGTCGAGGTCTGTACTAACCTCCTTAGACTCCAGACTCACACCCACAGCCAAAGGATGACCTCAGAACCAGAACGTCTCTGCTCTTGAGCATGCCACAAGGCAACAGAACCCTTGCTAGAAGGAGCCCTTTCTCTGTACAGGCAAGCAACCACTAGACCACCCTCCCGAGGAAAATAAGGCCAACCAGCATTCACCTCAAATGCAGAGAAGCAATAAAGACCTGACTACTCCCTTAAAATGATCTAAATTGCTTTGCAGTGGCAAATCGTATCCCCAATTCTTCAGGCGCGCAATGCCCATTGGGCTCCAAGGGTTTAAGCAAACCCCCACCCCACCCCGTCGTGTGTGGCAGCTTGGGCTGAGACAGCTTCCTGGGCACACGCACAGCCGCACCAGAGTACTTCACAGGTCTTTAAAAGACCATTTACTTGTTAACGAGGCTTTGTTGTGTTTTCACCCCTTCATAGAGCCCCTGCATCTCCACTCTGCATATTGCTGAAAAATCAGCCACACCCCCACCCCCCCTGAAATTTTTAGTAGCCCCCTCCCCCCCCCCCCCGAAATTTGGCTCAAGTTGCGCCTCTGCATCTCTCCCACACTCATTCACATCTCACCTCGATCAACAATGCCCTGCTACATGCCTGCTGCAACATGCTTGGACCACACATGCAAACTCACATACATCACCAAAACACACTACCCATATGCTACGCCTCAACCAACACTCTTCCAGCCATGTTCCACAAGGGAGGATGTACATATCTACCATCCCAAAATCACTTTGGGGCCTTGTTAACTAAGTAGGAAAGCTCTGTATAAATGCCAAACAAAAAGTAATACACTACACGATAAAGTCTGTAATGTGAATCGATTTCTCTGAAAACTGGTGCAATTGTGAAATATGCGCAGGACATGGCAGGGAAGCGTCAGAGTCGCGCGAGACGGAATTCTATTTCGGAGTCGGGGCCGTCGGTAGTCTCCATGTCAGACGAGGCTCCGTCGAGCATGCTGTCCTTTAATTAGATTTATTTTAGCCAGGGACATTCCAGCCCGAGCCCGTGGTGTGGCTGCGGGCGCACCTCCCGCCGCGAGCCCACCTGTTCCTGTCAGCCTCGCGGCCCTGAAGGTCTGGATATCTCGGGCCCCGCACTGCTGGCTGCAGCCGGCCACGCGCGCGCCCGCCCGCCCCCGCACCCAGGGACTCTGCAATGAAATATGTTTCTGACTAATTAACCAAAACCTGCACTTTGTCTTCCTTCAATTAACTGCACACAATTCATATATAAACCCAATTATAGCACGCTGTGCTCACACAAATATATTCAACTTTCACTTCGTAGTACACGAAGTATGTAAATATGCTGGAAAACGTGCTTCACCCCAAGATGTCACACAGCATCAAAGGACATACACCTTGAATTCCAGCTGGACAGGGTGGTACCAGAGGCCGGACTTGGATATTGGTCTATTGATGAGTATGAGATTTTGCTAAAACTATATTTCACTGCCAGACCTATCTGCTTGGTGTCGACCTTTACTCCTGGCTGCATAACATATTGTGCCAGTGAGTGGGATGGATGGGGCAAAAAAGGTTCTCTGCATTCAAAATATCTGCCCAGGGTGGGGCTCTGACCAAAAATAGGCCCGGGCACCAAAATAAAAGTGGCCCACATTGGTAAATCGGCACACTTTTAACATTGTAAGACACTCCATATAAGTGGTTTGCACCGTATGGAAAAGTGCACGGATTTGTACTTGGTACATGCAATATCTGTGGTAATACCAGGAAAACCAACAATAAAAAGCAGTCCACCGAACCATAAAAAGGCCTGCAAACAGCCAAACAACAGCCTATACTCTGATCTACCAGAACAGCCCTTCAGGCACTGCCAGGTTGGACCATAGGCCAAATTGACCCTATATCTTCTAGCTTTGCTTGTGGTATTTAACCCCTTCGATGCTGATGACGAGCTCAGCTCGTCATCAGCCACGGTGGTCGTGTGCGGATGACGAGCTGAGCTCGTTATGTAACGCGGCTTTTAGAAAAAAGCCACACAGCGGAAAAATAACCGCCGCAGCGATGCGGTTAAGGATCAGAGGTGCTGCTATTATGAGATGCAGACTACAAGCTGAAGACCATGAGAGGGAGTTTAGGGACTGCTCAGTTATTGCGTAGCAACAAAGAATTGCTGATAGTGGGCCTATTTATCCAGGACAAAGAAAAACTGTAAGTCAGTGATCAGGTAGAACATGTTTTGACTCAATAAAACTGCCTTTTGTGCACAGTAAGCAACCTGTTTAGAGAACATTCCTGTTCAATTCAATTCAATTCAGTTGTATTTGTATCCCGCATAGCTACCCCAATGGGCTACCCAACACTAGATGACACTCAACCCTTACACTAAATCCAACTGAGCATTTACTTAACCACTTTAGAGTAGGTGGGCCTTCAGCATTTTCCTAAATCAAGCATCTGGGGGTAAGAAATGCAAAGGAGCAGCCTCCACTTCTTGCTTTTTTGATCTTGGGCACAACCAGGCTTCCTTGGTTGCTAGAGTGAAGGGACTTTTCTGGAGCATAGAGGGTGAGCAGAGAGCGAATAATAGGTGGGCGTACTCCATGTGTGCCTGGTGCGTAATGAAGAGAGCCTAAAACTGAATTATTTTTTGAACTGGCACCTAATTCAAGGAAACCAGAGCTGGAGTGGCAGACTGATGCTTTAGTATTGTTTTGAAGAATTCTTGCGACAGCATTTTGTACCACTCATAACAAATGACCCGAGAATAGAAATATAGACTTCACATGCTAATTCAGAAACCCGCTACTGGACTTGACTCTCTCTGCAGGACCACCCCCAAACCTTTTTTGTCTTCACCCCTTCTGTTTTTGCTTAATTCGTTTTTGTTGGTCTTAGGACTCTGTGTACTTTACCACTGCCAACCAGTGCTAAAGTGCTTGTGCTCACTCCCTAAAGCATGGTAACACTGACTTACCCATGATTAGCATATTTAATTTACTTATAAGTCCCTTGTTGAGCGGTACACCATATCCTCAGTCCC
Source organism: Lissotriton vulgaris (assembly GCF_964263255.1). NCBI lineage: Eukaryota > Metazoa > Chordata > Amphibia > Caudata > Salamandridae > Lissotriton > Lissotriton vulgaris. Next base: position 441,337,908 of record NC_141685.1, on the reverse strand, counting down.
TGTAAATTAAATGCTACCCGTGGGCCTGCAGCACTTTTTGTGCATCCACTTAGGTGGCTCCGTAAAACATGTACTATGCCTGCCATTGCACCCTTAATGCAGTTTTAAATTGCCAATTGGACTTTGCAAAATAACCCCCTTGCCAGCCTAAAACTCATGTTTTAGTACATACAAACCACCTATAAGGTAGGCCCTAGGTAGCTCAAAGGCTAGGGTGCATTGTAATTAAAAGGTTGGACATGTACTTTTAAGTTTTGCATGTCCTGGTAGTGAAAAATTAAATTTGTTTTTCACTACTGTGAGGCCTACCTCTCCCATAAGATACAATTAGGTTGTCTTTATTACATTTAATAAGAGCTAACTTTTCATTGGGAACAGGTAAACATTTCATGTTTGGTGTATGAGAACTTGTAATTGAAAACCATAATTAAAATCGACTTTAAGCTAGACCGAAACCGGTCCTAGGATGCTTGTTTCCAGTCAGGGTAGGACCTGGCCTGGCAGTCTGGGCTGGATTGTTCCCATGGGGACAGGAACGGACTGGGAACCACAACCGGCCCTGGCAAAGTGCTCGTCCGCCCCCCCCCCCGTCCCACTCGTGTGGGTTGGAGGTGCCGCCGAGCTCTTTGACGGGGCCGGTGTTCGGCCGATTTTGGTACAGGGCCGATTTTGCAGCTATGCTGCAAAAACGGCCCTGTAACAAAAAAAAGGCCCCCAGGGGTCCAAAACCGGCCCCCACCCGTGCGGTGCAACGGGGGATTGCCCAGTGCCCGCTATGGCCAGTCCAGCCCTGCATGGGGAGCAGGGTCAAGACTGATTTGCATATGGCTGGGTTTAAACTGGAATGGCATGGTGAGCAAAAAAACGATGGTTTTAGGCCTAGATCTCTGTACTGGGGGTGAATGTTTGACATTGTTCAGCATTCCATTCATCAATTGTTCTTTTTGCAAAATTTCTACTTATGCTTAAAGTCTCATCTTTAAAGTTTCACTCTTGCTAAAGCGTTTGCTCTTGTATTAAATTTAATTCCTGCCAATAGTCTCTAGCATGCCCAAACTATATCTCCCATTTACGCAAAAGGTCTCACTCATGGCATATCCCTATGCCAACAGAGGATGAAGCAACTAAACACATGATGGGAGCATAGAAAGTGACAGGTGCAAATGCTTAAGCAAACACTTCTTAACCACTAGAATTTCTCAGTACACATTAAATCATACTTAGCACATCTGCATCATTGCAGTCATATCCATACCAATGCTATACTCACATTAAAGGTGCCGTACAGTCAAATTCCTAGTCACTTTCTCGCTACTTCATGTTTTCACATTTAACTTTGGTCAATGGTACAGTAAGATTATTATATTCATATCCGGGCACTGTGTGTGGAGCTGCCACTCCCCATATTGAGAGTATACAATGTCTTAAGCCAACAAACATCAATGGTTTATTGTAATATCTGAAAGGTTCTTTTGGGGACTGAATCACACTGAGAATACAGGCACATGCACTGGTCATTGAATGAATGGCATCACTTCCCCACTACAGTCTTCGTTAGCTAGATTGGCTTCATGAATGTTTCATCCGATGATTGTTGATTGCTCAGCTCTGAATCTGTTCCTCTGAACCTTGTAATCCTGATTGCTGAAATAAGCACATCTGGACTGTTACTGGACTTTTTAGGCCTGGGTTTTGACAGTGCAGCTATCAAACACACATATTGCTAACAATATACAGAGTCTGGTTTGGATTTGTCCCTTTCAACCATTAGCTTTCTTCAGCCAGCCTCATTCAGCCATTCTGTTGCGACTTTGCCAATCCTGTCTTGGCTCAGTGCAGTGGAGTATTCTTCTCTTGCCTATTGCTAGTGGCTGTTTGAGTGTATCCTTTTGCCGCCCCACCAGTGCTTGCTTTAAACTGATTGAGGCGTTACTTTATAATTATAGCCCTATATGTCTGCTCTGCCTGACTCCCTCCCATGTATCTCACTGTAATGTGCTATTGATGCATAGCACACTGAGCCCAGACCTCTGCAAACCTTGGATACATTCAAGGCAGAAACCCAGGTAAGAGGGCTAGAATCGTCATTGATCAGTGTCAGGGCCCACACACCAGTGATGATGAGAAATGCGTGAGCTCCAGTCACAGGATGCCTGATTCCTGACTTCCTTCCGAAGTGGAGACAATCTGACTAAGGAACTGCATGGAGAGCTTTAGACTGCACTGAGAAGGAGGAAATTCCACCTAGAGAAAAAAGATTGCTGGACTGTACACCCTCCCCCCCTCAGGCCCTTTCTCCCCGGATCAGAGGAAATTCACTCTTGTGGAGTCATTAGGCCAGGTGCATGGAGACCGAGGGGCTGGATCAGGGACTTGGGTCTTCTCCATGCTCAAGGAGCTGCTTCTTCCCTGAGGAAAGAGGCCAACTTGCATTGAGGAGGGTGTTAGTAGTGTGTCACCTGCTGGAGGACGCCATGTAGAAAAGGAGATCATGGTTTGACACAACAGACAAGGAAATGTGATCATCCGGAGTGTGCGCTAAGCGAGGGGTGGCTCTGTGGAGTCAAATGCTCCAAATTGATAAAGTTAGGATTTAGGAGGATCTGATAGACATTAGGAGGAGCTACTCGTGTGAAGCCATTGTTTATTCCTGGCAATGGCCCTGCAGCATGGATATAAATCTGAATTACAGCACAGGTATCCTCAGTGGGACTGGGATGCCCACACCGACCATACAGAGAATGGCAGAGTGCCACAGAGCAGGTGAGCATTTCTCACACCCTCAATCTCCCAGGAGAGAAAGTGCAGGGCAGGTACCTGGGAGCAGAAAGAAAACTGCTTCAAATCACTCACGGTTTCTGAAATAACAAGAGCGACCCATGTGTCCTAGTGAACTGGGTATTGCTGATAGGCAAAAAACAATGTTCATAAGGAACTCTTTTGTAAAAGACAATACGAACTATGCAAGACAGCGTGACTTGCTTGAATTAATAAAAAAACATAGACAAGGAATATATGATGAGACCTTAATCGGGTTCAGTCTGGTAATATTTCATAGGTATAAAAGCCCACAAGAAAGTATATCTCAGTCGTACTCACTTAAGCCGAAGTTAGTGTAATTTATTTTGTAATCACAGCAATCATAAGTACCACAGAAAATATTTCAAGGAAGGAACTTTTTTAAAGTATATACTTACAGGCACATGCATCAATATTGCTTTTTGCGATTCCTTAATTGCGAAAAATAAGGAATCGCAATTAAGGAATTGCAAAATGCAATGCATCAAGAAATCGCTAAATAAATTGTGATTTCTTAATATTCCTTAATTGCGACTCGCAATTTGCGAGTCGCAATTAAGGAATACCTCCCTATTCATTCCTATGGGCCTACAGGCCCATAGGAATGAATGGGAAGACATTCTCAATTTGCGATTAGCAATTAGCGAATCGCAAATTGAGAATGCGATTTCAAGGGTGCAGGGGTGTCCAAAGGACACCCAGTTCCACCCCTGAAATCAATCTGTGCACATATGTTGTGCACACACATGTGTGTGCACAACATGAAACTTTGAAGAATGCACAAAAGTGCATTTTTCAAAGTTTTCGCAAATTACCATGAGGTTCAACCTCATGGTAATTTGCTCCCCCTAATTGCGAAATCGCAATTTTTTAAAGTAGCATGCATTTCATTTAAGGAATCGCAAAATGCAATTCCTTAAATGCAATCGCAATTTGAGAATTCACAAATATTTGCGAATTCTCAAATTGCGAGGGCCTTCACCCTTCATGCATTCCAAAAGCGGTGGTGTAGAAAGAATTTTAAAGGTGAAATAGGCAAAGGAAGTGGTTATTGGTAGTCACAAAAAGATGAGCTTTTGACAGTTATTGACAGTTGTTATTTTCTTAGCCTCTGTCTTTGTAAAGTCGACGACGTTTTGACCATGACTGAGATATACTGTCTTGTGGGCTTTTATACCCTTGAAATATTACCAGACTGAACCCAATTAAGGTCTCATCGTATATTCCTTGTCTATGTTTTTTGATTAATTCAAGCAAGTCACACTGTCTTGCATAGTTCGTCCTGGTCTGTATGTTTCGCGTGAAATCTGATGCCATTTGTTGTCTGGAGGTGCATGTTGCAGCATCTCTATGTGATTGTCACCATATTTGTGGTCCATCCCATACTGATTCAGCACCTCAAGGAGAGCGGAATGACTAACCTGGCTCTGAAATGGTTAAGCTCCTTCCTTCAGGATAGAAGCTTTCAAGTATCCCAAGGGCAGTATTACTCTAAGAAGATCAGATTGGGTCAGGGGGTACCCCAAGGATCGATACTCAGCCCTACGCTTTTTAATCTGTACATCGCCCCTCTGTCTAAAATCATTGATAAATACGGCATTAGTATCGTGTCATACGCGGATAACACGCAGCTTGTTGTATCCTTGACCCAACCCCAGAAAGAAGCTGCCACTAACTTCTCGGCTTGCCTTCAAGAGCTCTCAGTCTGGATGGCCAACAATTGTTTAAAGTTAAATGGCGGCAAGACTGAGGTCCTCATTGTGGAAAACACCCCTGCAATATGGTCTCTGAGTTGGTGGCCGCAAACTCTGGGTACCACCCCTGTCCCCAAGGAGGAGGTCAAAAACCTGGGGATATGGCTAGACCCCACTCTCTCCTATGATCACCACACCAGGACAGTGGCAGGAAAGTGCTTTGGTATAATGAAGGCCCTTCAGAAAATCTTAGATGTGCTCCCAGTAGCTGCCAGGAAACCCCTAGTCCACGCATTTGTCACCTCTCACTTGGACTATGGGAATGCGCTCTACATAGGGGCCAATAAAAAGAGTGTGCTAAGATTACAGTGCATCCAAAATGCTGCTGCCCGCCTGGTCCTGATGCTTCCCAGGAGAGCCTCATCTAAAAAGGCCCAACCTACCCTCCATTGGCTCCCTATAAGGGAAAGAATTACATTTAAAACTATGTGTATTAGCCAACGATTTATGTTAAGGAAAGGCCCAGGGTACTTGCACAACCTACTGGTTCCCTATACACCTACTAGAGCCCTGCGCTCCCAGGGCACTGGACTGGTGAAAGTTCCAGTGATAAAAAGAACGAGAATGGGAGGCCGTTCTTTTCGCTATTTGAATGCCAAGCAATGGAACGCTCTCCCCTTTGACCTCCGTATGGAACAGTCAGAGAACATCTTCAGAAAAAGTCTGAAAACTTGGCTTTTCCAAGAGTAAAACACTTTATCCCGTTGGCTTCACTGGACCATTCTTCGCAACCTCTCTGTACCTTTCTTTCTGACCGTAGCGCGGGGACACACTAGTTAGTGTAACAAGGCGCTTCATAAACTCTCTTTGATTGATTGATTGATATTGTCTTTTACAAAAGAGTTCCTCAAATCACTCACAGGGCTTTTTTGCAGAGTCAGATGTTATGAGGTCACAGAAAACGGTAGAAAACTAATGTAAATATAAGCAGGAGCGGCTGAAAAGTACAGACACAGTCCGTAGGCCTAACTTTTGTGTAAACAGCCAAATGCTAACGTCTTTACCTTATTCAAGGTGTAGTTGTATGTTCGGGCCCACAGGAACATCGTTTGGCAATAGCTACCTTGTAAATAACAGAAGCAGGTTAGGGTTAGGCAGGCTTGTTCCCATTTGAGATGAAGCTTTAGGATAGGTGACTTACACCCTGGTTATTTATAATCCCCCTCAACTCTTTTAGGAGGGATTCCAATTGTAATTCTCAACCAGAACTTGTTTACCATATGGCATAATGTATTGCCCAGGGTATATTTTGTATATATTTGTAATTCTATTTATAGTATTTAGCATTCTGTGCATTAAAGTATTTTTCTGTCTTAAAAGAAAAACACTGACCATTACTATGTATATTACTGAGTTCTGGATTTCCAACCCGCAACACCTCCCTGAAAGACCCTTGGACTGCTCCGCCTTTACTAGATTGAAAGTCAAGTGCTGAAGGGGTGTGCTTGTTTTTCAATTTTGGGAAACAATAGTACGAGGACCTCTGAGGGCCACTTCCTTTGATACAGCTGAAGCCCAATTTCCCATGAATGGGCTTTGGGCCCCCAAATTAGTCCTCACAATGAGCCACAGAGGAGCTTTCCTCCAAGCAGCCTCACTGGTAATTGTGGCAAAGACTCAGAACTTAGACCTGCACTGCCTACACAGTCAGCCAGTTAATGACATGCACTTACTCAGAACCAGCTGTGGGTTTGCTTTGGGATAGACAAGGAACTAAATACAAATTAAATTCTAAATAAGTCTAGATCTGAATTAAAAGGCTGCACATTATCTGCGTGCAATAGAGAAATAACACATTAATGAGACATTCGTAATTAAAACCAGGCACGAAACAGAATGCAAAACTCAGATCATCTTCAAAAAACTTCGCAGGCCCTGCAGCCCCAAAAGAAAAAGAGGCTTTAACATCACTAGCAATTAGGAGCTGCAGATAAGAAGGGAAAGTAAGGAGGCGGCAAGAGCCAACCCCCATCATTCAGGCCCTCAGAGATCCTGAGAGCAAATGTAAACAGTGGTTCTAGAGAGAGCCTTTTCCTGGCCTGGCTGCCAAGCATGACAGTTGGGCAGCAGTGAAGCCTGGCTGAAGGAAGGGCGGGATCACAGGACCCCAATGACGGTCATTGACAGCTCACTGGCTGCAGACCTTGAGCATAAAGAATTCCACACAAGAGAACAAAAGTTCAAAAAGAGTCAGCAAAACACTACTCATTGAAAATGTTCCCAAGCACTCTGTCATTTAAACAATTTTTTTGTTTATCAAGACCGGCAACTGTATTGTAGAACAAGGATATGTTGGCAATGTTAATAGAAAATGTTATTATAAGTACCATTTTCTGGAAGCATAGAGATCGAAAATGTCCTTTGATAACTGGGTTGAATAGACTGGGTTGAAAATAGGAAAATTGTTCTGTGCAAGGGAAACATTATAGAAAGCAAATGGATTTTTAATACACCAACTAGGGCAAAATATATTTTTAAAGCACAATCAAGAACGTCTTTTTCATAATACATTGACTTTATGTGCAACTGTGACGCATCCATCAATTGTGGTCACAACGGAAATGAGACTTTATTCAGTCATAATCAAAGGTGATTCAAAGAGAAACTATGTCTGGTAAGGACGAAGCGGCCGCCGTAGCCGGGCAGATGCCAAGTCACGTGCCGGGCCTGCAGGCATGTCCAAAATAACCACCACAACTGCCCGTGGAGGCTGCCAAGGAGCCAGATGCTGCTGCTGGAAAAACGACTTCATTGCTTGGCATCGGCATTATGTTCCCGCTATCAAAAGAGGAGGCGGAGCGGGGAATGTGTGGCGGATTAGACGATGCTCCCAAATTGTGGTTTGAATAATTTCCACCTAAATTAAATGTCACCATTTGCATTGCTTGTCATTGAATTTCTCAAGCTATAAATTGCAACACAGACACACCAAAGAGTAACCCCTGTCCCATGGCAGGTGTCAGTGTGTGCACACCTTCACATCACAATATATCTTGTGCACTGTGTTTTTAATGTTCCAATTCTGTATGCTTATTTTATTTCACATGGTAGCATTTCAAAATGTACAAGGCTGAGGTTTCATACACATATTTTGGGTGAATCACAAATAATTTACAAGTTCGGGAAGAAGTCCTACGAGACTACTTTTTAAAGACCTCTTACATGCCTTTGTGAATCTGTGACATAATATAATACTTGACTATTATTTTAATAATGACCTATTTTGGTCATGTTCTTTCATGTTAATGGTGGGTGTTGCAACTACAGTTGCTCTGTGACGTCATAGGTCCTTCACAGAATTTAACAAATAGCTGTCCAGTGTGGCGCAGGTGAGAGCACTGAAGAACAGGAATAATCTGAAACATGATAAATTCTTGTTTATGGTCAACAAAAACACAATGAGGGAGAAAATGCAAATGGATTACTCAAGGAAAGGCTAATCGAAGTCTAGAAGAATAAGGGCATCGCGATAGAAGTATGAATAAAATAACGAGCGTGGAATCAACATGAAGGCAGATGTGGAATTGATGTACTTATCAACAATCACAAGTGACAAGCAACACACAAATGACTAGAAAGATGTAATGAAATGACTGTTTGATCGGCCCGAGAGGGTCGTCCAAACAGTCATTGCCCACTTAGGAGGGTGCCACCACTCCTGCCCTGCGAGCAGAGCAGCCCCATCACACAAAGCTGCCTCAGAGGTATCAAATAAAAGGATTATAACATTACTTTATTATCATTTTATTTTTCCTTTCTTGCACTGCTTCAAAGCAGTGGGGCGATGCTCCTTTGCCTTAGCGGAGGAGCCGCCACTGACTCTATGGATCCTATAAGCTGATTTTTATTAGGAACAGTGGCCTCAAAACAGCTTTCCTTTAGGGAGCTAAGCCTGAGTGGGTTACAGGAAGAAGTCCAGTATTTGTGGCTCACCATTTGTCTCAACTTACTTATCATTTACACAGTGAGCTGGACACGCCCGACTGGCTCATTCTAGAATCTACCTCCATTCGGCTCAAGTCGTCCCTCTGTAATTTACAAACAATATACGTCTGAGGTAGGAAAAACCAATCCCATACTTGCGGCATCCCTCAGAATGTGAAAACACTGCCATAAAGACCTGAAAAATGCACTTATCTGCTTTTGACGGGACGCTTCTGGAACAATGCAAGTATCCAATGGAACAGTGATATGTTGCAGTGGCCACTCTAGACACATAAAGGTATCCTTCCACATGGCAATCTTTTCCATGGGGGCACATTGAACACTTTTACAGACTTATGTACCGAATTCAACCTGGAACCTACACACTTTCATCCATTACCAACAATTGAGGCAGTGGCTAATAACCAATATGGTCGGTGGCATGGTAATTCCTCAATGATAACCACCTCCCCACTACCTGACTACCTAATGTATTGGGGGGACCTATAAAAAGTTAATATCTGGTCTTTATTTAACAATGACAGAGATATTGGACTCCAAGGCCACTGTCTTTTCTCTGCATAAAATATGGCAACTGAAAATAAAAAACGCCTGTTGAGGAAAGTGACTGGCAAAATCTTATTGCCAAACATTGTAACGGCCTCACAGAAACCAGCCTCAAATTCAGTTTTTTTTAAGCTTGCACAACTGCCACTGGATGCCCTGCAAGTTACACAAAGCTCAGCTCTCATCCGGTGCCCAGTGCTGGAGGTGTACACATCCTGTAGACATGTAAATGTAGGTGTATTTATATAGCGCAACCTGTCACCCAAAGTGCATCCTGGCGCTTGCTTAGGTAACCCGGCCGCGAGGGGCCGTCGTGGAGATTAAGCAAGCTATTGCCCAGAGTTGCAGAGTGAGACCCCGTGAGTTGAGTAGGCACCGGAGCGAGAATTGTCGAGGCCGTGGAATTTTTGAGCCCGAGACCCGCCAAGGCGGGGAATCGAACCCTGGTCCACGGTCGATCCCAGCTTCCGGGTCTGCCGCCTATAACCACTGAGCCACACTTCTCCACATGCCACATGGACATGCCCATTGATACAAAACTACTGGGACTTTATATGGGAACAACTGCAAGTTACATGCACATCCAGCCATTATTAGAATTGGCCCGACTTCATGACATGCGCCAGGAAACTTATGGTGTCAAAGCACTATAGAAAATCCCCTTAAGATAAGATAAGATAAGATAAGATAAGATAAGATAAGATAAGGTATCAATTCACATCAACAGAGATAGTTAGACTTGGCTTTAACAGTGGCTCCCTCTGTAACCCAAGTCATTGTCAGAACACCGAACCGCCACCATAAGGTCAATGGACAACTACCATGATGGAAATGCGAGTGTTCAAAAATGTTATATACAAGCCGAAGGATCAAATTCATTCATTTGAAGAGATATGGGGAGGTCATACATCTAACGACCTCATTATATTTATGGTATCATCTGTAATCCTTTAAATGCCTGATAAATATATTTAAAAAGAGTTTCAGAATGTATACTCTTACAGCAAAGATATTACAAGTTGTGTTTCCACCTTATGTTGCTCAAGAGTGGCAGTCCTTCTGTTTCACAGAACCACCAAAGTCCTCATATCTTACAGTGGTTAGAATCCTCTACCACTGATAAAGGTTTTCAATGCACACATTTGTATTTCAAATTGAGATCCAAGAGTCAGCTTCCTGTTGAGTTATTCCTAACTCAGTGCCTCAAGCTAGAATGATTGAGAAGCAGAAGACATACCATGTGGCAACGAGGCAAAGCTCAAAGAATTCAATGTTGTGCTCTGTGTCTTTTTCGACAGTATCAAGTTCTTATTATTTGGTCATTGTTATTAAGCTTGGCATATCTATTTCTAGCCTTATAGCCTCTCATGAAGGAGTAGAGTGCATCGGCAGGTACACTTTCCAGTGTTTATTGTCCACTCTTTTGTAAAGTCAGTAGCATTGACACATGTCGGCCAAATAATTATGTTGCTGAATTTTGCTTCCGTACCCCAACTTTAGGATGTCATCCTGCTGTTTCCCCAATTACGCCACAAGTGCTAACAGGTTCATACCTGCAGACATTGCCAATATGAGATGCTCAGTAGTTTGTGACGTCCATGATAGCAATACTAAAAACACTACCCCAAGTAACTTATATTCTAAAGTTACTTCAATCTTCTAACTGCACGGAGCGCATCTTTTGAATCGGGTTCTAAACGACAATCTCCTGGTTCTAGTTGCTCTGAAGAGAAATTCGGAAATAGGATTTAAGACTCTTTTGCTTTTTTTGGTATAAATCCAACAAATAACTTCTCCATGTGTCTGAAGAAATTAGTTTCAGTTTTTCATTTCGTATAGACTACGTCACGGTCTTCCAAAAAGAGTTCATGCCTCTTTTTCTGTGCCTACCCCGCCTATTGTCCCAGATCTGAATGACTCCTTCCTCTTTGAATTGACTTTTAAGCTACCCCTTATTTTACTTCAACTGATTTAGCTCTTTTACATTGGATGTTTTGGTCTAAGTTTATTCAGACATTTTTCATGCCAGTTGCTGAGTGTGCCTATATGGTGAACCTTTTTCTTCTTAATGTTGGCATTTTAGACGATACTGAGTCAAGCTCATTAAGTAAGGAAACCAGAGGTTTTTAATTTACATTAAATATAAATGAGACATACTGCCTTATTGCCCCCTCGTGGTTCCTGACAATGGCTGAAATGAATGAAGACAGGATATTGATCACGGTGTAGCTTAGCCTTTGCTTCTAAAGAATGAAAGAAGCTTAATAATGTATAACTTGTTAAGATATCATTTAGTGTGGACCTCGTTTGCTGCTTGCTAGGGTGGTCTCCTTGCAGTGTTCCATTTTTTATTGTAGCATTTTGTTGGGAATGAATGGAGCAGTATTGGACCAAAGTCCCTCCTATCATGCCACAGGATGTACAGAGTTGATTTGCCTAATTCCTACAGTTCCACTACCATCATCATTTCCTAGGACATATATTGCCTCCTAGTAATATATGCATGAAAGGCCCAACAGCTAAATGTTGGAACTGTGAGAACACTCTATAGATTAGACCTATTTCTTCAATTAAAACTATCTACCTTGAGCTGTTTTACTGTTTTTTAGAAGATTTATATTGCTTGCCAACAAATTGTCTAGCATCATTTTCAACTATGATGCCATATAAGAAAAATAATCCAACTGATAGTAGCTACTCCATTTTATCGCCATCTAATACATCTCTGATGACCTGAGAATCAGCAGGCCTCCCTTGGCATGACCTTTACATGATGCAGTTATTTGGCTACAGCATACCTGAAATTTTCTGTGAAATATGTCCAATGTGGAACTTGTTTCCTGCAGAGAATTCACTTCTACTGCCTCAGACAGGTACTTCAAGAAGGAACTTTTGTTTTTCTAGCCCTATATTCCATCAATCAATCCTTAATTTTTCCATAAGAATAATTTGTATTCTACTGATCTCTTGAGGTTGGTCTGTCAATTAACCAACTACATGCCTTAGCCCTGTTGTCAATGTTTTCTATCCTATTAGACTTCATAAGATTCGTCTCTGATTTAATCCTTTTGCTGCACTTAATTATGAGTCGGTGGGCTTTTCAAATGTATATTAACTGGTAAACTGTTAATCATTGTCATCCTTAATTCTTTACTGATTTAGAATGTCACTAACCAGACTAATTTCAATGCTTAAATTCGAATATGGACTTCCTGTGCGACTTTTCTCAAACAGACTCCCATTCTTCTTAATAATAAGGGTGGTTATTTATCAAACCCTAGCTGTCTAATCATTACTTATTTAATGTTTAAATATTTTATTTTATATGGTGCTTTTATGAAGCACTACCAACCACTAGCAGTAATCTCTGAGTGCTTGGTCATACACAATGATGTAGCTATCAAATAAAGAAATATAAAGTTGACAACAATACCAGGATATAATGGAGTACCCTGATAATAGGATGGCAACATTTTACATGGGAGTTTATATCACACAAAGAATGTACCTATGTGGATAGAAACTAGTATTAAGCATCTGCCAGTGAACCCAGCTCATGCCAGTGTTCCAGATAGTCTGTTTGCTAGATTATGTAACCAAGTGTCTTCTGGGACAGGTGGCTCTTTAACAGCTTTCTTAATCTGAGAAAGTAATTTTTCAGTATGAAATGTGTTGTAAGGCAGGTCCATAGAGATGATTCATGTAAGTGAAGGCATCTTCTTACCAAACTTCTTGTAAAGAATGGCCAAATAGAAAATAATGAATGGCTTCCAGATCTTGGGTGTCTAAGTAGAAATTAAGGGGAAACAGCTTGGTCAATTGGTCTAATATTCGTCCATGTAAAGCATTTTTTAGTTAAACAGAGGGGCTTGAAGATCACACTTTTTTACTGGGAGCTGGTGCAGGGATCTCAGGGTAGGAATGAAGTGGTCAAAGAGGTTGAAGCCAAACAAAAGGAAACCAACATTATTTTGGATCCTTTGAAGTTTGGATTTTGATTTGTTAGGAAGGCAGATGTACATTCTCTTCCAATGTTGAAGTTAAGATTCACAACAGCATGGATGATGGCTACTTTCTGTGTGAGGTGAAAGATTAGGAGGACACCTTTTAGAAAACATAATTACATTGGTAGCTTACCCTTATGAGTAGTAAAGCTTTACTCTCTCTGTTTTCTGCCCTTTTTTAATATGCTAATATCTATAGAATAAAAAACTGTCTACCCTTTCTGCAAGTGAGTGCCAAGCAGCAGGATGGGGCAGCAAATTCGTCTGATGGCTGGTACGAGCACTGGTTGGCATTGGGAGAGGGTGAGGTGAAAAGGCAAGTGGCTGAAAGCTGGAGCCAGCACAGGTTCCAACTTTCTGATTCTTGCTATCAGGAGGGAGCTGTTTGAGTGCCCTGCGGTCTGTCCAGCAGAAGGTAATTTAAAAAATCTTTCAAATGTTTCTTGCCTGTCTGAGGGTGAGAGCAAAAGAGAGAACGAGAGAGAGTGCATGTGTGTGTGAGTGTGAGGGAAGGTTGTGACTGTGAGTGGCAGGCACTGATTGATAATGAGTGAGAGTGATTATAACTGTGAGTGAGAATGAGTGAGTCTGACTGAGTGAGAATAAATGAGACTTAGTGAGAATGAGAGAGTAAGACTCTGAGAGTGAGTGACTGCTAGTAAGTATTAGTGAGAGTGAGTGAGAGCAAGTGAAAATGAATGAGTAAGAATGAGTGTGAGGGAGTTTCTGTAAGAGAGGATGAGACTGAATGAATGAATGTAAGGGGAAGTGAGAGTATGAGTGAGCACGAGTCATTATGAGTGTGAGTTAGTGCAAAGAGGTATTAGCGAGTGAGAATGAGTGAGAGTGTAAAAAGTGGAACGTAGGTGGAACATAAGTGAGAATAAATGTAAGTGAGAATTACTGTAAGGGGAGTGTGAGAGAATGGGTGAGTGAGAATTGATGTCAGTGAAAATGTGTGTCTGGGTGAGTGAGTGCAAATGAATTAGTGATATTGAGTGCTAGGGAGCAAGAGAGTGAGAATAAACATGAGTGGTTGTGACTAAGAATGAGTGTGATTGAGTGAGAAAGAATACGCGAAAATGGGCAAGTGTGAATGAGTGTGAGATAGAATGAGTACGAGTGTGTAGAAGTGTGAGAAACAGAGAATGATTGTGAATGAGTGAGTGTGAATGAGTGTAAAAGTGAGAATGAATGTGAGTATGGGTGAGTAAGAGTGTTTTTGTGTGCGTGTGTATGTGTTATGCTTCTGAGTATGCCATTGGCCATGGTATGCTGTGGCGGTTGACCTCGAACCTGGGGGATTGGGTTAGAGTCTCAGCAAAGACCCTGAACATCCTATGATTCTGGGTAAATCACTTAACCTCTCCATGCCTAACAAAAATGAATGTCCTCTTGTAACGTAACTGGTGCTATGTAAAGCGCTCTGAGACCCGATTTGGGTCAAGTTCGCGCTATATAATACTCTGTAAAAAAAAAACATTCGTGGCACAAGCTACACCCCTGGCAAAATGCTGATGCTGGCACACGAGAGGTAATCCTCGGCATATGGGACACCTGTGTCATAATGGTTGATTGGACATATTGGTTATCCCCTGTAAAACAGAGACCATTGGTGGCTGTCTCGATATCCGGAGCCCCCTGACTCCCACATGGCACTGGAATTCTCAACTTCCCATTCAAAAAATAAATTAGAAGGAGTGTAAAATTGATGCATATCTAAGATGTTGACCACAGATCAGTTAGATTTCTCCACGCTAGAAAAGGGTTAAGGATTCTACTTATTTTGAGCCTTGCTTGCCATATCTTGGCTATTACTTCAGTTCAAGATTGAATTATAAAACGTTCTGTTTATTGGGACTCCATCAGTTTTTTCAGCAAAACCTGGTTATTCTCTTTTATTAGCTGCCAATATTTACATTGCCTATTTATTTCCCCAAAAGTACATGATATGAAATGGCATAAATATATAGTGGTGCATTGTCATGTGGAAAATCTCTTTCTACTCATTTTCAGAAGTGTGGCGAAGCCAAAAGTGAATTTACGAACATTGGGGCATATTATCAAGGGGTTTATCTCCGCTTTTTTGGATTTAAAAGCCAAGAAAGCGGAGATAAATTATCTCCCTATTACCTAGCTGTCGCTAACACCAGTTAGCGACAGCTAGTAGGAGATAGCGACCATCTTGGGCCCCACTTTGCATGTCAGTAATATTTATCACTAATGACATGCAAAGTGGGCGTGCCAAGATATTAGCGACTGGAAACAGTCGCTAACATCGCTATCTCCTATTACCAACTTTTGGAGATATTCGCGCTAAGCGCGAATATCTCCAAAAGCTAACACCTGCCCTGAGCAGTTCTTAGCC
Organism: Lissotriton vulgaris; assembly: GCF_964263255.1. Taxonomy (NCBI): domain Eukaryota; kingdom Metazoa; phylum Chordata; class Amphibia; order Caudata; family Salamandridae; genus Lissotriton; species Lissotriton vulgaris. The sequence goes on along the minus strand of NC_141685.1, from coordinate 441,322,492 downwards.
ATGTTATCCAATGGGAGGTGGATAACATGGCTAAGAGCATTAGCTCGGTAATGCATGAATATCGCTGACTTTTCAGCGATATTCATGCATTGCGGCCGATTTTTATCGCATTTGCGATAAACCTTGGTAATACCAAGGTTTATCTGCGATAAAAATCGCCGCAGCTTAGCGGTAAATTTTTGTCTCTAACCAAGCAATAGCGATAATTATCGCTATTGCTTGGTAATATGCCCCATTGTGATTTGTACACAACTCTTGTTTGAGCGTTTTCGATGCCACTGTAACTCCCCAGTCTTGTCTGTGGGATCACCCACTCACTCTCCTGTCCACAGAACCAATGGATGAGCCATGTACGGGGTTTGCAAACGGGAGGCATTCAGCTTTTCCCCACCGGCTCCCTTTTTACATTGCAGCTAAACTTAAATAACTAAAGGTCAAAATCATAATACTGAGCTTGGCAAAAGCACAGAAAATACAGATTCTGCCAGGAGGGAGACCATATGGGGCGAGCTGCGATCTTCTTGGCTGTTTTGAATGCATTTTTCGGCTATGAATATGCAAATTAAATTCTAAATCCAGCTCTGCCGGGTTTGGATGCTACGTTTGGGTGGCAACATTATATAAAAGCCTTCCTTTATTTTATAGTACCACGGTCTCTGGGCACGTTTTTGGTTTCTGTTTTCAGCTCTAATTTGACCATCTTTTGTAGGATTTTGCATGACCCGGATACACTCCGCTGCAGTAAGTGCTTTTCCAAGTCAGCATTGTTAATTGACAATGTCAGTGTTTTTATGTCAACTGGGAACAGAGTAATATAATTGAATCTCCAAATTAGCAACTTGCGTCTATCTGCTATATAACTCTATAGGTGAAAAGGGAGATATGATGTTCAGTGTCGACCTTCAACATAGGGAGGTAAATGTGGGTGTATTAGAGAAAAACGAAAAAAAGGTCCTGTAAAATTGAAAAATCTAATCATTTCAGATTCTCTTCTTCACACAACAGTCTCCTCACATTCTTCTAGCTCTGGGGGTCCAATATCTCGATTAGTGTAGTCTCAGCATAACTAATTTTAATTCACCTTGTGCAGCAGTCTTTAATAAACCGGTTCAGCTGTTCCTTTTATTATATCCACTTTTTTTTGGGACATCCTCAAATGGGCTGGTGCGCATTGGTGTTTTTTTTTCTATATGCGCGCAAGAGGTACACAAAGAGTTAACTTGCCGCAGACGAGGCACTTGCCGCGAGCCCGAAGCCTATCACCTTTTCTTGGCAATGATCCTTCTAATGGCTGGGACCCAAACAAAGTGGCAAAGAATATCTCTTCTCACGTTCCCAACTCGCAGTGCATTCCCAAATACCAGATGGCGCTTTTGGAATCCATTTCACTATGTTTGGTATCAGAATCCCTTTTACAATGCTGAATTATACATACCTATTTCAGATAGCGGCCACCCAAACAAGGCAAGAAATGGAAGGTTATACCCAAGCAAGAACAGCAGCTGGGGGCTGCCGACACAACGCGTTAAAATAAAAGGAGGCGCTTTCATTTATAAAATGGCAGGCATTAAATTAGATTACCGCGTGTATAAAAGGAATGACATCATCTTTAGAGAACTCGCATATGGGTGACCATCAATTGTGGACTAATAACTAATAATTTCTACTATAATTAATTGGTATATTTTGTTCCCTGAAAGCCCTCCTGCGTATGATCTCGTCTTTTGACATTGTGGGGTTGACACATTTGAGTGACTGCCATAGAACTGTCTATCAGGCTGTGGTTAGTGATGATAAATGAAGACAGGGAACATGGGTAGTTGGAGAAAAGGGAATTAACTGAAAGACTGGAAAACTTCTTCATAAGCAAGGATACAGGGAGTGAAGGACATGACTTACAGCTCGAGATATTGTTTTTCGCAAAGCAAATATTTTGATGGCCAATGACGGGCTATGCTTATTGGAACTCTTTACTAAAGCTGAAATATTCAGTCATTAAAATTGATGGGTGAAACAATTAGAGATACCAGCTGCTCCCACTCAAAAGACTGTTTTGCCACTTTCAGTAGAAGCAGCTTGGAAATTCAGGGCTTTTACTTTTTTTCTCATTCTCTCTGCTCCTCTTTTTTAGCCCTACCCTTGCTCGCCCACACATTCTTGTAACTAGTGCCTACTCCTGCCGGTACTCTTGTACCATTAATACCTCAATCGCAGATCCCTCTGATTTTTTTTTATTTTTTTTTAAGACCAACGGTCCCAAACTTTATTCAGTTTCACAAACAAGCCAGTAGTTATTCATACAGTGTCAGAACCACGAATTGTTGCTACAATCATTAACCCAGCAGATAGCACATGTCGACATATCAGGTACACATGAGTGAAAACAAACAGTTGCTGGTGGAAGTGCATCAGTTCATAAATGACGGTGTCAGGAAATGTCACATGGTGCAGTGCCTACGGTTCGTAGCACTGCAACAAGAAACCAGCGTGTTCAAAACGAAAAGCCAACAGTCATTGATTGAAATGGAGTTCCCTGGTCATTGTAGCAGGGGATAGAGGCGGCATCATGCCCTCCGGTGTCTAGTGGGCCGCTGGGTGCCCGCCTCCTAGTTCTGGGCACATCCAAGCAGCTTTATATAAGATGCAGACGAGGAAGGGTACTCGGGCGTTATCAAGAGCATAGTATGCACGGCCTCTGTGTTAACCAAAAATCGCAGATCCCTCTGATGGCATCAGTTTTCTTTCTCCATAAGCCAACACCAATTTCTGGTTGATCACAGTGTCCTACATTGTCTTTTGTGACATCGGTGATATGAAAGTTTCATTCGGGGATGTGGTCTCCTTAGACGTCAGTCCATAGCCTCCTTCTGTGAGTTGCGGAATACTGGGAGTGTGTGTAAAGAGTATGCCCCTGATCAGGGCATTCTGAGTTTTGGGAATCTTTTGCACACCTGTGAAGTTTCTGCACACAAATCCTTTCAAGTATTAGCCAAAGAAATTTGCACAGAGGAAAAAAGATCAGAATTAGGGAAATCAGATGGTTTTCCAAGGCAATAACACTGCATGAAACTGCATGTTATCCAGCCGCGGTCCGTGCAGGTAACAGCGGTTGGGCCGAGTAAGGGGGGATTTCAAGGGACGATGCAGAAAGAAAATTAAATAAAAAATGAATCTCCCCTCAGCAACGTCCCTCGAAATACCCCTTTACACAGCCCCACCGCTGTTACCTGCACGGACCGCGGCTGATGTTATCCCACACTTTGATCTCCGAAACTCGAAAATAGGAAGTAAACCCCCCTCCACCTGGCTAACCCACAAGGGGCAGTATCAATATTTTTCTGAGTGGTTTTATCAAATGGGATTCTTGCCAGCCCTGAAATGAGGGCCAAAATGTTGGCAATGTTCTTCACAAAAAACTCATTTGGAAGTTAGGTAGCCACTTAGTAGGCCCAAATGTGAAGATAATGGTTACAAATGTGCGACGTCACAAGAGACGAAGGGTGTTGTTGAAAGGAGTTAATTCTGTGGTGAGGGCTATCTTAATTGTAGCCAAAGAATTGTCAGGGGGCAATGAATGGCAGAAAGTTTGCAGAGGGGCTGTAAGATTATAGGCATTCACAGAAAATAGCACTAAAATATACCACAAACTGGATATATTATGAGACGAGGACGGACTTGTGAAAACTGGAAAGTGATCAGCGAGCGGGCATCTAAGATTCAATATATCCAATTGTAAAGGCATACATTTCAGATGGAGAAACTCACAGCACCATGAAGAGATAGTACTGCAGACCAACCAAGAGGTGAGGAACCTTGGGAATACTTTAGCCAATGGCATATCTTTGCCCAGGGAATGGTGTTACCAGCAGAAGTAAGAATATTGCCATTGTAAGAACGACTGTTGCAGCATTCCTGGAGTATTGCGTCCAGTGCTGGAGTTGCGGTCTGCAGCTGTTAGGACAGAATGCAAGCATTTCCTAAGTAGCTTAGCAATAACATGCCAGGTTTGAAAATGAGCTTTAAGAGCTGTGTTGTAACACGGGCCTTGGTCTTAGGCTGCAAAGAGGGCAGCACAAATTGGCCTGGTCCTGCCACCATGAAGAGACGTTGGTCAGCAAATGTACGGTGTGTCCCTAACCTGCACTAGCTGCTACTCTGCAAGTGTGCTGATGCAGTATCCCATTCTCCATTACAGGGACTTGCGGGGTCCTACGTGGTGGCCCTTCCAGGATAATACACCTCGTGGAAGGGCTAGCGCAACAGTCATCGATTCGGAACAGATGCTCGACTATCACGGGACATGTGTTGGTAAGGATGACTTCTCCTTTGTGTGGAAAACCTACACCCAATGAAGGTACATTCTGTCAAGAATGTGTAGATGCACCAACAACACCAGCACATTTGGGATCGCACAAGGGGGCGCATCCTCCAAAATGAGAATAGATTCTGTCAACTATATGGGGGGTCTAACCAAACGGTCTATCCGATAAGGCAAGGGCCGACCTTTGTCATGAGCGAGCCGGGCCTACGCCCAGGGTGCCAGCAGAGGGGCGCCCAGAGCTGCCTGCATTAAGGTTGCGCTTGCAGGCTCCAGTGTTTTACACTCCCTCGCCTCTTCCTTGCATCTCACATCTCTCCAGGGCACAAGTCCTAAAAAAAGAAGTGGGGGGACGCTGACGTCACAACAGGAAGTGACGTCAGGAAAGGTGGCTTGCACTAAGTTGCAGTTTATAGTTATCGAGCTCCTGGTAAAATAAGTGGGGGGATGCCGTCCACCCGTGTGCTACCCCGACTCGAGCCCTGCATCTCTCTCACACTCAGGGCACGAGTCCAAAAAAGAGAAGTGGGGGGATGCTGTCACCGGAAGTGACATCACGACAGGAAGTGACGTCACGAAAGGTGCGCTCCGATCTCGTCCCAGAGAGGCCAAAGAGCAAGTCCATCTGTTTGGCAGTGGGGACGGCGTCCACCCTGTAAAATAAGTGGGGGGACGCAGTCCACCTGCGTGGTACCCCGACTCGAGCCCTGCTCACACTCCTTGTGCCACATTACCATCTCACTCCCACCCCTCACCCACAGCTTGGCAAGCGAGTGAAGCAGCTGCGGGTAAGACGGGCAGAGATGTTTGTGCTCAGAGGCCAGTCCTTGTCTGATAGAACCAGCCAGGGACTGGCCTCTGAACACAAAAGGACCCCCCTCACAGCCCCCTGCTGCCTTTACTTTACAGACCATCAGTAGCTAGGACGCCAAAATGGCTCTGCCCAGGGCGCTCTCCGAGCAAAGGCTGGCCCTGGATAATGTTAATGTGAGCCGGGCTCAAAGATCAGAACAACCGACGTTTGGTCTGCGTGCACCACGTCACGCAACGTCACGTCACGATGATTATTGGTAAATCGACAGGACTGCCTTTTCCTAGGAAGGGGTGGAAGACAAATCAGTGAAGGAAGCAAAGTGTTCGAACAAAAACGGACTTGGAGAATTAGGCCCTCGATACGAGGGCCTAGGTAATCCCGAAGGGACCGGAAATGAGAGTATTTGTCCTCTTCCACTCCTCCTGGGGAAAGTAGAGCAGAAAACCCCTGACAAGTGGAGGGGAAGGTACCATGTCCATGTCGCATCCGGTAGGATAACGGGCAGACTACATGGGCCGCCATAGCTCTGGGCAATTTCACTGAAAAGTGCAATATTTGTAGTGTCCTGGCACATCCAGCCCAGCGCGAGTCTGAGAAAAGAGGACCTCAAGGATATCCCGTGGCAGGGGAACACCAACGAGAGAAGTCATCCTAGTGAGAGGGATGCCTTTCAACAGATCTGACATTGCTAAGTAAGACAAAGACCACAAGTGAAACCAAGGCCGAGACCGGTATGTGAACATCATTCCACGGCGAACAACAAGAACTCTAACTGCACCCGTGGCCACGGAAGTCAACAAAAGAAAGACTGTGAGGACAATTTGGTTGCAGAGTCGTCTACAGACTGTTTCCATCGAGCACCACAAACCGGTGCCACTGTGAACTGATGTTCCCCGCAACAGAGTGAACGTCATCTGTGATTCCAAGCAGCGGCGGATAGAAAGACACTGCGGAAGCTGAACACTTTACTGCATCCTGATACATGTTATTTTCCCCACAGGTTGATTTCTGAATGTGGGTCTTTGCAATTAAAAAATGGGAGGGATGTAGTGTCCTAGCATGGACACGTTCTAGTGTTCAAGTGTGATGTAACTTACTTTACACCCACCCACCACAGACGTCATGGTGTCACATGACGCTGCCAATAAATGGGGCCGGGCGCACGTGCTCGTGGCCATTCCTACTACCCTCATCTGGTGTCTGCGTCCATCATTGCTGCTCTCCTAACATGCGGGCCTAGGGCCCTCCACCCCAACTTTACAATATTAAGGAAAGGTGCCCCCTGCACCTTCACAACCCCTTCTCCTGTTGGTGTTATGCTTTGTAGAAATGTGTTTACATACGATATGGCGAAGGCAAACATTATACTACAATTTTGACTGCAGGTGTTCAACGCGAATGACAAAAAAATCTCCCCAGTTTCTAAACGCTTTAAATGCGGTTGTATTTTTTTAACCAGGGCGCCAGTGATTGTTTGTTTCTCTTTTGCAGCAGCTATAGAAGTTAGTCGCGTGAACTAGATCAGAGGAGCCGTCTATAATTACCAAGCACTTGTCTAGGCTACTTAGAGCCCTTCTAATGGGCGCGGATGGCAGAATGTACAGACCATCTTTCTTTGTCGGTCTCGAATGTGGTCCCCTGCCGAGCTGGCTGGTTGCTGAGTGACGCTTTGTACGGTGGCCCAGACAGTCCTCAGTACCAGCTGCTCTGGCGGGTAGCCGAAGTGCAAGCATGTGGATGCCAAGCTATGCTATACAAAAGAAGCGATGCCAGGGAGAATGGGGCTCTCTGCACACGATGACCCTTGACCCTACACCAGCATGGAGCTCATATTCATCACTTCCTGACAATTGCATCTTTCATTCCAGCACAAACTATGATAAGAAAGAGCCGTTTGTGATAGCACTACTTGTTTACTGTTCCTAGTGCCTGGATGCCACCACCTTTTGTGTGTTTGTTACAATAATTTACCTGAAGTTAGGACTCAACAGTGCACTTCTCTCACACTTCAGCAATGCTGGCGAGCAATCTAAAATACGTGTATGCAATTATGAACTGAAAACATACTATCCGAAGGGGAAGACAGTAAACCAGTTGTTTCCACCGTGGCTTTGTAAATCAATGTGAACCGTGTCAACAGTGACACCTGCAGATGAAGGCAAGACATTGCTCCACCATCAGGGACTGAGCTTGTAAACAAGTGAGCATAATTTACCTAAAATTCGAATTTTGAATCAAATGCATGTCTTCAAAGCAAGGAATTACAGGCCACATTTAAATCCTTCCAGGACTTCAATAATAACTTATTTCCTGGGATAGGTTTACTTAAACAGCGTTTCCTGGCGCCATTTTGACACCAGGGGCAGCTATTGGTTGTTACAGAAGGAACCTTCCTTGGATGCGCTTAATGCAACCGCACTGATGCAAAACCAGAGCATTCTGACATGTGAGTTCCTTGAATGCCCGCCATGCCTAATTTAAGAAATAAAAGATACCCACCAGGGTAAGAAGAGATTAAATGAATTTCGAGGTTAATTATGGTAATTAAAGAGGTTTAACTACTTAAGTAAGCATCCAGATTGAGCATGCGCTTATGCAGATGGATTCACACTAGGCTGTCACTGAAGTCCCTTCATAGGGTTGGTTCCAGTGTAATACAGAATCACATTTAAAACTCTCTGTATCATCTATAAAGGCCACTTAGGGAAAGACCATAGATCCTGAACAAACCCAGTTCCACAGGACCCTAAGGGCTGCTTTTACCGACGTAATCGAACAACAATCCATCAAAAGAGTGAATTACAGACACAGATCATCAGGGATGCAAGGCACAATAGTCCTCACCTTCTTTCTGCCTCCGATTACCTTACATGTAGAACCCCAAAGAAAACCAAGGCAGGGGAGGGACTCAAGAATGCAAGTTTCAGGGAATCAGTTCCTTTTAAGAGACTGGATTGTAACACTTCCACCACAGACCCATTTCCAAGTAGGTCGGTACATTCCTCCTGATCCAAATGTTTCGCTTAGAATGTGGCATTACATTCAGGCTCAGTGTTTAAGATGCCCAATTCTACATCTTTTGTCATTTTTCTGGTATTCATCCCCCGCATATTTCAGAAAGTTTGACCAGGTACAATTTGTTGAGGCAAGTCAACGGGGTTGTGATAATTGCCACCCATTTTTTAATTCCTGTCTGCCTTGGGGTTGGAATACATTTGTGTTTTTCTTCCAGCGTCTTGAAGTGTCAGAGGTAACATGTGATGCTATAAAAATTACTAAATAAGGACAATCAGAAATTTGCTTAACTTCATTTCACAGGCAATGCAGATTAATTTACATGCCCTATTAAGATCAGAAGTGCAGGCATGAGGAAGCAAGCTGTGGAAATGCAAAGGCATCTTTTTCACACCACACACACAACCTGGCAGACAATGTCTATATGGAAATACATTCAGTACAGTACATACGCTATCAAGCAAACAAACAAAAAGCCATGCTTGTCTCTGTCTCTTTCAGGGTGTAATTAAGTTATTGCATTAGGCTGAAAGGAGGTCTAATTATCGGTCATATTAATTTTTCTGACTATTGGGCGACAAAACTCACAGTTATTATATAATTACCTTACTGGTGGCACTGGTGATTTATAAATAGCTCATACATCTGTCTTCAGTTTTTATGATTACTCTTTAATTAATTCTGGGAGCATACTTTACAAAATAAATCCTGTAAAGATGGGCACCCATGCAGGTATAAAAGATAGCATAAGCAAGCAAGCATTGGCAACAACAGTTCTGTGCAACAGTGACAAAGGCGAGACCTATTGTTTTATCGATGTTGGTGAATTTAGTGCTTCATACTATAATACCCCCATTTCTATGCACTAAAAGTAACAGATGTTACTAACATCCAATTTAATGGTACCTAATTCAGAGATCTCGGAAGGATGTAAGGCCAAGTTATCCTTCCTGGGACTTGAATCTGTAACCTGATTACAACAAATGTCAACACTGAGCATTTATCTGATTGAACAATCTTACTAGCCTGACCACTATGAGGTGCATAACTGTGTAAGAGAAAGCTAGTAGAAATGTATTTACGGATTCAGAATAAGACAACTTGGGATATCTGACAACTGTACAACATTCAGTGGACAGGCTGGATCTACAAATTACCGGCGCCCTGCTGATGCTTCACTGTGAATCAGGGATGGACATGCACAAACTATTTGTGCCTTGTTTGGTACAAAACTGATTGCTAAGCCAATCTAGAATAATGAGGACATTTATTTGCATCAGAACCAAGACCCTGGGTAGGTTGGTGAAGTTTTTGTTCATCATTTCTCTTCGAGAACATTCAATCTTAAAAAATCTTCACTGTTCACCTGCTACTTAAGATGGGATCTCGGGTCTTCGTTGGACAAGGACAATTGACAGTACTTCATTTGTAAAATAATGAGTGCTGGTGCCTAAAGCTGTGCTCAAAAGCCCATGGCGGTGCAAATATATGTTGGAACGCCAAATGCCAAAGCTGGAAGTCTTAAACCCAGCTTTTCTAATCCCCTACCAGACCCTCCCTGCCAAATTATCTTATTCTTGCAGGTTCTTGCTTGCTCCCTTTGTGCTTGTTTTTCCATCCTTCTCTTCCTCAGTCTGTCCACTTTGTGTGTTTTCCCCACTCTTGCTCTCGAAAAATGTCTGATGCAGAAAAATAAGTGTTGGTCCTCAAAAATGAGTGTCAGTGACCTCCCCACCGGCAACCACCTGCTCAAATTAACTATTTACAATTGGCATCCAGTGTACACTCTGAAATTCTCAGAACACCGATCCAAGAGCAGAACTCTATCATCACCCCGGTTCAAAAAGAGTCTGAAAACTTAACTCTTTAAGACATAATTAAACTAAAGACTTGTTATCATCTTTTATAGCAGGAGATACCACTCCGTGGAGACGAGGATAGCAATTGAGGCCTACCTGATAAAGTGACTCCCTCATTTGGTTCCATTCCTGCTATTCTAAAGTACTTCCTAATCTGTTTAAATGGTACAGTTCATTGAAGTAACCACACAGGAACAGCTAGCATTGTATACAACTCCTTAATGAATAAAAAAGAAAATTGAGGCATTTAAAATACTAGTGCCTACGGGCAAATAACATATCAGATATTTGAAATGCCTTTTATATGAGCTGTTACAAGTGATAACAGAATTAAAATACTATTGATACCCGAAACTTCGGCTGACTTTAACTAATTCTTGAATATATGGAACAAATGTTCAAGGTCAACTAGCGGTTATCTGTGGCTTTCTTGTATATTATCACTGTACATTTCATAAAACAAAGTTGACTTAAGTCAGAGTCCGTTTCTAATAAACGTAAAATAGGAAAAACGGATACAGTTTATTGATGAACCACAAAGGTCCACATCCGGCACCCATGTGGAGCATTTGGAGTACTGCTACTCCTCCTTTGAGCAGAGAGGAAGCCTGCTGAAAATGTATAGGTGCAAAAGAATACAAATCAAATGGCCATATAAAGGCTCACCTTCAAATACAGCATACGTGTATTTCCATGAACCACAGCCAAATTCTGGTAAAAAAAACTCACTTGTTTCAGAAATACCCCTCTTAGGCTTTTCAATAAAGGTACTCAACTGCTTAATTTATCTGTGGCACAGTGTACACTTTCATCCCAAATATTTTAGGCATGTTTTTATCCGCAAGGTTGCTTAGATATGGAAAAATATAAATGCTCATACAAGGCTGAAATGTACCTAAATACGTGGCCATGTATAAAGTCCCATATGATAACCACATGCTTCACTCACCCAATCACTCCCATGGGTTTACATTTTAGCCTGTCAGAACTGATTAAATCAAATCCCTATTACCTAAGTCAGTGTTTTATTTGTAATTGAATAAGAGACGGGGCCCATGGTTTTGCTCACAAGCCCTTGGCCGACACGATTGAATTTTGGTGTGCCAAACGCCAAGGTTGTGTAGTCTTGATTCCATCACAAGCCTCTTTAATCCACCACCAGATGCTCCCTGCCCCTTTATCTCACACTTGCAGGTTTCTGCTTTCTGCATTTGTCACTGCTTTCCATCTTTCTCTTTCTCCTTCTTTCCCCCTTGTGTACTCTCTTGCTGTGGGTCAAAGTCTGGTGAGGAAAAACAAGCGCTGGTTCAGTGGACCCCAAGTGCAAACACCGGCTTAAATTAAGCCCTAAGGGGGAATGTACAGACTCCAGTTTGAATATGGTGTCTGGCTGGGAACGATTTGCTCCCAATAACATTCAACACCGCCAATGCTGCTCTAAAGGGTAGTTTGGTGCCTGCCGCTATATAATAAACTACGGTGGCAGGATATTAAAAAAAACCTATTTGGATGTTTCTGTCCCCAGTATCTCCTGGCCTACTGTACATTGAGCTCCTTATTGTTAGCAAATTACAAGAGAAAATGGTAATTTGTAAGTTTCAGGGACATCTTGGGATATGAAGTATTCTTGATAAGAGATAGTTAGGGTTGCAACCATATCTTGGGGCTGTGTAGACCCTGAATGACACCCTTTAATGGATTGCTCAGTGTGGCTAATGGTGTTATGTTAGGTTTATTGTTCATGGATAGCATAATAGCCACATTTGATATGATGGAGGACAGTCTTCAGCGCCGGTGGCTACTTGACGTTTTAGAAGTTACTCCAGTCTTCCGAACTTGGTTTTCCTCGTTTCTAGTTACGAAGGTCCAATCTGTACCTTTTGACTGGTTCATTTCCAATAAACCTCCTTTTCAACCCAAGAGATAAAAAACAAGTCCAATTCTGCTCCTAAGCTGACAACATCATTATTGAAAGCAATGAGCAAGGACCACCAAGAGACAGCACTCACACTGCGAACTGGCTGAAGGAAAGTTGGAGATGACTACTTATAGGGTAAACAAGGGCAGTCTTTTTTAGCCTTAAGCAAGACTCGATAAATGTTTAAAACTACGTTCTAATCCAAAATCCTCAATTGGGAAATAACATTCTCTAAGAAAGTGAAAAACTGTGATGCAATATTTGATGAAGTGTTGAGTATGGGCCCTTATGTTAACACATTTGCTTAAAATATATTTTTCCTTTTAGAATGCTTAAAAGGGTTATGGGTAAAGCATCTATCCCTTTTCACCCCGTGCTTATAGGTGGTTCTTCCGTTCAAGCACTGACTATGCTAATGGCCCTTGTATATAAAATTCGGAGGCACTTCAAGAAATGCTGAAAACGGATTAGGGTCATGTTTAAAGAAATCCACCCACGTTTTGACAGCAAGAAAAACTTTGCATTGGCCCAAGCCAGTCACAAGATAATATTTCAATATCCCTGCTTCATACATGAATATCAGTCAAAGGCCAGCCAAAATACAATCAGAACAAAATAGTATCTTAAATTCTATATAGGACACTTGGATCTGCTGGATATAATTTGTAATTGCAAGCCAGCCGTAAAATGTCCATTGTGGGAGATCGGAGATTGACAGGATTAAGGGTGAAATGATCATAAAGAGCACTAGGTGGATGGTAATTGTGTCTTTAGTTATTTGGGCCAGATGTATCGAGATTACATTTTGCGAGTCTATAATAGCGAATTTTACCGATTCACTATTATAGACTAGCAAAATGCAAAGTATGTAGGTTTTTGCTAAAATGTTGGAATTCCTACATATTCTTTAATTGCGTGTCACAAATTGTGATTTACTATTAAGGAATGCCTTCACATTCCTGCCCATGGGCCTACAGACCCATAGGAATGAATTGGAACATATTTGCAATTTGCGAGTACCACATAGGTACTTGCAAATTGCACATGCAATTTCATGGTGCAAGGGGGCCAAAAGCCCATACTGATGCACCCCTGAAATATGCATTTGTGCACATGTGCCGTACATACATGCCATATGTTCTCCACATGGTACTTATGAAAATGCTAAAAAAATCATTTTTCTAGGAATTTGCAAATTACCACTAACTACAAGTTGGTAGTAATTTGCAATTCCTTTATGCCAATTTGCAATTTGCGTTAGCTACAAGATTTGCATTTAGGGAATCGCAAATTGCAATTCCCTAACTGCATTCGCTATTTAGGTAATCACAAATAATTGTGATTACCCATATTGCGAATTAAAAATGTTTGATACATTGCAAAATGCATTTTTGAGTTTGCAAATGGGCCGATTCTGCGAATCGACCCGTTTGCGATCGCAATAAGCGTTGATACATCTGCCCCTTGGTATGTTAATATAGATCTAGAACCAAAGAACAGTGTCCAAGTTCTATTAGATCTGCAGTTGGGTCTAAAAATAGAAAAAGAAGGATTTGAAGGCCAATTTGAAAAGTAGAAGTGGGTCAATATTTCTCAGATCTTCAGACAGCTGAAAGCCTGTGGCGTTTTTATAGTGCAGATGGAATGTGTGTGGGTGAGCACTATTCTAGCTGCTGAATTATTAAGAACACCCCTTATATTTTCACTTTACTACTGGCCACAATTTCTGAATTCCAACTTGGAAGGATTTATATTTTTGAATCACTTTCCCCAGGCACTTCTCTGTGCCAGTAGCATAGACTCTATTTGACCACCTTGTAGTTGAGAAAATGGTCTTTTTCCAGCTTTGCATTTTGGCAAACACCTAAAAGACCGACTTGTGAACAATGGAAACCAGTTTGGTATCGGCAACATAGTTTTGGAACTGTGAAAAGAAGTTGCAGTGGTTTCAAGAAGCGGTTGAATAAAAGAGGTGGGAGTCGCAAACCCCTACACCCCACTGTAAAAGTCATAATTCACTCTTGTCCAACAACAGCTCTAGCTCTTCTGCTGCAGAGTTCATACTCCAGTCAGTGGCTGGCAGCACCTGACACCCCTATCACTCCTTTTATGGTATTCAAGAGGGTGACATGGTCGAGTATGTTGAATGTCACACATAGATCCAATTACAATAGTATTGATGGGAGACTCGTGTCCATGACGTCAAGAATGCTTGTTTATATGTGCAATAAGGTGGGTTCAGTCCCTCTAAATGGGAAAAAGCCATATAGATTGTCATCAAGAACCTCAAATCTGCATTTGGCTAGAAGCCACCTTTTATAATATTGTTAGTATATTGTGTGACATTTCTTTTTATCTAACTATTCTTATGATATTTTTAATGAAAGCCTTAATGCAGTCTCCTATAGTGAAGCAGGAATATCCAGGCCTGAAAGAGCATTTTACAGTGCGCTTGATGTAAGATGCTAAAACCCAGGGTTGGATTAGGATTAAAAATTGGCCCGGGCACGCAAAAAAAGTGGCCCACATTTGCATATTGCCTTTCTGTAAAACACTGCTTCGGCGAAATGTTATTAAAAAAGGTGTGTGGGGTGTGTTGGTAAAAAAATGCACAGATTAGTTCACACTGGTGAAACACACCTGAAAACAAGTGAGGCGACTTCTGCTCAGGCCCCCTGCCGCTGCTCAGTATGCATACATTAATTGGCCGGCCCAGAAAGAGAAAGGGAGTGACACCTCTGCTTGTTGATGAAAGGGAGTTAATGAACGCCCATCTGCCTCCAGAAAGGCCACTCAGGCACCCACTGTTGCCGCTGGGGGATCCGAACAATGTAAAAACCACCCATATCGGGCCCCCAGACTGCTGAATAAAAAAAAGCCAACAGCTGGAACTGGACACCGGCCCCTCGGGCATTGCCGGAGTGCCCGTGTTACCAATCCGACCCTGCTAAAACCTCTTGTCCCCCTTCGTAATGTACTCAGCAGGTCATGGATCGCAGGGAAAAGATGAGGGAGTAGTCTATTTTAATAAGGATATAGTACCTTCCAAAGTAAGGCAGAGATTATCAGTTCAGCAAGCACTTAAGTCATTTTCCTCTTATTTAGACACTTGCAGCTTTTTAAGTTAGCAAAGACCTATTCTTCTCAGCTACTCATAATCTGAAATGAGTTGTTCTGCAAGGCTCCTCCTTAAATCCGACACTGTTTAATCTGTATGTCCGTCCTTTGACAGACATAATCTGCTCCTTAGGCTTCTCCGTGGTGTTCTATGTGGCCGCCATACAGATTATCGTCTCATTAACCCCAAATATAGCAATGGTCTCACAACAACTTAATGTGTGCTTACAGCATGTTGCTGACTGGACGATGTCAGAGAAATAGATAGATAGATAGATAGATAGATAGATAGATAGATAGATAGATAGATAGATAGATAGATAGATAGATAGATAGATAGACAGACAGACAGACAGACAGACAGACAGACAGACAGACAGACAGATAGATAGATAGATAGATAGATAGATAGATAGATAGATCGATAGATAGATAGATAGATAGATAGATAGATAGATAGATAGATAGATAGATAGATAGATAGATAGATAGATAGATAGATAGATAGATAGCCAAGATGGTATATATGTTGAACACCTGTTGGGGATTCACCAGCACGTCTTGCCCGTGTGATGCCAGAAATATTAACTTTATTCCCATTCTGAGGTGTTTAGTGAATGTGTGCTTGTAGCTCCTAATTCATACATAGTTAACTGGGTTTTCTGGTAGTTAAACACTCCTGAGAACATACACGACCCATCAACTTTTAATATGTTGACAATTCAAGCACTCACTCTTGTGGATATTTACCGAATCAATATGGAATGCCTCTCTCAACCCCAAGGAGACTTGCAAGCTTTTGTCATATATTCTTGACATACTTAACGTATTGTGAATCAATACCTAAAATCTTCATGTCACATGTGACACCTTCAGCTGTTCTCCTTTGACCAAGAACACTTCACGTTTTGGAAGTCCTAAACCTTTAGCTATAATGGTAAAGTGAAACTAAAACTCCCAGCATGCATAGTACGGTTGACTGAAAAGCCAGAACTGGATTATGGTGTCACACATAAAAAAGTCCACTTGGCAGCTATCTGAAAATAAAGTGGCAGACGAAAACATATGTCTAAGAATGCAAAGGTCTAAAACTGTTCTGGCAGAGGGATTTGTTTGCATGTTCCACATCACTAGTGACAATAGCATGAAGGTTCCTGAGTGGGCTACGGCACTGTGTGCTGAGGCTTCGGTGTACCTCACTACTCACAGATTTTATTATCAGTGAGGTCATCTAGTAGGTGCACGTGTGTGTGTGTATCTGTGCGCGTGCTTGTGTGCGTGTATCGAGCCTCTCCACTCTCCTAATTTATTTCTGGTCCTGCCTACTAGGTTTTGAATATTCGGGGGCCAAATGTGATTAAAAACTCGATATGTAGCTCTATGTTTGAACATTTTTGGGGGGGAGTATTTTTAAACTACCAGCACCTTGTATGTGATGCTCTTTATAATACTTGCTTTTTATAATGTGACGCTGCAAGTTTGCTATTTTTATCAATGTCAGGGTACTCGAGTTATCAAGCAGAGAAGGATGAAAAGCTGAGTCGGCGCTGCTAGGATTCATGAGCATGACCTGCAGATCTCACACAGAGGTTTACAGTAGCCTACGTGCATTCATGCATTCTTTCAACCACCTCCTACAACCAGCCTGCTATGCGGGAAGTGGAACACACATTGAGAGGTGATCGGTACATACTCAGTACCGTAAAAGAAAGGGGGCGGAGTTTGTACAAGACAGTCTGAGCCGATGGATGGATAAATGCGAGAAAGAAAGAGAGAGTAAGAGAGCGAAAGGGGAGTGAGTATCAGAGAGAGACAGGGGAAAAAGGGAACTAAAAAGATAAAAGCGGAATTCATATCTAGGCTGTTGGTTTCCTATGCAAATAGCGATCATAATGCGCCCTGATAATCGGAAAGTAAAGTAGGGTGGGAAGTGAACACAGAAATACGTCTTCCATATTGTGAGCTAGGAGGATACATGCGAGCATTGAAGCAAGGCCAGAGAACCGAGGCTCCCCACGGCCGGGTATCCGTTTCCCTTTGAGTAGAGGTTTTGTCCGCCGCCTCGTGCAACAGCCTCGGCCTCCCCCTGCTCGGCCGCCGAGGTGCGGCGCTCCCTTACCGCTGAACCCGTCCCCCGGAGACCCAGCCCACCTGAAGGCGCGCTTTGTTGTGCCGCACCTGACTCCTGGCGCACATCTGAGGCCGTCTGTTCTTTATTTTCACTTTGTACCCAGCTAATGGAATTTGCAGCTGATTAACCTCAGATCTGGAGTAATGATCCAGCCTGGAGCTGCAGCTGGCAGCTCCGCCGCTCCCTGAACTTCTTAACGGAGGAAGACAGCAACAAGTCCTCTGGCGGGAAGATTGACATCGATGAGGCTCGGGTACCAGAGCTGTGTGACCCAATGGAGCCTCTGAAGCAAGAGAAACAGCATGGATGACATGCCACGGTGTCCCAGAGCTCTCGACTCCTAAATGTCGCCTGCAAGGGTGGGGTTTGGGGACCAGGGCAGGTCTCAGCCTAGTCTTAGGCACGTTAGAGTCGCGGGAGAGACATTGCGGGCCAGATGTACTATGCACGTGTGTTGTCCTTGCTTCACGCAAGTCAACACAAGGCAACACAAAAGCTGAAGTGACATTTGCAAAGCCAAGCAAGTCAAGATTTACATGGCTTTGCAGCAGTTTTCAGCCGTAGAGTAATGCATGGGGGGTGGGGGGGGCGGGGGGGGGGAATGGGGGGCAAAAAAAACCAACCCTACCACACCGCAGGCACCCTTGCGTCATGGTGCACTGCTGCCTGTGTTGGTGCTAGGCAACCATTAGGGTACCAGAAATGGAAGAGAGCAGACGTATGCCATATCCTGGCCGAATTGGCACATTTCTGCACTCGAGCATGAACAAATAGATGTGGGGTGAGGGTCTGAGGGACTAGTTTAACGACCAGCCTATGCTATTATCCCAAATAACATGTATCATAACAAAGTATAGCTAGGGGTCAGAACAAATGATGCATCCTGAGTGAAACCTCCTGTGGTGTGAGTGAAAAAGGGATGAAACTAAGCTAATCGTGTGCTGTGAGCAATCACACAACTAGTCCCACAATGCTGTGAGGAAAGTTCCCATCAGTCACCACACGGATCCGCCCTTCATCATCTGGGAGCCCCTACTCACAGGGATGATCGTGAGACCCGCTATGGATTGGCCAGATGTCTAAGCCTAATCCTATATGTGGTACTCACTGTGAGCGGAATACCAAATATGTATTGTAGTGACTGAAAAGCAGTGCTAAAAAGTGAAGTGCAAAGTGAATTAAGTGCAAACAGAGATATAAAATTAGGTAAATAATAATAATAATAATTAGGTAAAAAAAAATGATATCTCTGTTTGCACTTAATTCACTTTGCACTTCACTTTTTAGCACTGCTTTTCAGTCACTACAATACATATTTGGTATTCCGCTCACAGTGAGTACCACATATAGGATTAGGCTTAGACATCTGGCCAATCCATAGCGGGTCTCACGATCATCCGTGTGAGTAGGGACTCCCAGATGATGAAGGGCGGATCCGTGTGGTGACTGATGGGAACTTTCCTCACAGCATTGTGGGACTAAT
This sequence comes from Lissotriton vulgaris, assembly GCF_964263255.1. Classification (NCBI taxonomy): domain Eukaryota; kingdom Metazoa; phylum Chordata; class Amphibia; order Caudata; family Salamandridae; genus Lissotriton; species Lissotriton vulgaris. The sequence goes on along the minus strand of NC_141685.1, from coordinate 441,303,837 downwards.
TGTGTGATTGCTCACAGCACACGATTAGCTTAGTTTCATCCATTTTTCACTCACACCACAGGAGGTTTCACTCAGGATGCATCATTTGTTCTGACCCCTAGCTATACTTTGTTATGATACATTTCTGCACTCTCCTTTTGACGCAACGCAGGCAGTGGCGGCCGGCACAGCAGGTAAACATGGTGAGGCGGTGAGGCAGGGCGGGGGCATGGCGGGGTTGGAGGGGAATTGGAAGTAGACAGACGACGGAATAGGTATAATTAATTGAATAAATGATACCTATTCCGTCGTCTGTCGGCTTCCCCCCTGCTGCATCCTGCCCTGCCCCACGTGCTTACCTGTGCCGGCCACCGCTGAACGCAGGGCAGCAAGTTCCCTTACTGTGTTGTGTTTTGTGAAAGAATAATAAATCTGATTCGCATTGTCAGCTATTCTGAGACAGAATATTTTGGGGTTTTGAATCATATTTGGAGAGGGCAGAGTTGGCAGGCAAATTAAATAGGAGTGGGTGCCAGTCCAAGCAATGTCTGTAGGATTTGTAGGAAGCCACTGCCTAAGTCATGTGCCCCATATTCTTATTTGAAAAGGTTATTGGAGCCAGTGCCTTGAAAGCATTGAGCAGGTTTGGTGGGGCGCTCACCTGGGAGCAGACATTCCAACCCAGAAGGGCCCTTTCCTGTATTGTCCTTGAATACTGCCATGAAACATGGACAGCAGACAAGGCACTTTGTCACCCCAAGACCTATAAGAATCATCAAAATCTTAGGAAGGGTTTATAGCAGCATAGTTTCAAGCTTTTTTTGATTGTTGTGAATAACTTATGTTTTTATGACCAAATCAGTAGAATTCAATTCTTTTGACTCAGAAAAATGGTAGGTCAAGTTGGTCCTTCTAGGATTTAGAATGGTGCATTAAAGCACTCGCTGTTTTACCAGGTTATACTGTGCCAGACTAAAAAAGATGGGTTCTGCAAAGATTGAGTTTGTCTGGCCAATGAATCTGGAAGACGGGACATGAGGGAGGCAGCCACAAGCTCCCTACAAGCGGGAAAGCGGCATATCCAGTCGGGGGCACCTTTACCTTTAACACAGGACCAGGGTGAGACCTAACACAGCTTTGGAAAATTGCAGCTCCTGTCAAGGGATGAACAGGGTATTTTGGTCAAGGATCTGTTGTGCAACTGTACTCAGGTTTGTACATATTGACCACAAAGGAGGTCCTAGGTCCTACGTAGATTGCAGAATGTCTTATTTGTGTAGCAGTGTAGATTTTGCTGAGTCATCAGTTTTGTTTGTCCTTGTATATGAAGATACCTAATTCTTCCCGTCCAAGTGCATTGTTGGTCTCAGAAGCAAGGGAGAGTAACCGGGGTATGGGGGGGAGGTGGGCTACTCTTTAGAGCTGATAGAGTCTTGGTGCATGCTGTTATGAATCACTGTTTTTCCAGAGGCATGTCATCCTCTAAGAGGGGGGTTTAAACAAAGAGACCTAGGGAGGATTGTGTGGCCCCAATGAGAACGTATCAATATATGAGACATAGGGGCTGAAAGACCCCTTACTCTAGGGATGTCCCTCTTTCAACATCACATCATAGAACTGCAGGGCAGGTGTTATCAGAATGGGAGAAAACAGGAGTCGGGGTGCTCTATAAGAAAGGCGCATCTAGAGAAGCTCATGTAGCGGTTAACTTTAAGAACGTGAACTGGAAGAAACGACTAATAATATAATACCATAGTTATAAAGAGTAACTCATTTCAGGACCCGCATGCCCCACCAAGACATGACCACTGCCCTATCTATGCAAACGATCAATGATGAACTTCGTAAGCATTAACTCAAGAAGCATTAAAACAAACGCTCAACTTTTCTTGGAAGGACCATAACGCAGTTAGTTGCAACATTCATCCCCCTCTGCTCCCACCAATACCGACACAATAACATCATTGCGGGACTCCTATTTTCATTTCTCCAGTCTCTCCTACCCTTATTCCCACTTTAAGCCACATTCCTTGTGCCCTTCCTAATGCCTGCTGCCCCTTTAAAACTACCACTAAAGTCCATAATTTAGTTCTTGGCCGCCATCTCAACATTATGGGACAGATATACAAAGCACTGGTCACAAATAGGTATATGACGTTACCACGCAAATCTTTGCCACTCATTTGCCTTTACCACGCATGCCTTCACAAGGAAAATTTAATTACTGAGGAATAAATGCTGTTGATTTCTAGAGCTGGGCTATGGTGCTTTTTCTGTGTGGAATTGTTGCACGGGAATCTCCGTCCCCATGATGCCAAAGCCGCCCTGTAGGGTTGGGGGCCTCTCATGAAGGTGAATGACGTATGGATATATACATTTATGTATAGCATTTAATCATCAGTAATGAAGGCTGCGTGCAACAAAAGCCAACCCTGACATGTTTCAGCATTGCTGCCTTGATCACAGGTAAGTCAGCTTCACTAGCCTCAGGTGCTTTGTAAATTCATTATCATGAGTTAGTGGCGAAAAACACCATGTTCCACAATTTATTGCGCAACGCAGCTAATTATCCATCCTGCCACATAGCGTTCATTATTGCAGTGCCAATGTACAAATATAATTATAGTGACATGGGCCTGAAAGGTTCACTTTAAAAGGCTTTGTGAAAACAAATATGAAATGTTGCAGCTACCGTAAAAATTTAAATGTAAACCAGGAAATTCAGGTTTACATTTTCATTTTTATAGCAGCTGCAATGGTTCATATTTGTAAAAAGGTGATCACCTCGGACCGCTGGGACTTTTTATTAATCTGCCCACAAATTTACAGGACAATTATTAGACATACTATTGAATATCTTTTGCCTTAAAGAAGCCTTTGGAGTGCCAGCCATAGGGTTGAAACACGTGCCGGCAGTTCCTGTTCCTTTCATTTGTCTTTAATAAATACAGAACTAAGGAAAGCCAATAATCATATCCGGACATTGGGACATTTATTCCAAGAATCTTAACATTAACACTCGGCATCACCTGTCTCTCCTTCAATTTCTTCCCATATTCTGGTGGATCTTTGAGGTATAACCACCAGACAGATTGTCATTCTTGAAAAACTAATGGGAGTCTTGTCTAGTTTTGTGGGAACCCCAGCAGCTCACCCCTCCTAAAATGCAACCATATTTCTCTTGTAGCCTTTGAGAAAAAAATCATGTATTTCATTGTGAAGCCCTATGCAGCAAGCAACAATCTATTTGGAACCCAACAATCAGTATTTTGAACTTGTTTGAATATGGAAACACATCTCATTGCTGCAACCAAAGATATTTGCCTCATCCCTGATGGTGGTGGTGATGCTGCACTCATTCTTCTCGACCTCTCTGCAGCGTTCGATAAGGTGTCCTACACTGTACTGATTAACCACCTTGCCCACATGGACATTAAAGACACTGCCCTTCAATGGCACTGTCAGGCAGTCACTATGCCCCTATGAGCAGGCACGGCTACGTTTTAGCAGTGGTGTCCGGCACAGCTCATCCCAAAACCTGATCCCTCTAACATAAATGTCTCCCATCTAGCTACCCTGATTCAATCCTTGGGAGGGTATTTTTATGAATAGGCGCATCAAACCTGATTCTCCAACTGGATGACAAAACACTCCATCAAGATCTTTTTAATGACTATATCTATTCAGTCACCAACTGGATGAATACTATCTTCACACCTCAAATTTGTCAAGAATGAGGTGTTTACCTTCGCAACCTCTCAGCTTGTTCTATTGCCAGACAGCGTAGGCTTCCCCACCTGTAATGAATCTGCTCAGAATCTTCACATCATCTTTGACCCACAACTCTCCATCTCACTTTATATTAATAAGCTCTTCACCACCTTATTTTCTGATGAGTGTCATAAGAAAATGTTTACCAGTTCTGCTCATGCAATGCTGCAGATCTTTAATCTAGACCCTTTACTGCAATGCTTTTCAAGTCAGGGTACCATCTTATGCTTTTGCATGTCTGCAACACATTCACAACGTGGCTACCTGCCCAATTCTAATTCTCAGTAGCTGTTGTATGATTACCCACCACCTACAATATCTCCACTATGTGGCTATTTCTAAAATATATATTTTATAGGCTCTTTGCTATTAAGTCCTTTTCTCTTCCAAAGCTAAGTATGTGATATGTCTTTTGATATTACCAATCTTCTAGAACCCTTTCCTCCTCGGTCATTTTACTCTGCATCCTGGGCTATCATAAATCCCACTCAGGTGACCACAATTTTTCCAGTGTTACCACCGGAGTTGGAACTCTTGCCCAACTGAGAGCCACAAGAGGCTTTTTCATCTTTCATAAGCGTTTGTAAAGCCATCTGTATGCTAATGAACTCTGGTGATACTTGGCTTCTTCCTCAGCACCAATTCTCCCTCTGAGTATTTGTATGTTTATAACCTTCAAACCAAATCAAATCAAGCACCTTAATTGATTACATATCTATGATATAGAATAGAAAAGGTATCCAAGCTAAAAATAATCCATCACATGCCTATTCAGACTAAAGTCTCGCCAGGATCACTGGAATTGTGTGACTATGGAGTGCCATATTATGCAACACGGTTGACTAAATTATGCAGTAAAAAATGTGTATTATCCTGCATATTGCTGAACATTCTATAACTATTTTTTCATTTTAATGCACAACAATGCTGTCTGGAGAAAAATATCACCACTTTAGTACCAGCTTAACTCCTAAATACAGCAATCATTCACTCAAAGTTGCCAAGTTTACCTTTACAAATGCTCTTCCATTGTGCAGCTCTACAGGTATGGTGGTGTTGCTAGGGTGTCATGGGGCCTAATGCATCAAGGAAAATGGCCCAAATGCCTAGCTTCTGTAGTACAACACACTCACATTTGGGGTGTTGGGGGCACTTCACACCATTGGGTTCCAAAACCACTGCGCCTGCTGAACAATCACAGCTATGCCCTGCATATCTGCACTTTATTTTTAGAAACTTGTGTTTCGTTCGGTGGAGCAGCGTTGGGGGGTACAAGGAGGTAATCTCTGGCCGATTCTATTACGAATCTATCAACCAACACTGACGTTCTGGAAATGCTCATGAAGAAAGAAAATACAAAATAATGAGTCATGCAACTGCATAGACCAATACCGCTGTAGGCACACCATAGCCTTAGTATTTCACTGTAAATAATTTCACTTTTTTATTTTTATTTCTACACCCAAGAAAAAAAAAAATTCTATAAAAATACGTGAGTAAGGTGGGGAAGTTGTGCCCCCGTCCTGAAGAAGGAACACCAGTTCCGAAACATGTCGACGCACACCAGAGGTAATGTCCATAATGACGACAACTAACCTCACATTGCACTTCTTTTACTAGTACCAGCCCGAGGTTTTGAATAAAGTTTTCTTCTTATAACCTACGAGACAGGTACTTTTTAACCCTCACTATACCCCACCACTCACATTTTCAAATACCCCTTCACTTGCACCTTACACACACCACACATAGTCTACCCTGACAGTGCTCCCGCGTAGTCGCTGGTCGCAGCACGCCGCATCCCTCTAGTGGGGTGCGAAGACCCCGATGATGAAGCATGACACCAAGGAGCCTGTTGGTGTGTGAGGGGTATTTTACAAAACACTGAGTGTCCCCCATCTTTGTGGTTTACACTCCTCCTATTTTCCTTGAGTAGGATTCTTGTTGTTTAATTAACAGTACCCGTGGGGTGAAAATCCTATCTCCATACTCTACCTCCTCCCTGTTGTTAATATTTAACTCCTAAATACAGCAATCATTCATTCAAAGTTGCCAAGTTTACCTTTACAAATGCTCTTCCATTGTGCAGCTCTACATGTATGGTTGTGTTGCTAGGGTGTCATGGGGCCTAATGCATCAAGGAAAATGGCCCAAATGCCTAGCTTCTGTAGTACAACACACTCACATTTGGGGTGTTGTGGGCACTTCACACCATTGGGTTCCAAAATCACTGCGCCTGCTGAACAATCACAGCTATGCCCTGCATATCTGCACTTTATTTTTAGAAACTTGTGTTTCGTTCGAGTTGCTGTTACATCTGTGTTGACAGTTGTTGTGCCAAGAGTTTACCAGAGATTATGCGAAGAAGAAAGATTGCTTCCAGCATTATCAGACAGCACGCTGTGCTCAATGGCTGCTACAGCATCTTTGTCATCTGGACAGCTTTAGAACCTCTGTGCTTATGCTCACCCGGAAGGGTGTTCCCTGAACAGTGTGAAGTGCCAGACATAACGGGCAGTGGTGGAGTTACGGAACTCAGTGTTAGGCAAAGGATTGCAAACGTAGGCTTCTTTGAATGGCAAACAAATGCCACGAGCTTCAGGAACAGAGTGTGGACAAGTCTTAAAAACTGCTCTTTCCAAGATGGTGGTCTGTCCATAGGATACTATGGGTGGTTCTCAATCTAACATGAAGTGGAATCTTTTCATATGAGGCATTTCCAAAAGATGGACACAATTGCGTCTTTATTTTTGACCATGTTGTATGACCACTTGCTACTATTTTTGTCTTTGATGTTCGCTTCTAGCAGTTAGAACTTTTATTAGATTCTACTTCTAGATATTCTAGAACAGCTGTTTTCGTTTCCATGATTCCAGGGGGCGTATGGTGCAAAGTTTGTCCCTTAAGTGTTAATCTTCATCTTCAATCAAGAGCAACAAGAGTGCCAAGGAAGCTTTTTTAAACCTTGGTGTTTTTTTCCCCTAACCGGGACTATCTTAAGGCGAGACTTGTCAACGTTCATGTGTACTATTCTGTGCAGGGTTGCATAGTGGCAACTCGGAGGAATCACTAATTTCTCTGGCAATCAGAAAGGAAAATCAACAAATCCTCTCATCATTCAGTCCTTGATAGAAACATTTTTGTTGTTAAAATCTGCAAATTATGCAGCAGATGGAAGATTATCTGGCAAGCGGGGTGAATCCATTATTATGTTGAAAATACAGCAGCCATAGATTTACATACTTCCGCTAGCCCTGGGTAAAGTTAATTACTCATTAGTCTTTTTTTGTATAACATACTTAAAAAAAGTTTTGTTCATAGTCATGTATTGATGAGGCTGGCAAAGTAATTGACCTTCTTTTATTGAATTTTCTGGGTTAGTTACGATCCATGGAAAATTGTTGTTACATAATGTGAAGAAAGCAAGTATCTACAATAAATCCACAGCACTGGCAATGTGTTGAGTTGAATGCTTTAACTTTGTGCATTTTATTAATGTTTTTGCGAATACACTGAAGGGTCAAGGTCTTTTTTGCAGTAGTGCCTGTGTGTTTCTTTCTCATATATATGTTTAGGCTTGTTGTGTTTCCCGCCTGTAATTTGTTTTTAATATCATTACATCTTGTAAATCATATTGAAGGATTTACATTAAAATGAGCCATGTTTTAAATAGGTGATGACACAATTTACAAACATTTATACACCTTCAGGCGTAAAAAGAAGATCTCCAATTCTAAAGTGAACAACTGGATTCAAAGTCTCAGTATTTCTGAGCAGATGTGGACAAACGGAAAAGTGTTCCACCCCAAAAGATATCTGTGTCTGAGTAAGTGCAGGCAAAGGGAATGTGGGAAAATCGGATAAGCCTTATGTTTTTGAGGGCCATGCAAGTGTTTTGAGTACCCTTAACAAAGTTCAAATATTTTAGTATTCACAAGCTTTGCAGGAGGTTTCTGAATTATTCCTAAAGCTCAAACAGCCAATAAGTGGTGTGTGTCTGCAATATCGTAGGCTGAAGCTGGCCTGGAGACCATACAGAGGTAAGATGCAAAGGCAGTTGTAATGTCCATTGGGAAACGACATGACAGCATAAGCATAAGTAGGTCAGTGGTCTAGCTGACCCTGCCAGGAACTGGATAACAGACCCTTCCTGGGAGAGACAGGAAGAGGCGGGATATTGAGAGGTCAGGGATGAGGGAAGAGGATGTGTGGAGATCAGCTTACCAGACAGATGAGCATCAGACACCCGACCCTCGTATGTCCACAGCAGTACCATTTTGAAGGCAGACGCTCAAACACAAACCTTGTTGAAATCAATGAGGCGGCCATCTTGTAGTCAAGCAATCCAGAAGAAACATATTGAAATCTACCAATTTTGCCATATTAGGGCGAGGCACCAAGGTGGGTTGGACTGTGGAAGAAATACACATAGCTGGGGGGCAACAAAGACGGAAAAGTGCAGTCAGGCCAGGAAAATATTCAACTTTACTGAGAAAGCATGACACCACTAGAAGAAACACAACAGCCATCTTTGAATGAGCCCTCACAAAAAAGAAGGAGGTCAGATGAAAAGTGGTCCATGAAGACAAGTGAGGCAAAGGTAAATTAATAAACTAAAACAAGTTTCTAACAACAGGGACGTAAGTAACACCTCCTGCAAAAATGAACATGCAACTGTTAACGGTACAACACAAATGAAGTATAGAGAAAGGGACCATGTCCTAGCAATAAAAGTCCCTAAGTCAAGTCCAGTGACTACAATGTACTGCAGAATTTATGACTTGGAGCTAACACCAAAAAAAGCAAGAGGCAAGAGTAAAAGAAATTTAGATACAGGTAATCAAAGTTCCCACCAAGAAATGTCAATAACTAAATTTGAAAAACAATGCAAATAGTCTGAGCAGAATGAGTAGCACGGATGTAGCAGTCCATGTAAAACTGTTCGAAACAACAAGTTAATCTGATAGTAAGCGTTAACAAACATGGATCAAAATACCAACCAACATCTGTATCAGGTGAGAAAAAGCAACACCAGTTTCATAAGCAACAAAGTGAGTTGTGACGGGAGTAGACACACCACTGAAACACAAAAAGACTACTAGCAAGCAGGCTCTCTGTCTAAGAGGGCAGACAAATAATGCTGAACAAAGTACACACAAACACAGCAAAATATCATGGTAAACAGTTTGGCATTATCATACTACACCATCATGCCGGTGGGAGAAGCATCACAAATGGCTAACCCCTGCATTGAAATGCCACCCCCAGTGACACAGGCGGTTACCCAGGGTTTGGGTCCCAAATGAAACAGATGGTTAAAGTCACTGGATGATTTTTTTGGAGCAGCTGGTGAATGAAAGGACAAACAACAGCTGCAGCTGCTCCTTCATCTGGTGGGGCATGAAGGCCGACGCCTGATCAGGACCTTTTCAACAATGGAAACAGACATACGAAAAACCTAAAGAGGCACTACATGGCCACTTCAATCCAAAGAAAAATCTGGATGAAGAACACCTCATTTTCAACTCAGCATGGCAGGAGCCAGGTGAATCCATAACAGACTTTATTACAAGGCTAACAAATCTAGTGCAATTTGCATTTTCAACACATTCACAAATGAGGACGCAATTCGACTCTGGATAATTGGGGGTTGCTTAGCATCAACTACGAGGCGCAAGGTTCTCCAAAAGTCACTCTCACTAAAGGAAATTCTATGGAGGGCCAATTTGGGAGAGTTGGTTAAAAGAAAAGAATCACACCTCAATGTAAGAAGAGATGACAAGATAAATTAGATGTTTCTCACATCAATGAGTACTACACAGGAGACAGTACGAGAAGGAAAGAGCAAGGGCAAAGACAGATCAGAGATGAAATATCACAACAGATGACTTGGCACCCAATATCCAAGTTCAATAACTCATTCGGCAGAGGAGGATAGCAAACTAGAAAGCTGGACAACCAGGGACCAAAGCAGCCAAATTGAAGCAACTTCAATGAGCTGCTTATCAAGCCTCACAGACAACCCCCAAGAAGCCTCAAGCAGTAGATAGATCACAAAAAATGGCACAGAAAGCGCGCTGAACAAGAGAGAAGAAACAAATTACAGAAGGTTGGGCAACCCGCCCAGACTCCGGAAATCAGCTTACACACATACCCAAGACATACACATCAACATGAAGAAAACTGAGAGGCAGCAGTCAACATCACAGGAGAGGAACAGAGACAAAATGCATGTGAGCCGAACAAAAGCACAAAACACTCCACTACCAAATGACACCCCCAGTGCAAGAGCAAGACCACTAACGAATAACCCAAAGGCACCACCAATTCAAGGAGCAGTTCGCCACAGTCAATTAGCTTAAGGGAATCACCATTCGGACCACACCCAAAGCACATAGGACTCACTAGGAGGTGACCACATTTGCTCCATAAACCACACCCAAAATAACTTCCTCAAAGGAAACTGCCAGAAAGCTTGTCTGATTTAGAAAGCTGGACAGCACAAACACTCAGGTCAACAGAATCATCAAGCACATCAAGATTGAGAAAATGCCCATACAGTCAACCACCCAAATACACAGCGGAATCAGAGAACTCAGGACCAGAACAGCATTTCACACGCTGATGACTCAGAGGAATCACCTGCCACACCACACAACCCATCATATCAGCTATATCCACACCAGAATATGAACATTACACCCCCCCCCCTGTTACAGGGGTAGTCCGACTGACTTAAAGAACTCACAGGACAAGAGCAAACATATGGAAGTTACCGAAAAATGTTGGCGAAATGTTGTATCATCTCTCCGAAGAAAGACAGAGATGTCTTAGCAGAGACATGTCATTCATAAGGGGGGCAGATGGAGGATAATGAAAGTCCATGCAGATGCCCAGAGGGGAAAAGACTCCAACATTTACACAGGTGACTGGGTGTTGGTGAGGCAACAACAAGCCAAGTAAACAGGCACATGAGCTGACCTATGCCTCCTTTTAGTGGTGGAGAGGGAACAACTCTCACCTAACCAACAAATGCAGCCCTCAACAGAAACCACTTCCAACATCTGCAAGGCAAAGAAACTAACTAAGGAGCCCAAACGCCGCACCGAAAAATTGACTACATTTCTAAGTGGGGGAAGATGTAATGTTGTCTGGGAAAATACATGATTTCATAAGTAGGTCAGCGGCCTAGTTCGCCCTGACAGGAACTGGATAACAGTAACTTCTTGGAGGGACAGTCAAAGGAGGGATCTCGAGAGGAGGGGGACAAGGGAAGAGGACCTGTGGAGAACATCTCCACATGAGGAGACCAGTTGTAACAGATAGGCACTTGATTAAAGATCAGTGACCATCCTTCCCCTGACTCCGTCCTTTGTGCTGAGCGATATACTAGGCAATGCTGTGACAATTAATCATACAACATTACAGCTGTCTTCATCAGAAAGACCTAATGACACAGTCTGTGAGGACTTATGTTTGTAGACTTTGGAAGAAATTAGAGAAGCGCAGAGGTGAGATATAATAGGCATTAAAATACCTCTAGAGTTTAATACAGTAGAGAAAACAGCATACGCCAACGATGATGAGGTCCTACACTCTCTGGGTAAGGTCATCAGTGATTTGGTGAAAGTCTTTACAGAGGAGTTAGAAGTACGGGTAAGTACTTTCCAGGAGTGTTTACAGCAACATCTGTATCTGCCTGGAAAAAGCCTGGGATGTAAAAAGGATGCACTAGTGGTGCAAAGGAAGAACTGAGGACAGAGTCTTTCGTTCATAAGCATATAGGACATTTGGAGACTTCCTGCCTGATTTGAAGTTTGGAGGATGGGTTACTCCATCACAAACTAGACAAATAGCTCGTCCACCTTGCTACAAACGCAATTGGAAATAATGCACTGATAAGGTGGAGAGGTATCCACCATGTTTTTGTCTGATTAACATGTCCACCATACTCTAAATCAGACCCTAAGACTCAATGTTACTAATGCTCTGCAGCAGCCCAATGCAAAGCAACGCAAAGTGGCTGAAGCGATTTACTCTCCAGCGCAATAGGAGGACCTTTGCTGTATTCCTTTTGGGGTAATTTACCCTTGAATGCTGCCCTCCCTCCCCCCACTGGTAAACTTGCAATGAAGCATTCTACAATTTTTTGCTATTGTGTATAAAGAAAAAACACATGAAAAAGGGTACACTTGCAGAGAAAAAACAACTGTCCATGTTTTGCATTTTCCTTGGAGTGAAAATGATCTCACAATCCATGAAAATCGACGTACAATGTGGGAAGAAAGTATGCACGGGCGATTGTGGAATAAAACAAGGAAACTTAACAAAGTTTGTGATTGGCAAAAATTAAGAACGTAAAAAAGCTTTGCTGGTGTCATTCCTCGTGTTCTTGAATATCTTCTTTTAATTATTACCAGCCATGTGAGCATGGTCTTTAGCCCATCCTCTCTTTCTGCACATTAGGATGGTGGAATGCAGCTTAAAGCAAACTCTGTACAGTGGAACAACACAGACCACCATCCCAAGCAGCTGTGTGTTTATCTTGTCATCTGACCATCCATCTATTCATTCAAAATACATCCAAGGCCAAATCTAACATAAAATACAGCCAAACTGCATGCACTGACAGAGATTCGCTCACATTCTGCAGGGTAGTTTATGCATAGACACTCGGCACAGGTTCTGAGGTCAGATACAGACATCTGGAACAATTGTGCAAAAGAATGTCTTCGGGCTACAAAATCTGGGCTCTGTTTTTGTTTTCACGAATGAGGAAGCGTATAATGTAAGCAGCGCTTTATGAATAAGCTTCCTCGCATATGGTAAATGAAGTGCATGAAATCTGGCGCTTGGAACCCTACTTCATCGGAATCATAATATATTACAAACAAATAATTCAAAACATGTTTCACTTGATAGATTTGTTTGCATGCTAGCAACTTATGTAAGGCATCAGCAAAGAGGGACAGACAAATGAACACTAAAAAACAATACTTGTTTGACTTAGCAAGCGCCTGGCACGTTTCCATGTGTTTGACAATAATATCTTTAATAAGATGAGCAGATTCCTTTTTTTCCGGCTCCCTAGTCTTACTTTTTCCCGCAGTCACGTGACTAGGGATGACTTTGAGTTTGACTGACAGGGTACTCTGCTGCAAGTGGAAAACTCTTGGTCCTCCTACTTCACTTAGAGACATGGGGACCGGATGCGTTCCATTGGTGGAACCCCAATTTGCTCCGTCAATGGAAATCTAACTCTGACGTCCAATGGGGTAGAAGCCATGAGAATAAGCCATCACACACCTGCTCTATTTAAAGCAGATGGTGTTATTTTTTTTTCTGTCCAGGAAAGGACTGGCCCTGAGGGACAGAAAATAAGTAATAATGACCCCATACACTTGGAGAAAACTCTCAGAGGGGGGGGGGGGTCAATATTTTCTTGCTTCTGGGAAACAAACTCCTACTTTGGGAGTTTGGGTATGAAAAACAAAAAAAGTTAAAAGTTTGTGAGTGACTATCAAAACAGACGGCGGCCAACCACCAAGCCATTTACACCCTGATGGGAAGAGCCATGGCGGTGGTTTCTTTCAAGGTGCAGACATGACCGCTTCGAAAGTGGCTGCCTCTGAATTTGATGGCTGGAGTACTGTCAGGATGGCAGAGGTATTGTCGTCCACCACACTGATGAACTGTACTCTGTTTGTCAAATTCTAAATTTTCCCAATGTGCCTAAAATTATTCTGGTATGTTTAGAGTCTGTTCTTAAGGCCAGGACCTACAGACAACAAGACACTTCATCAAAAAAATGTAAAAGAGATCCTGTGGCAACAAATGGCTTAAAAAATAAATCTTACAGCTGTAAATTAAAAACAAAAAAATAAAAAAAATAAAGAAAAAGAAAATAGCCATAATCTACGAGCATGTTGGGTATTTGCTCATAACCAGTTTATTTTTTTCAAAAATCTACAAAATGGCGATGAGCTTAGGAGGACGGGACTAGTTTGAAATCAAAAATTGGGCGTTCAGAATTTCATGACTCTGTTTTCAAGAGCCACAACTTTCTCTTTTAGAATGAGGTGTGGTTATAGATTTTTCTTTAAAAATCTGGGAAACCCATTTTGCAAATCAGGTACCTTGTAAAAAATATTTTCCTGTCAACCCCATGACTTTGCAAATCGTCCTTGCAGCTGCAAAATACGCCTACATCAGGCCTGCATTCCTGTAGGCTTACACCCAGGGCTTTAAGTGGGAAGTGAGGTGTCTAAACAAAGGGGAGTGGCCTAGGTAAATAAGGGCATGGCTATAACATATAAACTACATTTCTGTGATTCACACAGTGTTCCACCGGACTAGTATGTTAGTGCCTCTCGGTGCTTTTTGTTATCCCATCCAGATATATCACATCAACTGACATACAGGACTATTGACTTTGTAATTGGTTGTTAGATGTTTAAGATAAATTAATAACAGTAATAATATGTGATAAATAACTAATATTGAAAATGTTTAAAATCTGAAATTGTGCCTCAGTCCCTCCCGCTATGTTCACTCTGTGTTAGACATGTATGCCATTTTTCTCTCTCTGCATCTCCTGCATCTTAATTCCTTCCACTTGAGCACCCTCTATTCACTCTATGCTGACTGTACTTCCTTGCATCTCCCACATTTCTCCACGCCCCAAACATACAACACACCCTCTCACCTGTAAGCACCACAGTTTCTTTGACTTCCACCATGTCAATATTTGGACACCTGTATTTATTATTACATTTATTATTTATTATTACATTTATTAAGCGCGCAGCTACCCGGAGGTTTCCCGGCGCTAGAGCAAACTGATCAGAGATAGAAGGGAGGGACATTAGTTGTTGAAAAGCCAGGTCTTTATTCCCTTACGGAATTTCAGAAAGCATGATTCCGTGCGCAAGGACTGAGGAAGAGAATTCCATAAGGATGGGGCCAACAGAGCAAACGAGCGGCCACCCATTTTAGCTCTGTTGATGCGCGGAATTTTAAATTTGTTATGCGATGAGGACCTAAGTGTGCGGGGGGGAACATATTGCTGAACTAGAGCAGCAAGATAGCGCGGGGCTCTATCAGCCATGATTTTATGCATGTAGCAGAGTGCTTTAAAGTGCACTCTGCTTTCAATGCGCAACCAGTGCAGGTTCCGCCTGTGGTGGGTGACCGAGGATCTGGCAGGCAGGTGACAGATGAGGCGGACTGCCATATTCTGAACCACCTGGTATTTTCTGGTTACCTCTTTGGCAGCACCTAAGAGCAGGATGTTCCCATAGTCCAGGCGCGAGATGACAAGGGCCTGGACGACGGTCCTCAAGGTGTCTGTAGGCAGCATCCAAGTGATCTTTCTCAGCCACCTGATGATGGTCGTACAGGTGGCTGCAACTTTCACAACATGATGTTTAAAGGTAAGTTGGTTGTCGAAGATTACACCGAGATTGCGAGCAGACACTGATGGAGTGGGTAGAGTACCCATCTCCGGAGGCCAATGATGTGGGCCCCATAGAGAGGTGTCGGGGCCAAACAGGAGCAGCTCTGTTTTATCCCCGTTAAGCTTCAGTTTGTGCTTTAACATCCAGTCCGATATATGCTTCAGTCCAATTTGGAGAGAGGAGGAAGGGAGGTTTTTATTAGTAGATAGGGAATAGATGACTTGAGTGTCATCGGCGTAGGAGTAAATTGTGAGGCCAGCCTGTTCAGCCAGGAACGCAAGAGGCCTTACGTAAAGGTTGAAAAAAAGGGGACTCAGGATGGAACCCTGGGGAACACCGTGAGAGGAAGGGAGGGTGGATGAGGCAGAAGAAGAAGAAAAAACCTGAAACGTGCGGTCAGATAGAAAGTTAGCAATCCAGGCCAGGGCGGTGCCACCGACACCTACTCCCTCCAGGGTGGATAATAAGATGGAATGGGAGACGGTGTCAAAAGCGGCACTCAAGTCAAGCAAGATGAGTGCCACCGTCTCGCCATTATCCACTTGGCGTCTGATGGTTTCTGACACGCCAAGGAGGGTAGTTTCCGTGGAGAAACCTGCCCTGAACCCGGATTGAGAGCAGTGGAGAAAATTGGTGGATTCAACAAAAGAACTAAGTAAAGAATTCACATGTTTCTCCAAAATCTTGGAGAAGCAAGAAAGCAGTGAAATAGGGCGAAAGTTGGAAGGATTGTTGGGGTCGGCATTGGCCTTCTTTAATAATGGAACCACCATAGCGTGCTTCCATTCTTTAGGGACAGTCGCTTCTACCAGGGAGGAGTTGAGGACATCCACAATGATGTGGAGTGGAACTGGGTCGAGGGAGCACAGAACTTGAGGGGGGAGAGGGTCAAGGGGAGAACCAGATTTGATGTTCTGGAGGTACTTTTTTAGAAGTGCGGGGGAAATGGGATCCCAGGAAAGCAGTTGGGAAGTGATAGGCAGGGAGCAGATAGGGGTATCCAGGGGAGGGTTGTCGGGATTTTGAGCGATGTGAGTAGGGGTGTCAGGAGTGGAATTAAAGATGGCATAGATTTTATCTATCTTTTCCCGGAAAAAATTGGCTAGAGCATTACACTGTGCAGTGTCTAGACAGGGATCTTTAGGAACTGAGGAAGCACCTGAGAGCTCCTTGACAATTTTAAACAGGGCCTTAGGCCTGTTTTGAGCCGTAAGTATGGTGTTGTTGGCAAAGTTAGCTCTAACGGTGTCACATGCCATGTGGTAGGATTTAAGAGCGGACCTATAGTTGGCTTTGTGCTCAGGGTTATATTTAGCACGCCAAATACGTTCTAGCTTTTTGCAGTTCGATTTTTCAAGGCGTAAGGAGTCATTAAACCAGGGAGCCGGGGGGTGATGAATTTGAGTTTTATTTTTTTGGGTAGGGAGGCAGGAATCCAGAGCTGTAGTTAGCCATGAACTAATGGCAGGTAGCTCTTTGATCGTTATATTGGAAACAGACGAGGTGGAGTTGACCAGAAGAGAATTTAATCTGTCTAGATCTAGTCGTTTCCAGTTCCTGCTGGCTTTGTGGGGAAGGTCTGGCCTGGGAGTATCAGCTACACATGTTTTAATGGAGAAATTAACTAAAAAATGGTCTGACCAGAGAACAGGGGTAGAGGATTGATAAGAAATGCTCGTCAAATTGGAAATGATAGGGTCTAAAAGGTTACCGGCCTTGTGAGTAGGGTCGGAGTTACGGAGATGCAGGTCAAGAGCTTCAAGATCCTGTAAGAGGCGTTTAGCAATAGCGCACGAAACAGAATTAAAATGAATATTCAAATCCCCAATAATAGTAAAATTGGTAGATTGTGCTAACAAAGGAGAAATGAGCTCGGGAAGTGCAGCAGCCCAACCGCTCGCTGACCCCGGTGGGCGGTAAATCAGGATACCTGTAAAGGTAAATTGGGGGGAGAGAGTTAATTTAAACAGGCCCGCCTCACAGTTAGGGAAGTCAAGGTCTTCCCATTTACAGAAGAACTCTCTTTTGAAAATCACAGCAATTCCTCCGCCGTCTTTAAGTGCTCGGTTTCTCCCTACGTAGGTATATTCATTGGGGAGAGCCATGGCGATATCTGGGCCAGAGCTATCGTTAAGCCATGTTTCGGTCACGAACATGGCAGCAGGGCGATCGGACTCCAGGAGGTCAAAAATATCTCTCTTGTGTTTAGAGAGCGACCTGCTGTTTATACTAATGAAGGTCAGGTCAGATGAGGAATTGAGTGATGTGGGACGTACAGTACGCACAGGGGAGGGTAATTTCCAGAACGAGGACGACATACTGTCGGTGCTTGATTCGAAGGAATTCAGTGTCAAGGAGCAGTGGGCGCAGGAGATGGGGGCATTTTGACAATTTAGAACGGTATGCGAGGGGCAGAATGAACCCCGCAGCAGCAGGAGAGCGGATCGAGAGTAAGTAAGAGGATTTTGAGCAGAAGGGCTAGGCCCTGGGCCCGTGCTGGCGCGGACGGGCGCAGACGGGCAGGACTTTGGCACGACTTCGGCGCGAAGTCGGCGCTCCCGCTGCGCTCGTCCGCTGCGCTTCCGCCATGGAGGCATTAAATACACCAGGGAGGTAAACACTGTACCGCTAACCTGCAAATTAGGCAGCAGGGCGGAAGTGAGTATGGAGGGCGGGGGTCAAAGTGTGCTCATGTGGCTACCGCCGCTACAAACGGCACAAGCCGTGGCGGATCGGTGCCAGGAGCAGAGAACAGCAATTAAAACACGTTGCGCCAAGGTGGCGATCAGGGAAAAGACGTAGCGCCGGAGGCGGCGATCAAAATCAGGTAAGAGATGCAATTGAGAGCGGAGCGCTGAAAAGCACTCACTCTGGCAGAAGAACAGTCTAAAATAGTAGTTTTTAAAGATAACAGAGCAAACGTAGCCTCAGCAGCCTCTCACGCTGACAGTTAGCTAGGAACTGACCTGGATGCCGGGTTTAAGTACTGTCGCCTACTTCAATCACTGTACCGCTAACCTGCAAATTAGGCAGCAGGGCGGAAGTGAGTATGGAGGGCGGGGGTCAAAGTGTGCTCATGTGGCTACCGCCGCTACAAACGGCACAAGCCGTGGCGGATCGGTGCCAGGAGCAGAGAACAGCAATTAAAACACGTTGCGCCAACTTCTTTCTCGCACATTTATACTAAACCACAATTAAACCAGGAATAGGTGACTTTTACTCTGTGCTCTCTGCAAGGAGGCCAATAATTGGATGACCATAGTATTGGGAAAACCTTTTTGACCCACTGATAGGGACTGTGATGAAGTCGCACTACCTTCAGTGTCAACTCCAGAGCTCTCTGTGGTAGCCCGTTTTAAACATCAGGAGGTGACCCAGTTCAAATTATGTAAAAGTAATATGCTACATGAAAAAATACAAAGATACAACTTCCTAGAAACAGCTAATACTCCTAGCGACTACAAAATGTGAAATATTGATTTCCTTAACGTTTTTCATATTCATTTTTCAGAAATAGATAAGTGTTTTACTAGTAAAGTAAGGGCATGAATGTAGGGCCCGATAGGGACCCATTTCAATGTCTGTTTTGAATTACTACTGGTTCAGAGAGGTGGAGGGACTCGGCCCACTTGAAGCCCTCCTTCCTCCTATGTTTGGAGTACATTTCAGAGTTTTTAGAAATTCAAAGGGAGCTCTGAAATTACTCCTGTGTAGGAATGAATGTTGAAATTCTGGAATTATTTGTGAAATCCAAATGGTATACATTTACATATCTATAGATACTCAAATAACATGCATTTTCACACATTTCCCTCTTTTGTCCACGGTAGGACAAAGTATCTTTCCTTATAGAGAAAAATCTGTACGCCGTTTACAATTCGGGAGTGCCCCTCCACAATCCCACTTGGATTCGGATTCACTCCTGTCCTTGATAGCACTAAATATCCAGCTGTATCTAGGTAGAGAATGTGCTTTGTGAAAGTGAACAGCCACAAACTCACTGGTTTGTGGGTGTCGCCATATTTCCAAGCTGCTACCGCCTTGAACTTCAACCCTGCACCCCACTGAGTAGAATTTGCCACATGTAAAAGGAAATCATGCTGGTGTAATTTCACGTGTGAATAAATCGCTTGGCTTTAAGCGCAAAGTCACATTTTGTGAATACAAAATATGATTTTGAACTTGTACAATGAACAGCGGTGGGGCCTCCTCTAAGCTTTGGGATTGGCCACAGGGGGATCTGGCAGCCTAACGCCGCCGCCAGACTAGTCCTTGGAACGCCTCGTCACGAACACATGACCCAGCACCTACGAAACCTCCACTGGCTCCTCATCGAGAAGAGGGTCACCTTCAAACTCCTCCATCACGCCTCAAAATCCCTCAACAACATTGGACCCAAATACCTCAACGAGAAAATATTATTCCACGTACCCAAGAGCAACCTCCGCTCCGCCGACCTCGCCCTGGCAAAGGTCCCCCGGATCCGCAGAATCAAAACAGGCTGAAGGGCCTTCTCCTACATCACAGCCAAGACCTGGAACAAGCTCCCCGTGAACATCAGACGCTCCCCAACCCTGCACACATTCAGTAAGGACTTCAAGACCCGTCTCTTCGACTTAAGTCTGTCTTAAGACAAAGTTAAGACAAAATCCTAACTTCTGTGAATACCAAAAGTAGTAAGTTTAGGATTTAGTCTTAAGTTAGTTCTGTGAATCGGGCCAAATGTCATTTGTTCCCCAGGGAGGTGGAAAGAGCCTTTGAAATGTCAGAGATAGGAAAACTGACTGGACAGAGATTACGCTTTCAACTAGCCAGTGAGAGCTTCAGAACCCAAAGTCAGATTTCTAAGACGGTGACTTACATCACTTTGAAGTAAAAAGTGATGTGGGTCAGAATAAGAATTGCTGGGTATTCGTTAAGGATTTCCCTCCAAAAGGATCCTAGCATTGCCATGTATCTTTCCTTGATGAATCCATTCCTTTCTTACAGTTTTGGAGAAGACTAGTTCCCACCTCCTCATTTCTCAATCGCTCATTGCCTACCTTCTTAACTGAGACTTGGTTCTTGGACTTGTGAAGCTAGACAACTAACTTGACCCCCAGACCCAGTACCGCCCTCGCTTTGCTCCTGTCGTTTCATGTTTGGAAACCAAGTACTTCCAGCCTGTATATTTGTGTACATATAAATATCATGCCACTCCAGCAAGAGTACTACTCTGGGCACTTGAACGAGAAAGATGCCACCCAACATGGGAAACCATTTTGGACGCTTACAGACTACTCCAACACTCTTTCAGAACTCGAAAGTATGGGTGCACTCACGGAGATAAGCTTTAGGCAGTGTTACTTGGCAGAAACTGAGCTACCCATTTTGGTCTTTCACATTTGTGTTCACAGTAGAAAGCCATGTTTTTTCAATGCACTATAAACACCTAAACACCACATTATGTGACTCTCACATTTTCATTAAACATTTCAAAATTGGCAACATCTGCAAGAAATCAATGTGGGGAATGATGTATACTCCTGAATGATAAATATATGAATTTTTTTATCATTCATAAGTATACATCATTCTGTACATTGTTTTCTTGCAGATGTTGCCAAATGTGAAATGTATTGAATATGAGTCAGTTGCAAATCATGGTATTTTTCATTTTTTTTTCTTTTTTAGTCACGTGTGAATCACATGATGTGGAGTTTATAGTTCATTGAAAAAAACATACTTTCCTACCGTGAATAAGGCTGTGAAAAGTTGAAACATGTAGGTCAGTTTCTGCCAAATAAAGCTGTTTGGAACTTAACTCAGTGAATACGCACATACTTTCAAGATTAGAAAGCATGTTACCCTTGAGGCGCTACCACCAGTGTAGATATAGTTTGGTCATAGTTTCCATAGGAAGGCATTTTTTCTTTCCTTAACAAATTTAGCGCTGTTTGATGAACCTGCCAGAAACCTAAAAGAAAAAGTTTGTCCACTTTAGGTCCTTCATAAAAAGTTTTGTGCTGATCCGCCAGCAGGCTCCGAGAAAAAGGAGGGGGTCGCTAATGTGCGATTTCTCATTTTAATACCCTTACGCTAAGTTTGACCCAAGTTAGAACTTCACTAAGAAAGTGTGCTTTTTGTGTGAGTCTATAGCCGTTTTATAGAAATGTGCATTTAAAGAGAGGATTGGGTTGGGCATGAAGGAGCTAACCATCAGATAGAAGTTAGAGATATCTGTATGGTTGGTACTCCTGTGGGTCAGTACCATGGTCCTCCTTAGAATCTACCCGTATCGTTTTACGGCATCACGGCACGGCGGCGACGTTTTTTAATTGAATTTGTTGCGTCGTGATGCCGGAAAACGTTACAGGTACACTCTAAGATGTGGAGGACGGTTCCAAACATTTAATGCCGTTTGGGCTTTACTCTACCCAAAACAGGCTCTCCGTTTGAGAAATCTTACTTTGCTGCACCACATTGAGTCTCTCCAGTGGAGGAATATCACTCTCTAAAATTGTTTGCCAATATTGGACTACATTAAAGACTTTTCTTGGCACATACAGTGGGTGGTTTGTCTCCTTTTACTACTTGTGCTGAAACTGAATTTGTATCTCCAGCGGAGCTTCTCTCCTTCTTGGATGCCCTGAAGAAGCCCGCCATGGGTGAAACGCGTTGGCTGTATTGGACTTTTATCTCAAACATCTGAAATAAAGGATCAAAAAATATAAAGATTCCCTCTCATCTCCTGTGCATCTGTCTAGCATTTGTGCATCCAATATTTGAAAGTTTGTTTATGTTGCCTCTCAGAGCTTTCGTCTGATATTATCTTGTGTTTCTCAAGGAGTTCACAATGTGAAACCCCTCGCTACTGTATTTGTCATGGGTTTACACTCAGCAGTGCCCCTTCCTACTATATTCGATATAGGGTCGCTGTTAAAAAAAATTCCATATCAGTTATGGCAATGGAACTACTTCTTTGGTGGACTAACACAAGTATTGGCCAATCAACTGGCTGTAGAGATGAAGATAAACATGAAGGTGGAGCCACAGACCTAATTCTTAAACCTCTTTTCCGGCTGATTACATAAGCCCTGTCAGACAGTGGCTCTGTCATCCATGACCTAAAAAGGAGGGGTGGGTCTTCCCACAGAGATGCTGTAATGACCCATGATGTAGCGGATCCAGGGTAGTGACACACAACCCTGAGAGCGCTGATATGAGACATGATATGATATGATTGTGTGACTGTTAAAGCTCCAGTTATGTCATTAACAGAATGTCATTGCTGAGAAGAGAATGCGTGGGAGCTAAGAGTAGGAGTCTATGAGACGGAAGTTAGGAGTCAAAGCAAAGAAGGGCGCAGACCAGGAGCCACAGATTTTACAGGTCACCCTGATAGAAGCCGTCTCACTGATAGCCCTTTGGATAACTTACATTTTACAGTCACCCGAGTTTCTCTCTGGTTGAAGAGAAAAGGCCCAGGTTCCTGAAACTGCAGATGTTTCAGTGACACAACCTCCCTTCATCAGCAGGAGAGCAGAGATGGAGAGAGACCCTGAGATAACCAGTATTTTAGCTAGACTATCATGGTTCTACCCATTAGGCAGTATTGAGGTAGCAGTTATTCCATCGTTTTTGCCCGATGTAATCTCAATAAATTGCAAAATGTACAGAAGAAAATGGTGTTGGGTGAGTGTCAAGGAACAGATATAGTGTAAACACTGTTAAAGGGAAGTGGACAGGATTTCAAAGTGAAGCAGTTAAAGCACCATGAACTGTGAATGAATCTGGGTGGGAGGACTGCAGCTTTACCGCAATCCTCCAGCTCTGCCAAACCCTCATTGGGACCCTACATCCCACTCAACCTCCAAGAAGACAACTGTCCTATTGTGCATTGACTGGGTCAGCATGATACCCCCAGCATGGAAGAGTCAGAGACAGACCTAGATCTCATTTGCTGATCCTCCATGCATCAATTACCTCGCTTGCAAGAAGTGTGCATCATTGTGACGGCTACGTTTTATGTACAGTATTGAGTTACATGTTTGTGAATGAGTTACTTATCCATTTTCATTTAAAAGTAATGTCTGAACAACGATGCGTTAACTGTTGTAACACATTTTAATCTCTCATGCATGTTTGTTAAAATGTTATCAGATATGCCAATTGAATTGGGTGCAGGTATCTCTGAACGCTGACAATGGAGAAGCTCTTTGTGCCACCAAAATATAACAGTGCATTGAATTCATTTTTATAGGTTGATGCCAATGCCCTGGCCCCTGTTGTCCTTTCTCTCTTTGTGCTGCACACCACCGCCCCGGTGCAGGCTGAGGTATTGGGGGAAAATACTGCACAAGTTCCCGGTGCTATTAGGGAAGGTGCCCTTTGAAAGGCAAGGTGAACTTAAAAAAAAAATAACACTAATAAACACTTTTTGGATGTATTTTTGCTGAACAAATACATTTCAGTTGCATACCAGACGTTCTTAATTTGGCGTGGGCCCGTAGCTGGGCAGAGAGCATAACAAACTGAACAGATGCACACGGGGGTCCAAACAGAAGGATGCAGCCACCTGTCCTCGTGGTACGCCAAAACCGAGCATACAGCCCAAAAAACACTCTGAGCATTTCAATCACGCAGAAAGAATTCCACCCAGTAAGTTACCTGGAGTAACACGACAAGGGTGTCTTGAATCCAATGGGCACAATCCTACAGCCATATCCATGTTGGTCCTCCTGCCACTCGAAGGGGACTATTAACCTGCTTTAATGCAGTTGTGAGTAGTAAATAACTAACTCCTTACAGCTTACACATTGGGAAATACCATAACAGCAAAAGATGATGGGAAGTTGTATTCCTGACCATGAGGCACACGCGGAATGTAGGATAGAGGAGTGCAAAATTAGCAGGAAAAGCCAACATGCTTGCAATCATAAGTGTGGCCATATGTCAGAGATGAAAGTGCTGGTGTTTAGCATATAAGAGGGAACGACACACAAAGGTATGAATGTGATTCTGTTTTGAAAAACATATTTAAATGAGACAGTATTTCATGTTCAATAATATGCTCTTTGTCACTACCATGCACCTTCGGGTGCATAAAAGATGAAATAGGAAGAAGTTTTACTTCCGTTTTTACAGGTTACACCACAGCAAAAGCAAACAATAGTTGTAGGGATCTACGTGATCCTGAAGAATGCGAACAATAATATATAGATGTTATTTAGAGGCCGAAACATGTTGAACAACTAGTATAGATAAGAAGAACATAATTATTTGAGTTTATTAACGGTGTTTTTAAAAGTCTGATAGAGTATTAAATAAATAAACTAGTAAACCTCACAGTACACAATTTTAACAGCAACAAATCCCCAATCCCAATTAAGAACAAAAAACATAGGATTCTTCTCAACAAAACACCTCAATAAAAGAGCTTAAGGCAAGCCGTCCTAGCATCAGCAGTTGTTGATGGGGAGAGCTCTGGTGATGAAGCATGCTACCTATAGTGGGTGGTGGGTTTGCGTCATTTTAATAAATTGGCCATATATATGTGGATTCAGGGACAAACTAAGAACAGAGCACACAGTAAAGAAATAATTCTTTTTTAATTTCTTATCAAGGCGTTGGCAATTGTGTTCATGTACGGACGTATGAGCTCTGCCAATGCTTTTTGCCAAGGATGTTCATCATGAGCAAAAGAAAAAACAACTTATTTGCCAATGCTTAGGCACAACGGCAAAAAAGCACAATGATGTGTGCATGCATATGCTTAACCACTCATGTGCATGCACACAGCATGACAGCTGTCAATTTTGATTTTTATATCCCGTTCCAAGATGGGAGACCATTTTTATTTCTATATACCGTTCCAAGATGGCAGAGTGAACAGTGTAGCAGTAAATAAAAAAAATAAGTTAAATGTGCACAAAAGCTTGTTTTTAAGGATGCGATACTGAGGGGCATGGGAACAGTAGTGGAGCAGAGTGAGGTAAAAGGTAAATGACATTGAGCAGCAAAACTACCTTTCAATGAGGTAGGAGGAGCAATAGATGAGCAGAAGGAGCTTAAATTAAAAGAATGAAAAAAGTTGAGTTGGATGGGGAAGGGCTGGGAAGCGACAAGATTCGGTTGAAGAGGGCAAAACTGGCACCACCTAGGTATAGGGCTGTGAGGTGGAAAGTGGTGCATGAGAGTCGAGCAATCAGAACATTTGTAAAGCGCACCACTCACCCGTGAGGGTCTCAAGGCGCTGGGGGTGGGAGGCGCTGCTACTGATCGAACAGCCAGGTCTTGAGTAGTCTTCTGAAGGTTAGCAGAGTCAGCTAGAAAATACATACACTCCCATGTAATGCTAAAGGGAAAGGGAAATAAATGTTCCCTAAAGTTGAGCAGTAGAATGCTCCAAGTCGTCCAATCAAAAGAATGGTAAAGAAGCTGTGATCCAGGGAAGGGACAAACACTAGAAAGTCATTGAATCAAATACATCTAAATTATATTGACAAGCAAGCTGACCAATGGGTAGCAGTAGGCTGATCCAAAATATTGGCATTATCCACAATATTGTAGGTAGTGCCTAAAAATATGGCTGCACTACTTACGACTGCTTTATTTTAAGTGTGTATTTAGAAGTGCACTGATGTGTGAGAAAGGCATTGTGAATGTTTGAGAAGACCTTCAAACCTATGACTGTATAGATGTTTGTTGGGACTGAAAAGTCCTCTACATGGCAAAGATGTGTCCCCCTGCCCTGAGAACTCAACTGTACTGTTGTCTGGATTCCTAATGCTGATTTTTAGTCACGGCCGAACACAGATCATCCGTGTGCTTCATGGCATAGGCCTGTCTCACAATGTGCAGATCATGTGTGGCTAGTACATGTGCTGTATGTACGCATGCCTAAGAGGGATACCTTACATGAGAGATGTAGTGCTGTGCTATGCTGTGCGTGCGCAGGTGTAGCATGTGCTGGGTGTATGTGTGTCTGCGTGAAGTAAAATACATGAAGGGTGAAGTGTTGCACTGCGCCCACATAGTGAGTGTGTGTGCTGGCAGTGTGTGTGTTTGTAGAGCACACCCTGGTTAAATATAGAAAAGCTTCAGTGCTGAACAGTGCTCACAGAGTGTGTGGGCTCAATGAATAGATATATGTAAGGGTACAATGCATGGCGGAAAGTGTGCTGTGAAAGTACACTGAGTGAGTGTGCCTGGAATGGTACATTATATAGAAGACCCTCAATTCCATTTTGGGAAGCCCAGGCCTGCCATGGAGAGGAGAGGAATCCCCCCAGCCATATTTGTGTAGTGCTACATTCCTGTGAGCTGGGTGGGGAGACACTGGAGGGAAAAAGAAGAGTCTCCCTTCATATTTTAAAAGACTGCTCTTTTATTCACAAGGAAGGGGCCTGGACAGATCTCAGGAAGTGAGATGGGGCTGATAAGAGAATCATAATGAGTAAGGCTGGGGTCTGGAATTAACCTTTTGATGCACATATCATTGTGGCTGACATCCGGGTGTGAACTCTGGTCACTCCCATGAATTGTGTTGCGGACAATTAGCTTCAGAGTTGTGCCTGCAGAGGCAGACCGATTTTCTGAAGGAAGATGAGAAGGAGAAATTCCAAAGAATCTGAACCCCAACTTAAAACTTCAAAACCCCCTACTTTAAATCGCATTTGGTGCATGGAAAAGACTATAGGAAGGGGAGTTTGATTCACCAAAGATGTGTTGTCGTCCAAGCAGCCAGACAGGCTGTGTGAAAGGGGGAAGCTTTGCAAGACTTCTGCCTGTGACAAGGACAGAGGTCCAAGGCCTACTCGTCTGGGGGAGGGGACATCACCCCAGGAAACCTAGACCTGGACCACCTGCCCTGGAGCCTGGAGCAGCAGCACCTGCCAGCTTGGCAAGACCAGTGTGCCCTGTGAGAAAGAAGAGTGCTTTGGACGGAGCAAGGTACAGGGGGGAGTCCTACCATGAAGACTCCCTGTGCATGGTGTGAGAATTCTGCTGAGCACCATAGGCTGAGCCATATGTTGAACACCATGCGGGTCTTGCTACACCCAGACTGATGCGCTGTGGAGATCCCGTATGCCAGAGAAGGCCACCATCAGAGTACCATTTCCCGGAGTGCCAAGACTTGTGACTGTCTGGGTTGGGGCACTGAGGCTGTAAGCACCTACACCTGTTTTACCACGTACCGTGGCAACCCTGATGCCAGGAGGGTACTAATGTTGTCAAAGGATTTAGGCTGCTACCTGAAGGAGAGACTGAGGCTATGACTCACAGGTTGGACCTGTGCTGTGAGAGAACTGCCACTGACTCGCCGCTGAAGACTTCTGGAGACACCGTGGATGGCGTTGCATCCTCACTGGCTCCATTCAGGAGCTGATGAAAGGATTCCCAACTCCAATTGAGCATAGTCAATGTATGTTTCTTCGCAGGCAGGGAGCTGCTCCGACATCTGAGAGACATCTAGCAGGGTCCCTCCGAGAAGAGAGCCTGTGCCATCGAGTGCTGCTGCATGAGCCCCCGATCTCTAAAAACTGTGCAGAACTTGCGGGTACGTGTTTGTAGGAACCCATTGCATCCCTTAACTATTCTGTTCTGCAAGAGCAGCTAAGACCAGGACTGGGACAGTTAGGCTGTGGGGATAACTCACTGCTAATGGTGCTGCAGCACCATAGACACTTTTGAGTTAGCTCCTAAAGGGTCGAAAGGGAGAACGCTTGAGCACGGCCTAATAGTTTGCATTTCGTAATGGGGCCACCAGTGAATGGAGAATAAACTGAGCACGTTTCATGAAGGAGGTTGGGACAGGGATTCGCCTGACATCTACTACAAACCCAATATGAAGGAGAATCTGTTGCATTTGACTGTCGTATTGCTTTGCCTGTGTAGAGTTAGAAATAAAATACAGTTTTTTCTTATAAAAGCAAGTATTTGGCTGGACATTAATTTATTGTTCATACTGTGTGCACTTTGAGCTATGAGTTGTGTTCATTGACCTATAGGCACATCTCCCTTGAGGAAGCCTTGACAGCTTGACCACAGCTACCACTGAGAGTCACGTGCAGAAGGGGTACTTGGCCCAGTTAAGCAATATCCATAGTAGTTAAGCCCCAGGACATCTGAAGCAAAAGGCCTATGCCACCACGGTGAGCCCATTAGCCCTTGCGTGCTCCATGGCCCCCTGAAAGGGGTTCTGACCATGTTCATCTCATATGCATGGACCAATTACTTGACTCTCCCCTGGGGACACCTGTTGATTTCATGACTGGGAGACAGCCGACATATTTATCAACATTTCCACACTCAGAGACAACATCTGTCATTGGCAAGAAAGCCTTAAATAGGCAGAAAGTTAGAGAATCTCAATCTCGCTCTCTGTGCTAAAGAAGAAGACAAGGCCCACCTCAGAGTGAAACCATCATTATGATTAGCAGCAGCATCGTCCCTACAACCATTGGGCTAAAGCAGGATTTTACTGTGTGTAAATGGCAGGAAAGCCCTCATCGCTTACTTATCGAGGCCAATTGCTTCTGTCTCTTAGTGCTCTGTGGTCATGATTAGCAGCTGCTACCCATGGCTTGCTGCTTGATACCCCTGGCACTGGTTTTACTGCCCATGATCTTATGTCAAGAAGGTGGCAACACAAACAAAAAAAATAAGCAGAGCTCTTATGTTTAATTTCTGTAGTTTTCACTCCTAGCTGCCATCAAATCAAAGGCCATTGAGGATGTAAGGGTAGCGTGCGGGTTCATCAGCATCAAAAGGAGTGAGGTTACTACTTGGCCTTCGTTTCTCAAACTATATTGACAACGCATTAGCAGAGCCAACTGACCTCGCCTATGGGACCTATTGGCTTTGCCAATGCCTTTGAATGATGCTGCTCAGAATCAGCAATATGTCGTGCAGTATCGCCAAAAGAAAAAATAGGAGGTGCAATGACACAGCCTCAAAAGCTGTCATTTTGTAGTTGTGCGCAAAATGTGCACAAGCTATGATGACAGGTGCGCAAAATGACACATGCTCACCCAAAACATGATGACACAGGTACGATTTCTTATTTACTGATCCAAGAAGGATGGGTAACATAAAAAATGAAAAAGAAGTAGCACAAAAGTGATTTTTCTTTTAATGAGATGGGGAACTGCAATTAGTCTCCTGGTCCTCCCCTCAAAGATTGAGGGTGGGCATGCAGGGCAATGGCTGTGTGACTGTGGGTGAACAAGTGGGAGAAGAGGAAAAGCAACTCACAATAGCGCTACAAAGGGGTAGTGTGGGAGAACTATATGACAGCGAAAGACGCATGGAGAACGAGGGAAGGAGTTTAGCTAGGGTTAGAAGCATATAGAAGAGAAAGGTTGCAGAATGAGGAAGACTGCAACATGCGGCACACTTGGTATGTGTTTGGCAGGGGAGAGAAGCACACGTGAGAGAAAACGCATGCTCTCTTAAAGAGGGCTTAAAACGAAAAAAGTAGGGGCATATTATCAAGGCGGGCGAAATGAAATTATCGCTGCGTAAGCGGCCGTTTTCGGCTGCTAAGCGGCGATAATTTCTTTGCCCTATTAGCAAGCTGTCGCTAACATTAGTTAGCAACAGCTTTTAGGTGATAGCGAGCGGTTTGGGGCCCGCTTGCATGTCAGCGATATTTAGCGCTAATGACATGCAAAGTGGGCGTACCCAACCTGTTAGCGACTAAAAACAGTCGCTAACATCGCTATCGCCTATTATCAACGCAGGCGTAGCAATGGAAATATTCACGCTAAGCGCGAATATCTCCAAAAGCTAACGCCTGCTCAGACCAGTTCTTAGCCATTATATCCAATGGGAGGTGGATATTATGGCTAAGACTCTATTGGCGTTAATGCGTGAATATCGCTGTATTCTCAGCGATGTTCGCGCATTTCACTGCTATCGCCGGATATTTTATCGCTTTAGAGATAAACGTTGCTAATAGCACGTTATCTTTGCGATAATATCCGGCGATGCTTGGCGATAAAAAAAAAACCTTGCTAAGCTCATTTAGCGATAAATATCGCTAGTTGTTGGTAATATGCCCCGTAGTTCCCTGAAAGCAGTGGAAGGAAAGAAGCCGGGCCATCAGAGAGATGGTAAAGAGTCTCTGCTCAGAGGAGTGACAATCAGATGGACCATCTGGAACAAGGAAAGCCATTGAATAAGAAGCAAGTAAATGAAAGTGACAATGGTAAGCAATGGTCGCAGGGTAAGCCCCTGTAGTCTCGCTTGCGCTGTCTGGTAGGCGCGGCATAAAAACATGAATTGAAGCAGTACAATTAACGTTCATTGTATGCTTTTACTCCCTACAGCTTGACATATTTATTTACTAGGCTGCTTACTGTGTGAACATAGCAGAAACTAAAAAAGTATAACAATTTTGTCTTGCCACAACCACAGTTCTCCTCCAAGGCTGCATAATTAATTGTGTAGCGTGAGAGATAAAAACTTTACAGAAAAACCTGCTCTGGAGTTACCTTTTTCTTTTCCTCCTTTCTAACAGACACTTTATCCAAACCTCGTTGAAGCTTGCAATGCATGTTGTCTATAGAGTCTCATTTATATTATTTCTCCGGAAAGCAGCATTATTGTTACACTGGCTGCTGAAGCAAATTTGTAGGAAAAATGTTAGAAGAAAATCTGCCTGTTGAGTTTAGTCTCCAGTGTGAGGTACAGCGTGCTGATACCGGAAGGAAGTTCATCCAGACAGTTTAATCCTCAAATTTCCTGTCTTCTAATCAGTCTCGGGCTTCTATGTTTTTAAATTAGAAACATTCCTGGAAATATGCATGACAGGTGATGTAACAGTTAGGGAAGGAAAGTACTCAGCAGCCTTGTAACATTAATACCAAGTCAAAATACATGTCAGCGCAGGACAGCGGTGTGCAGATCCACTCACTACACCAGATACTAATCATGGAGTATGTAAAAAAAAAAAAAAAAAACCAGTCTAAAGGCACAGAGGGTGAAATATTTTAATGCAAAATTTGAAGTTTATCTCGAGTGGAGAGTGGCTCTTAGGAAAGCCCTATATTTAAATATCTGCAGCATGTGAATGGCCTTTATGTTATCACAGAATGTATATTAGAGTTCAGTTTTCTGTTTAAATTCACCAGCGAGATAACATCAGTAGGAAGATTGCTCCACAGCTAATGCAGACTTATGAACCAAACTTTGCTGGCTCGTAGTACCCTGGCCCTACCAATACATCATACAAAGGGGTTTCTGAAATCTCGACAGACATGAAAAAGGTGTAGAGTTAGCGCAACACAGTTGTGCAGTGTAGAAAGGGTGCTATTCACCAGTGCTAGGTGCCACCTGCTTCCTTGAAAGATTTTGGATAGCTGATTTATGCATTGTCAGATTTAAATGTTGAAAGGCAGATGGCTATATGGCTGCAATTGGAAGCCATCTCTGCCACTTATTGGACATCAGTGTTATCACTTTTTAAAAAAAATGCTCAAAATAAGTATTTTGTCAATTGATAACACATCTTTTAAATATACCAACCAAGCTTAACTCCTCTGTGTATGTCTGTTGGAGGTTCATAAAAACTGAACTACCCCTTAATATGCAGGAAGAGCCATGTGACTTTACAATAGATACACTTACATATAGAGGTTCATTATTACATTTCCGTTCAT
This sequence comes from Lissotriton vulgaris, assembly GCF_964263255.1. Classification (NCBI taxonomy): domain Eukaryota; kingdom Metazoa; phylum Chordata; class Amphibia; order Caudata; family Salamandridae; genus Lissotriton; species Lissotriton vulgaris. The sequence goes on along the minus strand of NC_141685.1, from coordinate 441,271,985 downwards.
AATGATATTTCATTTATTTTTTCTTTTTGTATGGCACTCTGTTAGTGTTGGACCTGACCCTTTTTGCAGAGTTATCCCTAAACTTTTTCCTTCTTCCTCCTTTTTTTCATTCCTGTTTTTATTGGTTTTAACACTCTGGGCACTTGTGCTAACTAATGGTAAAGTGCATATGCTGATCGGTTTACCCATGATTGGCATATCTAATTTACTAATAAGTTCCAAGTAAAATGCACCAGGTGTGCCCAGGCCCTGTAAATCAAATGCCCCTAGTGGTTCTGCAGCACTTATTGTGCCACCCACATGAGTAGCCCTGCAACCATGCCTCAGAACTGCAGCGTCTGTGGTTGCAGTTTTAACTACCATGTCGACCAGGCAAGCACAATCTCTTGCCAGAGCCTATCCTTCCGTTTTACTACATGTAAGGCATCCCTAAGGCAGGCCCAATGTAGCTCCAAGGGCAGGTGCAGTGTATGTGAAAGGTAGGACATGAGTTGGTGTGTTTTACATATCCTGATAGTGAAATACTGTTAATTTTGTTTTTGCTTTTCATTATTGCAAGGACTTTCTCTCCCATAGGTTATCATTGGAGCTGCCTTTAACATCTTACAAGTGTAACTTTCAATTGGGAAGAGATGGAGATTCGGAGTTTGGGTTCCCTGAACGCAGAATTTAGAAACACATCTTTAAGGGAAGTTGGTTTTTAAATTGTGTGTTTGAAAATGCTACATTTAGAAAGTGGACATTTTCTTGCTTTACCATCTTATGCCTCTGCCTGTCTGTGGAATCCACAACTGGTTTAGTCTGACAGTTGAGCTGTTTGTGCATTCACTCTAGACAGTCACATAAAGGGAACTGAGGTGTGCTCTAAATACCCTGATTGCCCATCACCAAGCTCATGGGTCTTCCTGAGATAGAGTGTTGCTGAAACCTGAATAGGGCTGTGCCGGTCCTCACCCAAAGCTGTCTCCACCCCACTGTAGTGTGTCTAGAGCTAGATCAGGGAACGGCAGGGACTTATGCACTACAAAGACTTTCATTCAAAGTATGCCTACTTCAAAGGCAGAAACTGGTATAACTACTGGAGTTGTGACCCCACATATTTAGAACACTTCTGGACTAATATGGGATTCTGCCAAAAAGAGCGCTGGAGAAGCTGTAGGAGGGGATCTGCCACTCTGCTTGTTGCTGTGTTGTGCTGGCCTACTGCTTACTGCTTCTGTCTTGGAGAATGAAAGGACTGGACTTTGTTTTTATCATCCTGCTTGCAAAGGTTCTCCAAGGGCTTGTAAGTGCTTGACACCTGTACCCTACGACACTCTCTGCCCCAGAACCACTGAACTCTTCTCCCCTCTATTTAACTCTATGGCACTCTACTCCCACTACACCACTCTACGGCACTGTACTCCAACAAATCCAGTATATGACACTCTACTCCCCCACTCCACTTCAGAACACCCCATGCCACTAACTTTTAGCCAGGCTGAACAACAGCCACACTGGTGTACAACATGGCAAAAAACACATTGCCAAAGGCAATAGCTCTTGTATAGCCCAGACCTATAGACTTTGCCAATGCTCATTTTGTTTTGAAGGCGGTCCCATGGGCCTGCTCCACATGCATAACAAAGCAAGGCGTCAGACCTTGCTGTAGCTCATAAGGACATGGTAAAGCCCCACCAAATATTAGGTGAACCTTATTCCCTGGCATGCGGATGACATTTTCACAGTCCAGAGCTGCATGCTTATATAGAATCTGTGCATCATGGCCATCTCTCACTGTGAAAGTTAGGGTCATCCTCATGTGCAGTGTGAAATCCTCAGCATCCTTGTTTTGCTGTGGTAAGTGTGCAAACCTCGGCTGATGGTGCCAATCTGGGGTGAGCATCGTGCAGGTCTCTCCCACATTCCCCTCCACCCCCAATGACATCCACAGTATGTAGTACTTACTAGTGCTGAAGGCAGTGCAGGGTTCCCTGATAAATTCTCAGCATGTGGTGCCTCGTGGTGAGTGAGATACAGTGTGACCTTACAGTGCCTTGCTACAGTGAGTGATGTATAATGTATATTAGAAGGATCAACATTCAGCGCCTAGATGTGATGAATGAGGTACTTTGAGATCCTGTGAATTATCGGTACATAGTGCCTTGCTGAGGTAAAAAAAGTCTCCAGCTTCCTTCTTCACGATGTCAAGCACCATTTTTTTCAGGTTAAAATACACAATGCAGTAGTGGTTAAGACTGACATAGGACACAATGTTAGACATATAGGACTCTGCCTAATCCAATGTAACGGCCATATTTGAACTTGTTTCTCCTAGTATTCAGAGTCATGCTATTTCAGCTTACTTTCCAAATGCTCACAATTATTCTTTTTTAAATACAATTTAAAAATAATAAATATTTACAACCATGATTTTTTTGTATTATTTAGGAATATTAATTTCTCACTTTTTTCATTCTATTGCACATTTATATTGAAACAAAAACAATTATTTAAATTTCAAACAGTGCATTTCGTAAAATCCAAAGTGCAAGTGCATTGAGATATTGGAAGTTTTAGCTTTAGACAAAATATACCGGCAAGTGCCTATTCGTATTGGGTATATATTCCGACCAACTTAAGGTGCCAACTGTGCAGATAAGCATTATTCAATCATTGTTGTTACAACTCTAAGTTTCTTCACTTCAAAGTGCAAGAGCAGATAAATATAATTGTTCATGAACTATATACAATTTAAAATACAGGTCATTTTATATATCTATCTAAAAGGATGTAACCTAAGACCAAAAGCAATTTTTAAATGCAAAACATAACATTACTTAATCATATCCTCTAACAGTAATGTTGGCAATACATTTCTCAACTTAAAGTGCTAGTGCTTATGTAAACTAGAGAGAATTTCTCCATGTAAACCTATCACTCTCCTCAATGTAAACATACTTAAATACAGTACAATGATCTCAAGAATATATAAATATATATATTTATATATATATATATATATATATGCATACATACATAAACACACACATATATATGTATGTGTGTGTGTGCTTGTAAGTATGTATGCATGCGTGCTTGTATATATATGTAGCTTTTGACAGTGGCGGTACACACACACACATGCACACACATTTATATATATACATATATACATATACACATATATATATATATATATCCAAGACACTCCGTTTCTTAGCCTTGTCTTCATGTAAGAACGGGTACGGACCACAGAATTGGTGCAAGATTATTTATTGTAAGTGCAATATGTCACCATGACGCATTTCAGCCTCTCCACAGGCCTTGATCACATCATCATATATATATATGCATGTGTGTGTGTGTACTTGTAATAATTATATTTTGAACTGCTCGTTTGGAAACGAATATTTGCATCAATAGACTTGATTGTGAGCAGGGGTTGTGCTCTGCATATATCTATTTGAGGTGCTCACAGCGACTCTACATATGGAGCCTGACCCTCGCCTCAACCCATGATAACTGTACATGCTATAGTACATAGGCTGGCAGGCAGTTAGGCAGTTAAACATGTATTTTCACTGCTGATCGAAGAATCAGCGTGCGGTCAGAACACAATTTAGAAAGATTAAACATCTTGTGTATTTGGTCAAACTGGTGAAACACTGTGACATTAACCCCTCCCCTGCTGATGACGGAACCGCTCCGTCATCAGCTACGGTTGGGCTGTGCTGATGATGCAGCGGTTCCATCATGGCCCGGCCGCCGCGCCTGCGCGGCGCGTTCTATTGAGCGGGGCGGGCCATGACGGAACCGCTCCGTCACGAGCACAGCTCAACCGTGGCTGGTGACGGAGCGGTTCTGTCATCAGCATGCGGCCACCGCGCGGCCGCCCCGCCCCGTTAGCGCTGCGGCGGAATAGCCGCCGCAGCGAAAGGGTTAAGTGCACCGTTGTGTTAGTGCGTCTGTAGTGTGCTTCTGGTTTACATAATATGCACGGCACAAGTCCTAAAAAAAGAAGTGGGGGACACTGAATTCACGACAGGAAGTGATGTCATGAAAGGTGGCTTGCACCATCAGACTCATTGTTGGTTGTTCGATCAGTAGAGGCTGCCCCCCTCTACCAACAATCTCACTCAGAGCTTATAGTGATCAGCCTCTCAGTATCTAATCTTTTTCTCCTCTTTTGTGACCCTCACAAAACTAATACTCATTACTAAAGTTATGACTTTCCTAACACCTCTATCTGTTAGTGTTTATCACCTATCTGTTATGCATAACTCTAGTGTTATCTCGCTCTGCTCTTTATCTACCTATACCTTTTGAATCACTATATCTACTAGAAACACTAAATACCCTAGTTAGACCATATAGGGAAGATAGGTGACACAACACAATGAGACTCTCTCTGTCAAGGTTTTGATAACAATCTGTTATATTTTATATGCAAAATGTAGAGATAATAATAGGACATAGAACTTCTATCTGACGATGTACACACATTGGAAATGTATCATGGAATCAGATATAATATATAACAAATGTCTAGAAATTAAAAATTGACCCTTTATGTATCAGTAGGATGTTATTTTATAACTCCCTCTCTGTTTGATTCAACCCCGCAATGTATGCTTAGACAGTAAATATACATCAATCTATATCAAATATTGACGTATGTTCCCTTCTGTGTTTTATCCTTGTCCATGTAGGCACTTGTTGTACACCTGTTTGTGTAAAAAACGAAATGACGGTCACCTGATGAAGGCCTCAGGCCGAAACGCGTTGTGTCCCACTCTACCGCATTTTGCCTTCATATAACTTTCCACCGACCGAACATATCGTAAAGCACCTTGTCTGTATTTATTGTATATTGTTGCATGTTTGTTCACAAGAGGTATTATATGTTATTTATTGTTACTGGTATGAATTATTATAGTTATTCTATGAATCATTGTCAAAAAATGGAAAAAAGTTTTTTAAAAAATGAAACAAAAGAATTAGAAAAATAAAATAATCATATATTTTGCATACGTTATTGTCTAAATGAATTATTAATGTTCATGTAATGATTATGTAAAATGAGGTTGTAACAAGGGCGTAAATACCATCAATTGGTTTGCTATTTTCTCCTTTTCAATTCATGTCTGTACAATCCCTACGATTAGCAAACCACTAGGTTGTAGGGGTCCCCTCTTTCCAACTTGTGCCCCCCTCTACCTCCCAGTGCCTTGAGACCCTAGCGGGTGAGTAGCGCGCTTTACAAATTTGTATGATTGATTGATTGATTGCCTCCCCTCGCTCACCCCTCAGATGCGATTGCATCAGAGAAGCCAGCACGTGAGCAGCGCTCTGAATGAGTTCCGATCTCGCCCCAGAGAGGCCAAAGAGTGAATGCGTAGCTCCATTTGCTCCAGTTATGGAGCTCCCAGTAAAATAAGTGGGGGGACGCCGTCCACCCGCGTGGTACCCCAACTCGAGCCCTGATGATATGGAAGGAAGCCTTGCTGCGGGACCAGATGTTGCATGTTGTGTGTGTGTGTGGGGGGGAATGGGGGGTTGACCTTTTATTGGGCAGAGAGACTGTGTGTTGGCCTTTATAACATCTCCGTAAGCTGAGGCTGTTTGATGTGTGGCTCTGACTGATTTACACCGACCGGAGGGCCCTGTCCGAGTAGTTGCGTGTTTTTAGGGAAGAACTTTTTGTGGACACATAGACCGTGCATTTGGCCTTTATCACATCTCCGTAAGGGGGCGCTGTTTGATGCGTGTCTCTGCCTGATTCACCCAGGGCAGGTGTGATTGTAGTTAGACAGGTGGTTGTGGGAGGGGTTGCTTGTGCCAGGCTGTAACGCCGCCTGTAATCCCAGTCGATAACCTCCCATCATCCCTACACGAGCACATGGTTGTTATGGGATACTGCCATAGCCGCTACCGAGAAGCCGGGGACGTAGCTATTAATAGTGCAATAGGTGCAGTAGCACCGGGTCCACTGGTGGTTAGGCGGTCGCTGCACACCAGAGATGGCTGTTTTCCTTGCTGGACATGGGCATGGGCGGGCACTTTCATCTCCCGGCCGCGCGACGGCCCATGGCATCTTTGCTCCCCCGCTGAGAGAAGCAGGTGTGGGCAGTGCCCAGCGCCCAGGAGGCATCAACGAACCCTTAACTGAGGTGGACAGCACGCAGCAGGACAGGCTGGTCGGAGACCCCCGCACCAGAACGTGACAAGCCACCAGAAGTAAACAATACCCCCACCGACCCGCCCAGGGCCGGATCGAACCGGCTCTTCAAACATCGCCCCCATTGCAGAACGCGAGGGCTGGCGGGCACGGGGCACTGACAGAGACAGCAAATGCCAGTGTTGCACAGAGCGATGCATCATGTTTCTAAGACGTCACTGTTTGGAAGATACTGGTGCAGGCAAGGAGGGACGGACAAGGGTCACACAAAGCACCACGTGCGCAAACGCGGGCGCCGGGATGACGGCCAAGAATGTGGTCTCTGGACCACGCGGCACATAGAAGGACGCGCACGCAAGCACAGGAGTGATGGAGTGACGTATAGCGACAAGTGGAAGTGGAGAACGGAAGCAGAGCGACGGAAACGAGCTTGAAATGCCCAGGAGTAAGAGAGAGTGGGCTAGCAAGATCTGCTGTTTCTATCAGCCCGAGACAGACAGACAGACACACGGGCGCAAGCGCCATCCTGTGACATGGCTGTTAACATAATTGTCACCTGCTAACAGGTTAATTCGTAACAGTACATGGCTCGTGTACTAATAAACACACATTCATGCATTATTTACAGCAGCGCTACGGTCGAATTACAGTTTATTATCACAGCAATGCCCCGGGAAAACTATTCACTGCTCATACATTGCATTATTTTACACCCACTAACTAGGTAAACAGCTCTGCTAATTGTCACAATAACGGTCTTGCACAAATGTAACCCCTTGCGTTCTGATTTGTTTATGTTCAATGTCTGTGTTTTTTACAAATAAACATGAAAAATTGCCATACATGAACTATGTCTACAGATACACCGAGTATAACATTATTTATCGATTGCTGAGGTGTGGGGGACATCAGCACCCAGAGGATTCACCCCCACCCCCTTTGAATCATAATCCCTCCCAACACTCGGCAATAGCAATAAGATCTATCTATCTATCTATCTATCTATCTATCTATCTATCTATCTATCTATCTATCTATCTATCTATCTATCTGTCTGTCTGTCTGTCTGTCTGTCTGTCTGTCTGTCTATCTATCTATCTATCTATCTATCTATCTCCCTCTCTGTCCGTCCGTCCGTCCGTCCATCCATCTCCCTCTCTGCCTGTCTGCCTGTCTATGCATCAATCTATCTCTATCTGTAAACATACAAACAGACACAAACGTTCCTTTGAAATGCGAAATCCATCATCACAATAACAGTTTCAAGCCGCGGTCCATTGTTCAATCATCTTTCTATTCTTGCTCATTGTTGGCGCACCTCAGAGAGAACAACTTCAACATTCTCTCATTTCCATAGTTTGTTTGAACAAAACGAAGGATAGTTTCTACAACTCGACATTCTTAATGACATTCAGTACTTCACTTACTGTTTTAACGCGCATGTCCCGGTTTGAAAAGCAAACACCCCTTCCCAAGCTAACTGACACAAAATAAATATGTTATATAAAAATGCATAAGAGGTTGCATTGTCTTATATTGCCTTTTCGGAATTATGGTCACACTTATAACCGTTTATCTTTCAACCTTGTGGTTCACGATGTCATCAGAACTCCTGGACAATTTAAGACCATACAAACAGGTTGGGGAGCGCAGATAAGTGTGGATGGGGGTGGGGGCGGGGCTGCGTGCGCGTGTGGGTGTTGCATATGGACACAGGTGGATGTAAGGTACTAGAGCAGGCTGGCACAGACAGGTGGATGCAGGGTACCGGAGCCCTGGCAGAGAGGTGCCTGACACACCGGAGAGCACACGGTGGGGCGTGTGCGCATGCGCGCGTGGGTTTTATAAAGACACACAGGTGGATGTAAGGTACCAGAGCAGGCTGGCAAAGGTGCTTGACACACCGGAGAGCACACGGTGGGGTGTGTGCGCATGCGCGCGTGGGTTTTATAAAGACACACAGGTGGATGTAAGGTACCAGAGCAGGCTTGCAAATGTGCTTGACACACCGGAGAGCACACGGTGGGGTGTGTGCGCATGCGCGCGCGGGTGTTTCACAGAGACATCGGTGGATATAAGGTACCAGAGCCCTGGCATAGAGGTGCCTGACACACCGGAGAGCACACGGTGGGGCGTGTGCGCATGCGCGCGCGGGTTTTATAAAGACACACAGGTGGATGTAAGGTACCAGAGCTCGCTGGCTGGGAGGTGCCTAACACACCGGAGAGCACACGGTGGGTTGTGTGCGCATGCGCGCGTGAGTGCTTCACAGAGACACAGGTGGATGCAGGGTACCGGAGCCCTGGCAGAGAGGTGCCTGACACACCAAGCAACAATGAGCAGGTGCAGGCCTTGTGTGTAACCAGACAACGCTGTGATTGTAGTTAGTTGACAATGACTCGCATGCTCCATCTTCCTCGTTGGCATCACCACCCGCCTTGTGACGGAACTTATATTAACAGTGAACACGAAGGCCTTCGGTGCATCCTTCTGCGAGGCTGCTGAGCGTGTGAGGGGCAGGGAGGGAGAGAACCTCCCGTGGTGCCTGTGTGACTTGTGTCACTGTGGGGGCGAGGTCAGAGGGCAGCCTGACACAAGGGGTGGGCATTAAGCGCGAACACCTTCCGCGTGTCTCTCTCTGAGGGAAAGGTATCTCCGGTGTGGCTCAGCCTGCCAGGGGCTGGGAGGAGAGCTCTGGGGTCGCGGTGTCTGTGTGGCTTGTGTCTCTGGGGGCCTGTGGGAGCCCCCGCGGGAGCAGACGTGTATCTCCAGGGGACAGAGCATGCCAGGGGCTGGGAGGAGAGCTCTGGGGTCACGGTGTCTATGTGGCTTGTGTCTCTGAAAGCCCTTGTAGGATATTTCCTGCTACGCACTCGCTGAAGTGTGCATTAAACGTGAACACTTTCAGCGCATCCTTTTCTGAGGGAAGACAGTTCTTGTGTCCTTGTGCAATGTAACTAGGGCTCGCGTGATGCGTTCCAATGCCTTCGGGTAGAGTTCGCGTATATAAATCTGCAAAAAACGCGCGGCTCGAGAAGGGTTGAGCAGCGTGCTCACAACAGAATGAAGGGCTTCGAAGCGCCGCTGGAGCTGCCCGGGTTGTTCTTAGGGCGTTGATTGAATGGTACAAATACCCAGACAAGACGGTGCGTCAAACCTGGGCTGTCCGCGGCAGCACCTTCCCGTCCAACTTTCAGAACATGGCGGCGCCTGCAAGTTTCTGAGGCCCTGCCCAGATATGCGCAGTCTAAACAGTGACATGTGCAGCTCAGGGCTGTTTATTTTCGGCGCAGCTCCTCACTAAACGTTTCCAGCATCCCGACGATGTATATTTACAACAGCAAAAAAGGCATTTAAAATGATTATTGAAAAAGAAAAGCGACATTGCACTTCGGCTGCGCACTTATCTGAGTGTAGAAGTGCCCGCCACTCAAGGAAAGGGTGAAAATAAAGGGGCACAAGGGGCAAAAGTTGTCAAAGCAGCTTGTGATGGTGCACGGATTCCTGGCGCGTTCAAGACTGTGTGAAGGTTGTGACGGTCACGATGCAAGGCTCGTGGTGCGTTAAAGACTGCTGTGAAGTTTGTGATGGTAGAATGGCCGAGGCGAGTTGAAGACTGCAAAGGTTGTGATGAAGGAAGGGCTGTCTGCCTAAAGATTGAGAGACGGTGTAAGGGTCGATGCGCATTATAGCCGTGTGCAGGTTGTGAGGATGCAAGGGCCCGTGGCGCCTTGAAGCCCGTGTGCAGGTTGTGACGGTGCAAGGGCCCATGGCGCCTTGAAGCCCGTGTGCAGGTTGTGGGGATGCAAGGGCCCATGGCGCCTTGAAGGTCGCGTGAAGATTGTGACAGTGCAAGGGCCGGTGACATATTAAAGACCGCGTGAAGGTTGGGACGTAGAAGGACCCATAGTGTCTTAAAGCCCGCGTGCAGGCTGTGATGGTGCAAGGGCCGGTGACGCGCTAAAGACTTCCTGAAGGAGACCTGAGGTCTGCGCAGAGCCCCCCGTCCATCTCCAGGGAGCAGCCCTGGGCCAGCGCAGTGCACCGCAGGTCACAGCAAAAACAACCCGGCTGAAAACCATGACGATCGATGCCCCAAACCTGGCGCTGCCACCCTAAGCGCAAATGAGAGCTGGCAGCTCAAACCACAACAGCATTGAAAGCGACTACCACTACGCACGAAAATACCCCTGGCTCAGCCAATCAGCAGAGATCTCTGGCGGCAATTAGAGTTGCACCCACGTTGATTTTGTGGGACTATATGCGCCCAACAGAGAACAAGGGTGGACATTATGGCGGGTAAATAAAAATATAAATCAAAACTGTCAGGGGCCCACACAGCGTTCGTTCATTCTACGAAAATCTCTTGAAAATGCCTCTCGTGTTTGGAGTTTAAAAACGTATGCGTTGCACCTGTACAGCAGAAGGCGTTTGTAGAAACCATCCCTAATGAGTCAACCGGAAGATGTACGCAAAACGGATTGGAACGTCACACCACTCATATTAAGTTAAAAAAAAATCACCCAGAGTGAGGACAAAGCAGCACTCTTCGCGGGCAGTCACGCTGGCAGAGTTTTCAAAGTTTTGGTGGCGGTGGACGCATGATGGTGAACTACCGAAGGGAGATAGACATCCCAGCTCTCGCGTGATGCTCAGCCCTCGTGCATTCCGTCTCTAAATGAGGACCCCCGCACTCTACACCGCGGATTAAACTTCGGGGGTAGTTTGGAGTGAGTGCACTGCACTGGGGGAGTGGACCCGAGAACAAGGCATAGACACTGCCGTTTTGGACTACAACTGGTTAGAATATTTGGGTGCTCCAAATCAGGGTCACACCAGGGCTGTGGCACCACCAGGATGGGACTTCCCTGCTGGGCTGTGGTGACCCTGGTGGGCTGTGGTAGTGTATGTCAGTATTGTAAGTCAGTGGCTTCCCAGTTGGGCTGTGTTTCTGTAAGGCTGTGGTATCGCTGGTGGGCTGTTGCTTCCCTGGTGGGCTGTGGTAGAGGAAGTCAGTGGGTTCCCTGGTGACCTGTGGCTTCCCTGGTGGCCTGTGGCTTCCCCGGTGTGCTGGGGTAGTGTAAGGCTGTGGTATCGCTGGTGGGCTGTGGTTTCTCTGGTGGACTGTTGCTTCTCTGGGTGGCTGTGGTAGAGTAAGTCAGTGGGTTCCCTGGTGAGCTGTGGCTTCCCTGGTGGCCTGTGGCTTCCCCGGTATGCTGTGGTATCGCTGGTGGGCTGTGGCTTCTCTGGTGGACTGTTGCTTCTCTGGGTGGCTGTGGTAGAGTAAGTGAGTGGGCTCCCTAGTGAGCTGTGGCTTCCCTGGTGGCCTGTGGCTTCCCCGGTGTGCTGTGGTAGTGTAAGGCTGTGGCCTCCCTGGTGGGCTGGAGCTGCCCAGGTGGTTGTGGTTCTGTAAGACTGTGGTTTCTCTGGTGGGCTGTGGTATTGTTGGTCAGTAGCTTCTCTGGTGGGTGTGGTACTGTAAGGCTGTGGTTCCCCTGGTGGCCTGTAGCTTCCCTGGTGTTTGTGGGTCTGTAAGGCAGTGGTTTCCCTGTTGGCTGTGGGTCTGTAAGTCTGAGGATGCCCTGCTAGGCTGTGGTATTGTAAGTCCGAGGCCGCTCTGCTGGGCTGCTGGACCAGTAAGGCTGTGGCTGATCTGGCGAGCTGTGGCACTGTAAGGCTGTGGCTACCCTGTTGGGCAGTGGTATAGTAAGGCTGTCGCTGCTCTGGTGGGCTGTGACATTGAAAGGCTGTGGCTCCTCTTATGGGTTTTGTGGCACTGCAAGACAATGGCTACCCCGGTGGGCAGTGGTAAGGTAAAGCCCTAGCTACCCAAGTGAGCTGTGGTATTGTAAGACTGCGTGTTCCCTGGTAGACTGAGGTACATTAAAGCTGTGGCTCTTCTGAAGGGCTGTGTGGCACTGTGAGGCTGTGGCTGCCCTGGTGAGCTGTGGCATTGTAATGCTGTGGTTACCCTGTTGGGCTGTGGTACGGTAAGGCTGTCGCTGCTCTGGTGGTCTGGAGTTTTGTACTACTGTGACTGCCTTGGTGGCCTGCTGGCACAGGAATGCTACCCTTACTGCCCCAGTGGGCTATGGTGTTGTAGGGCTGGAGCTGCCCCAGTGGGCGGTGGTAAAGTGAGACTGAGACTCCCCTAGTAGGCTGTGGTACATTAAGGCTGTGGCTCTTCTGAGGGCTGTATGGCGCTGTGAGGCTGTGGCTACCCTGGGGAGCTGTGGCATTGTAAGAATGTGGCTCCTCTGGTATTTTGATGTGCTTTAAGGCTGAGGCTCTTCTGGGGGGCTGTGTGGCACCCTGGTGGGCTGTGGTATTGTAAGACTGCGGTACTCTTGTAGCCTGTGGTGTAGTAAGGCTGAGGCGCTTCTGAGGGGGTCTGTGGCACTGTAAGGCTGTGGCTTCCCTGGTGGGCTGTGGACTCTGATGCTGTGTGTCTCCGGGTTCGCCTCCTGTGTTTACAAACACACCCTGGGTGCCGCCAGTAATCCACAGCTCCCGCTGCTCCCCGGCGCAGCTCGCCTCTCCACGGAGCCCCCGGTACCCACAGGCAGTCCTCGGTGGAAGGCGTCCTGCGGCTCGGAGCCCTCCCTCCGCGCTGAGGCTTTGAAGTCCCGGCCGCCGGTGGTTCTCGGGGCAGGACCAGCCCTCGGATGGATGCGCTCGCTGGCCTCGAAGAATGCGCCATTGTGCGCCTGCGAAGGATCGCGCCTCATCTCGGGAATAACAATTAAAGCAATCAGCAAAACGCGCCCGCTAATGAGTGGATCCCTACCGGACCCGGCGCTAACGAGCAGGAGGCGGCGGAGTCAGGGCTCGCTCCTCCCAGCAGAGGGGCCGCATCCCCCGCCACAATGGGCCATTGTAGGCGCGCGAACTCGGCCAGGTTCGTGCCAGGGGTCCCCCGGCCGGGCCGGTGACCACAGCCTGCGACTTAACTCGTCATCCCTGGGCTCGGGTTCAACTTTAACTGCACCCAGAAATCTCCAGAGCACGCCACGGGGCCGGGCATCGCACAAGCACGCGAGCAAAAGTGCCTAATGACTTTATTATTGTTATTAAAAAGCAGGCAGCAGTTGGCAAACAGAACGTTTTGATCCCTGAGAGACTTTAATGCCCACTATCCAAGGTCGAAGAAAGCCCTAAGCAAGAACATATTGTTTTTTTCTCAAAGTGTTTCATGTTTTTTCTTTAAAACAATACATATAAAATGCAAATGCAATATTAATCATCTGATAAGCGCGCTCTGTGTGAAAGGCCCGTTTCCCCCCCAATAAAAACGGTTAATATTTAACACTTTTAGTTATATTTCCTAAAATAATCCTTCCGTACAGCAAAGACAATATGCTAATAAAACTCTTCTTTTTACATATTTTTTAAACTTCTCTCATAGGTGTTATCAAATGCCATGCACAGAAAAAACATATGCAAATTTATGAGGTTCACGTGCTTTGCTTTTCACTCAAAGACAGCTTCTTTCCCACGGACTCTGTACATACACTTCAAAGTTTTGAAAGTACAACGTGGGACACGCGTGCCATGCGGGACGTAAAAGTGAGAAAAAAAACACTGCTAATGCTAACTTGATAAATGTGAGGTCTGGGACACCAGCGAGGGAGGGAAAGTGGAAAAGTAAAAAAAAAAAAAAGAAGAAGAAAAAAAAATCAGCCTTGCTGCCAACTCACCATCCACCAAGTGCGGGCCGAGATGTCGTAGCAGAGCTGCCATTTGATGGAGCCGTCAGAGGGTTTCCCTGCCATGCTGCTGTCAGCCAGCCTCATCCGATGCTGCCCACTGGAGATAAGACACCTAATTGAGGAAACATTTGCACTGGCATGTTGGTGGGCCACATGTAGCCCGGTCCACGGCATATGGCATCATGGGTAGGAAAGAGAGAGCCGGCCCTCTCGCTGACAATGAGGCAGGCGCTCAGAGAGCCGGTGGCAAGGTGAAGAGCGCGCACGAGGCACCGCTCGCAGCGCTCTCTTCGGCGCGCTGCCTTTCAACGCTGCAGCCCGGCGCTGCATCAAAGGCAGGCGCTTAGAGTCCGGGCTTTGCTCGGAGAGTTTTTTTCTTTGACTCTTTTTTTTTGGTAGAGGAACGAAGAGATTTAATAGGACAAAGGCAGGTAGTGGACTGCAGAGAGAGATGGCCACAGGCTATTAGCCTAAAATTTCTGCTTGACAGATGGAACTGCTTAGAGACTATCATGCAATGTTTGGTTTTTTTTCTTTCTCCCTCAGACTTTCCGTCTGATTCAGTATCTGTTTTTCACAGCCACTTTCACAGGCATGTGGCGGAAACACTACTGCGCGCGAGAACGTTTTGCACAGTATTTCTCGTGCAGGTTTTTACAGAGGCACGGGGTGAAGTGTCAGGTAGCGCCCCAGCTGGGGTGGGAAATAAGAGATGCTATAAAAATGTTTAATGTCCAGGAAAATCCGACGGCTCCAACTTCTTATATAATTAAACAGAGAAGCTGGTGCATGCGAGGTCCTTCACTTCACAGGTAGCGAGACAGTGCACATTAACTGGAACCTAACATCGGTACAATATTTTTCAAACTCATGTCTGCCAGCAAAACGCAATCCGGCGTTTCAAAAAGCGGTAAACTTGTACAGATAGTTTATTTAGCGCCTGCTTTCTAGGTACTGTTTGCGACTCACAAACTGGAACACCGTAGGGCTGACTCACCCTTTCATCATTCTAAAGTGATTCCTGAATTTATTAGATAAGGACCTTGGAATAAATATATCATTATTTTTTGTAGAACTAGTAATAAGAAATTCTACAGGAGCAAGTGCTGTATGTCAAAAACAAGTTATTAATATTTCAGTTTAAACAATATATTTTCAGACTAAAAAGAACTAAAAACAAAACAACATACTCAGCAAATAGCCCAGCAACGCTGCAATGCATAACTAGTAGTGATTTAGCTCACAAAGTGTGTGTTCCTTCATTGTTATTAATGTCTCGTGTTTCCCGAGTACCTTTAAACAAGGTCTGTGACATTGTTTAGCTAATGCAGTTGACACGTTGGCTATAGCAGCTGCGATTCGATTTTACCGTCACTTATTAAGGAAAAGGGGTGACGCTTTTGGAAAAGTCTCCGACGTCGGTGCTTTTACGTCAAACTAAAATATTTCTATTTCTTTGAACTGCTTCTTCTATCGATGTGAGCGACAGAACCAGCACCGTTATTCGAAACTGTTGAATTCGAATTTACAAACACTAAATGCTCAATGCTGTTGACATGTCTTTGCTTCTAGATAAATATCGGGACACAACATGGATCATAAATATTATGAAGCAAAAAACACTCCAGGTAGCTATTTTATTTTTATCCAAAATATTTTTTATCTTCGCAGCCGAGTAATGCAGAACCTTTTACACGCTGATGGGTGAGTTATTGTTAGCAAAAGCCCAACGAAAATGCGAATAAATCCGTCGAGCACTCGGCGCCTTCTGTGATCTTTGCATGTAGTGGTGGCCGGGGGTGGGGGTCAGGGGGGGCTCCCAAGGTAAGCTTTGACTCGGCATACTGTTTTATGGCACTCATCTGTCCAGGTTTGAAGGATACGGCGACAGGAAACGGAAGTGTTAATCACCGGCCAGTGTCTAGGAAGGTAACAGGGTATTGCCAAGAAATGTCCTCTGGTGGCGCTGAAAGTCATTTACCTACAATACTGTTGTGCATAACGGGTCTATCTCGTGGCACGAGATATGCGTTGTTCTTTCCCGCTTTTACTTTTAATTTCTACTGATATATTAATGTATCTTATGTACATGATGGCCAGCCCTCCGCTGGTATTGACAGCAGTGTCTGTCCGTTTCAAAACCCTGGCAGGTGACGTCACTTTTGCCCTGCTTTCTCGACCAGCATGTGCCAGTTTTTGCCACCTTTCCTCTTCCCTGCCCTCTGGCTGGGGGACAGCCTTATGTTGGCACTGTCAGCGCAAAAAGAGTTCCCAGTGTGCGCCCTTTCCTTCCTGGAGTTTGGCTGGCACCTGCCCCGGTGCTGGCGTTGCCACCACACTGGCATGTCCTGGCAGAGTTCCCTTTAATTCTTGGACGGCGGCTCGTGCCCAGCACTTCCACTCGTCCATGTTTACTTTAGTATCCCTTCCTGCCCCTCTTCGTACCACAGATTAAGGACTGAGATAGAAACGCATCGCGTAGGTCTAATTACAAGAAGTACACACGCTCAAGAGCAGAGTGCATCGTCGGTATATATTTAGAATTCTTCATTTAGCAGTGCCACAAAACTACGTCAGCACGTATACGTCTTCTGCCCGTAATGAGTCAGCCTGCCAAAGCCGAACTGCTTCCACGAGCCACGCACGCTTCGGGATACACCTGCCGCGTGCGGTCACTCAGCACAGGGCAGGAGCGCTTCCGGGGAAGAGGTCAGCGGGTCACAGGTTCCCCTTCCCGTCACTCACTTATTCTTCCTAGCTGCACGAGTGGGACTTGTTAATATTTGTAATTACAGCACCCACTCCTACAGCACCAATACGACTTCGGTGATAAACTAATAGATAGGCTCTCACACATACATATTTTTATGACTCAATACCTGTAGATTTCCATGTTGGTGAATTGCTTCCCAGCATGTCGGCTGACATTTAATAACCCCCAAACAACACAGATAGAAACAATTGTCTTATATGAAACATACACGGGGCGTTATTTACATTTAAATACGCCCTCACATTTGAACCAATTGAAAATGAGTGTAAAAAGCACCCTTGCAGTTCATTGACAACGAATGTGCAGATGGCTCAGTATCCTTGCAAAACATCTATCCCAGTCTCAGTATTTCATCCTTCCTTGGTCGATTAAACGAGTGTCCTGGAACTAGGTTCAAGTAGCCTCTGTTATTTGTGAAACTATAAAAAGCAAGACGAGTGGTAATAGTTCTTCGTCTTCTTCTTTTCATCATCATCATCAATTATTATAATAATTTTATTGGTTGCCTTTGCACAGAATTATATTAGAAAAAAATAATAATTTCTTTGTGATCTTTGAAACTTACAAGTCAGACGCACACTCTTTTGTCCTTCACTTTAGTAATAGGAGAAGACATTCTCAGGACCATAGCGCACGTTTAGCAAAATGCAGGAAATGCTGCTATAAACACGTATATTTTCCTTTCTGCATGTTTCTCTCCTGATTGCTGACAGATGCCTTTTTGGAACACACGTGTAAATAGATGTCTTTCAATCAGCACACCCCCGAATGACTTCATGTTTTGAATGAGAGCATCGCCAATCAGGGCTTTGGCGAATCTGCGTTCTTATTGCAGATATCTGCACTTTAAGCTTTAAAAACTCGCGCTTAACACAAAAAGCACGAACAGGCATGCACGAGGGGTTAGTAGTGAGTTGGGTTGGTACTGAGAATCCTTACAGCGCCTAGAGGCGATGGACGTATAGTACAGTAGATTCCTGATATAATTTGTCAACATTTGCCTTTGAGTTTGCTCCCACCCAATCAGTTTTTGTTGCAAACAGGAAGGTGGTGTCCGGCAACACTTCCTGTTACTGTATTGGAAATTAAGCCACCTTTTCTGGTACAGCATTGACTCATTCATGAGACTGAGGGACCGGTTGGCCAAATAATCTTAGGCAAATTCATCTATCCATTCAATTCTGGGTATTGAAAGGGATGTGCTCAGGTGGGAATACCAGTTAACCAGTAACAACTAGCTTCTTCTGGATTCTGCTGTGGCACATGAGGGTTAGATCATTATCTTCTCATCACTTTTTCACCACAGTCCTTAAGTCGTGAGGAGTGTCCACATCCTGGAGACAGGCGGCCTGCCCCCTATCTAAAAAAAAAGAAACACTTACACCTCTGGGTGTGCCTATGAAGGACCACGTCTTCCCGGAAGACTCCTGTTTAGTCCTTCTCCTTTGACAGGCAGTCACCCTGTGCCCCCTGACACTGGTTGGGGGGACTTTGCTTACCTTATGGGCCATGTTTGCACTTATGCTATTTGTGTGGATTGCTTTCCTGTCACTTGATCACTCGCAGGTTGCCTGCAGGCATTGTGGCCTGGTTTATGCTAGCAGTGAGTGCACCCATGCCTCTCAGCTGGGCTTCTTTGCTGCTCTCTGGCGCTCCTTCCTGAGTCTGGCTTACTCTTCTCTAGCTCTCTGCTTGAGGCTGGGGTGGTGGTTGCTTTTCTGGATGCTGCTATCATCCTCTCTCAAAGGATATGGAGCCCCCTACTAGAATAGTGGGGCTGGTGTGGGCCTTCCGGTCTATGCGCTTCAGGCTGGGATAGTGTCCACATTTACAGTGCGGAGCTAGAGTCCCCTTCTCTTGAGGATTCCTGAGTGTCCCCAACTTGCCTTTGTGGGGTACGGGCTGAGCAGAGGTTTATCACTATACTCTCCGCTGGGGTGGGGTTTGTGTGGTCTCGCTTTGTGTTCCTTATCTCTTCATTAGCTATGCTGCATCGCAGTCTCCCTGCTGAGGGTGGCAGGGGTTGTGTGGTGTTTTTTTTGCTATTTAGCCTATCCTTTCCTCGCTGGCAGCCCATCCTCTTTGTTTGGCTTGAGGTTTGTTAGTGGCTTAACTCAGATGCCCTCTTCTTTCTTGGCTAGATTTGGGCTTGCTCCCCATGTGCAGCTCCTCAGCCTTTTGCTTCCTTTGCCACTTTGGCGCTTTTTACAAACAGCGCCCTTTCTCTGTGTGGGGATCAGTCCTTCTTGTTTGTCCTTTCTGAACTCCCCACACTTTTTTACTGGATGATGTGTGGCATTCGGCATTGCCTTGCGCTTTTTGTTGTGGCCTTGACGGTCTCAGGAGCAGAGCGCTTGTGTCCTAGAAGCTGACTCCAAGGCACATGATAGCCTCCAAATGATTGCAAGTTTAAAGGTATGCTGGAGGCAAAATACGTGAGATTGAAGAGGTTAAACAAAGACACCAACTCAAACCAATGGACACCAATAAGCTGCCCACAGCAAAATCCAAGAGGCAATGGGTTCAACAGAACTGACATTTTCTTCATCACAGTTCAGTGAAAGTACAGGCACGCTAGTGAATCCAAGATGAGCCGTGCGTAGCTCCAGTCAGGATCAACTATAGTGCCGTTTGTGGAACTCAAATCAATTTAATATAATTTTTATTTTTTTATAAAGTTTTATATAGTGTAAACTTGACCTTAGAGGGTATCAGAGTGCTTTACAAATGGGTGGGCAAGAAGAAACAGGTAAAACAATCAACAAACATATATGCTGACAGTGCACAGTGCAATAGTTCTAGTACTTCATTGTTCTCACGGTGTATCAAGCATTCGCTCATCAAAACTCTCATATTCTAGGATTCACTAGCCTAGACCACCATACGAGCCGCCCCCCATTTGGGCTGCAGTCACACTGCAAAACTGCTGATGTTAGCACAATGCGCAGGGGCATGACTCATGACTTGTTAAATAGCGCAGCTTTGTATAAAAGGTTTGGAAATGAGACATGTGCCAAAGCCAACAGAAACAGAAGTTCAGTCAGGGGTCTCAGACGTCCCCCAGTGACTGTAGAACAGGGAATTTAATATGAGACTGAACTGCTCCTGCATCGAAGGCGCAGAACCAGTGCTAGCAACCTGTTCAGCATGACCTGCGCCTACATCAAAGGCATGCTCCAGGTCCTAGCACCCTTCTGTTCATGATGAACCGCTCCCGCATCAAAGGCATGCTACCAGTACTAGAACCCTTCTGTTCATGATGAACCGCTCCCTCATCAAAGGCATGCTACCAGTACTTGCATCCTACAGTTCATGATAAACCGCCCCTGCATCAAAGGCATGCTACCAGTACTAGCACCCTTCTGTTCATGATTAACCGCTCCCGCTTCAAAGGCATGCTACCAGTACTTGCATCCTACAGTTCACGATGAACCGCCCCTGCATCAAAGGCATGCTACCAGTACTAGCACCCTGCTGTTCATGATGAACCGCTCCTGCATCAAAGGAATGCTACCAGTACTAGCACCCTGCTGTTCATGATGAACTGCTCCTGCATCAAAGGCATGCTACCAGTACTAGCACCCTGCTGTTCATGATGAACCGCTTCTGCATAAATGGCATGCTATCAGTACTAGCACCCTTCTGTTCCTGATGAACCGCTTCTGCATCAAGGGCATGTTACCAGTACTAGCATCCTACTGTTCATGATGAACTGTTCCTGCATCAAAGGCATGCTACCAGTACTAGCACCCTTCTGTTCATGATGAACCGCTCCCGCATCAAAGGCATGCTACCAGTACTAGCACCCTGCTGTTCATGATGAACCGCTCCTGCATCAAAGGCATGCTACCAGTACTAGCACCCTGCTGTTCATGATGAACCGCTCCTGCATCAAAGGCATGCTACCAGTACTAGCAACCTTCTGTTCATGAAGGTCCACTTCTGCATCAAAGGCATGCAACCAATATAGTAGCACCCTTCTGTTCATGATGAACCGCTCCCGCATCAAAGGCATGCTACCAGTACTAGCACCCTTCTGTTCATGATGAACCGCTCCCGCATCAAAGGCATGCTACCAGTACTTGCATCCTACAGTTCATGATGAACCGCCCCTGCATCAAAGGCATGCTACCAGTACTAGCACCCTGCTGTTCATGATGAACCGCTCCTGCATCAAAGGCATGCTACCAGTACTTGCATCCTACAGTTCATGATGAACCGCCCCTGCATCAAAGGCATGCTACCAGTACTAGCACCCTGCTGTTCATGATGAACCGCTCCTGCATCAAAGGCATGCTACCAGTACTAGCACCCTGCTGTTCATGATGAACCGCTCCTGCATCAAAGGCATGCTACCAGTACTAGCACCCTGCTGTTCATGATGAACCGCTCCTGCATCAAAGGCATGCTACCAGTACTAGCACCCTGCTGTTCATGATGAACCGCTCCTGCATCAAAGGCATGCTACCAGTACTAGCACCCTGCTGTTCATGATGAACCGCTCCCGCATCCAAGGCATGCTACCAGTACTAGCACCCTGCTGTTCATGATGAACCGCTCCTGCATCAAAGCCATGCTACCAGTACTAGCACCCTGCTGTTCATGATGAACCGCTCCTGCATCAAAGCCATGCTACCAGTACTAGCACCCTGCTGTTCATGATGAACCGCTTCTGCATCAAAGGCATGCTATCAGTACTAGCACCCTTCTGTTCCTGATGAACCGCTCCTGCATCAAGGGCATGCTACCAGTACTAGCATCCTACTGTTAATGATGAACCGTTCCTGCATCAAAGGCATGCTACCAGTACTAGCACCCTTCTGTTCATGATGAACCGCTCCCGCATCAAAGGCATTCTACCAGTACTTGCATCCTACAGTTCATGATGAACCGCCCCTGCATTAAAGGCATGCTACCAGTACTAGCACCCTGCTGTTCATGATGAACCGCTCCTGCATCAAAGGCATGCTACCAGTACTAGCACCCTGCTGTTCATGATGAACCGCTCCTGCATCAAAGGCATGCTACCAGTACTAGCAACCTTCTGTTCATGAAGGTCCACTTCTGCATCAAAGGCATGCAACCAATATAGTAGCACCCTTCTGTTCATGATGAAACGCTCCCGCATCAAAGGCATGCTACCAGTACTAGCACCCTTCTGTTCATGATGAATCGCTCCCGCATCAAAGGCATGCTACTAGTACTTGCATCCTACAGTTCATGATGAACCGCCCCTGCATTAAAGGCATGATACCAGTACTAGCACCCTTCTGTTCATGATGAACCGCTCCCGCATCAAAGGCATGCTACCAGTACTTGCATCCTACAGTTCATGATGAACCGCCCCTGCATCAAAGGCATGCTACCAGTACTAGCACCCTGCTGTTCATGATGAACCGCTCCTGCATCAAAGGCATGCTACCGGTACTAGCATCCTACTGTTCATGATGAACCGCTCCTGCATTACAGGGATGCTACCGGTACTAGCATCCTACTGTTCATGATGAACTGCTCCTGCATCAAAGGCATGCTACCGGTACTAGCATCCTACTGTTCATGATGAACCGCTCCTGCATCAAAGGCATGCTACCAGTACTAGCATCCTACTGTTCATGATGAACCGCTCCTGCATCAAAGGCATGCTACCGGTACTAGCATCCTACTGTTCATGATGAACTGCTCCTGCATTAAAGGCATGCTACCGGTACTAGCATCCTACTGATCCTGATGAACCGCTCCTGCATCAAAGGCATGCTACCAGTACTAGCATCCTACTGTTCATGATTAACCGCTCCTGCATCAAAGGCATTCTACCGGTACTAGCAAACTACTGTTCATGATGAACCGCTCCTGCATCAAAGGCATGCTACCGGTACTAGCATCCTACTGTTCACAATGAACCACTCCTGCATCATAGGCATGGTACCAGCACTAGCACCCTTCTGTTCCTGATGAACCGCTCCTGCATCAAAGGCATGCTACGGTACTAGCATCCTGCTGTTCAGCATGACCTGCACCTACATCAAATGCATGCTCCCAGTACTAGCTCCCTTCTGTTCTCGATGAACCGCTCCTGCATCAAAGGCATGCTATCAGTACTACCACCCTGCTGTTCATGATGAATCACTCCTCCATCAAAGGTGTGCTACCACTAATAGTACCCTGCTATTCATGATGAATCACTCCTCCATCAAAGGCATGCTACCAGTACTAGCACCCTGCTGTTCAGGATGAACCGCTCCTGCATCAAGGGCATGCTACCAGTACTAGCACCCAGCTGTTCATGATGAACCACTCCTGCATCAAAGGCATGCTACCAGTACTAGCACCCTGCTGTTCATAAAGAACCGCTCCTGCATCAAAGGCATGCTACCGGTACTAGCACCTTGCTGTTCAGGGTGAACCGCTCCTGCATCAAGGGCATGCTACCATTACTAGCACCCAGCTGTTCATGATGAACCGCTCCTGCATCAAAGGCATGTTACCAGTACTAGCACCCTGCTGTTCATGATGAACCGCTCCCACATCAAAGGCATGCTACCAGTAGTAGCACCCTGCTCTTCAGGATGAACCGCTCCTGCATCAAAGGTATGCTACCAGTACTAGAACCCTGCTGTTCATAATGAACCGCTCCTGCATCAAAGGCATGCTACCAGTACGAGCATCCTGCTGTTCATGATGAACCGCCCCTGCATCAAAGGCATTCTACCGGTGCTAGCACCCTGCTGTTCATAAAGACCCGCGCCTGCATCAAAGGCATGCTACCGGTACTAGCACCTTGCTGTTCAGGGTGAACCGCTCCTGCATCAAGGGCATGCTACCAGTACTAGCACCCAGCTGTTCATGATGAACCGCTCCTGCATAAAAGGCATGCTACCAGTACTAGCACCCTGCTGTTCATGATGAACCTCGCCCACATAGAAAGGCATGCTACCAGTACTAGCACCCTGCTCATGATGAAGCGCGCCCACATCAAAGGCATGCTACCAGTACTAGCATCCTGCTGTTCATGATGAACCGCTCCTGCATCAAAGGCATGCTACCAGTTCTAGCACCCTGCTGTCCGTGATGAATCGCCCTTGCATCAAAGGCATGCTACCGGTACTAGCACCCTGCTCTTCATGATGAACCACTCCTGCATCAAAGGCATGCTACCGGTACTGGCACCCTGCTCTTCATGATGAACCGCGCCCACATCAAAAGCATGCTACCAGTACTAGCACCCTGCTGTTCATGATGAACCACTCCTGCATCAAAGGCATGCTACCAGTAGTAGCACCCTGCTCTTCAGGATGAACCGCTCCTGCATCAAAGGCATGCTACCAGTAGTAGCACCCTGCTCTTCAGGATGAACCGCTCCTGCATCAAAGGTATGCTACCAGTACTAGCACCCTGCTGTTCATAATGAACCGCTCCTGCATCAAAGGCATGCTACCAGTACTAGCATCCTGCTGTTCATGATGAACCGCCCCTGCATCAAAGGCATTCTACCGGTTCTTAGCACCCTGCTGTTCATAAAGACCTGCTCCTGGATCAAAGGCATGCTACCGGTACTAGCACCTTTCTGTTCAGGGTGAACCGCTCCTGCATCAAGGGCATGCTACCAGTACTAGCACCCAGCTGTTCATGATGAACCGCTCCTGCATCAAAGGCATGCTACCAGTACTAGCACCCTGCTGTTCATGATGAACCTCGCCCACATCAAAGGCATGCTACCAGTACTAGCACCCTGCTCTTCATGATGAACCGCGCCCACATCAAAGGCATGCTACCAGTACTAGCATCCTGCTGTTCATGATGAACCACTCCTGCATCAAAGGCATGCTACCAGTTCTAGCACCCTGCTGTCCATGATGAATCGCCCCTGCATCAAAGGCATGCTACCAGTACTAGCATCCTGCTGTTCATGATGAACCGCTCCTGCATCAAAGGCATGCTACCAGTTCTAGCACCCTGCTGTCCGTGATGAATCGCCCTTGCATCAAAGGCATGCTACCGGTACTAGCACCCTGCTCTTCATGATGAACCACTCCTGCATCAAAGGCATGCTACCGGTACTAGCACCCTGCTCTTCATGATGAACCGCGCCCACATCAAAAGCATGCTACCAGTACTAGCACCCTGCTGTTCATGATGAACCACTCCTGCATCAAAGGCATGCTACCAGTAGTAGCACCCTGCTCTTCAGGATGAACCGCTCCTGCATCAAAGGCATGCTACCAGTAGTAACACCCTGCTCTTCAGGATGAACCGCTCCTGCATCAAAGGTATGCTACCAGTACTAGCACCCTGCTGTTCATAATGAACCGCTCCTGCATCAAAGGCATGCTACCAGTACTAGCATCCTGCTGTTCATGATGAACCGCCCCTGCATCAAAGGCATTCTACCGGTTCTTAGCACCCTGCTGTTCATAAAGACCTGCTCCTGGATCAAAGGCATGCTACCGGTACTAGCACCTTTCTGTTCAGGGTGAACCGCTCCTGCATCAAGGGCATGCTACCAGTACTAGCACCCAGCTGTTCATGATGAACCGCTCCTGCATCAAAGGCATGCTACCAGTACTAGCACCCTGCTGTTCATGATGAACCTCGCCCACATCAAAGGCATGCTACCAGTACTAGCACCCTGCTCTTCATGATGAACCGCGCCCACATCAAAGGCATGCTACCAGTACTAGCATCCTGCTGTTCATGATGAACCACTCCTGCATCAAAGGCATGCTACCAGTTCTAGCACCCTGCTGTCCATGATGAATCGCCCCTGCATCAAAGGCATGCTACCAGTACTAGCACCCAGCTGTTCATGATGAACCACTCCTGCATCAAAGGCATGCTACCAGTACTAACACCCTGCTCTTCATGATGAACCGCGCCCACATCAAAGGCATGCTACCAGTACTAGCACACTGCTGTTAATAAAGAACCGCTCCTGCATCAAAGGCATGCTACCAGTACTAGCAGCCTGCTCTTCAGGATGAACCGCTCCTGCATCAAAGGCATGCTACCAGTACTAGCACCCTGCTGTTAATGATGAACTGCTCCTGCATCAAAGGCATACTACCTGTACTAGCACACTGCTGTTCATAAAGAACCGCTCCTGCATCAAAGGCATGCTACCAGTACTAGCACCCTGCTCTTCAGGATGAACCGCTCCTGCATCAAAGGCATGCTACCAGTACTAGCACCCTGCTGTTCATAATCAACTGCTCCTGCATCAAAGGCATGCTACCAGTACTAGTACCCTACTGTTCGGGCTCAACTGCTCCTGAATCAAAGGCATGCTACCAGTACCAGTACCCCACTGTCCAGGCTGAAATGCTCCTGCGTCAAAGGCATCCTACCAGAACTAGCACCCTGCTGTTCATGATGCACCGCTCCTGCATCAAAGGAATTTTACCAGTACTAGCACCCTACTGTTCACGATGAATCGCTCCTGCATCAAAGGCATGTTACAGTTCTAGCACCCTTCTGTTTAGGATGAACCGCTCCTGCATCAAAGGAATGCTACCAGTACTAGCACCCTGCTGTTCATGATGAATGACTCCTCCTTCAAAGGAATGCTACCACTACTAGCACCCAGCTGTTCATGATGAACCACTACTGCATCAAAGGTATGCTACCAGTACTAGCCCCCTGCTGTTCATAAAGAACCGCTCCTGCATCAAAGGCATGCTACCAGTACTAGCACCTTGCTGTTCAGGGTGAACCTCTCCTGCATCAAGGGCATGCTACCAGTACTAGCACCCAGCTGTTCATGATGAACCACTCCTGCATCAAAGGCAGGCTACCAGTACTAGCACCCTGCTGTTAATGATGAACCGCACCGACATCAAAGGCATGCTACAAGTACTAGCACCCTGCTCTTCAGGATGAACCGCCCCTGCATCAAAGGTATGCTACCAGTACTAGCACCCTGCTGTTCATAAGGAACCGCTCCTGCATCAAAGGCATGCTACCAGTACTAACATCCTACTGTTCATTATGAACCGCCCCTGCATCAAAGGCATTCTACCGGTACTAGCATCCTACTGTTCATGATGAACCGCCCCTGCATCAAAGGCATGCTACCAGTACTAGCACCCTGCTGTCCATGATGAATCACTCCTGCATCAAGGGCATGCTACCAGTACTAGCACCCTGCTCTTCATGATGAACCGCGCCCAGATCAAAGGCATGCTACCAGTACTAGCACCCTGCTGTTAATGATGAACCCCGCTCACATCAAAGGCATGCTACCAGTACTAGCACCCTGCTGTTCATAAAGAAGCGCTCCTGCATCAAAGGCATGCTTCCAGTACTAGCACCCTGCTCTTCAGGATGAACCGCTCCTGCATCAAAGGCATGCTACCAGTACTAGCACCCTGCTGTTCATGATGAACCACTCCTGCATCAAAGGCATGCTACCAGTACTAGCACACTGCTGTTAATAAAGAACCGCTCCTGCATCAAAGGCATGCTACCAGTACTAGCACCCTGCTGTTCAGGATGAACCGCTCCTGCATCAAAGGCATGCTACCAGTACTAGCACCCTGCTGTTAATGATGAACCGCTCCTGCATCAAAGGCATGCTACCTGTACTAGCACACTGCTGTTCATAAAGAACCGCTCCTGCATCAAAGGCATGCTACCAGTACTAGCACCCTGCTCTTCAGGATGAACCGCTCCTGCATCAAAGGCATGCTACCAGTACTAGCACCCTGCTGTTCATAATGAACTGCTCCTGCATCAAAGGCATGCTACCAGTACTAGTACCCTACTGTTCGGGCTCAACTGCTCCTGTATCAAAGGCATGCTACCAGTACTAGTACCCCACTGTCCAGGCTGAAATGCTCCTGCGTCAAAGGCATCCTACCAGAACTAGCACCCTGCTGTTCATGATGCACCGCTCCTGCATCAAAGGCATTATACCAGTACTAGTACCCTACTGTTCACGATGAATCGCTCCTGCATCAAAGGCATGTTACAGTTCTAGCACCCTTCTGTTTGGGATGAACCGCTCCTGCATCAAAGGAATGCTACCAGTACTAGCACCCTGCTGTTCATGATGAATTACTCCTCCTTCAAAGGCATGCTACCAGTACTAGTACCCCACTGTCCAGGCTGAAATGCTCCTGTGTCAAAGGCATCCTACCAGAACTAGCACCCTGCTGTTCATGATGCACCGCTCCTGCATCAAAGGCATTTTACCAGTACTAGTACCCTACTGTTCACGATGAATCGCTCCTGCATCAAAGGCATGTTACAGTTCTAGCACCCTTCTGTTTAGGATGAACCGCTCCTGCGTCAAAGGAATGCTACCAGAACTAGCACCCTGCTGTTCATGATGCACCGCTCCTGCATCAAAGGCATTTTACAAGTACTAGTACCCTACTGTTCACGATGAATCGCTCCTGCATCAAAGGCATATTACAGTTCTAGCACCCTTCTGTCTAGGATGAACCGCTCCTGCATCAAAGGCATGCTACCAGTACTATCACCCTGCTGTTCATAAAGAACCGCTCCTGCATCAAAGGCATGCTACCGGTACTAGCACCCTGCTCTTCAGGATGAACCGCTCCTGCATCAAAGGTATGCTACCAGTACTAGCACCCTGCTGTTCATAATGAACCGCTCCTACATCAAAGGCATGCTACCAGTACTAGCACCCTGTTGTTCATAATGAACCGCTCCTGCATCAAAGGCATGCTACCAGTACTAACATCCTACTGTTCATGATGAACCGCCCCTGCATCAAAGGCATTCTACCGGTACTAGCATCCTACTGTTCATGATGAACCGCCCCTGCATCAAAGGCATGCTACCAGTACTAGCACCCTGCTGTTCATAAAGAAGCGCTCCTGCATCAAAGGCATGCTACCAGTACTAGCACCCTGCTCTTCAGGATGAACCGCTCCTGCATCAAAGGCATGCTACCAGTAATAACACCCTGCTCTTCATGATGAACCGCGCCCACATCAAAGGCATGCTACCAGTACTAGCACACTGCTGTTAATAAAGAACCGCTCCTGCATCAAAGGCATGCTACCAGTACTAGCAGCCTGCTCTTCAGGATGAACCGCTCCTGCATCAAAGGCATGCTACCAGTACTAGCACCCTGCTGTTAATGATGAACCGCTCCTGCATCAAAGGCAGGCTACCAGTACTAGCACCCTGCTGTTCATGATGAACCGCGCCGACATCAAAGGCATGCTACAAGTACTAGCACCCTGCTCCTCAGGATGAACCGCCCCTGCATCAAAGGTATGCTACCAGTACTAGCACCCTGCTGTTCATAATGAACCGCTCCTGCATCAAAGGTATGCTACCAGTACTAACATCCTACTGTTCATGATGAACCGCCCCTGCATCAAAGGCATTCTACCGGTACTAGCATCCTACTGTTCATGATGAACCGCCCCTGCATCAAAGGCATGCTACCAGTACTAGCACCCTGCTGTCCATGATGAATCACTCCTGCATAAAGGGCATGCTACCAGTACTAGCACCCTGCTCTTCATGATGAACCGCGCCCACATCAAAGGCATGCTACCAGTACTAGCACCCTGCTGTTAATGATGAACCGCTCCTGCATCAAAGGCATGCTTCCAGTACTAGCACCCTGCTCTTCAGGATGAACCGCTCCTGCATCAAAGGCATGCTACCAGTACTAGCACCCTGCTGTTCATGATGAACCACTCCTGCATCAAAGGCATGCTACCAGTACTAACACCCTGCTGTTCATAAAGAAGCGCTCCTGCATCAAAGGCATGCTTCCAGTACTAGCACCCTGCTCTTCAGGATGAACCGCTCCTGCATCAAAGGCATGCTACCAGTACTAGCACCCTGCTGTTCATGATGAACCACTTCTGCATCAAAGGCATGCTACCAGTACTAACACCCTGCTCTTCATGATGAACCGCGCCCACATCAAAGGCATGCTACCAGTACTAGCACACTGCTGTTAATAAAGAACCGCTCCTGCATCAAAGGTATGCTACCAGTACTAGCACCCTGCTGTTCAGGATGAACCGCTCCTGCATCAAAGGCATGCTACCAGTACTAGCACCCTGCTGTTAATGATGAACCGCTCCTGCATCAAAGGCATGCTACCTGTACTAGCACACTGCTGTTCATAAAGAACCGCTCCTGCATCAAAGGCATGCTACCAGTACTAGCACCCTGCTCTTCAGGATGAACCGCTCCTGAATCAAAGGCATGCTACCAGTACTAGCACCCTGCTGTTCATAATGAACTGCTCCTGCATCAAAGGCATGCTACCAGTACTAGTACCCTACTGTTCGGGCTCAACTGCTCCTGTATCAAAGGCATGCTACCAGTACTAGTACCCCACTGTCCAGGCTGAAATGCTCCTGCGTCAAAGGCATCCTACCAGAACTAGCACCCTGCTGTTCATGATGCACCGCTCCTGCATCAAAGGCATTTTACCAGTACTAGTGCCCTACTGTTCACGATGAATCGCTCCTGCATCAAAGGCATGTTACAGTTCTAGCACCCTTCTGTTTAGGATGAACCGCTCCTGCATCAAAGGAATGCTACCAGTACTAGCACCCTGCTGTTGATGATGAATTACTCCTCCTTCAAAGGAATGCTACCACTACTAGCACCCAGCTGTTCATGATGAACCACTCCTGCATCAAAGGCATGCTACCAGTACTAGCACCCTGCTGTTCATAAAGAACCGCTCCTGCATCAAAGGCATGCTACCGGTACTAGCACCTTGCTGTTCAGGGTGAACCTCTCCTGCATCAAGGGCATGCTACCAGTACTAGCACCCAGTTGTTCATGATGAACCACTCCTGCATCAAAGGCATGCTACCAGTACTAGCATCCTGCTGTTCATGATGAACCGCGCCGACATCAAAGGCATGCTGCAAGTACTAGCACCCTGCTCTTCAGGATGAACCGCTCCTGCATCAAAGGTATGCTACCAGTACTAGCACCCTGCTGTTCATAATGAACCGCTCCTACATCAAAGGCATGCTACCAGTACTAGCACCCTGCTGTTCATAATGAACTGCTCCTGCATCAAAGGCATGCTACCAGTACTAACATCCTACTGTTCATGATGAACCGCCCCTGCATCAAAGGCATTCTACCGGTACTAGCATCCTACTGTTCATGATGAACCGCCCCTGCATCAAAGGCATGCTACCAGTACTAGCACCCTGCTGTTCATAAAGAAGCGCTCCTGCATCAAAGGCATGCTACCAGTACTAGCACCCTGCTCTTCAGGATGAACCGCTCCTGCATCAAAGGCATGCTACCAGTACTAACACCCTGCTCTTCATGATGAACCGCGCCCACATCAAAGGCATGCTACCAGTACTAGCACACTGCTGTTAATAAAGAACCGCTCCTGCATCAAAGGCATGCTACCAGTACTAGCAGCCTGCTCTTCAGGATGAACCGCTCCTGCATCAAAGGCATGCTACCAGTACTAGCACCCTGCTGTTAATGATGAACCGCTCCTGCATCAAAGGCATGCTACCTGTACTAGCACACTGCTGTTCCTAAAGAACCGCTCCTGCATCAAAGGCATGCTACCAGTACTAGCACCCTGCTCTTCAGGATGAACCGCTCCTGCATCAAAGGCATGCTACCAGTACCTGCACCCTGCTGTTCATAATGAACTGCTCCTGCAGCAATGGCATGCTACCAGTACTAGTGCCCTACTGTTCGGGCTCAACTACTCCTGTATCAAAGGCATGCTACCAGTACTAGTACCCCACTGTCCAGGCTGAAATGCTCCTGCGTCAAAGGCATCCTACCAGAACTAGCACCCTGCTGTTCATGATGCACCGCTCCTGCATCAAAGGCATTTTACCAGTACTAGCACCCTACTGTTCAGGATGAATCGCTCCTGCATCAAAGGCATGTTACAGTTCTAGCACCCTTCTGTTTAGGATGAACCGCTCCTGCATCAAAGGAATGCTACCAGTACTAGCACCCTGCTGTTCATGATGAATTACTCCTCCTTCAAAGGAATGCTACCACTACTAGCACCCAGCTGTTCATGATGAACCACTCCTGCATCAAAGGCATGCTACCAGTACTAGCACCCTGCTGTTCATAAAGAACCGCTCCTGCATTAAAGGCATGCTACCGGTACTAGCACCTTGCTGTTCAGGGTGAACCTCTCCTGCATCAAGGGCATGCTACCAGTACCAGCACCCAGCTGTTCATGATGAACCACTCCTGCATCAAAGGCATGCTACCAGTACTAGCACCCTGCTGTTCATGATGAACCGCGCCGACATCAAAGGCATGCTACAAGTATTAGCACCCTGCTCTTCAGGATGAACCGCTCCTGCATCAAAGGTATGCTACCAGTACTAGCACCCTGCTGTTCATAATGAACCGCTCCTACATCAAAGGCATGCTACCAGTACTAACATCCTACTGTTCATGATGAACCGCCCCTGCATCAAAGGCATTCTACCGGTACTAGCATCCTACTGTTCATGATGAACCGCCCCTGCATCAAAGGCATGCTACCAGTACTAGCACCCTGCTGTCCATGATGAATCACTCCTGCATCAAGGGCATGCTACCAGTACTAGCACCCTGCTCTTCATGATGAACCGCGCCCACATCAAAGGCATTCTACCAGTACTAGCACCCTGCTGTTAATGATGAACCGCGCCCACATCAAAGGCATGCTACCGGTACTAGCACCCTGCTGTTCATGATGAATCACTCCTGCATCAAGGGCATGCTACCAGTACTAGCACCCTGCTCTTCATGTTGAACCGCGCCCACATCAAAGGCATGCTACCAGTACTAGCACCCTGCTCTTCATGATGAACCGCGCCCACATCAAAGGCATGCTACCAGTACTAGCACCCTGCTGTTCATGATGAACCGCGCCGACATCAAAGGCATGCTACCAGTACTAGCACCCTGCTGTTCATAATGAACCGCTCCTGCATCAAAGGCATGCTACCAGTACTAACATCCTACTGTTCATGATGAACCGCCCCTGCATCAAAGGCATTCTACCGGTACTAGCATCCTACTGTTCATGATGCACCGCCCCTGCATCAAAGGCATGCTACCAGTACTAGCACCCTGCTGTCCATGATGAAACACTCCTGCATCAAGGGCATGCTACCAGTACTAGCACCCTGCTCTTCATGATGAACCGCGCCCACATCAAAGGCAGGCTACCAGTACTAGCACCCTGCTGTTAATGATGAACCGCGCCCACATCAAAGGCATGCTACCAGTACTAGCACCCTGCTGTTCATAAAGAAGCGCTCCTGCATCAAAGGCATGCTACCAGTACTAGCACCCTGCTCTTCATGATGAACCGCCCCTGCATCAAAGGCATGCTACCAGTACTAGCACCCTGCTGTCCATGATGAATCACTCCTGCATCAAGGGCATGCTACCAGTACTAGCACCCTGCTCTTCATGATGAACCGCGCCCACATCAAAGGCATGCTACCAGTACTAGCACCCTGCTGTTAATGATGAACCGCGCCCACATCAAAGGCATGCTACCGGTACTAGCACCCTGCTGTTCATGATGAATCACTCCTGCATCAAGGGCATGCTACCAGTACTAGCACCCTGCTCTTCATGATGAACCGCGCCCACATCAAAGGCATGCTACCAGTACTAGCACCCTGCTCTTCATGATGAACCGCGCCCACATCAAAGGCATGCTACCAGTACTAGCACCCTGCTGTTCATGATGAACCGCGCCGACATCAAAGGCATGCTACCAGTACTAGCACCCTGCTGTTCATAATGAACCGCTCCTGCATCAAAGGCATGCTACCAGTACTAACATCCTACTGTTCATGATGAACCGCCCCTGCATCAAAGGCATTCTACCAGTACTAGCATCCTACTGTTCATGATGCACCGCCCCTGCATCAAAGGCATGCTACCAGTACTAGCACCCTGCTGTCCATGATGAAACACTCCTGCATCAAGGGCATGCTACCAGTACTAGCACCCTGCTCTTCATGATGAACCGCGCCCACATCAAAGGCAGGCTACCAGTACTAGCACCCTGCTGTTAATGATGAACCGCGCCCACATCAAAGGCATGCTACCAGTACTAGCACCCTGCTCTTCAGGATGAACCGCTCCTCCATCAAAGGAATGCTACCAGTACTAGCATCAAACAGTTACAAGTGATTTAGATTAATTTAATTACTTTCATCAACCACTTTGTCTTTTTAGGTGTATGTTTGGGTGATTAATCCAAATCAGGGGCCCAAATTCACTGTGTCTGTTGGGATTCAGGATGCACCTTGTTGATGAGGGAGGAGAAGGGTGAAACTTGTTTGGGGAGAAACTACGAGGGAGCAAAGCTGTACGCGAATTGGGAAACTTAATTTCTGCAGAATTTGTGCAGGTTTGTGCTAAGTTTTCCCACCAAATTCTGCAGAAATATGTTTTGTTCCAGAAGAAAGATCTCCCACTAAAAAAGGTGACACAGGACAATTAGGCTGTTTTTTAGCCCATTAAGGTTGTGCCAGGAAAGATGACAAGGAGCGAAAGGTGTGTGGAAGAACAGAAAGGAAGAGGCAATGGCGTAGGAAACACTACATTTCTGGGGTGGACATGGGCAGCCTTAGGGAGAGCCGAGCCAGAAGTCTGGCCTGACTATAAAAGCCAAAGCACAAGCTGAACCATCAAAAAATGTAAACCAGGCAAGAAATGCCATAAAATGTGATCAAGGCTTTCAGCTGAAAATATTTATATCCATATCTCTGTGTCTCAATTAAATACATACAAATCTATCACTGCTATAAGTGACATTTATTGATGGTAACATTTAATTTTTTTTTATCATGAAACATTCAGGTTTACCTCCATATCCTAATGACATTGCAATGAGTTGCCTAAAATGTTTTAGTTCATCTTGTTCTCTACTTAGGTAGCCTATATCGTCATTAGATGTGAAGCAAGATTATTGTATATTAACCATATGTAAGTGAGGTTTTTGTATAGCACAGACCCTCTCCTGAATTACTTCAATGAGCAGTCAAACTGATTGGATAAGAAAAAAGATACATGGTAAAGTTATATGCCTCGGATCAATAGTTTTTCAATTCGGAAGCTTTGATTTGAGCCCACAATTCCTTGTTGCACATTGTGCAATTAAGAGACTGTAGGGTTACACTGTCTTTCTTCTATTTAACACCAAATACCCGTGGTTTTTTTCAGTTATTCATTTATTGTTAGCATATGGATTTAAAAAAAGACACTTATCACACCTTAAAATAAACTGGAGCTATGCCCACATTATACATCATACACAGACATAAGACTGTTTCCCCAGATACTGAAGATCAAACACAGTAACAGAACATGCCTATCCAAAATCATGCTGTAGGAGTAAACTCTATGGGGACTCTCAAATCTCTAGTTTTTTGCCAGTGATTTGATTGCAGTTGTTGGAACCTGCAGTGTCTGGTTGGCTGAAGAGATATTTCCAGCCAGGCAGAACTCCGCTCCTGTCAAGGACAGGTGATTACACTCGCTGTGTAACCTGTGCTCACCCTTGGGTGGCCTGGCACTGAGCAGTCAGGCTCACTACAGAGGCAATGTGTAAAGCAAAGGCACAGAAGTCACTCACAATAAATACACTGAGCATCACAAAAGATACTTCACAACGCCTAGATATAAAAACTTTTATATTCAACACTCGGATTGTTATGTTTTTACTAGAATGCACACTGTGGACAATTCCTAATATAACCCCCCCCCCCTCAATTGATTGAGCGAGAGCACCCTTATGCAGTGCACAATATCAAAATAATGTACATACACAAAAAAATAGAACACCTTTTAGCAGCACCGTGGGCTGAAGCCACACAAGGGACACCCAGTGTCAAAAGGTTTTGTGGTTTTGGCACCAATCAATCTATAAGACAGCACTGCCAGCCAGCATAGTGATTCACAGGTGGTCTGCAGACACTCA
This sequence comes from Lissotriton vulgaris, assembly GCF_964263255.1. Lineage (NCBI taxonomy): Eukaryota > Metazoa > Chordata > Amphibia > Caudata > Salamandridae > Lissotriton > Lissotriton vulgaris. The sequence goes on along the minus strand of NC_141685.1, from coordinate 441,236,403 downwards.
CTCCCACTCTCGCACACACTCACTTCACGGTGCAACAGGTATCAGCCAGTCCGTACCGCACATTCTTGCACTCACACACACACTCAGCACCCTAATTCTGTGCCACTTGTACCCAGCAGGTAAATGATTCACCCTCTGCAGATTTCGTGGCCTCCCTCCAAACTCAAGTTCACCCCTATTGTACTATACCACCGGGTGGAAAATAACCAACCCCACCTGCTGGACACTGGATTGCACGCTGCCAAAGTCATACTTAAGGGCCGATTAGGATTGCGGTGAATCTGCATCCTCCGGGCCGGCGGAAGCCACCGTCGGCCCGGAGGATGCGGATTCACCGATGTGGTGCCTCAAAGACCCCCTCCAGATTAGGATGGCTGGGGGGTCATCGGCAGACGGGAAGACCGTCCGCCACTTTTCCGCCGCGGTTGCCTTCCGACCGTGGCGGAAAAGCTCTAATATGGTGGCGGTGTCTATCAGACACAGCCAGACATATTAGGATGGGGCAGAAAACATGCTTTTCCGCGGTGGCTTTTCCGCCGTGGAAAAGCATTTGTTCTGTAGTGTTTGGGGCCCCGTTGCAGGTCCCCAAGGGTGTTGGGGGTTGGGGGGTGCACATGGTGGGTACCTTCTGGTACCCCCCTGCCTTTGCATGCACAAAGCGGCAGGCACCGCGCGGTGCCTGCCGCTTTGTGCATGCAAAGGGAAAACATGCATATTTAACATTGCGGAGGGTGCTGCTTCAAGCACCACCCGCCGCAATGTTAACTATACGGGATGTGACCGCCAGGGTGGCGGTCACATCCGAATTCTGAGGGAGGGAACGCCGCTGCCCCTGTGGACGGTCCCTACACCTCGGGGGTGGCGGACGGACGTAGGTCCGTTCGCTATCCTAATAGGGCCCTTAGTCTGGGTCCTCAGGAAGCAGGTGGGAATTTGTAGAAGTTTTAGTTAGGTGGTAGACATAAACAAGGGATAGGGCCCTTAGTCTGGGTCCTCAGGAAGCAGGTGGGAATTTGTAGAAGTTTTAGTTAGGTGGTAGACATAAACAAGGGATAGGTTAGCAGCCGCTCTGGCAGTTCACCCACAGGTCTCAAAACACAAAGGAGTCACACTGCCTCTTGACCCGCTTCCCACTGTCTCAGAAGAATTTCTTCAACCCAGTCAATCTCTCTCGCTACTACCTTGCGCCAAGATGTCTTCGGGAGGGGCCAGGTGTGGAGAGGGCAGTTGGTCCAACTCGATGAGGGTCAACAAGGGAGCAACCGATGAATGGGGAATAATCCAAGGAAGTCTCTTGTTAGGATGAGGCACCCGAGCCAGGCGATCTGGCACACGACTTGTGCACCTAGGGATGAGTCGCACCAGGCCCTGATTTCAGACATGATGAGTTGCAAATTCAGCACCTCCCTGATAAGTAGGTACAATGACCGGTGCACGTCGAGTTCCAGGCAATTCCGGTCGCACACACAGCAAAGAGCTGCAATTCTGTACCTCTCTGGAAATGAGGCACAATGTCCGGTGCACAATGATACACGTTGCACCAAACTGTATGGTCACACTTAAACAGGTTCTAGTTCAGCAGAACCACATTAGGTAGAATGAGGTGCTACTCCAGTTAAACCCCCTCCTACAAAGGGTCGCACCGTGTGAATTGAACACCACATGCAATGAGCATGCAGTCGGCGTGTCACATATAGGGGGTCTCTGCTTCCTCCATTGACAGATCATGAACCAATCAATGGAGTTATTCAACAAGACCGCTAAAAGTTTGGCCGGTGCCCTTGATGAGTTTTGCATTTTGCCTCCTGAGGGTACTGAAAAGTAGGTAGATTTTAGCTCATCTGAATATCTAGTTGTCTACCTTTTCAGTTGTGCCCTTATCTTTGTGAAAGATGATTGGGAAGACGTTCTCAAATTATTCTCATGCATCATTATACACGAAGTGGAAGGCCTCATTTACATTATCGCCCAGGGTACATGTAAAATATGTTCAAGAGTTTTGGAGCAATTCATGAGATGATCAAGCACTGGTAGGATCTAAAATATAGATTGACAGATGGTCAACAAGGAGAGGGGATTAGAGTTGTGAAACATTTGAAGCCGTGAGCCCTAGGTGGCAAATAAAGTGGACCACATACTGAGTTGGTAACAGTTAGTAATTTAAACTACCCCATTTAAAACTCCTTGGGAGCCACCCAGGATTTTGAATATCACATGCGTAAACAACCACCACTACAGCAATACTGATGTATTACTTCCATGCACAGGTGAAGAAGAATATGAAGGTGAGTCTCACTTCAACCACTGTACAGAAGATTGCTCATTGGAGAAAGTGACCCTTATCTCCAATAATGTGACATGAGAGCAGTAGAGGGATTGCTGGAAGTTGATTTATGTGCTGTTATTCTTCCACTGAGGACTGATCATTTGTTGCACCCATGACATGGACTTAGGAGACAGAATTCCTCCAGAGATAAATATCCATTGACTGCCAAAATAAGTACAGAACCGTGCGAAGGGTGAAATAGTCAAGATGCTGGGACTTGGGATGATTGAACTCTCAAGTTGACCTTGATCCATTGCATTGGAAGGTCCACTGGTTCTTAATGCTTGTATTACAGAACTAAAATGTTATGTGGCTTTTCATTAACTCAACACTATCACCATGTCACATGCTCTCTGTATAGGTTTTGTTAAGTTAATGGCAAGTTAGGGATTTTTCAAATACTTTAATTTTAACATCTTGGTTCTGCCAGATTGTAAAGGCAAAAGGTCCCTCTGAGAAGGCACACATTTCGGGAGAAGATAATGGGCTGGGTCACAGTATGTATGTTAAAGTGCAGTGACACCAACCTGGATGATATTGCTGTTTTCAGTACCATCTTGTAGGTGTTTCATGTGCTTCAGGGACTACACCAATCATATTCTCATTGATTATTTCTCATGTACATACTACCTATACATAAATTATAGATTAGCATATTTCTTTGTAGTCCAGGACACACAATTCTGTATTATTCACTACTACATATATAATGGCAAACAGTCATGTGCAAATGAGACATATATCAACAAGTCACCTAAGTAAAAGTATACGTACAAAATTTGGATTAAAAAGATTTGTAAAAACAATACAATACAAAAACAGTTGTCGACGCGGCATTTCGGTGGATTAAGCCTGGTTGACACCACCTTCTTCAGGACATACTTTTAGATTAAAAACAATATTATTCACTCTAAAAATAAAAACCATACACGTATAAATAGTCAATGAAGAAGGATTTTTTATTCACTACAAACAGGCTCTGGTTTTTCAAACAAATTTCCCCTATTATTCATATCTCTAATAACAATATTTGGCACTCAGAAAAATATAAATAAAATACTATGGGGCTTATCACTAATATTAAAAACTTTCCTCTCAGGAATGCCATCCCAGTATTGCACATTCATTAACCACACCACGGACCTCCTCTGGACTGACCACAGCTGCGTTCACTTCACCTACAACAGGCCGAAACCCACCAACCACCTCCAACCAACTCTGCAAAGAAACTGGAACAAAATCACCACCGACCAGATCTCCTCATCGCTCCTTCTAAACACCCCAGCCCACTCTTCTAACCCAAACCAAGCCGCCGCCAACCTCACCCTATGGTTATCCAACACCGCCGACACCTTAGCACCACTGAAAAAACGTCAAAGCAAACCTGGCAGCAAGAAGGCCTCATGGTTCAACGATGACCTTAAGAAGTCCAAGAAACTCTGCCGCTCCCTTGAAAAGGCCTGGAAAAAAGACCCAACCTCTAGCACCAAAGACGCCTTCAAAAACGCCACCCGCACTCACCACCAACTAATCCGAAAGGCCAAGAAAACAGCATTCAAGGATCGACTTGACAACAACGCCCACAACAGCAAGGAACTTTTCAACATCGTCAAGGAATTTTTCAACCCCTCGGCCAACTCCAACGACATCACCCCCTCCCAAGCCCTCTGCAACTCCCTAGCCTCATTCTTCCACAACAAGATTGCAGACATCCACAACAGCTTCGACAACCAACCCGGTGACCAACCCACCCAACAATCTGCTGAACACTCTCCCCCCGTGAACACCCTTAACGACTGGAACCCAATCTCCACTGAGGACACCATCCGCCTGATGAACTCCATCCACTCAGGATCCCCCACAGATCCATGTCCTCACCACATCTTCAACAAAGCAGACTCCATCATAGCACCGCACCTCCGAGACGTCATCAACTGCTCCTTCAACTCCGCCACCTTCCCGGAAGACTGGAAACACGCTGAACTCACCGCCCTCCTGAAAAAACCCACAGCGGACCCCACCGAACTCAAAAATTACCGCCCCATTTCGCTCCTTCCATTCCCGGCCAAAGTCATCGAGAAAGCCGTCAACAACCAGCTCGCCGCTTTCCTCGAAGCCAACAAATCCCTCGACTCCTCACAATCTGGCTTCCGAGCAAAACACAGCACTGAGACCGCCCTCATCGCAGCAACAGACGACATTCGAACTCTACTGGACAATGGAGACACAGTCGCCCTCAACCTCCTCGACCTCTCTGCAGCATTCGACACAGTCTGCCACAGCACCCTGTTACAACGCCTCAATAACATCGGAATACAAGGAAAAGCACTTGAATGGATCACCTCGTTCCTCACCGGAAGAACCCAGAGAGTCCGCCTCCCACCATTCAAGTCCGAGGCCACTGAAGTCATCTGTGGCGTACCACAAGGATCCTCACTCAGCCCCACCCTCTTCAACGTATACATGAGCCCCCTCGCGGCCATCGCCCGCCAACACAACCTCAACATCATCTCTTACGCGGATGACACTCAACTAATCCTTTCTCTCACCAATGACCCCAGCACCGCCAAAACTAACCTACACGAAGGAATGAAAGAGGTTGCCGAATGGATGAAACAAAACCGTCTGAAACTGAACTCAGACAAAACAGAAGTCCTCATCTTAGGCACATCCCCCTCTGCATGGGACGACTCTTGGTGGCCGGAAGCCCTTGGAAAAGCACCCATCCCGACAGACCACGCACGGAACCTAGGCGTGATCCTTGACTCTTCACTTTCAATGAACAGACAAGTCAGCGCCGTATCCTCATCCTGCTTCAACATTCTTCGCATGCTCAGGAAAACATTTCGCTGGATCCCCACCGAAACAAGGAAAACAGTCACCCATGCTCTAGTCACGAGCCGACTGGACTACGGAAACACCCTCTACGCAGGTACTACCGCTAAACTCCAGAAGAAACTCCAACGAATCCAAAACGCCTCAGCCAGAATCATATTAGACATCCCGCGCAACGAACACATCTCTGATCACCTGAAAGACCTCCACTGGCTACCCGTCAATAAGAGAATCACTTTCCGTCTGCTAACCCACGCACACAAATCACTCTACGACATCGGACCAGAATGCCTCAACTCACGACTGTCCTTCTACACCCCCCCCCGCCAACTACGTTCTTCCAGCCAAGCCCTCGCCACTGTACCTCGCATCAACAAGACCACCATGGGAGGCAGATCCTTCTCATACCTGGCTGCTAAAACATGGAACTCACTCCCCGCGTACCTTCGCCTCACCCAGAACCACCTAGCATTCAGAAAGCAACTTAAAACGTGGATATTTGACAAGTAATCCTCCTCCCCTTTCTAAGCGCCTTGAGACCCTCTGAGTAGGTAGTGCGCTATATAAATTCTCTGACTTGACTTGACTATCATACACTCCCCACTGTCTTTCTAGGCAATTACTCACTTTCAATTTATCTTAAATCTCTATATAGAGATTCAACACATGGAGGAATTTTCTTCCTTAGAATTCAATCAATATACAGTTGGGGGTTTCCTCTTATGTCACTGACAATCTGCAATATTATATGTATAATTAATTAAACTTTTTACAAAATGCCTTATTCCGTTGCCATTGCTTGGTAATAATTATTAATTTTATATGCTCACCCTTAAGTACAAGATAATAGGGCTTATTCCTTGAAACAAAAGGCTGTATCTGGCTGTAATTTTTTCAATGACTTATGGTTCAGGCATAGGTCTCCTTCGTTTCTTCACCCTTCTGCCTTTTTAATTTCTAGAACCACCTTGTATATTTTATTCTCAGCCTCAAAATCAGTTAGGTATCTAGAATACCTTTATAAAAAAACGGGGTTATGGCGACTATTCAAAAACCACATTTAGTGCATAAGCATTATTTTCCTTCACTTAGGGGCCTATTAGGATGGCGGGCGGACAACGGTCCGCACGCTATCCTTGCGGTGTTGGGACCGGCTGCCAGACATACGGCGGTCCAGCACCGCAAATTAAAATGCGACCACCACCCTGGTAGTTGCATTCCACATTTTAACATTGCGGCGGATGCTGCTTATAGCTGCACCTGCTGCGGTGTCAAAATCATATGCTTGGCATTTCTGTGCACTACGTGGCAGGCACCTCACGGTGCCTGCCACTTGGTGCGGGGAACTGCAGGGAAGTACCATGGGTGGCCCCCAAGTGCACCCCATCCTCGCGGGGTTGGGACCGGCCGCCAGACAAGCGGCGGTTCCCTACCCCAAATTAGAATGCGACCACCTTCCTGGTGGTCGCATTACGCATTTTAACATTGCGGCTGGTGCTGCTTATAGCTGCACCCACCACAATGTCAAAATCGCATGGTTGGCATTTTCATGCACCACATGGCAGGCACCACAAGGTGCCTACCACTTGGTGTAGGGAACTGCAGGGGGGTACCATGGGTGGCCCCCAACTGCACCACACCACACTCCACCCCCCTGGGGGCCCACAACGGGACCCCAAATCCATTACCCGCCAGTCTTTCCATGGCAGCTTTGCCATCGTAATATGGCTGGTGGTGCCTGATAGGCACCGCCGCCATGTTACTGGCCCAGCACCGCCCGTCTGGCAATCGGAACGATTACCGACCGACGGAAAAGCAGCGGACGGACTTTGTGTCCACCGCAATACCCCAGCCATCATAATATGGCGGGGGTATTTCACGTTACGATGGCGTAACTGTCACTACCGCTGATCGTTACGCCATCATAATGAGCCCCTTAATTTCAAGGAAATTACAAACACATCAAAAACCCCTTTTTTCCGTACCATTATATATTGTCATGAACTCTATGTTATTTCCTGTGATTAAGATGATAATCCCCATGATTCTCAGGACTCAAATGAATTAAAAAATCCCTGAATGGGTTTAAAAAATGACTCATCACAGTTAATTAAATGCGTCCAATCAGGTAGAGAGTCCCCCGCTTGCTAAAGTTTTACAGTCAGACTAGATGAGTATATATAGGCTAGATACGACTCATCATTTCGATAATCCTCCCATGATTTTCAGGGCTAAAATAAATGTAAAAAAGCCCTAAACGGGTTTCAAAGGATAACTTAGGATGTTATAGATGAATGACTTCCCATAAAATAATCTCAAGAAAGAGCCCTTCTAACATGATAATAGGAAAATAATGGAGGTAGGGACTCAAAATAACCCACAGGAAATAATGCTATATTTTAAATAATTCAAAATAGAAATTGATGTTAAAATATATAGAAAGTACGTTTTATTATTTAATTGTAAAATATTTTGAAAACCCATATTGAATTAAAAAATAATGTGATAATGCATTTCATTATAGATAATCAAATTGATTTTAAGTCTATGCACCACTTTTAATAATTTTTAATGATCATTTACTTTTTTCTTTAATTGGGAATTTATTTTTTAGTTTAAACTTCAGAAAAATAATTTAGATTTAATTTAATATATTTTAATGAATTAAAGTTTAAAAGTAAATTAATTTATTATTGCTTTAGCATTTTTTTAAATTTTGTTCTGCCTTTAAAATAAGCATATCAAATTAACTTACACTAATATTGAACAAAAAATATCTGTAATATTTATTTTTGAGTTAAATATCTTTTATAATTTTTTTCTATATGAGACAGAAGTAAATTCATAGTTGGACAGTGTGCTGAAAGTCAGTACAGGCATATGATATCATCTGTCTACATCACGTGGTTTACTGCTCACTATAAGTGTCTTTGTCTTGAAGAACTCTGTGGGATAGTGGTAACATTCTTGCATAGAGTTAAATGTTACTCGGAACACACACACGCACACACACACACAGACACACACATACATACACAAAAGAACACAGAGAAACTGGCCTTCTCCTCTCTGCACCCATGATCTGTAAAACATCCAAGTATGAAGTATCCATCAGCACCAGCCCAGAAATACAATTAGGAAAGAGCTTATGACACACCTCTTTAAAGACTAGACTATCACAGAACAGTAATAGTTCACCTATGCTCTCAGAGCACAATTACCCCTTCAATCATGTGTCGAATGTATCTTTGCTTGTGAACCTGTACAGTGTTCATCTGTTTCTTGGCTAGGTCTGTGCTGTACGTATTCCAAATACATACAACACACTACCTCCACCATGTCACTCATTCAGTCCCCTGGCAGCAAAGTATGTGTGTCTTTGTGTGCCAAAGATCTGAAATTTCCGAGGTTCTCTCTCAATAGGCTGTGCCTATGTCTTCGTTGCAGCATCCTGTTACTGGGTCTTATTAGGTGATGAACCTTGAAGTAATGACAGGTAGTAGTGGCCACATGTCCGACAAATTTATTTCCTATTGTGCGAGGCACAGCAGTATCACAGCATACTTCTTTGATGTGTGTTTACTTCATTCATTATGATCTGCAGATGACTTGCATCAGTGTATATGTCAGTTCTACCTCAAGCATGAAGCTAATTTGTCTAGAATATGTGAATATCATAATCAAAAGACCATGCATTAGACTTTCAAGTGCATATAAGCTAATTAACCGATTTCTTTTATGGCATGTAAAATCATGTAAAATCAACAGGGTTGTACCCGTGTCTTGCATTATATTTAGTTTGATACGTGTCAAGTACGTGGCACGAGGAGGATAGACAGCTTTCAAGATCAAAGCAAATGCTTAGCTTGAACAAGATGATATGGGAGATAGAAAACAGGCTCAATAATGAGATTGATGAAGTTCTGAAAATTCTGATTGTTGCTAAGGGAAATTGGTGTTAGCCAAGTAGAGGCCTATTTAGAACCTAACACATTGTCCGCATATCAGGTCAATGAAGGTGATAGTCTCTGCTCTCCAGAAGGGGGCTGCCCTCCATATATTGAGATACCCACCAGACTGGTGGAAGCTCATTGTCTTCTAGGTGTCCTCCAATTAGGTAGTTGCTGGTTTATTGGGCATCTGCTGTGGTTTGGCATATGAATTGCTTCTGAAAAACCCCAAATAAGCTCCTTTAGCTCTTAAACAGTTTAGTTATGTATGATTCCATGTTATAATCCAAATCATCAGAGCACTACTACTATATTCCCCATGATCCTTGCTGGGACTCTGCTCTGCATGTTGGAATTGTAAGTGGGTTAATTTGCAGATCCACTTGAAAGTAGGGCAAATGGCAACTCACTGATGATAATACTTATAGTAGCAAATAATACTACTACTAATAAACAACAGAAACTAATAATAATAGAAACAATATTAATAATAAAAACAATAATAATAATAAAATGTTTTTAAGAATTTTAAAAATACTTAATTGTTTGGGAAAACAAAAAAACCAATAAACAACAAAAGTGATATCACAGGTGTTGTGAGCTGGTGGATTAGGTTTGATGCACTTTATAGATACAAATTGGAAGCTGTATCAAGGAAGACATGCCAGACACTATTTATCTCCTCTGCTGGTCATTCAGATTGTCATATAATTCTCTTCATTCAGATTTGTGGTTTTGCAATTTGATGATCAATTCGGATCAATTTGGACCATAAACATGGGCTGATTTTGATGTCGGTGGGATCGTACTGACAGCCCATCGCTGGTTGTCCCACCGACAGAGAGCCCTTCAGTCTGACTTCCGTATTATGATGCAGGCGGTCGGACCAAAACCATTGGGGGGAAGACTGCTGCCTCCGACAGGATCCACGAGCCCGTTGAGGTGGCAGAGGAATCATATCCTTTAATTCGCGCCAGTGCCAAGACAGACCCCACCCTCGGGATTACAATGTCCCTTTCCGACTGTCAGAAAGGGACTTTGGAGGCCCCAAACAGGGCCCGTCCCTCATGGGCCACTGCAAAGTGACCCTACGTGCACATGTAGTGCCCTCACACATAATCATGCACCATGTGCCATGCACCACATGTTGCATGGCACACAGTGCATGGATGTGCACAAAGCACTCTTTAACAGTGCAGCTTGTGCTGTGGCCCCTTTCCTGGGCCTCAGCACAAGTAGCCGTGTTAAAGAGCACTTTCCAACCACCAGCACAGTGGTACTACCGGACTCTTCGGAGTTCCAAGAAGAAACCAGGGGTGTAAACGGGACTGAGCACAAAGTCGGACTAGTAATCAATCTCAGTTCGAAAGTTTTAAGTACAGAGGAAGAGCAGGTACTTAACAGAGGTCTTGGATTTGTCACTACAACTGCTGGAGATCCCTTTGGGATTAACTGGGAAATGGCAAATTTCTTTCATAAGGTGAAGCTGCACTTTTTCTTCAAAGGCAAAAATGAGGTTGGAGAACCTATTGACACCAATACAGGACTTAGACAAAAGTCTACCTTCTATCCACCTACCCATCTGGTACACCCCAAGTTCTGACATTTGAGAAGGCAGTAAGCAAAGACATCTCTGTGATTTTTGTCATAAGCTAGCTGTGGCAAAAAGTGACATCTATTTTGAGATCCATGGGGTTATCTATTGACACACTGACTATCTATATCTGTAATTTTGAGAATGTGCGTGAAAGGACACCCCGGTATGACATTTTTCTCCTTTCTTTAATGTTTGGCGTCACTCAGGCTTTTGTCGAATCAATTCCCTTAATAGATGGGATGCTTTCTTCATTTTTTATGTTTGGAAGGCCCTTGCTTAAAGAGATCTGTATTGAATACATTACTAGGGAAGTAGAGAAGTAGAACTACATCTAATGAACAATTGCGATGTTCCCTGACGTTATGTGGGAACTGTAAACTACATGTCCCATGATTCCTGCGGTTTTTGGTAGTTTACCGCAAGATCTTGTGAGAGTATGTCCGAACTCTCGCCATACCGAGATCACGCGTGATGACGCTATGGATCTTTCCAAACAACAATGGGCGTTTATAAACAGCACCGATGCCCACAGCCGGTACCTCCCCGATGGCTTAGATGACCGCCTGAGGTACCGACGGAAAGGTACGAGCGCTTTGCCACATTTGCCCCTTTTAGACGCTTGCTGTGATTGAGGTTTTACCTTATTTTAAGCAGTATTTTCGGGTGCTCCTGGAGCCACGGACACGCTAGTAGTGTGGGGTACTGTGTTTCAAGACTTGGGATTACCTATGAATGTTTTCATAACTATGTTCTTTACCTTGAGCTTGAAGGATGCAGTCTTTTGTGATTCCTTAACAAGAGTGGATCATGAAAGAAGACTAACTACATGTTTTGGCTAAGCATTCTGTACAGATAAACATACTGGCCAAACTATTTGATGTATGTGAGAGATTCAGTACGGGACTTTTTGAAGTCTGAATGGAACACCTATTACATCAGGTGGTTTACGTAAATGACTCTTTTTGTGCATAGAGATGACATAAGGTAACTACTGTCTGTATACCTCGAATATAGCACGATGTATAGACAATGTGCTTACATCACTTACCACCATCCCCTGCAATATGAATGAGGGGATTTGAATATGCCAAGAGTGAGCTGGTTCAAGCAGTGAGGGCTCTGACTATCTCCGTGGGCAACATTGTGTTTTTAAAGTAGAGAAAGAACAATCCACCTTTTAAATTAAGGATTGGTGTTGTGTGTTTCTTTCCTAGAGCGGTGCCTCCTTTGCCCTGAGCTTGTTGCCAGGTGGGGTGAGGGTTTTCCTCCATACTCTTGAGGTAAGGTTGGATGGTTTTGTTCAAGCCCACCATGAGGGCATACTTGATGGCTATTTCTAGCCACATAGACTGTTGAAGGCAAAAATGCTGTTTTCTTTCCAAGACTGTATTGCATATACCTCTTATTTCTCTTATAGATTTTCCAAGAGGTTTAAGGAATCCTGACTGTGAGAAGATTGTTTCGCAGTGTATCCTTTATGTTGTTAGTGTTTTGAGTTTAAATCACTTTTATTCACTTTTTGCAGTAGCATTTAACATCTACAAGATCCTGATGAAAGCACTTGGTATACTTTTTCCGCATAGTGCTGAAACATGTTGACCAATACTTACCTACGGATGGCCATCTATTGAAACTGTCCGATTGCACTGTTTTTAATCGTGATTCGTATCAGACATGAATAAAATTGGAGTCTGATTACACTTCAATTTTAGAAATCACATCACACTTTTGCACTGCACTATTCTCCCATACACTCAACAAAATATATTTGCTCAAATCTGTATTGACAAATTTTGAAAACATCCTTGGGCTCCTCCATCATTAGGGTGGCGTGTTAGCCCTGTTAAAGGAGACCCAGATGATGAAGCATGTCACCTGGAATGGTGAGTGATGGGAATCCATACAAATTTTTTGTATTTTTAAAGAGTCTCTTGGTATTTTTTGCTCTTCATAATTAGACTTCGGGGTATATATTGTGTATTGGCTATTGTGTAATGGGGCTGCATATCCTGTTGAGTCTTTAAAATTTTGGCCTCCGACCCTACTTAAAATATAGTGTGTTTTGTATGGATGGCATGGTCATGTGAGTTTCAATATTTTTTTAATACACTGAGATGCTTGTATTATGCAAAGAAAAATCTCCCATGTGGTGTTCTCTCATAAAAATTTGCCTTGAATAAAAATAAGTGTTCGTTCTGTGCACCGGCAAACACCAGCACAAATTAAACACTGATTGAAACACATACAAGCACTGGGGGCAACACTTCTTTATCAATGCCCCTGTGCCAATCATGGAAAAGGGTAACCTTGATCAAAATGCTATTGAGTCACATACGCCTGATATTGATTTACATATGTTTAATTGCACGTAAGTATCACAGTCACAACATAGTCACATACCAAAATATGTCTGTCTGCTATGGGAGTCCTACATTATGGAGAGCATCAGCATTCATTCCAGTCAGGTGTCCTAAATGGATTTGAACCAATTAGTTCTGAATTCAGAAACAGCTTCACCCTCGTTCAGGATTTCTAGCATGTGTGGAACTGACTGTGTTTGGTTTCTAAGATATACCAACATGTCATGCACATATAGTCAAACTGTGTGCATTACATCACTTCATGTGGATCATCAGTATGCTGGGCAGACGCTTAACTATAAGGGCATACGGGTGTCGAGGCAGAAGGGAGCAGTAGCGGCTCGCAAAGGTAAGAGTGGTTGGGCAGCGGAGTGGAGGGTGGTGAAAGTCGACAGATGACGGGACAAGTAATATTAAATAAATAAATAAAACCACTTACTTTGCACTTTGCATTTATTTTATATTACTTATCCCTCCGTCTGTCGACTTCCACCACCCCCCACCCTACCCTGCCCTGCCCCCGCCCAGAGCCCTACCCCAGCTCCCCACTCTCTTCCTGTGCAATCGAGATACATGGTTGCTGAGCCAGGACCTTGTTGCCCCAGGTTAAAGAAACCTTTAGAGAATGTTTTGTGATCATCTTTTAGAATCAACGGATGTCTGAACTGGTTGCAGAGTAGTACTTTTAGGAATCTGTTCTTGACATGAGATATACTCTATTTATTGTTTCAAGAGCCTTCTTTAAGGATTATAAACTTGGATTTTTTTGTAAACCTTGTTATTCAACTTGAATGAGTAGGATCGGATCACTTCAAAGAATTTCATATATATTGTCTCTTGATGCACGTACTGTATTACAATAGCACTGGTGGTTGGGGAAGTGATTGCTTGTAATTAAACTTTCTATTTCTAATGTGTGGTTGCCACATTTCAGTTCATTAACATGTTCCGTGAATGGTGAATGTATTTTCGAATCAGGGAACATGTTCTAATAAGACAGAAGGTAGTTATTTATAGTGAGAGAATCACAATAATTGTAAATACACAATGTCAGTTTTAGAGATAATATTTGCGTTTTTAGTTTTACAAAAACTCAGAGCTCCACCAAAAGTTAGAGAATTGGAAACACAAAGATATTCTGAATGTGTGGTAGACAATCTTAGTTTCTTCTGCAGGTGTGATACGACATCAAAGATCTCTTGTTATTTCTTAGATATCAGTGCTTATCCAATTGAAGGCAGTGTCCAGCTGAATACCAAACCTGAATGCAATTTCCAGGTTCTCGGTTTTCTCTCTTATCCTGGGTCTCTGGCTAACCAACTTATTTTGTATATCGTTAGCTTAGGATTCAGAGAGGTGTGGAAATATTTGTCAATCCCCTTGGATCTAGACCACACGGTTAGTGCTTTCTGACATACACTCACTTCCAAAGTCTTACCCTTTGACAGGGCTCCCAAAATAACATCAACTAATTCTTAGACAAAGCTTCATCTAAGGCCAATTTTTGTTCCCAGGTCAGTCAGTGTAAGCAAGATACACAATAGTGAGGTATCTGAGCATTCACAGGGTGAATACAATCTTAACAGATAGGTTGTGAAATCAGTTTTAATTGCCTGTTATGCTAACTGCAATGTGTGCTCCTGATCCATGATACGTAGAATGGATTACCTCAATGCTTCTGCTCCGGCATACCTCCAGTCCCTGGTCCAACAATACTCTCCACCTCGTCTTCTTAGATCTTCATCTCTAGGGAACTTTTTGATTCTACGTTTTAAACTGACGAGAATGGGCGGACGCTCCTTTTCCTGTCTGGCTCCTAAGCTATGGAACTCTCTCCCTGTCGCGCTGAGATTCGAACCTTCTTGGATGAAATTTCGAAGAGATCTTAAAACCTGGCTCTTCCCTCAGTGATAATTGTTGGGACTTTAATGCCACCTCTAGCAGCGCCGGGAGACCCCATGTGGGTAGCTGAGCGCCTTACAAGTTTAATTACAAATGCTTCTTTCGTCAGTAAGCATTCTTGCATTTTTCCCAATCTGTCACCTTCTCTATGGAGTTTAGAACTACAGGATACACAGCAAAATATATCATGGAATATATAGAACTCCCCATTTCTACAGTTATTGCCTGACAATTCATGTTTCAGCTCAGGCTTGAGTGCAACGTTATGCTCTAGCAATTGTTTCCCAGTAGCTGCAGTGTCTACCTTCAACTTTTGTCTAAGCCCCATAGGTTTACCTGATACCAGTGCCCCCAAAACCACTATTATCACCTCCAACTCCACTATACTATTGGATGCAGTGCCTCAATAGTTCTCAAAAGATTCTGTTTTGAATCCAACTGAGTTTTCACTCTGTGTTTCCATAAATGAATATTGGGTGTACAACCATACCAAGTGTACAAAAGACAGTGAGGACAAATGGTCAGATGTAATCCTCCCAAAACCGTGGAACTTGGTACAACCTTCAGACTCTTGCCCACTGATACACATATAGTCTATTACACGGTGGGGAGGAGTGGAAGGAGTGTCTCTGTGTCTGGGGATGTTATAATCTCCTCATATATATAAAAAAAACGAATTTACCTATCATACCTTATAGTTGTTTGGCAAGCTATCTAGAATACTGCCCAATGTTGTATTAAAATCTTCAGCCCAAATCATGGGGGGCAGCTGTCATGTCCAACAACTTGATGATGGATGAGAATCCAGTACACTGATATGCATATTGAGAAGACATAGGTCCTGGCCATCAATGATACCATGATAAGTATATATCTGCCCTTGGAGTAACAGATAGCATCTTGAAGGACATTCCACTAGATATCCATATTGCAACTACTCTAGAGATTGTTGAATATGAGGAGTATTACAAGTTACCCCTTCACTTCTTGGCCATTTTCCAGTGTTTCAGGTAGTGCAGGTGTGTTTCATGAAATAATGCCACTATAATACCATAGTATTTTGTATTATTAGTCAAGCCACATACCATCTTTTGCAGTCTACCTGCCATCATTGCTTTATAGTTCTAAAAGAAGAGGACCCTTTCCCCAGTCTTCCACTTTTAAAGCAAGTTGTGTTCAACCACCACATTGCTACACTTACAGGAATGGTTGCTGTAACCCCTACATATGAAACATACCTCCAAAAAAATCAAACTAAATAACCCCACCCCAGAAGCTGAGAGGTACATGTAAAAAGAAAAGTAACACTTCACTCACTTGATCATCGAAAGCATGGAACCAGTATGTCACACTCACCAAACCTAAACATAGAATCCACAACAGCAAGTAACAAAAGCAGGAACTGTCGATTTTCCTGTTTATAGAGGACCTCCCAGGTATGGCAGCCCATGCAAAAGACAGTGCCAGCACCAGCATCTTTCCAAAGAACCGAGGGGAACTTAAAAAGAGCATGCGATTAGTCCATGCTCCAGGTTTCTTACTTATTACTAGCGAAGGATCCTCATGTGAGTTCACACAGTCATACATTTGGAGATTTATACCAAAGTGTTTGTACAAAGCTTCTGAAAGTTTATCGTTATACCAAAATATTGTCACAAGAATATCACAATGTCAAAAATATAGTCAACAGGAATATTGAAAGTAAAAATATTGTTTTAAAATTGTAAAAAATATTCATGTAGAAAATATTGTATGTAATATAGTTTGTAAGTGTTAATTAGTATGTAATTAACTGTAATGTGTTTATTCTTATGTTTATTTTATTTTTTATTTTTGTTTTTAGTAAAATAATCTATAAACTATAAATAATCTATAATCTATAAATTATGAAATTATTGACATTTGTATTTTCAGTTGTATTAATGTTTATAAATAATGGTTTCATTTATTTCTTTAGTAGTGGAATATTGTGTTTTTTGGGGATGGTGGTAGGGAGAGTTTTAAAAGTGTATATTTAAATGTATATTTTATGTTAAGTATTTTAATGCTATGCAAATTAACATTTTACCATTTTTAAATCTACTTTGTTATATTAATATTTGTAATGTATCTTAATGTATGATTAATGAAGATATATACTAATCGTATTACATTTAAAAAATGAAATATTTAAAAATAATTAAATTATAAAAATATTTAAAAAGATTACGAAGAATTAATTTCAATAATGCAAAGTAATTAGAACTTGTTTTATATAAAAGCTTTTCTTTCAGTTTAAACTTATTAAAGGATTAAACAGCAGTACATAATGGTGAAGAGAAAACATTAAGGAGGTAGAACGAAGACTAAAAAAATATGAAAATATAGTAAATAATAAGAATGAAAGATTACTCAGATTCTTTTTTTTAAGAGTTTTGTTTTAAGTTCATACAAAACACACACAAGACCAAATACAATGCAACAGAACCCAGTCTCCACCACAGTTCACAGTGTCCCTGTCTACAAGATACAGAATCAAGTTTGCCATGCCACTTTGCATTGTCCAATTTCTCACATTTCTCCGGGCCAACCTTTATTCTCTGCGTGGGGATTGTGAGGTCCAACCATCTCCTACTTCAGATTGATTCTGTTACTGACTTCCCCCACAAAGCGCCCACTCTATGTGGTCCCAACATTCCAAAGCCCCACATTTTTTCGAATTTCTTTTGACATCCTCTTCCCCGGTAGATGTCCCTCTCCATAAGCCTGCAGTGTTCCATTATTGACACTCAGGTTTGGTACTGGGGGGTCTCCCCGAGCCCCATTTCTGAGCAGTGTCTTCTTTTGCTATCATGCAACCCTGGATTACCAAATTGTTCTGATACTGTGTATGGTCAGTCTGTCCCCTAATTTCCAATATTGTGAGCCTGGGTTGAAGGTCAAGGATTATCCCAGTTTCTGCCTCAATCCTTCCCCACATAGGTTTCCAGAAACCCATAATGTTGGGACAACTCCAGATCATATGGTAAATGTTGCCCTCCTGCCCACATCTTCTGAGTCAGCGTGTATCTGTGCTTAGAGTGCATGTACATAACTCTTCTCGCCCATTCCCAGGCTATAATAGCAAAACACCGCATCCTATCAGTTGGCGTATGCCCAATAATTAACTAAGCTCATCTGTGCCACCTCGTAGTATTTCCTAATATTCAGCAGAGCTATTCCATCCTCATATTTGGATCTTTGGAGGGCTCTTAGTGCCACCCAAGGCTGACCCTATGCCCACAACAGTAGACACACTAGTGTGTCCAACCTTGCAAAGAAAGAATCTGAGATCCTATGTGGCAAATACTGCAGCACGTATAGAAATCTGGGAAGTGCCAACATTTTAAACATTGCTACCTTACCCAGCAAGAAGAGTGGCAGCAAATGCCAATGCCTAACATCTTGGTTTAGTCTTATTTAGAGGGGGGATTCTTAGCTTTTTATGACAGAAAATAAGTACAACATTTTTCTTCACTATTTCAGGCTAGACAAATACATTACCAACCCAACATTTTTTTAATTCAGACAAATGCAACTCTTAAAGTAATGCTATATCTCTTCTAAGCTTGGATAAATGGCATACAACCATCTGTCTTTTGATAGAGTTACCTAAGCCCTTAACATTCCATGAGGTAACTCGGAATGTAAAACTAAAATAAGAAAGTGAACAATTTGTATGTCTACATTAATAAATGAAAAAGGTAAATTGAGACATGTAAATAAACAGTAGTTGGAACATTGGATAAAATAGAAATTGGATTGCAGAAGATAGTAAAAGAGAGTTAAAAAATGTTGTGGGGGTGATGAAGGGGAAAAAGGAAAGCAGGATAAAGGGAAAAAAATCAGCTTTGAAAAGAAGAAGCATAAAAAAGAGAAAAAGGAGACAGTACAAGTCATGCAAATGATGACTGAGAAACATACTTATGAATATGAGAAAAAATGAGAGAGGATGATGACACCACATGATGAGGATGATGACAAAATCCTCACTCCAAAAGACGAGCAGGGGAGCAATGATATGAAGCATGAATCATATGAAATGGGGTCTCAAGGAAGTAAGACGGATGACATAAACCTGTGTATGGAAAAAAGGTAATTATTAACATAGAATATAATAATTAAGATGAAAATTCATGGCATACAGCAGTTGAAACACAGTGAAAGTAAGAAGTTATAATAGAGGATGACATGTATGACAAGTTAAACATTTATGTAATTGTTGAAGTCTCCATTGCTTCTCCTCCATGCTGCTGAAGGAATTGCAGGATCATCATAGGTGAAGAAAACAAAATCTGGTGTTCAAGGCTCTTAGGGCGGGTCACATATCTCGAAATTGCTTCCAACGATCTGCTGTGACTTTCACTACATCCTTGGAGAAGTAAAGTTTACAACCTGACCAAATTATTTTCTTCTGGGATTTAACGGCAGTTATTATATTTAGAGATCTGTTTATTGCAAGAAGAAAAGTATAATCCCTCTCGGTTTGGATGAAACTCCCGGGTGAAGCCTATGTGCTCTTTGGATGTTGAAATGAGTGGAAGAAGGTATATCAAGATGCTTTGGAAGGAAGGATTGAAATTAAGCAATTGGATCAGAACCATCTGATCCCTCGAGAAAACCATACCTTTTGAGATTATTCCACGAGTTACGATTTTCAAGGGCATCTGTATATTTTTCGAGTATTAAGATTTCTGATTCCAAATGCGTAAAAAGTGAAGAGGTATCTTGCAATTCATCAATCCTTTGTTCCACAATTAGAATGGGCAAGTCTAAAGAGGACCATTTATCATCAAAATGCTGTAGAGTGTTAATGGTGTAGAGTCAAAATATCGAGTTTTTATTATCGACTAGACATATTATTGAGTAAAAAATATAGAATGGACATAATATCGACTAGACATAATATAGACTACCAAAATATTGACTTTAAAATTTTAATATCGAATAGAATGGACATACTATCGAATCAAAAATATAGAATGGACATGATATCGACTAGACATAATATAGACAACAAAAATATCGAATTTAAGGTAAGTTAATATTAATTTTTATTTTTTGTGTAATATAATTCTGTAGCGGGTTGTGGGTTTATAGGGGAATAGGGTGGGAAGTAATTTAATTATAATTAATTAAATATGTTATTCTATTAATTGGTATTTATTTAGAATTAATTGTTAATTAATTATTAATTGGTAATTAATTAAAATATAATTGGTAATTAATTTTAATTGATTAATTGATAAAAATGTTAATTTTAGTAATTTATTTTCTGTAGCAGGTTGTGGGTTTATAGGGGAATAGGGTGGGAAGTAATTTAATTATAATTAATTAAATATGTTATTTTATTTATTATTTATTTAGAATTAATTGTTAAATAATTATTAATTGGTAATTAATTAAAATATAATTGGTAAATAATTTTAATTGATTAATTGATAAATATGTTAATTTTAGTAGTTTATTTTCTGTTGCTGGTTGTGGGTTTATAGGGGAATAGGGTGGGAAGTAATTTTATTATAATTAATTAAATATGTTATTTTTTTTTGTGTATTTAATTAGAATTAATTGTTAATTAGTTATTAATTGAAAATTAATTAAAATATAATTGGTAAATCATTTTAATTGATTAATTGATAAATATGTTAATTTTAGTAATTTATTTTCTGTAGCAGGTTGTGGGTTTATAGGGGAATTAGGTGGGAAGTAATTTAATTATAATTATTTAAATATGTTAATTTAATTACTGGTATGTATTTAGAACTAATCGTAAATTAATTATTAATTTGTAATTATTAATATATATTTTGAAATTTATTGTAATTGATTAATTGATAATTGTTACTTTTATTAAATTAATTTCTGTAGTGGGTTGTGTGTTTTTAGGTGAATAGCTTGTGAAGTAAATTAATTGTAAGTAATTACATGTTTTAATAACTAATTTATTGAGTGAATTTTTAAAAATACTTTCAAATTGTTAATTATTTTATTTTTAATAGGTAAATAATTATTATTAGTAGGTAATTTATATTATTAAATAATTTTTATTTGTATTTTCATTTGATTATTTAATATATTTTAGACAATTGTAAAATATTTTAATTAATTTGAAATTGGTGTTACTATTTATATTATTTATATTTAAATAATAAGTATTTACTTGCCCTACTATTGCACTCACTCTAGTTGGAATAGTAATTTTACCCCTACGCTATCCAACGCTTTCCCTACTGTTGCACTCACTGGAGTGGGAATAGTAATTTTTACCCCTACGCTATCCAACGCTTTCCCTACTGTTGCACTCACTGGAGTGGGAATAGTAAATTTTACCCCTACGCTATCCAACGCTTTCCCTACTGTTGCACTCACTGGAGTAGGAATAGTAATTTTTACCCCTACGCTATCCAATGCTTTCCCTACTGTTGCACTCACTGGAGTGGGAATAGTAATTTTTAACCCTACGCTATCCAACGCTTTCCCTACTGTTGCACTCTCTGGAGTGGTAATAGTAATTTTTACACCTACGCTATCCAATGCTTTCCCTATTGTTGCACTCTCTGGAGTTGGAATAGTAATTTTTACTCCTACACTATCCAACGCTTACCCTACTGTTACACTCACTGGAATTGGAATAGTAATTTTTACCCCTACGCTATCCAACGCTTTCCCTACTGTTGCACTCACTGGAGTGGGAATAGTAATTTTTACCCCTACGCTATCCAACGCTTTCCCTACTGTTGCAGGCACTGGAGTGGGAATAGTAAATTTTACCCCTACGCTATCCAACGCTTTCCCTACTGTTGCACTCACTGGAGTGGGAATAGTAATTTTTACCTCTACGCTATCCAACGCTTTCCCTATTGTTACACTCTCTGGAGTGGTAATAGTAATTTTTACCCCTACGCTATCCAATGTTTTCCCTACTGTTGCACTCTCTGGAGTGGGAATAGTAATTTTTACACCTACGCTATCCAACACTTTACCTACTGTTGCACTCACTGGAGTCGTTACAGTAAATGTATATATATATATGTATAAATTTTTTTTTTTTAAAGTTACATTAATTATTTCTCAATTTTACCTTTATTTAAGTATTTTAAATATGTTTAAATTCATTTCATTTATTATCATAATACTTTTAATTTACTTTTAAGACATTTAAAAAATTCGATATTTTGACAGTCCATATTTTTTACACTCGATATTTTGGAGTCGATATTTTTGTACTTACCTGTTTGAAGATAGGATGTCGATATTTTTGGAGTCGATATTTTGACCTCGATATTTTGTCCTCTCGATATTTTGTCTGTCGATGTTCTGTCAGTGATCCAGTGTTATTAGTTTGTTCCATGAAGAGCTTTAAAGTGATAATTTCCTCATGGGTGATTTCCATGGTAATAGGGGTTGATTTCATTGGAGAGGGAAGATCCTTTTTAGGTGTTTTGTTTGATCCCAATGGTGTTTTACCCGGCATTGAAGCTATTTGAATCGCTACAGGGGCGATGTCTGATTTCTGAGCAGTGGCCCCCTCCATGCTTTGTAGAATACATAATGGCGCCGGTTCCGATCCGGTAAAAAAATCCCCCGTACGATTCGTATTCGTAGCCGAATCCGTACGAATAGAAAAAAACCATCCGACCTGCGTAGTACGATCCTTTTGCGCCTATTCTCGTACGAATATCAGCCATCCGTACGAACAAAAGTCGAAGCCCCGTACGACTCTGCGTCGGAAATCAAACCGTACGATTTGTAAACCTGCCGTACAACCACACAAGTACGATCCAGTTGGGGAACCCAGTACGCGATTCGTACGCGCCAAAGTAGTCGCGCATGAAGATGGATTCGTATGGGATCCCATGCCTCACAGCAAGCGCAATCAATACATACCACACGTGTACCCCTCGCGCAAGCCTACGCGAGCCCCCCCCAACGGCCCGTACAACTCGATCGCACGCCCAAGTACCGTATGCACCACCCCCCCAACAAGCGTACGCGAGCCCCCCCGACCCGCCAACCGCCCGTACAACTTGATCGCACGCCCAAGTACCGCACGCACACCCCCCCAACAAGCGTACCCGAGCCCCCCCGCCAACGGCCCGTACAACTTGATCGCACGCACATGTACCGCACGCACCACCCCAAGCAACTCGCTCGCACGCACAAGTACCGCACGCACACACCCCCAACAAGCGTACGTGAGCCCCCCACCCGCCAACGGCCCGTACAACTTGATCGCACGCCCAAGTACCGCACGCACACACCCCCAACAAGCGTACGCGAGCCCCCCCGCCAACGGCCCGTACAACTCGATCGCACGCACATGTACCGCACGCACACCCCCCCAACAAGCGTACGCGAGCCCCCCCACCCGCCAACGGCCCGTACAACTTGATCGCACGCCCAAGTACCGCACGCACACACCCCCAACAAGCGAACGCGAGCCCCCCTGCCAACGGCCCGTACAACTCGATCGCACGCACATGTACCGCACGCACCACCCCAAGCAACTCGCTCGCACGCACAAGTACCTCACGCACACCCCCCAACAAGCGTACGCGAGCCCCCCACCCGCCAACGGCCCGTACAACTTGATCGCACGCCCAAGTACCGCACGCACACACCCCCAACAAGCGTACGCAAGCCCCCCCCGCCAACGGCCCGTACAACTCGATCGCACGCACATGTACCACACGCACCACCCCAAGCAGCTCACTCGCATGCACAAGTACCGCACGCGGCCCCCCCAACAAGCGTACGCAAGCCCCCCACCCGCCAACGGCCCGTACAACTTGATCGCACGCCCAAGTAGCGCACGCACACACCCCCAACAAGCGTACGAGAGCCCCCCCGCCAACGGCCCGTACAACTCGATCGCACGCACATGTACCGCACGCACCACCCCAAGCAACTCGCTCGCACGCACAAGTACCGCACGCACACCCCCCCAACAAGCGTACGCGAGCCCCCCCGCCAACAGCCCGTACAACTCGATCGCACGCCCATGTACCGCATGCACCACCCCAAGCAACTCGCGCGCACGCACAAGTACCACACACACACAACGCCAACACCCAAACCAGCACAACAACACCAAACATGTCTCCTGTGTACACACCATTGAGTAAGAATGAACTGGTCACAGCTAAACAGGCAAACAGAGGTCAACACTGACACCCACCCCATATATGACACACCCAACCAATTCACAATAAGCCACACCCACTTCTTCACCAATAAAAGGGCCCACACATACAACCCATCATCCTTTGCAACATACCCATTATTGCGAAGAAACTGAGAGCACAACAACAATTGCAGCAACATACCTTCACACATACACCCTATCACATCTACACCCACACCACCCCCTTCACAATCAGAACCACACACCCTGATCCATACACACCATCACCCCCTCAATCACATACACCCCACACCATGAGCACACACAAGAATCCAAAGTTCACTAACCCGGAGATGGAGATCCTTACAGATGAAATCATCAGAGTCGAGCCACAGCTGTTTGGCGCATTGGTCAGACATACCAGCATGGCAGAAAAAACTCGCCTGTGGGAGAGGATCGTAGACCGGGTCAATGCTGTTGCACCCATCAGGCGCACGAGGGGGGAATGCCAGAACAGGTGGTATGATCTGCGGAGGATGGTCAAGAAGAAGATGGACCAGGACTACGCCAATGCACACTACACTGGAGGTGGTGGTCCCCGCAGACCTCCTGTATACCATCCCTGGGAGCAGAAAGTCATGGAGCTGCTGGCACCGGTAGGAGTACACGGAATAGGAGGAGCCGTTGAGCCTGGTGAGTGTACAAGAAAAACATGTTACAGGGGTGGACTTACAACAGTGCCCAGCAGCATGGGGTGGGTGGCCATGAGTCCCAGCATGACTAAACAACATGGGGATTGATGCAAGGGGGAGGCACAAAGGGTGGAAGGTGGAGGGTAGGAGGCTACTCCCATCCCATATGTCCCAGGGACACACCCAAGCTCCATGCCCAATGCACAGGGATAGGGAAATATCACACAAGATAGTATACTACAGTTGCCAAACAATTTCATGTGGTGGACACACCTTCCAGAGAAGCAACATTTTGTGGCACAGTAAGGCAGTGTAGCGAGCAAGCACGCACAAACAACCTGGCTCCATCCCTGTCTCCCTCTCCCTCCCACTCCCACTGTCGCCCACTCCCTCTGTTGCCCTCTCCCTCTGTCGCCCCCTCCCCCTGTCGCCCCCTCGCCCTGTTGCACTCCCTCCCTCCCTCTGTCTCCCTCCATCCCTCTGTCTACCTGCCTCAGTCACTTCACCTCAGCCCCCTGGGCACGCAGACAGTTGCACCCAAGCACTGCACAGGCCTTCAAAACACCATAGAGATGAATGTCCAGGGACAGCAGTCATCTACTAATTGCCTGCAACACACCCACCATTTGCATTGGACAATGTACTGTGTCAGGACACACATTTGGGAATGCTCTGTAGTACACATGGGCACAGGTGTAGGCACCACAAGTCTCTCATGTGATCACTGCAAACACAAACACCAGGACAAGGTCACACATCCTGTGCATGAACCCAAAATCACAAATATGCCAGCATGCCACATCAGGGGGCAGCCAAATAATGAACGATGGACGCTTGCAAATCACACGCAAACTACTAACATGGCCTGTCATACACCCCCCTTACAGAAACTCATCCCCTGGGGACAAGCATAGGAGTGCAACAATGTCACAATTGTCATGTATCACAACTAAACACTCACTCATATGAATACGCATACAAGTAATACATGCACATTGCAGAAGCTCCAGTCCATTGTGCCTCTCAAACAATGCACGTGCCCCATCTCATGACTGATGTGGATGCACGTAAGTAACAACATGGACATGGGTATTGACAAGGTGATGCGTCTTAGAGAAGTGACACGTTCAAAAGCCATGATCGATAAGTGTGTGTACAGGTCCAGGGGTGTTGGCATTGTGTGGCCATCACGGAACAGCAAATACATCCAAAGTAGTTGATGTTATGCAAATTAATGATGCCCTGTGTCTTACATCAACATGCTGCATCTAAACTCTGTGCATGCTTGACGCAGACATAAGGATTTTCACCATATCCTGGATGTTGCGTGAACCTGAGCAATGCTTAACATGTGTTGTGCCGGCAAGACAAGACACAGCAATGGCTGTGTCAGTCATTGTCAAGAAAATGGAAGAATGAAAATACCCCTGAGTACATGTGAATTTACTACCACTACATGCACAACTGAACAATGACAACAATCTAAAGCATGTGGAACAGTGATGCAGATAATGGATAAATAAACAATATGTCACTTGATAGTGCCTTAACAGTGTCTCTCTCTCCCACACACAGGGCAACGTGTG
The DNA here is from genome assembly GCF_964263255.1 of Lissotriton vulgaris. Taxonomy (NCBI): domain Eukaryota; kingdom Metazoa; phylum Chordata; class Amphibia; order Caudata; family Salamandridae; genus Lissotriton; species Lissotriton vulgaris. The sequence goes on along the minus strand of NC_141685.1, from coordinate 441,210,010 downwards.
GAGCCCCCCCCCCCCCCAGGGGGGAGAAGGATCCCAGTCCCAGGCTCAGCCGGACACAGACCCCACCGACAGCCACGCCACTCAATGCACTGTGGATGACCCCAACCAACCTGGCACCTCTGGATCCCAAACACCTGCAGCAACTGTACCAGCTACATCTCTGCCAACCACCGGAACCATTCCCAACACATCACAGCAGACAGGTCAGAGCCCTGCACATGATCCATCAGAGGGCCTGTCTGAAGATGAGGGACACCCTTTGTTGGGCGCCCCTGAGGTGGCAGACAACCTCCACTCTGCCAGCACTCGGGGGGCCCGTCGACCGGATGTGCCCACAAGCGCAGGCGGTGCACATGTGGGTCAGGGTGGTGGGAGAGGTGCAAGGCGGAGGTTGGAATCTGGCCAGCCAGCTGCAGGGCCCGGTATGCCTGAACTCACTAACATCCTGGAGGCATACCAGCGGGACACCAGGGAGGTAGGCCAGCTTGCGGAGGTCCTCAACCAGGTGAAAGAACAGCAGGCAGAGCAAATAGCCAGGCAACAACAACATTATGGACGGGTGGAGGAAAGTCTGGCTCAGCTCTTGACGGTGCATCGGGAAATGAGCCAATCGCTACGTCAGATAGCTGCCAACATGCAGCACCCTCCCTGTGTCACAAGGCCAGCAACATCATGGCAAAGTGTGACACCAGCCGCAGGGAGGGGGGAGGCGGAGGAGGAGGAACTCTCTGACGTAGCGTCCCATGCATTGTCCAGGCCTGCACCTGAGGGTCCCCCAAGGAAGGTGGGTCGTCCACGGCTAAGACGTTGAGGGGCAGTGGGCCATGCACAACTCCCAGGACACAGGACCTGGCATATTGCCCCTGGGTGCAACAGTATCCCCTATGCGACTCTCCCACATGGACTTGCTGGTCACAGTCTACCCGATGATGCCAAGCACTGTGGCCTGGACTATGTTGACAGTAACTGTAAGGCATCTCATCTCCACCACTTAACTTTGGATTCAACCCCTTTATGTACAGCACCTATTCACGTTTCCTGCACAAGATCACCAAATAAATACACTGAACCACATACGCATTTGTCGATTTATCTTTGAACCACAGCATAAAATGATATGTGTGTGCAAATGTATACAATGCAAGGGTATCCAACAAACAGCAGCAATCCACACACTTGTCTCAGATTCCGTGTGAGGACACACATCGGTCAGAAATCACTAACAACTACATACATGGATGGCAAGACACACCTGTGTGGGATAGTAAATGCTGGAGGGGGGTTTGGATGCCAAACTGCTATTACAGCCAGGCCCAGGAGAGTCACATTGAGGTGTACAGATCATTGTGACAAACCTAGTTGTCCACGTAGGGAGTACCTACAATTGTGTCCTAGGGTTATGTGAACTATCATCAACATGATGCAGTACTGTGGATGTCATGAATGGCGCAAAGGACAAGGGTGGCAGGACAGACTGTGGGCAATGGGCTGTTGCACTCTACACAAGCACACCTAGCTAGGTGACCTACCCCTATGTAGCTACAAGTACTAGACTCCTGTTATGGGAGCAACGCATACAGAACAACTACCCACGTCTGACACATACCTACACCAGACTGGGTAAATCACACCACACCCAAGAGACGTGGTCATGGTGTGTGTCCCCTGTGGCAACTTGACTGACTGTGACAGCTATGTCGAAGTGGTGTGACCAGGTTGTGTACTGCCACGTGACTGTTAGCAAGATGATTTTTCCTGCTGTGGTGTTGACAAGGTAACAATGTACAATATTGTGCCTATGGAAGGTGTATGTGTGCTGTACACGGCGCATGACCTGGTGGTACGTAGACCCAATGTCATGTGAGTCTGCATAGTTGTGCCAGTATGTGCTGCACACACAGACACATAAGCTGCAGTGGCTGAGTCAGAAGCATTGTGATACCAGGAGGGTGATTGTCTGGTGTTGTCTGTGTGTAGGGTGGCAGGAGCGTGCTCTACAAAAGGATGGAAGGAGGGTCATCCTGTAGGTGTCTGTGTACCTGGATCGAGTGTGCTGCATCGTGCCTGTGCATGCAGCAGCAATGAGTGAAGACATGACGGCAGGAGGGGTGTGACAACTTGCCAAATGGGCACATACCGCAAGGGCATTTGCAAGCCACAGAGTTACATGTGAATGTGAAGGCAGGAGTGTCTGACTCACTCGGGGTCGCTGCAAATAAAATGGCACAGTAATGACCAAAGATCACAGTCACTGTATCAGGGCCCTTACAGACAAGTGGGGCACAGGACACACAGCGTCAGCAGGTGTAGACTACAGCTAGTGTGTGGAAAGCTAAACAGCTGCTACAAAGCCATCGACCTTACACAAAATATAGTATTACAGCTTTCCCAAACACCATGCATGTGCCCGCTGGACACGTCAACACATAACAAGCATAAGCATACTACATGCCAAATACTAAACATGCACATTAGAAGGACATGTCCGTTGACATGAAGGCGGCAGAATCTTTAAAAAAAACACACGTCATGCACAACATGAGTTAATTACATTGTGAGCCCATGGAGCACTGTCAAACATACATGTGCATTGGCAAGGACTCAAAATGACACTATTAATGATGTCACCTGTAATGCAGCAGTAATATTGGGTACAAGCCTGTCAAGGACTGGCCGTACCTTTCTTCATCAGAGTGGTGTGATGCTCAAAGGGTTCCACCTCCAAATAGCCCCTTGGTCTGAGTACAAATGACAGACACAAAAGGGTGATCAGGCGACGGAAGGAGAGGATGGGAACTGCTGGGAGGGAGACCTGAAACAGAGGCAAATAACCATTAGGAGTACATTGTCATGTCACTGCTAATACAAAAACCTCATGTGATACACTGTACCAGTCACACCTGTGAAGTAAAATGACTGGAGACAACATTACATTAGTCATCATGCTATCACATCAGATCCAATGCAATGACACGGACACATAAAACCTAGGACAGTCTGTGATCCATTAGAGTATTGTGAAACGCTCACAAGTGAGCAACCATGCAATGAGACCTATGTTGTTAAAAAATCATTCACTGGCTCAGATGCGGTGGACCTCACAAACAAATGAAAACAGTTGGCAATGCTAGTTACGCAGACTGTAATATCTGTTTTTGATCATGTGTACCCATACGGGCCATGTAGGCAAAATTTACTTCACCCACAACAGCTGTAAGAATCACATATGATGAGGAAGCTAATGACCTACATGCAATGAAGGCACTCTGTAGCCAGTCTTTTGATCTATCAACATAGCATTACTAAGCTAAACATGAGATGCTGTTAGAAGAAATATCAACTGGAAGTGAAGTTGAACCAAACCACAAAATGATACCCTACCATTGCACATAAATGCTGCACGGGACTCTAGAATCATGTGAATGACCGCACTCCACTGGTGCAACACAATAATTGACATATGCATCATCCCAACATTGTCATGTCTCAAGCAAAACATACATGGCATCATGTGATTCAAAACAGAAGTGCTACTCACTGTGAAAGCTGGTGGAGCAGTATTTTCAACCTGCACGAAGGTAACGACATGACAGTGACATGAAATAGTGCAACAAGGGGCAATGCATCCATGTCCACAGATTCACAGGACAGTTCTCAGGACATGTGGAACATACAGTGGGCAACACCTACACGACAAGGTAGAATGGCAACCAAACTGGACTGTCCCACAAGGTGGAGGTGAGGATCCAGTCACATTCAAATGCACACAGTGATGCTGCAATCCCCCACAGAGTCCGTGTTTGAGACCTCTGACACAATGTCAAACCATGGTATATGCAATGTTGCAGTGGCAATGTCTACACACATTGATGCATCCACCAGAGTATACAACTACAACAGATGACTGTCAGATGGGGTGACTATCCTGTCATGGGAGTGGGCATACATGTAATAAGTAACATATTGTCGTTGCATGTATTCATGGTCGCACTACATGCACATGAACATGTACCACACGTTTCAACACATACCAACGGTAAACAGCCTCGTATGAGTCCTTACCCAAAATGACTTCTCCACAAGTCCATGCATGCTCCGTTGATTAGGCTGACGTTGCAATCATTTTGAGCAATAGCAGGATGACCACGATGACCCAAACGGACAACAGGCAGGGTGAGCTGTGGATGAGAGTGGCACACAAGGGGTCAAATTCTGTACAATGTCATTCAGACAATGTCCTGTTCAATATCCAGATGTTGCAGTACACCTGTACATTCCAAGTACACACATAGCACGTATGTGTGTTGCATTACATCTGCACCTGTGTGACACAGCACTACAGACATCCAAGTGACATTGCATACAGTCTGCTGCATACACATCATGCTACCCATGCAACTCTGTAGTACATGTATTACATAAAAGCAGCTATGACTCACAATTATGAGAAGAAGTTGCGGATGAGGTGACTCCGGATATCATCTTCTACCTCCTCATCACTGGTATCCTGGGCAAGGCCTTCATCCTCTACGGGCGGATGTTCCAGCTCATCAGGGTCAAGGTAGAGCGGCACGGCCTTCTCCACTGCCATGTTGTGAAGCATGCAGCACACAGTGAAGATGTCACACACCTTTTGTGGGCTGTATTGGAGGGCTCCGCCTGTCTTGTCCAGGCACCTGAACCGGCTCTTCAGGACTCCAAATGTCCGCTCAATCACCCGCCTGGTCTTCCCATGAGCATTGTTGTACCGCTGGTCTGCAGCTGTCCTGGGGTTGCGTAGTGGAGTCATTAGCCATGGCATGTTTGGATATCCAGCGTCTCCTGCAAATCCACATCATGGAAATGAGTGTGTAATATGATTCAGATGAAGAAGGTGTGACATACTGACATACATAGCTGACAGAGTATACTCACCAACAAGACATGCCCGGTGGTTGTGCAGCTGCAGCATCATCTGTGGTACCCTGCTACGCCTCATGATGAAAGCATCGTGGCACGATCCTGGAAAACGTGCAGAGACATGTGAGATAATCATGTTGGCAAGACACACCACCAGGGCATTTATTGAGTGGTAGTGTTTCCTGTTGCGATACGCTTGCTCCTGAGCCTGTGGTGGCACCAGACTAACATGTGTACCATCAATTACACCAATTACATGTGGCATGCGTCCCAGGGCATAGAATTCCCCCTTGACATCTGTCAACTGTTCTGGAGTAGGGAATGTGATGAATTCATCAAGGTGGAGCAACATCGCTGCCAAAACATCTGTCAATACACGGCTGAACATGGTCTGAGACATCCCTCCCACATCAGCTATGGTCAATTGGAACGTACCTGTGGCAAAGAAATGGAGGGCTGCCATCACCTTTACCTTGGGTGTCAGCGCCGTTGGATACCTGTGTCGTGGTTGCAGGTGAGCCTCCAGTCTGTCCGTCAGGTCCTTGATCATCTGTCTGGTGAAGCGATAACAACGGATGCAATTGCGTTCCCTCATGGCTTCCAAGTCAGGTAACGGCCGTTCCAAAGGGGGTGCCCTGCAATACACAAATATTAGAAAATGTGTACATGGCACAAGCAAACTGCTTCAACAAATCTAGACAAGTGTGAGTGTGGCGTGGGAGACACACTGTTGTAACATGTTCCAACTCCCAGCCACTCCTCCGTGAACAGTAAAAGACCTGTGGTCTGTGGAATGGATATGACATGCATACAAAATATCTGATGGAAAGGTCTTATTGAGCATGACAATGTATCATGTCAGTGACACACGGCATGTGAATGTCAGTAGGAGGTTGTCTGCACATCCAGACAGCTTACAGCAATACACACACCACATGTGGCATCATTTGCACAGTTCTGACATAGTCATGTTGCGGTGTGATATTTCCCTAACTATTACATGAACATCATCATACTGCATTAATGTTTGATTAGTCACAAATGGTCTGTGATGCAATCACACATATGAGCGCTTCATTAACCCAAGTGGCATGGTGTGCGTACATTAGAAACCCTGTAATCACGGCAAGGACACAATATGGATGCTCCTACAGAAGATGTACTGAAATGTATGAACTGGTTACTTACCTTTCGTAATAAAATATCATAATGGAACAGTAGTAAGTAGCATGTTCCAGACTTTGAATACATACCAATCTTCAGACAAATTTGCCTCCCTGGATGCCATCTATGTGAGTCGGGGATATTGAGCCATCACTGGATGAAATACGGTGTCGCTGACTGGCATCCTACAAGTGCTTGGCCAAGTATTGCCCGTACCTACAACGCACACTCTGCCAGCAGTTACACAACCATGTCCCACAGACAGTGTGGGAAGCGGACAAAGAGGCATGTGATGTTGGAAGACCTCAGTCCCAGACTCAGGGAGGATGATGACATCTGCCCGTACTTCTCAGACCTCTTGGATACCCTCTACAGCGGAGCTACGGGAAATGTGGTCTGTGATTTGGCGGGCTGGATGCCCATGCTCTCTGGGGTGGGGTGGGAGGACAGGGCACATGGTCAGTCCGGGGAGGGGTGTGGTCGTCTGACAACGTGCCTATCTACAGACAAACATGCAGCGTGCCTGTACATGCAGAACAATATAGATACAGTACATTCCTCAGGATAGGCCTGCAGACGCTCAGCGGAGCGTGACTGCACTTGAAGGACCTCAGTGAGGAGGTTGGTCCTCACCGCGGCAACGGGGAAATGAATGGGCAAGGCTCTGGCCGCCCACATAAACATTACACTGTACGTTGGCCGCTCATCCATTAACACGTTTGGAGTAGAGACATCACCAGTGTCTGGCTAGGTGTCCAGACCACTTGCATGCCCCAGTCCACCTGTCCTGTCACCTTGGGACCGACACTCATGTGTCAGTGGGTCTTCAAGACCCTCCCAATACTCATTGACACCCATTCCCTGTGAATCAGGCCTGTCATGAGCTGTGCCCGGCTCGTAGGAGTTGAACCCCCCCCTGCAGCATTAATGGCGGTATACTGCCGCACAGTTCCCACGCCAGTGCCGTACAGGGTGTGGTATCGGGGACACCACCACCCGAGAACGGCGCAAAGGCTGGCACCTGGGGGACAGTTGCCAGTGAGGTTGTGAGGTGAACCAGCGAGGACCAGGATCAACATTCAGATCCTTTCTGTCCCAGCGGGTCTGGCACAAATGCGCCGCCTGCGTCAGGGACAAAGTGAGTGATGGCGTCACGGGCAAATCACCAGACGCGCAAGTGCCCCCAGACGGGTCCGCTGGGCCAGAATCTGCCGCGTAGGCCTTTGGTGGTGTGAGGGACGGATCTATGACAGAATTTCGACAGACAGAATTTCGACTTACACAAATATCGGCGTAATTATATCGATTGCAAGAATATCGACGCCCTATGTACAACATGGTAAGTACCAAAATATCGAAAAAATAATATCGATGTTAAAAATATCGTTGTCAAATATATCGTTTTTTTTTGGGTTTAAAATAACATGAAAAATACTGTAAATAATACTTATAAATTACTTAAACATATTTAAATATATTTAATAATGGTAAAAAATAATAATAATACATATTTAATAAAAAAAAAATATTAACAAATCATATATAATATATACTTACTTAACAATAATTACTATTCCCACTCCAGAGGGTGCAACAGTAGAGAAAGTGTTGGATAGCGTAGGGGTAAAAATTACTATTCCCACTCCAAGGGTGCAACAGTAGGGAAAGTGTTGGATAGCGTAGGGGTTAAAATTACTATTCCCACTCCAGTGGGTGCAACAGTAGGGAAAACTGACCCTGAACCCAAAAAATATCCCTTTACCCAAGAACTGAAAACTGACCCTGAACCCTAAAAATACCCCTTTACCCAAAAACCCAAAACTGACCCTGAACCCTAAAAATACCCCTTTACCCAAAAACTGAAAACTGACCCTGAACCCAAAAAATACCCCTTTACCCAAGAACTAAAAACTGACCCTGAACCCTAAAAATACCCCTTTACCCAAAAACTGAAAACTGACCCTGAACCCTAAAAATACCCCTTTACCCAAAAACTGAAAACTGACCCTGAACCCTAAAAATACCCCTTTACCCAAAAACTGAAAACTGACCCTGAACCCTAAAAATACCCCTTTACCCAAAAACTGAAAACTGACCCTGAACCCTAAAAATACCCCTTTACCCAAAAACTGAAAACTGACCCTGAACCCTAAAAATACCCCTTTACCCAAAAAACCAAAACTGACCCTGAACCCTAAAAATACCCCTTTACCCAAAAACCCCAAACTGACCCTGAACTCTAAAAATACTCCTTTACCCAAAATTAATTAATATTACAATTAAATTACTTCCCACCCTATTCCCCTATAAACCCACAACCCGCTCCAGTAGTAAAACATATAATTTAGTTAAAAATATATACATAAATTATGAATTAATTATTCAATTAATCAATTAAAATAATTCATTGCCAATTAATATTTAATTGCAAAATAAATTAATCATTAAAAAATAATTATTTAATTACAAATAAATTACTTCCGACCCTATTCCCCTATAAACCCACAACCCGCTCCAGTAGTAAAACATATAATTTACTTAAAAATATACATAAATTATCAATTAATTAATCAATTAATCAATTAAAATAATTCATTGCCAATTCATATTTAATTGCAAAATAAATTAATCATTAAAAAATAATTATTTAATTACAAATAAATTACTTCCCACCCTATTCCCCTATAAACCCACAACCCGCTCCAGTAGTAAAACATATAATTTACTTAAAAATATACATAAATTATCAATTAATTAATCAATTAATCAATTAAAATAATTCATTGCCAATTAATATTTAATTGCAAAATAAATTAATCATTAAAAAATAATTATTTAATTACAAATAAATTACTTCCCACCCTATTCCCCTAAAAACCCACAACCCGCTCTGGTAGTAAAACATATAATTTACTTTTATATATTTTTTATTTATAAAAACATATTAAACACGTATTATAACAATTAATTTAAATACTTAACTAAAATTTCTAACACATATTAGTAAATCGAAATTACTTACATCGATATATATGCTATCGATATAAGTAATGTCGATATTACTTACATCGATATATATGCTATCGATATAAGTAATTTCGATATTACTTACCTTAGGGTCGATATTCTGGCCATCGATATTCTGGACATCGATATTCTGTCCCTTCGATATTAGCAACTCGATATAAGTGTAAGTCGAAATTAAAGATTCGATATTTTGACTGTGTACCATGAGGGACATCATGGACATGAGGACCACAGGTCGTGGTGCAGGCTACGACGGCTGCAAATCTGACAGAGCCGCATGGGCGGTGTCACCCGAATCCCATGCAGCATTGCACGTGCATTGTGTTGATTTGGAAGTGTGATGACATCTCTTTCACATATATGGGTTACCTGACGACTTGGCCCTGGAGGACTGATGTCAAATCCAGGGTCTATGATGTCTCAACACCCACGCCCAGGCACTCCTCCTACGTCCAGACCATGAGCCATTGTGGTGCAGGGACAACTGCTGGAATCTGAGCGGCATGTGTGACCAATCACACCTGGATTCATATGTCTGGTCCCAGCAGTCGGAGCAGCTCTACTTGTCTTGCTTGACGTGAACACTGTGGAGACACCGACGGTGAGGGTCAGTCACCAACATGAGAGGGTTGAAATCCTCACAGGCTTTGAAATGGACATCCCTATTGGCACCGTCCTGAGTCAGACAATCCAAGTGAAATGGTCAGAAGTGATCGTACTATGATCTTGTTTCAAAAATGAGTTAGGTTACACTTATACGGGACCAGCACAGGTGTTGTTAATACAGAGGACCTGACGTGAGCACGCTGAGGTCACGTATGAGTACCCAGACAACGTCATCACGGCACACACAACGCCAACAACACACGGTGAGCCGCAGGACATGCCTACCGACACACAAGTGTACTACTGAGCGGAAATTGCCATGTCCAGGATGACACGTGGGGATATTCTAAGGTGAGTAATATGATACTGTCCTGAACATTTCATATGCAAACAGCAGGCACAATGTCACATATGGCACACACATGACGTGGTGACTCAGGGTCATGCTGTGCGCCTATTACGCCTCTGTCACAGTGGGCATGTTGCTGTCATCATGTGCCAGTTCCCTGTACTGAATGGTGTGGCAGTCCAGTGTTGATGTGCATTGCAATATGTTGTAGACGTTACGCCGGTGCAAAGTGTTGTATGCATGTGATGCACATGTGCTAAAGGAGTAATGACAAGTCTTGCCAGCTCTTCACACATCAACTGAGGCACTAGGTCACAGTCCCTGTGCTTCTTCAATGTCTGCCACACCTGGGGCATGCTGATGTGAGGATGCCATGCTGATGTATGCATCCACATTGTCAACATGAGGGTAGACTACATCCCTGCTATGTGATTTCCTGGAGTCACTCTCCCAATGGTGACGTGAAGGAGGTCAGGAACGCAGCCTACACAATCGTTCACTTGAGCATGTCTGACGCACTGTACATACGCCTCGTTTCCCTATTGCATTTCAGCCCTACGCGAGCAAAGCGTACCCCAATGGTACGTGCGTGTGTACGCCTCGTTTCCCTATTGCATTTCAGCCCTACGCGAGCAAAGCGTACCCCAATGGTACGTGCGTGTGTACGCCTCGTTTCCCTATTGCATTTCAGCCCTACGCGAGCAAAGCGTACCCCAATGGTACGTGCGTGTGTACGCCTCGTTTCCCTATTGCATTTCAGCCCTACGCGAGCAAAGCGTACCCCAATGGTACGTGCGTGTGTACGCCTCGTTTCCCTATTGCATTTCAGCCCTACGCGAGCAAAGCGTACCCCAATGGTACGTGCGTGTGTACGCCTCGTTTCCCTATTGCATTTCAGCCCTACGCGAGCAAAGCGTACCCCAATGGTACGTGTGTGTGTACGCCTCGTTACACCATTGAATGGGTTGCATTGGCAACGGCAATGTCACCTTACTTGTGTGGGTATTTGATTAAATACATAGGGAACATCTAGGGGAACAGTGGACTGATCAAAATGCAACCAGGTTGTCATGGATACAGAATTTTTTGAGCCTCCTACAGGTGTTCTAGAAAATTCAGTTGGGCAAAAGTATACAATGTTGCAAAAGTTGTTGTTCAGCTCAGGCTCAGTTTTCAAACCATGCATATGTGTGTCATGTCCTTATGTGTGAAGTGATTGGATGGAACGTAGGATGCTAACTATGGTGGCCTATCAAACACTACTCCTTGGACTCACAGCCCCTCTGCAGCACAGATATAAGGCAGCATGTGGCTGTGGTAGGGCACTTGCCTGCACAACATTGGTGTGGTAACCACAGCTGCTGTCTCTGAATCCTCTGGACCCTGATTGGCTTAGCATGGAGAGGGCACCTGCATTCACTGATGGTGAGAACAAGGCCCTGCTGGATGCCCTCCTGCCTAACTACAGCAAGCTGTATGGGAGACCAGAGGATCAGGTGAGTGATGTGTGCAATACCTTGGAGTGTGCACCTGTTGTGTGTGTGACATTATAGCCACTGTGTATGTATAGTGTCTAGATGCAATGTTGTTGGGAGTGAGTGCCAGGGTGTACAGTGTTGTTTCTAGAGGGTTCTTTGTTGCAGTGGGGTGTGTGACAGCGTGTCACGTGCTGCAGTGCACCCAGATGTAGCATACATTGCTCAGTGAGTGCCATGCTCGGAGAGTGTTTAGCACCCATCATGTCATCTGTAGCCTTTCAATGGCATGTCATGCAGTGGTGTTTGCTCACAGGCCACATACTCGTGGCCAAAAATGCTAATGTGTTTAGCTTACAATGCCCTGTTATCATCAAGTTTTTTGTGCACATATGTGTGTGTTTGGAACATGGACCAGGTGTACTGATGCTGTTTTACTTTACATTTGTGACAGGTATCTGCCTATGAGAAGGGTGAAATCTGGCTGGACATTGCCAGGGCTGTCAGGAGTGAGGGGGGGGGGGCTCGCAGGAGGCTCCGGAACATCAAGAAGAGGTGGCAGGACATCCGGTGCTGGAGCCACCGCATCGCCAGAGTACAGCTAAAGCTGGAAGCTCCACGCCGGCATGGCGGCACCCGCCACCTCACCCCCAACATGCTCCGGGTCCTGGAAGTGGTGTTCCCAGACCTCCATAGGCAGTTGCAGGAGGGACAGCAGCAAGTAGTGGGTAGGTTTATGTCTGTTTGTTGTGATGTGTGTCACATGCTCCCTGCAGTGCTCCAAGGCATGGTTACACTCCCATAGTTTGAGTGTTGTGGTCAGACAGGCACTCCATGCATTGGCATCAGAATGTCCCAGTTTCTGCAGCTGCTTCTTTACATGCCTTGCCCTAATCCACATTTGACCTGCGCTTTGGATGATGTTTGTTTTTCACATGTACTCCTATGGTGCAATGTCTCTGTATGCATCTTCCTTTGCACATCATCATGTTGGAGGGGGGTCTGTGACACCTGTTGGAACCTTACATGTGGCACCACATGTGCACTGTGTCTGCCGTTCTTCCTATTTAGGCACTGATCTTGAGTCTAAACATGTGTCTTCTGCACGAGTTAGCCTCAGTGGCCTTTGTCCATGGTACTCTTTCGAATAGTCATGTGTTGGCTACAGGTGCACAATGTACATGTGCAATATTTTGGGCTTATGCATACTCACACTGGGCAGTGCGTGTGTGCATAGTTGCCAAATAAGTCGAATGTTCTTTGTAATTACTATTGATGGTCAGTCACACAATGAGGCTTGGGGTGTCAACAGCTGTGATGCCAGTGCGAGGTGATGTTACACTTGGTTCAGGTCCCAGGATGGCATCACATGTCACTTCAGGAAGGACTTTTCCCATGTGGCACAAGGTGTAAGGAAATTCAACATGTGCAGGTCTGGGTTTGGGTGGCAGGGTGTGTAAATGAGCTGTGATGCTTCATCAGCTATCCTGTTGTCAGGCAGTCAATCATCATTGTGTCGCTCATGATAGATCTTTCCCTTCACTGTTGCTTGTATCCTACTATACATTATGCGTAGTGTCTCTCGCAATTGGCCACAACTAGACTTATCATTGTGCAGTGTTCAGTCTCATGTGACTCATGATGCATGCCATGTTCAGAAATGAAGCCTAATGAATTGTAGATGACATGTCTGATGTGTACAGGTGACTGATATGTTTTTATTCTTCTCCTTGGCCACAGCATCATCATCTGAATCTGGAGGGGACACAGGCGCGGACCAGGAAGAGGGACACACCGACAGTGCCACCTGCTTTGAGGAGTCAGAGGGAGGCAGTGGCACGTAGGGTGATGAGAGTCTGCAGGCCAGACGACATGTGACTGACACATCTTACCATGCCGACGACTCCGAGTCAGACTCTCAGGAGGAGGGGGAATATGCAGCAATGGTCTCTCCATCATCTTTGGCTGGCGTCCCCTCCTCCAGTACCATCTCCACCCTCCCAGTCGTTAGTGTCCCTAGGGTCCGTGCTAGCACCCGTGTCTCCTTTGTTCCCGGCACCGCAGCCCCTGCCCCTGTGTCCCCTGCTGCCCTCAGTGCTGAGACTGTGGACCTACTCCGGCAGATTGCAGTAGGTCAGACATCCATACTGACTGTCCTCCATGGACATACACAACTGATTGCACAGTTGGTGTCGTTCATGGAGGGCATGTCATTGGCCATGTCTGATCTACGTCGGAGTGTGGCTGCCATAGAGTCAACACTGACGGCAGCAATGTACTCCCAGCAGCATCTGTCTCCCCCCATCCTTCAGACCCATCCACCTCTGCCTCTCCCATATCTAGACAACATACACGCAGACGCCACAGGTCACACACACCCAGCACACCCACACGCCAGAAAAAGCTCAAAGCTCCACGCACCCAATCTCAAGGGGATGTAGGCACACCCACAGGGAGAGGGGACACAACACACACACGCATCCACACACCCAGGAGTACAGACTCACAGCCCTCTACCTCCACCCCCAATGTGTCCCCGGGTTCAGGTGGTAGTTTTTCCGCACTGGCTGAGGTGTGCAGCCAGGTTTTCGAAGCTACTTTTGGCAATACACCAGCCAGTGTGGCTGAATCCACTACACCTGCACCCACTCCGCCTGTCCTTCCCTCTCCTGTCCATGCGGTGTCGGAGGATTCCACAGATGGTGGCCACATCGTTTCCACTGCGGATTAAACGCCATGTGCAGGCAAGTTTGGGTGTGCCCACACCCATGGAGGTACAAACTGTTGCTCAGACTTTTTTGGACTGGACATTGGCCTTTAATGATCAGGGACTCTTATTTGCGTTTCTTTTTTGGAGCAGCTGAATAAAGCAATTCTTGTTATTTTCTGAAGTTGACTTTGTGTGATAATGTCTGTGACTGCTGTGTGCCTGGGAGCTGGTGTCAAGTTGTAATTTAGGTATGTTCATATGTGTCAATCTCCAGATGGTAATGCGGTTCACAATGGTATGTGTTTTTGTGTAACAGCTGGGCATGGGGGGGGATGTTAGCCACACACACTCTGATGCTGGGCACTGGTGGGCACTGGGGGGGGGTGTTAGGCACACACTCTGATGCTGGGCACTGGTGGGCACTGGTGGGGGGGGGGTGTTAGCCACACACTCTGATGCTGGGCACTGATGGGCACTGGTGGGCACTGGGGGGGGGGTGTTAGGCACACACTCTGATGCTGGGCACTGGTGGGCACTGGTGGGCACTGGGGGGGGTGTTAGGCACACACTCTGATGCTGGGCACTGGTGGGCACTGGGGGGGTGTTAGGCACACACTCTGATGCTGTGCACTGGTGGGCACTGGGGGGTGTTAGGCACACACTCCGATGCTGGGCACTGGTGGGCACTGGGGGGGGTGTTAGGCACACACTCTGATGCTGGGCACTGGTGGGCACTGGGGGGGGTGTTAGGCACACACTCTGATGCTGGGCACTGGTGGGCACTGGGGGGGGGTGTTAGGCACACACTCTGATGCTGGGCACTGGTGGGCACTGGGGGGGGGTGTTAGGCACACACTCTGATGCTGGGCACTGGTGGGCACTGGGGGGGGTGTTAGGCACACACTCTGATGCTGGGCACTGGTGGGCACTGGTGGGCACTGGGGGGGTTAGGTACACACTCTGATGCTGGGCACTGGTGGGCACTGGGGGGTGTTAGGCACACACTCTGATGCTGGGCACTGGTGGGCACTGGGGGGGTGATAGGCACACACTCTGATGCTGGGCACTGGTGGGCACTGGGGGGTGTTAGGCACACACTCTCATGCTGGGCACTGGTGGGCACTGGGGGGCACTGGGGGGGGGGGTGTTAGCCACACACTCTAATGCTGGGCACTGGTGGGCACTGGGGGCACTGGTGGGGGGGGTGTTAGGCACACACTCTGATGCTGGGCACTGGTGGGCACTGGGGGGGTGTTAGGCACACACTCTGATGCTGGGCACTGGTGGGCACTGGGGGGCACTGGTGGGGGGGGGTGTTAGCCACACACTCTGATGCTGGGCACTGGTGGGCACTGGGGGGGGGGGTGTTAGGCACACACTCTGATGCTGGGCACTGGTGGGCACTGGTGGGGGGGTGTTAGCCACACACTCTGACGCTGGGCACTGGTGGGCACTGGGGGGGTGTTAGGCACACACTCTGATGCTGGGCACTGGTGGGCACTGGGGGGGGTGTTAGGCACACACTCTGATGCTGGGCAATGGTGGGCACTGGGGGGGGTGTTAGGCACACACTCTGATGCTGGGCACTGGTGGGTGTTCTGCTCACCACTTACACTTACAATCACATTGCAGGCATATGTGCCACACGTCTATTGCACTGGTGTAGTGCGGTGACCTGCCGTACCCCGTGGACGATGACATAGGTGCGGCGTATTGCACTGGTGTAGTGCGGTGACGTACCGTACCCCGTGGTCGATGACGTAGGTACGGCCGGTCTCCGTATTGCACAGGTGTAGTGCGGTGACCTGCCATACCCCGTGGTCGATGACGTAGGTGCGGCGTATTGCACTGGTGTACTGCGTTGACGTACCGTACACCGTGGTCGATGACGTAGGTACGGCCGGTCTCCGTATTGCACTGGTGTAGTGCGGTGACCTGCCGTACCCCGTGGTCGATGACGTAGGTGCGGGCGGTCTCCGTATTGCACTGGTGTAGTGCGGTGACGTACCGTACACCGTGGTCGATGACGCAGGTACGGCCGGTCACCGTATTTCACTGGTGATGTGCGGGAGTGTGTGGCGCAACATGGCCAGACATTACAATCGTGAAATGGAGATGTGCGCGTGTTGTAAGACGTACATGTATGTAGAACTTCGTTGTACTCACCTTCTGCGCCGTCGTCGGTTTCTCAGTACGAGGTGGTGGGCGTACAGGATAGGGATTACACGGACGATGGCGTCCATGTCCTGCTTGTCGCGTACCGGGGTGCGGGTCGTGCCGGAGTGTGGTTTTACGGTAGTTTTGACCTCTCGTAGGAAAAGAGCCGTACGGAGTGTGTAGAACACGGATCGTACTTTGTGGTTCGGGAGACGCGGTCTATTTACGTTCGGACGTAGCGTCGAGTGTCAGCCGACTGCTATTCGTATGGACTTTCGATTTGTACGGCGTTTTTTACGTGGCGTACGGAGTGACGCATTAGGTTGTGATCGTACTTGCACATTCGTACGGGGACGCCTTCTGGTACGATTCGTACGGGGAAAAACGCTCCATACAGCAATCCAGAGCGCTTTTTACCGGATCGGAATCGAGCCCAATGAGTCTGAAAATGAAAAAGTAGCTTGGATACCAACAAGGTTAAGTTTCCTTAATTTTCCCATGTACCATATTAATTAAGGCTCCCAGTTTTTAGTTTTTACTGATTTTTACAGTTGAATATAGAAGGAAACCGCATGTTTTCTGCCTGTATTCATTTTTTTAAATGGGAAAATATAGAAAATTTAGCTTCTTTTGAGTGAATTTCCAAACTGTCTTTCATCAATTCAAGGGCTGAGCAGGTAGATGGCATGGGGAGTTAAAAAAGGATAAGATTTCTTCAAATACCAAAATATGTCAACATCTATTTGAAGTATAACTCTAATATTACCTGTAGCTGTATTGTTGTGTAATATTTGGCAGTATCATTTGCTGAAACACGACAGTCATCAAAGTATGAGTGCATGTTTATTGGTGGAATAAATGTGGAAATATACAATTTTACAACTTCATTGAGTGACAGAACACAAAATAAATATGTATAAATACTGATAAGATAGCCAAAAAATACATATGGATAAATATAGACGGAAGTGTTCAAAAATTAAATGCCATAAAAGCAGGAGCTCTACATATAATACAGTTTTCTGAAAATGAATAATACATACAATAAAGTCTAAGGGCCTTATTATAAGTACGGAGGTTCATAGGACCGCCATACTCATAGTGGCAGACCAACCACCGTCACACTGTGGGCCCGCTGCTATATTACAAGTGTGGCGGTCGGACCACCACAAGATCGATGTTTCTGCTGGGGATGCAGGATCCTGTAGTGGTCGCACAGCAATCAGGAGATACAATATGCTGGCGATGCGGCTGCTGCACCACTGAGCTTATGGTGAGTTTCCACTTCCCCTTTCATGGCAGTGAGCCCACCATGAAAAGGGTGGCAGAGAGGCAGCTATGTCACTCCTGGCCCTGGGGTGCACGCAGGGGCGCACATATTGTGCCCCCCTGGATTTGCATACCCAGGGCCCGATTCACAGAACTAACTTAAGACAAAATCCTAAACTTACTACTTTTGGTATTCACAGAAGTTAGGATTTTGTCTTAAGTTAGTCTTAAGACAGACTTAAGACAGACTTAAGTTAGGATTTTGTCTTAAGTCTGTCTTAAGTCTGTCTTAAGACAAACTTAAGACAAAATCCTAACTTCTGTGAATACCAAAAGTAGTAAGTTTAGGATTTTGTCTTAAGTTAGTTCTGTGAATCGGGCCCCCAGTTCCTGCACGGTGTGGCATGCATACCACACCATGCTGGAACATGGGTCTGAGGTCTCATGGCAGCAGTGTGCATGTAAGACTCTCCCACTCCCAGACCACTGTTGTCAGACCGCTGCTGCACTGCCCGCCCACCATCGATTACAATTGTAATCCGGCAGGTGGGCACACCGATGCCTTGGTGGTCCTCCAGCAGACGACACAGTGGTGTCACTGGTGGAAGACCGCCAAAGTCGTAATAAGCCCAATATGAGGAAAATGATAGATTGTCGTAACTTAGTAGTATGGAAGAACGTAACTGCAGTGAAAAAAGTCACATCTTGTCATTAGTATTGGAGAAAATATGATCTAAGTGACCAACTGCGCGTAGATAGCAAAGGCAGCATAAAAAATAGTTCTGTTGCTTTAAAGTATTGTATAGAGCTACATTCAATGAGATATGCACTCCAGGTTTGGCCAGGCTGAGGAGGGAAGATATAAATTATGGAAAGGTGCTGCTTCCCTGTGAGTCTATTATGCAAACTAGATGGAAAGATGCTTCAAATAAAGGTGGATGGGGGCCATTTATGCATTGTAGTTCAAAAATAAGCCAAATAGAGAAATAAACGGGTGAAGGAATAAAGTTAATCTGAGGCCAATATGAGAGGATCAGCATTGAGGGAGAGGCGCTCGTAAAACACCATAATGATGGGCATGGCATCAACAATGAGGCGACAGATCCCCGTGGCTGGATACTGGTGAAATGCAGTGGTACGACTGAAAAAACACATACTCACCGGCCTCCCCAAAGTGAAAACTGTTGAGGTGAGGATTTGGGTATTGTGTCCATCAGGTGGAAGCTTCCGACTCGCAGCGGTTCTAAGGGCGGAACTATCATCTTGCAAGGTGACGAAACCACGCCTCTTTATATATAAGTTTTAAATTGATATGTTTTTGGAAAAAGACATTTAAATAATACGCATATTTGAATTTTTCATTGTTTTAAAATTATAATTTTATATTAATTAATTTTTTTATTTAAAATGTGTTTTAGTTTTAATTTTAGGATTGTTAATTTTGTATTATATTTTTTATTTTATTTTTTAAGGGTTTGGAATGGTTGTAAATATTAAAAAATACATATTAATTATTTCTAGCCATTTTTGATATGTTAATGTTCGAATAATAATATTTACATTTGTAATTTTGGTGAATGTGTTTTTAGATACCATTTGTGTTTATTTTATATTTAAATTTCTGTTTGAATATGGAATATTGATTGTGTATTTAAAATGTTTAATTTGTACTACTTTGTATAAAATGTTTTTCAAAAGTTGACCTCTTTAGCATCCCATAACTTCTTCAAATAGGCTTATATTGGAGTGGGAACAGTAAATGTCACCCACCCATATGGTTCGATTGGAGTGAAAGCAGTAAGCTTAAACCTTTTAGTGTCCAACACCTTCCCCCGATAGGGTTAGGTTTGATTTGGAATCGTAAATGTCACCCCTTTTGTGCTCCACCTTGCTCGCATCATCCAGAAATTGATATAGTTTGGAGTGGGAAAGGTAAATTACATGCTTTTACTATCCACCACTATCCCCATATTGGTATAAATTAAAGTGCGAATAGTATTTTTAGTTTCCAAACTCCCGCTTTAAATTGGTTTAGATTGGAGTCGGAATAGTATTTTTCACCCCTTTAGTGTCCAACACCTTTTTCAATTGGTATAGATTGAAGTGTGAATAGTTAATGTTACTCCTTCCTCAAATCGGTATAGGTTGGAGTGGCAATAGTAAATGACGTCCTTTTAGTGTCCAACACTGCCACAAATGTACTTAGATTGGAGTGATAATAGTACATTTCACCCATTTAGTGTCCAATTTTGTTCTTAAAAATGGTTAACATTGGGGGGCGTGGCCAAGATGGCGACCTGAGAGGCAGCAAGACCGTGATGCTCCCCGTTCCGAGTCCCCCTTTCCGACCTTTTCATCGCACTTGCGCCCCATTTCGGTGAGGATCAGTGCTTGGAGCACCAGAGAACCGTGGAGCTTGATTGCATTGCAACAAGAGAAGCGGGAAGCCATCGTACCTCGGCGCTTGGCTCTGAGGGGTGCCGCCGCAAAATGGTGGGCGAGTGAGCCGAGCGCAGTAGAGAGGTTGTCCACGGCCCACGAGAAGCCCTGCTACTGCCCTGCCCGAATGAGACCTGTCGACTGTCGGCCCCAGGGGCCCGGAAGAGCGGGGCGGCACCGAAGTGGGGAGCAGCAACAGACAGTGAGTGACGGCGGCGGCCGTGGAGGGACCCTGTCGCGGGAGGCGCGAAAATTGAGGTCCGAGCGTCTGGGCCTGTCACCCTGACTGGAGCTGACAACCCCGTTGAGTTTGCCGTGTGTGGGGCATGCAGCCGGTGCTGCTGACTGCCCCTAGACTAGAGGTGAGGCGCGGCGGCCCCATGACCAGTACTCGGGGAACGGCGAGGCAGGTACGGTGCGAGAGCCTAGCGCAGTGGTCAGGGCAATGTAAAAATCGAGGCCGGTGCGGCAGGGCCTACCCGATAGGCCTGACCGCAGCCTTCTCCAGCCTGGCGAGCGCCCACAACGAAGGAGGTGAGGAGCGGAGGGTGGTGCCCGCCAGCGCTCCTGGGATTACAAGCAGTCTGCAAGGGTCGGGTGCTCCCCGGCGCCTCGGGACGTAGTAGATCAGGCGGGGGAGCGCCCGGCGGAGGCCTAGAGTTGTGAAGGAGGCCCCAGGGGGGGACCAACGAGAGTAATCCCCCGAAGAATCAGTGGAGCGCCCTGCAAGCGAGAGAGAGGTAACAGGTCCTATCCGGGGGCGGCAAAAGAAGCAGCCAAAGGCCAAGACTGTCAGCAGGTCAGACTAGGTCAGGGGCCTGTGACCCCCACAAGATTGAGCGGCAACCAGTGGCCCTGAGCTGACAATCCTTCAGGGCCCGGATGCTGGCCACACCGGTACCCGACTCAACACAAGCATCTGCTCTATGGTAGGGAGGCCCCAGTAGCCATAACAGTGAACAAAGGGAGGTCCGGAGTGGGAGGCCTGGAGAGCCGGTGTTCAGCCCCCACAAGCCCGGCGAGACAAGGGGCTCTCTGGACTACAGCCCACGCGAATACCGGCGAATCAGCACCACCTAAACCCTGTCGGAGGGGCTGAGGCCCTACGGGAGACTGACCCCGCCGCCACCATCACAGAGACACGGATCCCTGGTGGAGGAACGGTCCACCTCTCTGTCTTCGGAAGGTGGTCCTAGCTGGGCACCTTCCACCCGAGTGGCCCAGCCTCGTGGACAGGTCCCTGAGACCCCAAGCAGCTAGGAACGGAATCCACTGATGGTTGGCGGGGGAGTTTGGCTAGCGCCGGGAGAAGAGGTGGGCGCACGTTCACCGACTTAAGGGCCCCCCCAAGGGAGACAAAGTTCCCCCCTCTCCACCAGCGACAAAGAAACTCACGGACCAGGGGGAAGGGGAGGTACCCATAACCAAATCCTTCTCTGAAACTTTATTCAATTCCTTGCGCAAGGACTTTCAAACACTGAAGCAGGAAATGGCCGGTGAGCATCGAGAACTTCGCTGAGACGTAGACGGTTTGGGTGAGCAGGTGGCGGCTGTTGAAGAGGCAGAACAGACCAGGAGCGAAGAAGTGGAACAACTCCAGCAAGAACTCATCCGCCTCAGAGAACAACAAGTTGATCTGCAGGTGCATGCAGAGGATCTTTAAAAAAGGTCCAGACGGAACAACATCAGGGTTCGGGGTGTCCCATCTAAAGCAGAGGGGGCGAGTGTGACCGGTTTCCTACAAGATATGTTCCGGGAGATCCTGGGGTAGGCAAAGGACTTTGACATACGTATAGACAGAGCGCACAGAGTCGGCCCGGCGTGCCACGCACCCACCCCCCCACCAGACATCCTGGCCTTCCTGCCCGACTTTCCTTTAAAAGAGAGGATCCTTTGGGAGGCGCGTCAGAAACAACCTCTCACGTACCAGGGGCAGCCGGTGGCACTTTACCAGGACCTTTCAGCCATCACACTACACAAACGGAAAGAATTTAAAGTAGTCACAACGTTCCTGCAAGATAAGGGAGTCCCCTACTTATGGGGTCATCCCTTCAGTTTGATCTTTAAGTGGAATGGGACCCTGCACCAGATGGGATCCCTAAAAGACACATGCGCCCTGCTGGGTATTGAGCTCAACGAGGAATCCCCCTCGCAAGAAGCCTCTCAGCGACCTTCACAAGAACTATCACTGCGACCTTCACAGGGAGGGTGGTAGCGGGTTGGCCACAGACGATCACCCAGAGCACACACGAAACCAGATCCTGCCACCGCGGCACAGTAACAGGCCTCGGCCATTTAAGAGGTATCCAGAGACACATCAGCAATAGACTGACCTTGCTAGGTGGGGGGTCTCTTTCGCATCACAACCAAGCAGGTCGGGGAGGTGGACGGGGGGCCAGACAGGTCGCCGATGCCACGCGTTCCTTCACATAACTTCACCACAGGCAGGTGTTGCATGTTACCTGGCCTGGGACTATAAAATGACATTGGGGTCTCTCTGTTGGGGTTAGGGTGAGGGGTGGGGGGATCGGGTGTTAGGGTTAGGGTGGAGGAGGAGGGGCACCACTTATCAGGTGGTGTGACGTTCAACAGTTGGTTTGTTGGGGAGGGGGAAGCGGGAGGGTGGTTGGTCAGTTTGGGGTGCGAGAGTTGGGTGAACTGCGGAGAAGGGGGGGCGGGAGGGAACCAGTGTGCCGACAGAGGCTGAGGCCCACGTGCAGAGTGCAGTGCGAAAGGCGTATAGCAGACTGCGCAAGAACTACATCCCTGTAATGAGATGTCTGGAGCTACGTTGAAAGTTCTTAAATTGACCGTGAAGGGGCTCAATAACCCCATTAAGCGGCAAGCTGTCCTATCATATTTAGAAAACCCAGGTGCCGCGATCTGTTTGCTTAAAAAAAAACACTTACTCACTAAGGATTGGCATAGAATGAGGTCCCGGACGTTCCCTCAACAGTTCTTCTTCTCAACACCTGACAAAAAGGCTGGGTCGCGATTCTGGTTGCCAAACACTTTTATGGTCAGGTTGGAGACAAGGTTGGGGAGAGCAAAGGCAGACTTCTTGCCTACAGCATCACGGTGGGAGGCATGACAATGACGGTGGGATCCCTTTATGCCCCTAACACGAATCAGGAGCCATTTATCAAAAATGCTTTGTCGGAGGCCCTACGTTCCCCCGACTCCCTCCTACTTATAGGGGGGACCTCAACCTGGTGATGGATAAAGAAAGGGACTGATCGGGCCACCGCTTTGGCAACTCAGGTGCCATTTCAGCTGCAGGGAATGAGTGGTTGACACAGAGAGGGCAGAGGGACCTGTAGCGAGTTCAGCACCCAGAGACCTCGCACTACACTTTTTATTCTCATGTGCACCACACGTACACCAGATTAGATCACTTCCTAGGCTCCTCTGAGTTAGAGACTCGGGTAGTGGATGTCGATATCACTCCGGCTGCCATTTCAGATCATGAGGCCTTGGAAATAACGTTTAGAGTCCCGTACATCAAGTTACCACCAGGTCGGTGGAGGTTGAGGGAACCCCTCCTGAAACGTAAGGAGATAGTCCAACAACTCCGAAAGCGCATCACTGACTATATCGAGCTTAATGACCGGCCGGACATGCCTGTGGTGGCTGTGGGGGGGGCTCTAAAGGCAGTGGTGAGAGGAGAACTAATAGCCATTTCGGCAGCAGAGGTCAAAGACCGCAAAACCAAACGGGAATCCCTAGCGGCCTAAGTGGTTGAATTGGAACGGGTGCACAGTCGCACGGGAGCTCCAAGAATTTGGAAACATTTAAAAGTCGCCAGAGCTCAACTGGCAAGTCTAGATACAGATCGGGCAGAATACGCTGCTTGCAGACTACGACACACATACTACGTGGTGCAGAGAATTCTGTTGTCCAGTCCTTCCTGTGGGACAGAAGGCAAGAGACGTGGTAGTCATATTTAGCAAAGGAACACAACATCAGAGGAATGAGTTTACTAGCATCGTAATACTGTGCCCCAGGGAATATTGTCATTAAGTCCTTGTGTATGTGTGCCCAAGCAATAGACCCACCTTTGTTCCTTTTCGAACAGGGTCTATTGTATATTTTTACCTGATCTTACCTGTTCGATAATTGTCCACCTCAAATCCTTTGTTGTGTGGTTGCGTCGGAGAAAGTGTTCACTCATTTTAGTTGTGGCCCTCCCACATCTAATGTTACTTCTGTGTTCACACAGCCTTTGTTTCACCTTACGTGTGGTCATCCCCACATACCGCAACCCACAAGAACATGTGATCAGGTATACCACATTTGTGGAGTTGCAGTTGGTGGGGGCACACTGTGTCCATGTTTTGCCTGGTTCAAGATTGAGGACCTTGGAGTGTGAAGTTAAATAGCAGACGCTACAATTGGCATAAGACAAATTACCTATAACCTTCGGTAGACCCCATGTGTCTGGGATAGATGGGGTATTTGTTTCAGGGTTATCTCTCAGGCTTGTATGCACCAAAGTGTTCCTAAGGCTCCGTCCCTTTTTGAAAGAGAAGAGTGGTTTTTCCCATGACCTGTTACTGCTGGTTATTATCCTCCAGTGTTTGTGGATCGCTTTTTTTTACAATGTTGGATGCACTACCATAAGTAGTGACAAAAGTGAGAGGGGTTGCATTGGGCTCCCTGGGACTGTCTTCTAGCAGTGCCTCCCTTGTTTGGTTTCATGCTCTCTTATAGCTTTTATTCAGAACTTTGTCTGGGTAGCCGCGATCTTTGAGTCTCGTGGCCAGGTCGGTTGATTGCTTCTGAAAATCCTCCAAATTGCTGAAATTCCTTCTGATCCGCAGGTACTGTCCATATGGCAGATTCCCCCTTATGGGTCTGCGATGGAAGCTTGAAAACTCAATTAGATTATTTTTCGCCGTTGGTTTGTAGTGGGTTTTAGTGGTAAGGCTATCATTTGTTTTAGTAATCACCACGCCCAGGAAAACCACCTCTTGTTTGTTTCAGGTATGGGTGAATTTCAGATTCTCATCAAGAGTATTGATCCAAAAGAGTAAGTCATTGAGGATGTCCTCCGGGCCTCTCCAGACCAAGAGGACATTGTTAATATACCTCTTCCAAAACCCTATGGAAGAGGTATATGGGTTGTTAGCAGATAGAATAAATTTACGTTCAAAATCATGGACGTAAAGCCCCGCCAAAAGTTTGAGAGCCAATGTGGCACACTCCAAAATGAACTCCTTAGGTGTCTGATATTCCAAACTGATTCCATCTAAGGCCTCACCCAGGACCCTGATGGTATTGTCCTGGGGAATACTTGTATATAAGACTCTCTATGTCGAGGGTCACAAGTATGGTAGAGTCATCATCAATGGTCATTTCCTGTAGAAGTTGTAGCAGTCTTTTAGTATCTTTCAGGTACATAGATGTCTGTTGAATTGTAAGTTTTAGGAAGTGGTCACAGAAGTGTGACAGAGGCTTGAGTAGAGACCCGATACCTGACACGATTGGCCATCCAGGTGGGGGTGTTTTGTTTTTATGCGTTTTAGGTAACGTGTAAAAGTAAGGTATCACGTTATCACCCGTTGTCAGGAACTCCGCTTCGTGTTTTTTAATATGGCCATTTTCTTCTGCCTCCCTTACCATGTTCACGATCCGAGTCTTCAATTCAGGTGAAGGGTCTAGTGGGGTGTAGTTTTTCCTGTCATCCAGAAGGTATTTACATACCCTTTCGTAATCCACTGTGTTCTGGATAACTACGCCCCCACCTTTATCCGCTGGTTTTATGGTGATTGCAGTATTGGCTTGAAGACCTTGAAGAGCCTGGAATTCAGGGGCACTTAGATTTTTAAATGTAGTGGGCTCTTCGAAGGCCTCTATTTCATGTGAGACAGCCTGCTCAAAGGCTGGGATTTCTGTTGGCACTGAATATGGTGGAGGGGTAAAGGATGATTTTAACCTTAAACCGGTGTCTCCGGAATTTTCGTGTGGCTCATTAGGTTCCTTTCCCTCAAAGTAGGCTTTAAGTTTGAGCTTTCTAAAGAAGTTTGCCAACTCGCAGTGTATAGAACAATGGGGTTTTGAGAGATAACCCTCACAGACCTGCGTCTGCTCTTATAAGTCAGTATAGAACAATGGGGTTCAGGCTACACTCGCAGTGTAGCCTGAACTTATCTAGCCGGGCAGTTGGCACAAAACCAAGGCCCTTTTCCAGGACTTGTGTTTCGACGGGGGAAAAGGTTATGTTGGAGAGAATTGTAATTTAAGTCCCTGAGCGCTTGTGCCCGCCTGTTGGGCCTTGCTGCGTGTGTTGTTTCCCACGGGGTCCTCCTGCTCCCACCGGACCTAGTTTTGCCCTCTTCTCTTGCCCCTTCCTCATAATAAATGAATGCATTTTTTTTAGTCCTCATTGTGCAATGATTTGGAGTGGGAGTTATAGGAGACCCCTGGTTTCTCTGTTCCAACTTATATCAGCCCATTTTGTGATGGAGTGAATTGGGGTAGATCTTTCAATTCCTGGCACTGGGGTCCCCTTGTTTCCACTTCTAATGTTTTTCTTTTCTGGGGGGAGCTAGTCATTTCGGCTACTCTTACAGGCCCTTTGCCTATTGGATATTGCTATTGCATAATCATTGGACATCTAAAGACCATTCACCATTTGTCGTACATCCTGATTTTCTTTGTTCCCAAATATCCAAAAAGCTATACCTCTTACTTAGCCTCCCACTACGATTGAGCTTATTTACCCACTGAACAGAAGATAGCCATTCCCAATGCGTTGGGGGATTGGGCATTATCCATTTGATACACATTTCCCTTCTGGCCAGTAAAATTAATAAAAATAGGAGGTTTTCTTGTTTTTTACTTAAATTGTGATACCCTTTGATATAATGTCTGAATCTAAAAATGGCAAGGTCTATGCTTACCTCTATTGGTTGACTCAGTAGATTCGTGAAAACCTTACCGACATCACACCAGAATTTCTCGAGCTGGGGGCACTGCTGGAACATATGCACATCGTCTGCCCTCTCTTCTCCACATTTTGGACAGCCCCTTCGGCGCCCAGTATGCTCTATGTATGGTGAACAAATTATGTTTTCTTAAAGAGGCAGATTTAACAATGTACCAACATGTAGCCATAGATACTTTCCCTCTATCCTGTATATCCAGCGTCGGCAGCTCTTTCCCCCAGGTTATGATCGATAATGTAAACTTCTCTTCTCCGGCAGATATCAAGGCCCAATACCAGCATGAAACTTCTTTTTTTATAGTCACACCCCCCTGGAATTTTTTCTCGATTTCTCTAGTTCCTGTTTCGTCTTCTCCGAGACTCTTTACCCCACTCAGCTGTTGGTAATACTTAAACTTTGATAGAGTGCCATTGGTTGTGATTGTGAGTTGGTCCTACTCTATTGAGATGTTTTCCTCTAACAGTTGACCCCATTTGTCTATTCCTCCTTTCTTTAGCGGGATGGCTAGCTTGTCCTTCAGGCTTTCTGGGGTTCTATGGGACTCCCATATTGGGGCAAATTCACTATAGTAAGATATTTTCAGGGATCTTCTTATCTGCTACCATGATCTGGAAGCTGACCATAGAATTTCCAGTTTTACCTTTTTAAAGTACTTCAGATGTCCACATTTATACAGAAAACGGCTACCTTCAGTGTTAACCATTGCTTGTAAATATTTGAGGTAGGTCTCGTATTTATTTAGCAGTATCCTCATGTTTTTGAATTCAAAAGCTCTACAATGTTCTACATCAGGGCTTGCTATCCCCCCTTGCTCCTTTTTCCTTCTGAGTTTCCTCCACGCTATCCTTGTCGCCTCCGAGGCCCATATACAACTGCTTAGTTCCACTTGCAATTTTTTTACCCACTCCTTTTTAGATTCTAGTGGTATGGAGCTAAATATGAATGAGAATTTGGGTAAGATTGTCATCTTCTGTATGTTTGATCGGTATAGAGACAAAATATCGAGTTTTAATTATCGACTAGACATAATATCGAGTACAAAATATAGAATAGACAAAATATCGACTAGACATAATATAGACTACCAAAATATCGACTAGAAAATTTTAATATTGAATAGAATGGACATAATATTGAATAAAAAATATAGAATGGACATAATATCGACTAGACATAATATAGACAACAAAAATATCGAATTTAAGGTAAGCTAATATTAATTTTTAATTTTTGTGTAATATAATTCTGTAGCGGGTTGTGGGTTTATAGGGGAATAGGGTGGGAAGTAATTTAATTATAATTAATTAGATATGTTATTTTATTTATTGGTATTCATTTAGAATTATTGTTGATTAATTATTAATTGGTAATTAATTAAAATATAATTGGTAATTAATTTTAATTGATTAACTGATGAAAATGTTAATTTTAGATATTTATTTTCTGTAGCGGGTTGTGGGTTTATAGGGAAATAGGGTGGGAAGTAATTTAATTATGATTAATTAAATATGTTAATTTATTTATTGGTATTAATTTGGAATTAATTGTTAATTAATTATTAATTGGTAATTAATTAAAATATAATTGGTAATTTATTGTAATTGAATAATTGATAAATATGTTACTTTTATTACATTATTTTCTGTAGTGGGTTGTGTGTTTATAGGGGAATAGCTTGGGAAGTAATTTAATTGTAAGTAATTACATTTTTTGTAATATTTACTTCTGTGTCTAATTTTTATTTATTTTTATATTGTAATTTAATTTCTTGGTAATTGGTAAAAAATGTGTATTAGTAGGTAAGTGTTATTATTATTTAATTTTTATTTGTAATTTTAATTGATTAATTAATATGTTTTATAAAATTGTAAAATAATTTAATTATTTTGTAATTGGTATTAATATTTATGTTATTTATATTTATATATGAAGTATTTACTACCCTACTATTGCACTCACTGGAGTGGGAATAGTAATTTTTACCCCTATGCTATCTAACGCTTTCCCTACTGTTGCACTCACTAGAGTGGGAATAGTAATTTTTATCCCTACGCTATCCAACACTTTCCCTACTGTTGCACTCAATGGAGTGGGAATAGTAATTTTTACCCCTACGCTATCCAACGCTTTCCCTACTGTTGCACTCACTGGAGTGGGAATAGTAAATGTTACTCCTACGCTATCCAACGCTTTCCCTACTGTTGCAGTCACTGGAGTGGGAATATTAATTTTTACCTCTACGCTATCCAACGCTTTCCCTTCTGTTGCACTCTCTGGAGTGAGAATAGTAATTTTTACCCCTACGCTATCCAACGTTTTCCCTACTGTTGCACTCACTGGAGTGGGAATAGTAATTTTTACCCCTACGCTATCCAATGTTTTCCCTACTGTTACACTCTCTGGAGTGGGAATAGTAATTTTTACCCCTACGCTATCCAACGCTTTCCCTACTGTTGCTCTCTCTGGAGTGGTAATTGTAATTTTTACCCTCTCACTATCCAACGCTTGCCCTACTGTTGCACTCTCTGGAGTTGGAATAGTAATTTTTACCCCTACGCTCTCCAACGCTTTCCCTACTGTTGCACTCACTGGAGTGGGAATAGTAATTTTTACCCCTACGCTAACCAACGCTTTCCCTACTGTTGCGCTCACTGGAGTGGGAATAGTTTTTTAATCCTTCGCTACCCAGCGCTTTCCCTACTGTTGCGCTCTCTGGAGTGGGAATAGTAATTTTTACCCCTACGCTATACAACGCTTTTCCTACTGTTGCACTCTCTGGAGTGTGAATAGTAAATTTAACCCTCTCGCTATCCTACCAAAAAAATATTGTATATGTTTTGTTAATAATATGTATATATATATATATATATATATATATATATATTTAAATTTTTTTTTTTAAAGTTACATTAATTATTTATTAATTTTAAGTTTATTTAGGTATTTTAAGTATGTTTAAATTAATTATATTTAATATTATATTACTTTTAAATTACTTTTAAGATATTTAAAAAATTTGATATTTTGACTGTCTATATTTTTTCCTATCGATATTTTGGAGTCGATATTTTTGTACTTACCTGTTTGTAGATAGGAAGTTGATATTCTGGCATTCTATATTTTTACCTCGATATTTTGGCAAGTCGATATTTTGACTGTCGATATTCTGTCAGTGATCCGTTTGATCACCCCATGAAGGTTAATGGAAGGCCTCCTCCAGGCTTTGAGGAGTTTTCTGATCTCTCCTTGTACTATTTTATGTATGTCATTTACTATTTCAACGCCCAGATACCGAATTTGTTCTTTTACAAGTTGATTACCGCTGTGACAGTTCAACTCCATAATTTCATATTTTGCTTGATTAACCTTATAACCTGAGACCTTCCTAAATTGATCAAGCATTCCCTCTATTGCAGGAAATGCCCCTATGAAGTCACTGGTAAATATCATAAGGACATCCGCATAGAGGGCCACTTTTTTTCTCAGACCCTCTATAGTTAAAAGGGGCAATCTCGCGTACTCCTGAACTCGCTAGCTACCGGTTCGATACATAGATTGAAGAGCAGTGGAGAGAGGGGCCTAGTTTCTCTATTGATTGTTATCTTCTCAGTAAGATTTCCGTTAACCAGGACCCTGGCTATTGGACTCCTATATAGTGTTTTAATGGCTCTCTGGAAGGCTTCCCCTAGATTATATTTTCCTAGTTCAGCATTAGAAAATGGCCAACTAACTCCATTGAATGCTTGAGCTGCATCGAAGGTAATAATTGAGAGGCGGAGATTCTCATTTGTTGCTACATCAATTTCCCCGATTAGTTTGTGTGTCAGCTCTTGAATTTGTCTTCCTCTAATGAAGCCTTTCTGGTCTATATGTATTAGGTGGCCGGCTACCTGTTCCAGCCTTCTAGCCAAGATTTTTGTTTAGATCTTATAGTCACTGTTCAGAAGTGATATTGGTCTGTACAACTCGCATTTTCCTGGGTTTTTCCCAGGTTGCAGCAGTATACTAATAATCGCTTCATTCCATTTATCTGGGAGATCCTTTCTTGCTAGGAAAATGTCATTTAGTAACTCCGTCAGAGGGGGAACCAAGACCTCCCTTAAGGCAGTCTACATTACGTTAGGGAGTGCGTCAGGGCCTGTGGCTTTCCCCTTTTTTAGTCTCCTGATTGTTTAGGCCACCTCTTCCTTTGTGATTTCTCTATTCTCTCTTTGTTCCTGTGACAGGGATGGGAGGACTATCTTCTCTAAGTAACTAGTAATTTCGTCCATAGTTGATACCGCGTCCTCGGTGTAAATATTTTGAAAGAAATTCATGAAGGCTTTCTCAATCACGGAGTCTTCTGTGCAGGTACAAGTTGGTTGTCTACCTGGATGCTTGTTATTTTATTCCGCGTTTGACCCGTTTTTGTTTTCTAGGCAAGCATCTTACCACAACCCTCCCCATACTCATAGTGGGACAATCTACTTGCCTCCCACTTACATTTTACTATAGCCTCCACGGTGTCTGATAGGGCCTCTTTCTTTACTATCTTTTCCTCCTCCAAACTAGCTACCACATGTGGCTTGCCCCCTTTCTCTATTTTTAAAGTTTTTATTTCTTTTTCCAGTTGACTGGTTTTACTCTTTTCGATCTTGCGTTTGTACCCCGCAAGACTTAGTATTTTCCCTCTAATGACCCAATTGTATGCTTCCCATGCCATTTAACTGGAGGTGCCTTCCCTATTTAATAAGAAGAATTATTCTGACTATTTAGTAAGTGCCTCCATGCTTTGTGAGTCCGTAAGTATGCTGTGCTCTACTGTCTATCTTGAGGGAGATGGGGCAAACCCTAATTGAATTTGTAATAGTACTGAGGAGTGGTCCGATAGGTGCGCCGGTAGGTGCTCCACCTTCTGTGTATTCTTGATCAAGCTCCAATCGATCAAAAAGAAATCTATTCTGGAGGCATGGCCATGTTTCTTTATTTTGTAAAGTGTAGCGGGAAGCCCTAACTCCCTTTTCTTTCCAGATGCCAGTTAGCCCAACGTCCTTAATATACAATCTGATCCATTCCCTCATTCAAGGCAGGTTAGTAGTCTTTCTAGTTGAGAGTCGGTCCTCTATCAGGTTTATAATTATATTAAACCCCCCCACCCTTGATTATGGGAGCTGAGACATCTAGTAGCTTTGTATAAACCTTCTGTAGAGGCACAGGGTAATCTGTATTAGGGACATAGTACCCCACTATTGTGTATAGTTTATTGCACATTCTGACTTTTACTATTGCCCATCTCCCTTTCGTGTCTGTGTATACTGCTTCTACCCTTGCTTTGAGTGATTTCTTGAAGAGGATCGCAACTCCCTTGATGCAGCAGTCTTGATTTGTGCATGCATATGTGTCTATCGATCTGTGATTTTTAGTAATATCAACCCATTCGTACTTTAAAAGATGAGGTTCCTGCACTATTATTATTTTGCTATCCACTATTTTTAAAGTATTCCATAATTTTCTGCCTACGGTTCTTGATTCTGAGGCCATTGACATTCCATGAGAGGATACTAACTATCATTGAGTTTTTCCCGGCGAGGGCCTCAACCTTTCCTGCCACCCGCTAGATCTCCACCTCCTCGTTTTTGCACTACTAGGCCTCTTTTTTTAGTTTTTTCCCCTCTTATGCTCCCCCACCCTGTGCACATTATTTTCTGCTTTGGTTTGTGAACTACATCCTCCAATTACTCCCCTTCCCCCTCCCATAGGCAGCCTCCCTTTAATCTTCTCTGGGAGATGCGTCCCGCCCTTTTGAGCTCTTTGCTCCCCAGGCTTTAACTGGTCGCTTTGTTGCGATTTTATTTGCTCAATGAGGCACTCCACTTTTTTAGATTCCTTTATATTGTACATTTTGTTTTTCCACATGATTTTTAAAGATGCAGGGAAGCGCATCTGGGCAGTAGCTCCAAGGGATCTTAGCTGTTGTATCTGCTGACCTAGCTCCCATTGCCTATTTTGCGTTGCCTTAGAGATGTCTGATAGAATTTTGAATATCCAGTCATCCTTGGTGTAGGTGCCAGCCTTGAGGGCTTCATTTAAGATTTTCTCCTTGAGGACATACGTTTTGAAATGTATCACGATTTTCCTCGGGTTCTTCTATCCTTCAATCAATACAATTTGTAGAGCACACTACATACCCGCAAGGGTTCCAAGGCGCTGATGGGGGGAGGGGGGCGCTGTTGCTACTGGTTGAACAGCCAGGTCTTGAGTTGTCTCCTGAAGGCTAGAAGGTCTTCGGTTTGTCGTAGGATGAGGGGGGGGGTGTTCTAGGTTGTGGCGGCGTGGTGGGAGAAGGATCTGCCTCTGGCTGTGGCTCTATGGATGCGTGGGACGGTGGCCAGAGAGAGGTCTGCAGAGCTGAGTTTCCTGTTGGGTGCGTAGAAGGAGAGTCGACTGTTGAGGTAGGCTGGGCCGGTCTTGTGGAGAGCCTTGTGTGCCTGGATCAGGAGCTTGAAGGAGATTCTTTTGTCGACAGGGAGCCAGTGCAGGTTCCTCAGGTGGGAGGTGATGTGGTCGTGGTGCGGGACATCGAGTATCAGGCATGCAGAGTCATTCTGGATTCTTTGCAGTCTGTTGATGAGCTTGGTCGGTGTGCCCGCGTAGAGGGCGTTTCCGTAGTCGAGTCTGCTGCTGACTAGGGCCTGGGTGACTGTTTTCCTTGTGTCTGTCGGGATCCATCTGTAGATCTTGCAGAGCAAATGGAGGGTATTGAAGCAGGTGGTGGAGACAGCGTTGACTTGTTTGGTCATGGTGAGTTTCGAGTCGAGGATGACTCCCAGGTTGCGTGCGTGGGTGGTGGGTGCGGGGGGTGTCCCAAGTGACGCGGGCCACCAGGAGTTGTCCCATGCTGAGGGACGACTCCTTTGTATATCTTCTGATAAGGGAACTGATTCTAGCCAGGGGAAGCTATCTTCTAGTAGCGTGATCATACATTTTTTCATGTCATCCCCTTCTAAACCTTGAGGTACAATCAAGAGTCCTAGCGTATTTCTTCTTGCTTGATTTTTGAAGGACTCTAATTTATCCTGGAGGTCTCCTTCGCTTAAGTTTAGCAATTTAATTTCTTTTTGGTTTGGCTCTACTTCCTTACTCAAGGCTTTTACTGAGATTTCTACTGTAGTTACTCGCTCCACTAATGCATTTATTTTAGTGTCAAGCGCATCACAGGTCTCTTGTATTTTCAACTGGTTCTTTTCATAGGTGGCAACATTTGCCCTAATTTCTGATACCATGGCTTCCAATAGTTTTTCCATAATAGTCTGCACACCCTGAGAAATTTGCTCTTCTTGCTGAGGGCTACACAAGGTTGTCATTTGGTTCTCAACTCTTACCTCATCCGCAGTCTCTTCGATTGTGAGAACCTGGTACCTGTTACTGTCCATTTCTCCCACATTTCCCTCCCCTTTTCCTCCACTTTTTAGGCTTTCCTTCTGTTGAGGAGCCACTGGATCGAGAGTGCCCTGTTTTTCCTTTACTTTGAAGAAAGACCTCAGGGATGGGGTTATTTTTATCTTGGCTCCTGCTCCTCCTAACTTGCTTTGCAGTGTTCTCGATGGGGAGGGGAGGGGTTGCGGTTGCTCAAGGGTGTGTGCTTTTCCTTTTTCCTGGTGCTCACTGGAGCAATGTTGTTGCCCTCTTTTAAGGGGTCCTGTTGGGCATTGGTTACCAGATGCCCATTCCTGAGGCAATAACTATTTCCCTTATTTGGGGCCCGTACTAGAAGTCTTAGAGGGGCATGTTGCGTTGGACTCCAGTCTTTTTCCCCTTCCACTTTCTCTACTGATTTCTAAAGTGCCCGTGCCCTGGGGAGGTTGTACTATTGCTATACTTCCTACAACAGGACTTACCTTCTCCATGTGGCCATCCCGCTGTGTCTCTATTGTTGCGCCGCCCTCCGTGCTGCCTCTTCAAATCTCTGGAGGAGATGATGTTTCCCTGAACTGCGTGGCTGCAGTCAAAGTCCTGCCCCGGAAGGGAATCGCGGTCCTCCGCTTGTTGCCTCAAGCCGCTGCCACTTCCACCCACACACCCGCGGGGCTGACCGATCGATGCTGGGTCTCGCAAACTTCTCATGCTACCTGCTCACAGCAGCTGGTCCTTTCGTCACGTCCTGCTCCAAGTAAGTGCCTCTGCCTTTGCCTCATTTTATTCTTTATTTATTGCCTGTGGAGTGTACTTCTTTTTAGTTTTAACTTCACTTCATGGTCTCCGCGTATACATTGAGGTTTTTACCCCGGAGAGCACCGAGCTCCCGACCCGGCACTTCAGCTGGCCGCAATCTTCCCAACCAAATGATAGCTTTTAACTGTGATTTCATAATCAGAATCAGAATCTTTATTTCGGTACATTTAGTACCATAAAAGAAACATCATAAAACACATACATATACATTAAGACATGGTCATTATACTTAAGTAGTACCAAACGGGGTAAGAAAGAGATTCGACCAAAAACTTCGGAACAATTACGGCGGCCGTTATCATTACATTAAAAACATTTTAAATACATAAAAATTAAAAAGGCATATACACAATTTAAAATAAAATTCATTTAAATAGTAAGCATCGAGCAGCTCATAAATTCCCAAGTAAAAAATGTATGGTTAAAATTTCAGACCCAATTTAATTCTTATACAATGTACAGCTAACAGGAATCTACTGATGCCATAAATAATGACCTGGCTGGTGTCTGTCTTTAAGATCCTTCCTGCATCTTTGTAAGATCTTACACCCATATTTAAGCAAAGAGATCTGATCCATCTTTTTTAAGCCAAACAAAAGAATAATACATGAAAATCATCTTCCCTGGCTTTATCGGAACATAAAGTGCACAGATCGTTTCTATTGTTTTCCCACTTTGCCAGACTTACATTTATCCTTAGGATACCATATCTATATTTCATATAGAGTGTCTTAGCAAGCGGTGGATATACCTCATCAAGAACATTTTCATAATACACTACATCCTTGAACATAAGAAATTAGTCGTTAACCCCTTCGATGCTCATGACGGAACGGTTCCGTCATGAGCGTCGGTTGGCCTGTGCTCACGACGGAACCGTTTCGTCATGAGTCCATTGGCTCATTAGAACCTTCAGCACAGCGCGAGAATTCGCGCCGCGCTGAAGGTGTTAACGATCCATACACTCTTCCATTCAAAACATTCTGCTCCAGATATGCCCAGAACGAAGATTTCAGTATCTTCTTAGAAATTCGAGATAGGCTATGTGGATCATCCCAGAAATGTGCTAAGCCAATCTTAATCAACCAAAGTCTGACATGTTTAAGCCATAAAATATTGTTACAACAATCTAAATCCATTATTTCTTTCAGACCATCTCTATAAATTAACAGCTCAGGGGTCGACCAAAGTCTAACCCAGAGCCTTAGAGGTCTCAAGATTGTGGTCAGTACGTTTTATATTAAGATCTAGAATAAGAGGTATTAACGGCGTGCTGACAGGTAGTTTTAGCAATGCTCTATAAAATGTATTCTCCCCAGTTTCAAACACTTTTTTACACGTAGGTCTCCACAATTCTGCCCCATACAATGTGGCTGATTGCGCTTTGAATTTAAAGACCTCCAAGGCTGGCGAGACAGCTTTGCTAAGACTATTTCCATGCCTTTTCATAATAGGTAACATATTTTGCCTAAGTATTATTTGGCTTTTTTCTATCTGGGTTTTCCACGATAAGTTGGATTCCAAGGAAACACCCAGATAGCTAAAATTCTTAACATGTTCTAATTTATGGCCATTTAGGGTCAAATTTTCCTTAAAATGTTTATGAGGGTTTATAGCCATGTACTTCGTTTTCTTAGCATTGATTTCAAGGCCCTTTTTGCTACAGTATGTCTGAAATGTATTTAATAGACTCTGAAGGCCCCTTGGTGTTTGGGATATAAGTATATTGTCATCAGCAAAAAGGAGGGCTGGCACTCTTTCTCCCACCAACTTTGGAGAGTCATTACTGCAGTTATCCAAAGAAGCTGGTATGTCATTGACAAACAGTGCAAACAATGTAGGGGCCAGCACACATCCTTGATGAACCCCTCTCTTAATCGGTATTGATCTAGTCAACTCCCCCCCTGGACCCCACCTAACCTTGGCATAGTTATTTACATGTAACTTTACAATCTGCTCTAAAAGGTTGGCTGGTAGGCCTTGATGTCTGAGAGTCTCCCAAAGCAATTTTTTGGGGATTAGATCAAACTCAGCACGAAGGTCTACAAAGGCTACATACAAATGACCCTTTCTTAAAGTGACATATTTCCAACATAGGCAGTAAAACCTGAGGACCTGATCTATAGTACTTATTTTGGCTCTAAACCTTGCTTGAAACTTTGTGAGCACTGCTTCTTCATCCATTCAAATATTTATATGATTTAAAGTATGCCTTGCAGAAATCTTCTGTAAGATATCAATTAAACTAATAGGACGATAATTTGCCGGATTGCTCCTATCGCCCTTTTTAAAAATTGTAATGATTTCCGCCCCCGCCATGTTTCCGGAATTTCTTCACCTGCAGCTACAGCATTGCATAAGCAATTTATATAGGAGCCTCAAATACCAGTATCATGTTTGTATAAATCTCCGGGAATTTTATCTAATCCAGGGGCCTTCCCATTTTTTACTTGATTGATAACTAATTCAGTTTCCTGTAGGTGAAAGTCTAATTTATCCTCACTTGGAATCATCAATAACTCGGCCTCTGGAGGGACCCTATTCTCCTCGGGCACATTGTATAACCTAGAAATGTGATCGATCCAGGTAATCTCATCAAGAAAGACTTCCCTCGATCCTTTTTCTTTTTTATTTCCTTTGGTCGCTATTTTCCAGAAGGACATTTGATCCCTATTTTTGGCAGCGATTAACATATTGGACCAGATTTCTTCGTCCCAAGATACTTTTGCCTTTTCTTGTACCTTTCTATATTTAAGCTTCGCTTCTCTAACTGCCGACATATTATAATTTTTTAAAGCATGAACTAAAATAGCCTTTGTGGTGCGGCAGGCCTTATTGTACCAGGATTTCCCTACCAACTGGGGATTACTATCTCTACCAGACCTCTTTGGCTTTTTAGTTACCAGCTAGATAAGTTCTTCAAAAAACCCAGTATGTAGATCTAGCAGAGTTTTTTCCCCATCTCGGGCAACTTGGTATAAACCAAAGGTTTTAGCAAAAGTACTATAAATCTTTGCCAACAATTCATCATGCTCCATTTACGCCCATTTAACTGAACGGCTATTGTTACTAACTATAATATCATCTAGATTAGTTAGAATTATACTATCACTATTAGAAGCACTATGCCCCAAACTGCTATAGAAAGAAAGCTCTAGTGGGTGATGATCACTTTCTATTCTTGGTATAATTTCCATGTCTACGGCATACGCCCAAATGTCCACAGATAAAATAATATAATCAATTTTACTTCGGCACTTGCTTCTAAAAAAGGTTGGGGCCTTTGGACTATCAGATGGTAAACGTCCATTACATGCTCTCAAACCATGGCCAGATATAACCTTCATA
The DNA here is from genome assembly GCF_964263255.1 of Lissotriton vulgaris. Classification (NCBI taxonomy): domain Eukaryota; kingdom Metazoa; phylum Chordata; class Amphibia; order Caudata; family Salamandridae; genus Lissotriton; species Lissotriton vulgaris. The sequence goes on along the minus strand of NC_141685.1, from coordinate 441,171,409 downwards.
ATTTGAAGAGCAAGGGTGGTACATGATACCTTACCAGTACTATTTATATTGGGTATCTTATTGGCGCTGTCTTCTTCTTCAAAAATAGTATCCAGCCCTATAATAGGTTCATAATTACAATTGAAATCACCACCTAATACTATACTTGATCCCGTATCTAGTGCATTCAAAACTGAATCTAATTTTCCTATTATTGGCGACTCCATGTGTGCAGCGCACAGTCTGTTATAGATGTTATATAAGTGTAAAACCCTTTTATCTTTAGTAACAATTTTGATTCCAAGGATATCTAAGGAGTCAATGCTTAGTTGTTCAATACTGATGTTAATAGTCACCTTTACCCAAATTACAAGACCACCAGAGGCCCTTTCTCTCACAGATGGAATGGCAGCTATTTGAAAGGTTTTGTACCCAGCCCTATGTACGGTCTTTATGGCTCAGGTCTCCTGGAGGATACAAATATCACTTGTTTCAATATAATTATTCCATTCAGGCTCACTAACATTCCTACCAAGGCCCGCTATGTTCCAAGATATGGCCTGAGATGTGTTTGTGTACTTCGGGCAGTATATCTTAAAAAAATTTTGGGTGGGGGTTCCTGCGAGCTAGTTCTTGTCTCGCTTACATCCTGCAATACCTACCTTACTTCTATTTTTGTCACATTTGAGGGGTGATTGTGCTCTCTTACGTGAATAACAACATCATCTTTTGAAGTTACCCTTCTATAGCATGCATTAGAATAATATTTGGTACGTTTCCAAGTTATATTTTCTTTTGATGCTCTTTCATGACTCTAGGTGTAGCTTATGTGATTTAGTAACTGCTTTCCTTTCTGCAAGGTTATGTATTTTGCTGTCTGTCACTGTCTATGAAAGTATTGTAATAGTATATGTTAGAAATATATCTATTTCTAAACTAGTTGGCGGTGGTATGCTCCCTGTCCAAGTAGGGACCTTTCCTTCTAGTTAGGATAAGGGGATTACACACCCAAGATATCCCATGTTCACTCCCTTGGTAGCTTGGCACGAGGAGTCAGGCCTAACTCAGAGGTGATATGTAAAGCAATTGTACATAAAACACAAGGCAACACAGTGAAACACACACTACAAATGGACATCACACCAGTGTAGAAAAATAAAGTCTCTTTTTCTAAACCAAACAAGACCAAAATGACAAAAATCCTTTTTCTTGCAGAGTGCCTTTCAGTATAACTGTTGCTGTCATGGATAGAGTTCTGCTATGAATTTTCAAATTCAGTCTCACCATTTGCAGTAGTACTGCGTGAGCATTGTGTCTCTTCTCATCCTTCCAACCATTCTGACAATATCTCTGCTAATATGAAAAAATTTGATTTGCCATCCTTTATGATCCTTATTTTAGCCAGAAAGAAAGCCTGTATTGCAGATCGGACTCTTGAAGTTTGCAAATTACTCCTTCAAAAGTCTTTCTCAGCTGTTGGGCACTCTTGATATAGTCTGTGATAATTTCATTAGGATGTTGGTGGGACCGACACCGATGGCACGCCGGTGTCGGTCCCACCGACATCCGAAGCAATGGTCAGAACACCGCATTACAATGTGGTTTTTCCGACCGCATGTCTGAGAGAAAGACCGCAACGATTCCGATGGGCTCAAGGAGACTGTCGGCCCTGCAGTCAGATTGTACTCCCTACAATGATGCGGTGCCTGCTCAGGGATTGTCAAAGGTATTAGAATGACACTTTCCGATGGCTTTTCAATGGTGGTCCGACCTCCATTGAAAGGCTGCCGGAAACGGCTTTAGGGGGCCCCTTAAAGGGCCCCCGTCCCTCCGGGGCCTCCAATATGAGGCCATTCATCCATGCCCCATGTGGCAGGCATGATGAGGTGCCTGACACAGGGTGAAAGAATGTTTAAAAGCATGCCTTTTGGCTTTGGGGCTTGTGCTGTGGCCCTTTTCTGGGCCGCAGAATAAGCCTCAGTGCAAAGATGCATGCTTCTGACCGCCTCCATTGCGGTTCAATCCTAATTAGGTGGTCAGGACTGCTGACTACCTCTCGGCCAATCACTTTACCGCAATGATGCTGGTCGGACACTCGTCCGGTGGGCATCGTAATTAGGGCCTATGTATTGAAATGCATGCCTGTGCATGTACGTCATAAGATATTATCTCTTCCACGAAAGCTCAAAAATAAAGCAATCAAAGCCCTTTGCAGTGAACTCTGTTTTGGCAGGGGCACGAGGGCTCTGTAGGCACACTCAATGAAAAATAATTTTGACAGGCTCCGATAACACAGTGTCTCAAGTATCAACTTCTCAAGACATATGTTGACCAAAGGACTCAGCTCTTTTACAGATAGCCATGAAGCAATGGTTGTTGCAGTGGTAGAAGCCCTCTGCATCCTCCAGCTTTGCTTCAAATGTTTTTGTGGTCTTCTGTAGATAAACAACATATGTGTGCTTATCAACTACACCCTGCCTTTAGCTTTTCTGACACTTTTCTGAAATCTCTGGTTAAATTAATCTTGACTTTGACAGAGTACATATGGTGTCCCAAGTCACGGTTATTAATAGTAGCTATAAGGTCAGAAAGGGTAGATTCCTGGGTAGGAGTATTTTCTGTCACTCCACCAGCTGATGCAATGCCTGGACAACCACCATGCCCAGACATGTTTTATGTAATCCTGTTAGCCTGTCTTGGTTTACCCAATTTGTCTCTCACCATGATTGTCGACATGTTTGATCAAGAGAAACCATTACCTCAAGGAAGGCAGACACAGATGAATAAGATGTCCATTGAAACACAGGAGATACATAGTAGGGTCCTAATTTAAACACTCGAGGAGTCACTTTGAGAGGAGGTGAATCACACCAGATTGTTAAATGTGCATAATCCTCTGCTCCCTTCCATCCTTCAAAGGACAACAGACCATTTTTGTGGCAAGATGGCAGGGCCAAGTGTTTTTCGATCCAAAAAAATAGTGGGGGCTGCAGTGTCACAGATATATACTCTATAGCTAAATATTGGTCTCAGTACATTAGATGGATGTCTCCAGAACAAGTATTCAAGCGCAGCAAATTGTGTCTCTTTATTCTCTCATGTGGGGCACCCATCGTGCTTTCTGGGCCCTTTATTCTAGACTTCAGCATAGCCACGAACCTGCACTGATGGTGGTGTTTTCAGCTTAGTACTTTTGTACTAATGCTCCAAACCAGTAGGCCCAAATCACTTAACTGACAGCTGATGATCAATCGTTGGACCGGTCTCGCTGGCCTCCTCAGATGATGCAAGACAGAATTCTGCTCTGGATAATCCACTGATTACCTATTTGGGCGCAGTGTGGAATGCACTCCAGCCCAGGCCACACTTGAACTTTGTACATGGGCGTGAATCTTCTTTCACAGCTAGGTGTGTGGAGTTGACCTATGGCTTAGCACCACAATGTCAGTTCCCAGTTTCAACTCTTTGCAACATCATTTCCACCACCATGGCCCTACTCCATAAAGTCGATCCTGTCTAAGGTCAGCACAACTCCACAGGCACCTTACCAAGTTTCAATAATCATGATGTCTGTTTCTCGTGTCAGGGGCAGAGTGTGGCATCTTGATGCTGTTGCTAGGAGCTCTAGAATGTCATGTGCACCAGCTGAGAATGTTATGTTAGGAAATTCTTCAGTTGGAGTATGCTGGATGCACTGTAAAGGGCTCACCTGTGGATGGGATCCTTTCTACTTGAATAAATCCTTCTTATTTCGTCCATTTGTCCTGCACTTCTTTACATTTAGCGATGAGGACGGGATACAGGAAAGGAAAGGATCTCAACACCCAATTTCATTTTAATTGGACTTTGGCTTATACCTGAAATGATTTCACTTCAAGGAATTTGAAGGTACTGTGATTTTTGTTTCTACTATATTGCTGAGCCACTTTAATCAGCAATAGTCTTTAAAGTGCTCTTCACTCACTTTTGGATTAACCTTCTTAAAAGTTAAAGATTTTTTTTTTAAAGAGAATTATATCAAAATTAATGACTTGTCTTTTCAAGAATGCCCTTCTTTAATGTGTGGGCTTTAATTTGACTACCTTTATCTAGATTTCTATGCTGATCTTTTAAACAAGGTCTATCCTGTACATTTTGGTGAATTTGGGGATTTATCTTCGCTGGACATCAGTAAGACACTCCTGTCTTCTGCTTAAGTTAAGTTTACTCATCTGTGAAATCCCTGCCTAGACCATCTAAGAGGATACACCTGTTGGCACATTTTGATTATTTCTCATACTTGTAACATCGTTCAAAACTGCCGCGCTGTTTATGTTCGAGACTGGGCACTTACCGATTCATTCTGACGCTCCTTGCATCTTTTGAAGCTGCTGCGCTGTTTCTGCTTGTGACTGGCATAGCACAGAGGAAGACGTCACAGCGGTGCTCTCACTTCGGAATCCTGGCAGCGTCTTCAAAGAACGAGTGAGGCTTACCCAGGGAGGTTGTGGGTAATGCGACCATGTCATCGCGTGACGTTACGCGTCATCACGCAAGGGTAGCGGCCATATTGGATCTAATCTCTTTGACTTTTTCTGCTTGCGTGTTCAATCAGTGACAAGCACACTTTGGCTCTTCATTTCACTTCGATGCAAGCATTCTAGATGTTTATTTTCAACGCGTGCTTACTCAGTGACACGCACACTACAAGCCTGCATCTAATTTCACGCTGTTTGTGTGTTGTGGGAATTTTCAACGCGTGTTTACTCAGTGACACGCACACTGCAAGCCTGCATTTAATCTCATGCTAATTGTGTTTTTGGCGTGTTACGGTGGACAACAGTGACACGCACACTTGGAAAACTAAGGGGTAATTTTCATATCTATTACCTACAGTATAGACATGGTACAGCAGTGATATGCTCACTGCTTGGTGGAGCCATCGATTGAAAACTGGGGCAACAGTGACCTCACAATAGTGACATTTCTTTCGTGTTGTGTGGTATTTTATTATTTCTTGTGTTTATTATTGGTAATATGGCTTGTATTTTTATGTTTATTTGATCTTACAAAATACTTTATTGATTGTTTTAACAAGATTAAGATTTTCATATGCCATTCGTTTTAAGCCTTTTATATTCAAAGGTGTATATTGAGGATTTTAAAGTATTTTGAAGGAAAAGATGTGTTTTTCCAATATGCAAAACGTAGCATCACCACCGTTTTTTTGTCTTCTCCTGGGGATCCTCCCATCAGATGGCAAAAATGGCGCAAAGTCTTTGAAAGGTATGCTAGAGTTTGTGGTTCCAGTTTAAGTGCGGAAAGGAAGACCGCATTATTATTACATTGCCTGGGTTCAGAGGGCCAGGACGTGTTCGATCATCTTCCTGATCTGGATGATAGTAGCTTAAATGAATTTGAAATTTGTATGGCTAAACTTGATAAACATTACCTCCCAAAGGTCAGCACCATCCTGGAAAGGTATCATTTTGGTCGCAGAACTCAGTTGGAAGAAGAAAGCATTGAAAATTACATTACAGTTCTTAGAAAACTGGCTTCCACATGTAGGTTTGGTGCATCAGTTGATGAACGTATAAGGGACCAATTTATGCTGGGTTGTAACATCAAAAGAGTTAGAGAGGAGCTGTGGCAAAAAGATGAACCATGTTTAGATGATGTTGTCACTATAGCAAAGAGAATAGAACACTCTATTAAATGTGTCGAGGTTATTAAAAAAAATGGGGAGAGTAAAGGAAAAGACGCTGTCCATGTTGTTAAATCAACATCTAAAGGTATAGTGTCTCAGAAGGAAGTTAAAGGTGAGAATTCATCTAACAAAATGTTGAACAGGAAACCACAGAGTATTTTCGATTTTTCACAAGTTAAATGCTTTTCGATGTGGGAAGATGGGACATTTTGCTAATGACAGGCAGTGTCCAGGGTGGTAGATAACCTGTAGCAAATGTAAAAGGAAGGGACATTTTTCACAAGTTTGTAAAGGTAAAAATGATAAGGAAAAGGTTAATGAAATCTACTATGATTTTGATGAACAAACTGAATATGTTGATGTAGTCGATTGTGGTCATGTTTTAGTACAAACCGTGCATAATCAAGAAAGTGTGAGCTGTCCTTCTGATGAGATTCTGGTAGATGGTCAACTAACCAAAATATTGTTTGATTCAGGTGCAAAAATCACCATTGTTGGAAAGGAATTTTATCTACATAAGTTGAAAGATAAAATCAAATTGTTTCACCCCGTTATCAGACCATTGGCTTATGGGGGTGAACCGATTAAGCTACTGGGCTATTTCATGGGGCTAATCAACTACAAGGAGAGATTGACCACCACCAAAGTGTATGTGTCACAGAAGGGGGACAGTATTATAAGTTGGTTTGCTCAAAGAAATCTGGGGGTTATGTTAGACCCAGACTCGTCACCTCCAATTGTATTGAAAGAGCCTTTTGTGTCACAACATGTAGCGGTCTCAACTGTGTGTCAGGATTTTAGCATTAGCCTTAAAGCGAAGTTTCCTAAGGTTTTCCCTGATAAGTTAGGGTGTTTGAAGAATTATAGTCATCACATAAGATTGAAAGAAGGTGCGGTGCCTGTTTGTTGCAAAGTACGTAATGTGCCTGTTGCTGTTAGGGACCAAGTAAAAAGTGAGCTAAAAAGACTGGTTAAAAGGAGAGTATCATAGAGGAAGTTGAATGCACTGAATGGGTCGCCCCCATTGTCGCAGCAAAGAAATCGGATGGTCCTCTTCGTCTTTGTGTTGATCTAAGAGAATTAAATAAAAGTGTAGTGGTGGACCGATATCCTTTGCCAAAAATTGCAGACATTTTGATGTTTTTGAAGGGGGCTACAGTTTTTAGCACGGTTGATTTGCGATCTGCCTACCACCAGATCAATCTTGATGAAGAGTCAAAGGATTTAACAGCCTTTGTGACACAGTTTGGCACTTTCCGCTTTGTGAGGCTTCCATTTAGTTTGGTATCAGCTGCTTCCATTTTCCAAAGGGCTTTGGAGAATGTTCTTAAGGGTCTAAGTGGGGTAAGAGTATATCAAGATGACATTCTAATTTTTGGATCTGACGATGGAGAGCATGATGATAGACTTTCTGAAGTTATAAATCGTTTGAGTGAGTCTGGACTAACAGTGAAGATTGAAAAGTGACTTGGGTCACACGATTTCAAAAGGGGGAATCTTGACTAAAGAAAGTCTAGTCACTACAATCTCAAAGATGCCTTCTCCGACTAACAAAGAGGAATTGATGAGTGTTTTGGGGATGACTGAATACTATAGCAAGTTCATAAAAGGGTTTGCTTCATTGTGTGTAGACATGAGATCTTTGCTCAAAAAAGGATGTGAGTTTATTTGGAGTGACAAGTGTGAAGAAGAGTTTTGTATTTTAAAGGAGAAGTTGGGTTGTGCACCAAAATTAAATAGTTTTGATCCGGAAGAGAAGTCGATTTTAATAACAGTTGCTAGCATAAAAGGGTTAGGTGCGGTCCTGGTTCAGAAAATCGGTGGTCATGAAGAGGTAATTTTATTTTTGTCAAGGAGTTTAAGAGGCACAGAGACATGTTACACAGTAGTTGAAAGAGAAGCTCCAGCTGTGTATTGTCTGTAAGGAAACTCAAGAATTTATTATGGGGCAGCACTTTTGAAATAAGGACGGATCACAAACCACTGTGTGAGATTTTGAGAAAGAAAGGGATTGATGCTGTTTCGGGCAGAATCACAAAGTGGGTTGTAGGGTTACAAGACTACAATTTTGAGGTAAAGTATCTCCCTGGAGTTGAAAATAAGGTTGATGATGCATTATCTCGTCTAGTTCCGAAGGAGGAGTCTTGCATGGATGATAATTTTGAAGAAGAAGATGAATTGGTTTGTGCCATAGATGAAAGTGTAATTGATAGAGACACATGGGTAAAGGCATTACAGGAAGATTCTGTTCTTTTGGAAGTTTTGAGGTCTGGAAATGCAGGTTGGAGATTTAAACCCAGGAATAATGAAAATTTAGAAAAAATTCTGGCATGTTAAAGATCAGCTTTCAGAACAAGAGGGTTTACTTATGAGAGGTACAAGATTGGTTCCGCCATTACTTACTAGAAATGAACTAATTACATTGGCACATGTTGGTCACTTAGGGATTTCTAAAACAAAGGAGAGTTTAAGGCTATCTTAATGGTGGTCAGACATGGATTTGGAGGTTGAACGAAAGATTAGGGATTGTATGGAGTGTGCATTGAGCGAAAGAGTAGCGAAAACTAAGGTTCAACCCATGATTATTAGAAGTCATCCGGATGGACCTTGGAAGGAGGTAGGTTTGGACATTTTAGGACCTATATTCTCCTCTGGAAGTGAGTGGTATGTCCTGGTGTTGGTAGATTTCTTTTCAAGATGGCCGGAGATTGCTGATACTCGTGGTATAGAAACGGAACATGTAATAGCATTTTTGGAAAAACTGTTTGCTAGAGAAGGAATTACAAATACTTTTCTAACTGACTGAATTCCAAATACTATTCTAACTGACAATGGTTGTCAGTTAGTGTCTAGGGAAATGGAGACATTTTTATCCAAACATGGTGTGAGACACAAAAGGTCATCTTTATATCACCCAGAAACCAATGGTATGGTTGAGAGGTTCAACCGAGTACTCAAGGAGACTATTAGGATGGCAAAGTCTTCTGGGTCTGATTGGAAAAGTGATATCTTTAAAAAGGTTAAGGTTTATAGATTATCTCCTCATGCTGTTACAAGTAAAACCCCTTTTGAGCTTTTCAGATCAAGGAAAGCTAATACCTTGGTGGCGCCTGCTTGGGTTAATGACTTACAACCTAAGTTGGGTTCTGCCAATGAGGAGTGTGACTGGAGGTTACGTGAATCCACCAAAATTGATAATAGGAAAAGGCTTCATGATTTGAGGAAACATGTAAAAAAAACGGTGTAAAGGTGGGTGATTGGGTTATTATGAAAAAACCTGTGTAAGAAAAACAAAATGCTTTCTGCAATGTTCTTGAAACCTATTCAGGTCATAAAGGTTTTCAATAATGGCATTAAGTCTGCAGATCATCGAATTTGGAACATGAACAGAGTTGTGGTGGTAAGAGAAGACTTTGTATCTGGTTCTGGAGGTTCGGGCTCCCGAGGATCAACGTAAAGGCCATCTTCCACTTTCTTCTAAGGTATCTCCTCGTGATGTGCCACCGCTTAATGCTCGCAAATCAGCAAGAACCTCTCCCACACCTGCTTATTTAAAAGACTATGTTAATTAGGACTTACTTTGTTTTATTGTTTGTTTGGTAAGGAGGGAGATGTGTGGCATCGTGATGCTGTTGCTAGGAGCTCTAGAATGTCATGTGCACCAGCTGAGAATGTTATGTTAGGAAAGTCTTCAGTTGGAGTATGCTGGATGCACTGTGAAGAGCTCACCTGTGGATGGGATCCTTTCTACTTGAATAAATCCTTCTTATTTCATCCATTTGTCCTGCACTTCTTTACACAGAGTACAATTACTTCAGCTCCAACTCTCTTCTTTGTGGTTCAGCATAGATCATTTTTTTTTATAATCAATTTTATTGTTTTGAAAAGCAAACATCAAATCAGCATTAGACACGGAAAATGATGAATCATTACCATTTACAGGAGCATAACATCTCATGAGTCCCGATCTCTGAAGGTCTACACAGATATAGTATTTGAAGAGAGTACTTAGATTAGATCAACAGTACCCAGCCATTTTCCCCACACCCTACGGTACTTCTTTGGACATCTGTGTGTTGCGCATAGAGGGTTTATTCTTGGCTCACGCACCAGTCTACCCCCCTCCGCCATTTCCAGCAAGGTGGGTCCGGACATTTCCATGCCACCCCTATATCACATTTGGCTACAATCATGGCTGTGTTAAAAAATTATTTTTCGTTTTTAGACCCGTCCAGCCCATCTGTGATCCCCAATAAGGAGTGACGTGGGTCATGGGGGACCACCCATCCCAGGACTGTGAGCTCCTCCTTGATATCACCCGAAAATCGCGCCAAGCGGGGGCATGACCAGACCATATGGAAAAAGTCGGCTAGGGCGAGGCCACACCTCGCACAGGATGCGCCTGCCCGGTGAAGACGCAAGGGGGTAAGATATGCGGTGTGCAAGTAGTATAGTTGGATCAGTCTGAGTTTGGCTGACACGGTGACTGTCTTGGGCACCATGAGGGTGTTGCGCCAGTCTTCCTCATCAAGGGGACCCACTCAGTCTTCCCATTGGTTTCGTAACTTGTCCAGTGTAGTGGGGGTGTTGTTGGCCAAAGTTCGGTAATGCATGAAATACCCCCTTTGCCTAAGTCACCCAGCATAGTCTGTGCCTCGGGGGCTATATTCAGGGAGCTTAGTGCCGTCTGTGATATGTATGTGGAGGGCATGCCACAGCTGCAAGTATTTGTAGAATTGAGATGGGTATAGGGAGTAACGGGTCTGGAGGTCTTTAAATGAACGCATGTGGCCGCTAGCCCACACATCCCCAAGTTGTGAGATTCCAATGAGGTCCCACGATTTAAAACCTTGCAGCCCGCTAACCTTCTCGGAGCCAAGTACCCTGCCTGAGGGGTGTGCATTGGCTCAGCTTGCGCATCCAGCGAGTGTGACGCAATGTCAAGTCAAGTCAAGTCAAGTCAAGAGATTTATATAGCGCGCTACATACCCATAGGGTCTCAAGGCGCTAGAGGAAGGGTGGGGAATTACTTGTCGAATATCCAAGTTTTAAGTTGCTTTCTGAATGCTAGGTGGTTCTGAGTAAGGCGAAGGTGAGTGGGAAGTGAGTTCCAGGTTTTAGCTGCCAGGTAGGAGAAGGATCTACCTCCCATGGTGGTTTTGTTGATGCGAGGTACAGTGGCAAGGGCTTGGTTGGAGGATCGCAGCTGACGGGAGGGGGTGTAGAAGGACAATCGTGTGCTGAGGCATTCGGGTCCAAGTTCGTAAAGTGCTTTGTGTGCGTGGATTAGGAGGCGGAAAGTAATCCTCTTATTTACGGGGAGCCAGTGGAGGTTTTTCAGGTGACCAGAGATGTGTTCTTTACGCGGGATGTCTAGTATGAGCCTGGCTGAAGCGTTCTGGATGCGTTGGAGTTTTTTCTGGAGTTTTGCGGTGGTACCGGCGTATAGTGTGTTTCCGTAGTCCAGGCGGCTCGTGACCAGTGCGTGGGTGACCGTTTTTCTAGTTTCGGTGGGGATCCAGCGAAATGTTTTTTTGAGCATGCGAAGAATGTTGAAGCAAGATGATGAAACAGCGTTGACTTGTCTGGTCATCGAGAGTGAGGAGTCCAGGATGACGCCCAGGTTCCGTGCGTGGTCCGTCGGGATGGGTGCTTTTCCAAGGGCTTCTGGCCACCAAGAGTCATCCCAGGCGGAGGGGGAGGTGCCTAAGATAAGGACTTCTGTTTTGTCTGAGTTCAGTTTCAGACGGCTGTGCTTCATCCACTCGGCTACTTCTTTCATTCCTTCGTGTAAGTTGGTTTTGGCGGTGTTAGGGTCTTTGGTGAGTGATAGGATCAGTTGAGTGTCATCCGCGTAGGAGATGATGTTGAGATCGTGTTGGCGAGCGATGGCCGCAAGGGGGCTCATGTATACGTTGAAGAGGGTGGGGCTGAGTGACGATCCTTGTGGCACGCCGCAGATGACTTCAGAGGCCTCTGACTTGAATGGTGGGAGGCGGACTCTCTGTGTTCTTCCGGTGAGGAACGAGGTGATCCATTCCAGTGCTTTTCCTTGGATTCCTACGTCTCTGAGGCGCTGTAGAAGGGTGCTATGACAGACTGTGTCGAAGGCAGCGGAGAGGTCGAGGAGGATGAGGGCGACTGTGTCTCCATTGTCCAGTAGAGTTCGAATGTCGTCTGTTGCTGCGATGAGGGCGGTTTCAGTGCTGTGTTTGGCTCGGAAGCCGGACTGTGAGGAGTCGAGGGATTTGTTGGCTTCGAGGAAGGCGGCGAGCTGGTTGTTGACAGCTTTCTCAATACTTTGGCCGGGAATGGAAGAAGCGAGATGGGGCGGTAGTTTTTGAGTTCGGTGGGGTCAGCTGTGGGTTTTTTCAGAAGGGCGCTGAGTTCTGCGTGTTTCCAGCTTTCCGGGAAGGTGGCGGAGTTGAGGGAGCAGTTGATGACATCTCGGAGGTGTGGTGCTATGATGGAGTCTGCTTTGTTGAAGATGTGGTGAGGGCATGGGTCAGTTGGGGATCCTGAGTGGATGGAGTTCATCAGGTGGATAGTGTCCTCAGTGGAGATTGGGTTCCAGTCGTTAAGGATGTTCAAGGGGGGGTGAAGGTCCTGCAGAAGGTTGGGTGGGTTGGTCTTCGGGTCGGTTGTCAAAGCTGTTGTGGATGTCTGCGATTTTGTTGTGGAAGAAGGAAGCTAGGGAGTCGCAGAGGGCTTGGGAGGGGGTGATGTCGTTGGAGTTGGCTGATGGGTTGGTAAATTCTTTGACGATGTTGAATAATTCCTTGCTGTTGTGGGCGTTGTTATCTAGACGGTCTTTGAATGCGGCTTTCTTGGCAGACCGGATTAGTTGGTGGTGTATGCGGGTGGCGTTTTTGAAGGCGTCCCTGGTGCTGGTGTTTGGGTCTTTTTTCCAGGCCTTCTCGAGGGAGCGACAGTGTTGCTTCGATTTCTTAAGATCATCGTTGAACCAGGAGGCGTTTTTGCTGCCTAGTTTGCTTTGGCGTTTTTTCAACGGTGCTAGGATGTCGGCGCTGTTGGATAGCCATTGGGTGAGGTTAATGGCTGCTTGGTCGGGGTTTGAGGAGTGGGTGGGGGAGTTTTGAAGAAGCGATGAGGAGATCTGGTCGATGGTGATTTTGTTCCAGTTTCTTCGCAGAGTAGGTTGAGGATGGTTGTGAGTTGTGGTCTTATTGTAGATAAAGTGTACGCAGCTGTGGTCCGTCCAATGGAGAGTTGTGGTGTGACTGAAGGAGACATGTTTGCTGGAGGTGAAGATAGGGTCGAGTGTGTGACCTGCGATGTGGGTGGGCGTAGAGACAAGTTGTTTGAGTCCGAGGTCGGCGAGATTGTCCAGAAGGGTGGTGGCGCTGCTGTCATTGCTCTTTTCCAGGTGAAAATTGAGGTCTCCCAATAGAATGTAGTCCTCGGAGGGGAGGGCGTGTGGGGTGATAAAGTCAGTGATGTCGTCACTGAATTGTGCGCGGGGTCCTGGAGGTCGGTAGAGGAGGGTGCCTCTGAGTGTGGTCTTGGGGTCGGTGTGGATCTGGAAGTGGAGGTGTTCGGCGCTGGCAAGGTTGACGTCTGAGCTGGTTGAGATGCGGATGGAGTTCTTATGGACGATAGCGATGCCTCCTCCTGTTTGCTTGATGCGGTCCTTGCGGATGATCTTGTATCCTTCCGGGATGGCAATGGTGATGTCTGGGGCTGAAGAGGCATTCATCCATGTTTCTGTTAGGAAGGCGACGTCCGGTGAGATGGTGTCTAGTAGATTCCAGAGGTCGATGGCGTGCCTGTGGACCGAGCGGGTGTTGAGCAGGATGCATTGTAGGTGGTTGGTGTCAGATATCTGGTTGGTGTTAGTGAATGAGGAGTTGTTCTTGGTGCCGTCGAACTTGCAGGAGTAGCATGTGAAGGGTCCATGGGTGTGTCCAGGAGCGGCTTGGGCGCAGTTGGCGAGTCGGCCGGGGTTAAGGGCTGGGAGGGTGGAGGCGTCGTATGTAATGCGGGAGGGCTGGGCATTGCGTGGACCAGGGGGTCTGGCGCTGGGCGCGGTCCAGGCGCGGACGCCCTGTTCCCATCATGCACTGGGACAGGAACAGACTAATTTGCATATAGCCAGGTTCTGAAGCTGGGATGGTGCAGTGAGCTAAAAAACGGTGATGGATCAAGCCCTGATCTCTTGACTGGGTAGGAGTATTCTGCATCATTCAGAAACTCTGTCCATCACCTTTTCCAAAATTGATTTTATCCACACTATGTGTGGGAGGGTATACTCAGACGTGAGTCCCTAGCTCATTGCACCATCAGGATTCAAGCAAGCCGGGCCGACGACGGCTGAAATGCCAGAAACCGGTCCCCGGTAGCTTGTCTCCTTCAAAGTATAAGAATTGGCTTGGTAGTTTGGTTTGCCCTGTTCCCATCATGCACTGGGACAGGAACAGACTAATTTGCATATAGCCAGGTTCTGAAGCTGGGATGGTGCAGTGAGCTAAAAAACGGTGATGGATCAAGCCCTGATCTCTTGACTGGGTAGGAGTATTCTGCATCATTCAGAAACTCTGTCCATCACCTTTTCCAAAATTGTAGGTGGTTGGTGTCAGATATCTGGTTGGTGTTAGTGAATGAGGAGTTGTTCTTGGTGCCGTCGAACTTGCAGGAGTAGCATGTGAAGGGTCCATGGGTGTGTCCAGGAGCGGCTTGGGCGCAGTTGGCGAGTCGGCCGGGGTTAAGGGCTGGGAGGGTGGAGGCGTCGTATGTAATGCGGGAGGGCTGGGCATTGCGTGGACCAGGGGGTCTGGCGCTGGGCGCGGTCCAGGCGCGGACGGGCGTAGACGGGCTTACCTTTGGCGCACCTTCGGCGCGAATGGGGCGCGACCGCTGCGCGTGAACGCTGCGCGCTTGTCCAGCTGTCATAAATGGAGGATGGAGGGGGCGGAGCGTGGGCGGGGCGGCTGGGAGGCGGGAGCGTGGGGGGAGGGACGGGCTGAAGGCACAACCAAATGGCGATCGCTTTAAATACACACAAACAGGCTAACACGCCGATATTGGCCACAAGGAAGACAATAATAGTCTTGTAAATGTTAAATTTCAATAAAATACTCCAGTGGGCACTGCTGAGCACACAGGCACCAAATCCGGGTTTAAATTAGCAGAGTCAATAAAACTGCAGCAGCGTGAGGCGCTTGAGGAGGAGAGCAGCGCTACGATTACTCGGCACAAACAGTTAATCAGGCAGCAGCAGTGCGAGGCGCTTGAGGAGGAGAGCAGCGCTACAATACCAGAAGCTGCAGGAGGCGAGTGGGAGCAACCGCTGAGTCCGGAGACAAGCTGGTCACAGGGCAATGTCGGACCGGACGGTGAGGATAGCCAGTGGGTGGGCGGGGCGGCTGGGAGGCGGGAGCGTGGGGGGAGGGACGGGCTGAAGGCACAACCAAATGGCGATCGCTTTAAATACACACAAACAGGCTAACACGCCGATATTGGCCACAAGGAAGACAATAATAGTCTTGTAAATGTTAAATTTCAATAAAATACTCCCGTGGGCACTGCTGAGCACACAGGCACCAAATCCGGGTTTAAATTAGCAGAGTCAATAAAACTGCAGCAGCGCGAGGCGCTTGAGGAGGAGAGCAGCGCTACGATTACTCGGCACAAACAGTTAATCAGGCAGCAGCAGTGCGAGGCGCTTGAGGAGGAGAGCAGCGCTACAATACCAGAAGCTGCAGGAGGCGAGTGGGAGCAACCGCTGAGTCCGGAGACAAGCTGGTCACAGGGCAATGTCGGACCGGACGGTGAGGATAGCCAGTGGGTGGGCGGGGCGGCTGGGAGGCGGGAGCGTGGGGGGAGGGACGGGCTGAAGGCACAACCAAATGGCGATCGCTTTAAATACACATAAACAGGCTAACACGCCGATATTGGCCACAAGGAAGACAATAATAGTCTTGTAAATGTTAAAATTTCAATAAAATACTCCCGTGGGCACTGCTGAGCACACAGGCACCAAATCCGGGTTTAAATTAGCAGAGTCAATAAAACTGCAGCAGCGCGAGGCGCTTGAGGAGGAGAGCAGCGCTACGATTACTCGGCACAAACAGTTAATCAGGCAGCAGCAGTGCGAGGCGCTTGAGGAGGAGAGCAGCGCTACAATACCAGAAGCTGCAGGAGGCGAGTGGGAGCAACCGCTGAGTCCAGAGACAAGCTGACTTGTCAGCTTGGCCGTTGCCAGGCCAACAGCACGGAGTTAAGATGGAATGGACTCCCCATACATCAATGATTGGACTTTGGGTAGACCCAGATCGCTAAGCTCGAGTTGGTAAGCAGGGTAGGACCAACCCCCGTTGAGCCAATCATGGATGACTAGGAGACGAGCGGCCAAGAAATAGAGATTGAGGCGCGTCATCCCCATACCCCCGTCAAAGAAGGGGATATGACATAGGGTCAGGGCCAAACGTGCCCTCACATAACAATAATAATCATCATCATCACTTTAAATGTACATTGTACTTTGTACTGCATGTATGCCATTTCTAAGTGCTTTAAATACCATATATTTTTATTAACCATTTTAACATGTCTCAAATTTCTGATTCAGAAAAAATAGGACAGCCAGGTCTGCCTTGCAAGGATTTGAACTTTTGACATTAAAACCAAGGCTTTAAGTGGGCCGGGTCCTGCCGGAGCTCAGTTCTGGAAGTTCTAAAAACCAGGTGCTAAGATGGGTCCTATTTGGGCTCTCTGCTTTTGCCCTATCCCTCATGGTGAGAAAAAAATCTTTACTCTGTAGCAGTACCAGCCTCCACTGCCTTTGATGCAACTTCAAAGCGACCCTTTATAGGTCTTTCGCTGTCTAATCATTTCAGGGCAGAAGCATTTTCAATATTATATGCAACAAAGCTCTAATTGTAGCTTATTTATCTTATGGAACTAACAACCATTGACAAAGCCAATAGACCTGACTTCTTGTAGGGGTAATGTTACTTGCTGTTTTAGATATCTGGATGCATTCACAGAAGCAGCAAAATACCAGTGGGGCAGCACACTATGCGAAGCACAGATTTTTAGTTTCCATGCTTTTGACTACATCGGCCGCGCCCCTTTTAGATACCCCCCAGAATTTTCATCCCACTTAAAGCCCTGATTAAAACACTGTAAATGTCAGCCGCAAGCATTATGATACTCACCAAATCTTGCTTCAATGGATCCTCTCAAACGGCCCTGGGCCTTCTTGTCTCACCTCAATACTCTATTGCCATAGATTGATTGGAGAAAAGTGCTGGTGTGGTTAGAGCTATACATAAAAACACCATTAAATGCAAATACCACGAAAATAAAGATCACATTTCTAGCTACCATAGTTTCGATTGAATTGAACACTTTGCAGTTCTGGCAGTTGGTTATTAATAGTTATTTAGACAAATTAAATGTGAAGGGGCTGCTTTATCCCTTTAGAGCGTCGAATACAGAATGCAGAGCCCGCGACTTCCTGTGCCTTTATTCATGCATAAATACATAGTCGTCGTTTTATAGAATCAGCAATTAGCTGTCCATTAGCCTTTCTTCATTTATGAGTAGGTATGATGACAAGGAAGCGCCAACTCTGCTTTTGCTGTTCCTGCCACTCCACGCAGTTGAAAACTAGGAAGTTCATTCGCATATTGCCCCAGAAGACTTTAAAGGAAACCGAAAGGTTAATGTATTCTAAGTAGACGTGGGGTATAGAATGTCAGGCGTGTCGCTCGGCGTTAGCGTGCGCTGCTCAATGAGGGACACTTGATTTCTCTTGCCGCTGTCCCAGCATGTTCGAGTCACCCAGTGCCAGCAGCAACCAGCCGACGACCACAGGCTGGCGCTGCGCGGGCCCGAGTGGGAAGCCAGCCGCGAGCGCCATCTGTTTCCGATCCCTGGCCGAGCCAAGATGTGCAGTGGAGTGCACTCCAGCCAGCGCGCGGCCGGGGCTGCTCGGCGCATTAGCGCTACAAGTGAAATTATCTCTCGCGTGCAGGGGGGAGTTATAATCCGCTTGCAGCGCGAATTTTAACCCGAGACTCGTTTCTAAAAACGTGCAAGAAAATCCACGTTTGCATTACTGCCTTCTTATGAAGTGTGTTTTTATCAAGCATCCTGCTATCCCCAGTGGTATTTGTGTATATGTGGATTTATTTCAGTCGTCAGTAAAAGTGAATGAGCGAATCCTATAATTATTGGTAGCGTTTAGGTCGAACGTGACATGATGACTACAAGCTGCTTATGGCAGAGACAGGATGGGTTTGACTTTAAAACAGATTGGATGCCCCTGTTTAAGACTGTAGGTTCTGTACAAGTCGGCTAAGTGGATCAAATTAAAACAATCAAACTGATCTCTGTGGTAAACAACTGCAGCATACGTGTTTTTCTTCCCTGGTTGTTACTGGTAGCGTCCCAGGAGTTTTAATATTTACATTTTCAAGACATATTTTAAATGGTAGTTGGTTTAAACAGCAATTTTAGGCAGGTAAGTTTAAATTAGGACTGATTGAACATATTGATGGGCACTATAGTACATCATGTCAGAATAGTTAACGGGAAATTGAGTTACTATTACTGCATATTACAAGTGTGCTTTAAATGATCAATATTATTTCTGCAGGGCAGGACCAGTGTGCTTTAAAATGTTTTTTCCCCCGAAATCTCTGCAGAAGTGTGCCCTGAAAAAATGTAAATCGTGGTTTGTGGAAATTGGTGCTCTTCTTTCTCATAGTCTCGCCTTTTTTGATCTAATTCGAACCTTTCAGGCAAGCTTGAAGCCAGTTAGGTCAGTTTACGTCAGTGTCAAATTTCGAAGTGTCACTTGCATCTTAATCTAAAATGATAGCGAAACTGATCCATAAGCACCATGAATACATACATGGTCATGAAGCTACGTTGAAAGTCTGAAAATTAAATAGAAAAAAGACAAAGGTTTCAAGGTGAAGGGAGAAACTTACACTTCTTTTTTTTTTTTATACATCCTCATTGGCCTTCTTGCCACCCATTACTGACCGGAAACCGCCCATGGGCTTTTTATCTCATATTCCAGCTGTAGGTAAAAGGCATATGCAGCGCTGTTTTGAGTCAGACTTCCCCTCGCAACGTGTTCCTACTCTGCGTGCAACACAGAGATAATTGCGTCTTTCTCCAAAGCACCACCACCTCATCCTCCACTCTCATCCTGGGTAGGAAGAGACCACCAGCGAGATAGGCAAAGGCTTAATCATCGGATTTGTATTATTTAACTAACTAATCCTATCCCAAAGCCTACTCCCTCACCCAAAACATAAGAGGAAAGGTACCCAAAATCTGCGCATTCACTTTGTGTAATCTGAAATATCCAATTTGGCAATGTGTCTCATGGCTCGTAACCAATCCAATACTGCCGGAGATATCGGGGAGCCCCACAATTTACATATCTCTCTCCGGGCTAATAAAATGGCATACAAAAATGAGTTTAGCATTGTCATCTGTGTCCTTACCTTGAACTTACACTTCAATACGTAATGCAATCTCTAGTTGACAGTTAGAAACCCCAATATTGTTATTTTCTTTCGATTGCTTTAAAAATAAAGTTTGTTTTTACATGCACTAACCCATACTATTGCAAGTATTTTAACACTAAACCCAACACCTTAAAATTTATGCAACCCCTCAAGTGGTCCTCGTACTGATATATACTCAAGCCTGACTCATAACCTATAAATCCTTATATTAAGGCAGTCTCTTCATCTCTACCTATCCCTATTACTTACCCAAATCCATCTGTTAACTCTTAGCCTATACCAACCCTAATTTTAATCCTAACCCAGTCGCTAACCATAACCTAGCTCTTAACCTAGCCATAACCTTACAATTACCCTCCACTGCGCATTACTTTATCTCTAACGTAACATTCATCTTTACACTAACTGTAACCTTCATTTACACCATTAACCATACTCTGACCCTCACCATAATCTAACCCTAAACCTAACCATAACCCTCAACCTAATCATTACCGTACCATTATTCATAACTTTCTCTCTAAAAATAACCCTCACCTTTACACTAACTGCTACCCTTATTTACACCATTAACCATGCCTTGACGATGACCCTAACTATTACTATTACTCATATATACCTCAAGCAATCTTTCCTAGTAAAGTAAAAACTAATAAAAGAGGAAAGATATCACTTGAAGAACTTAGCCATTTTGAGGGACTAATTGCAAACGGTAGGATGCCTTCTGACATTCCCGCTAAGTTTACACATAGGTCATTTAGGGGTGAATCCATCTTGGATTATGTGATTACGGACTATGATACGTTTCCCTTCATTCAAGACATAATGATCTCTCAGTCTTCCTTAAGCGATCATAATGTGATTAACATAACTGTCTCGTTACAACCTCCAGATACCGACTCTTGGTCCATAGCCAACAAAGGAGCCTCAATTCATTCTAAGTCTGGAAGGTGTTTCTGGGACCCTATCGGTATGAAGGATGTTCAAAATATTCTTGCTCAAACTATTCTGGAATTAGATGAATGGCAGGGTAGGGAATTCTTATACTTCGAAAACTTCAAGAAAAAGCTTACTATGGTAGCTAAGAAAACAAAAAATTCTAAGAAGTTGCATCCCCCTCCTAGTATATTATTACCTTTAAATAAGGAGATAAATAAACTTGTGAGGCAACAGTACCTTAGTAGAACTAGGGAAAATGAGCAGAAATTAGCCTTACTACGAAGAAGGAGGGTGAGACTGAAAATAAAATTAAAAAGAGAAAAAGAAGATTCCCTCTGGATTAGGTTAAGAGAAGCATCGGCCTTTAATAATTCCAGAGAATTTTGGTCTATAATAGGGAAGGGATGTGGTGTAAGAACCACCCCTATCCCCATTTCCATTGCAGAAGATGTTTGGATAGTATTCATATCTAGTCTGTACGCATCTAACGGTGCAGAGGGTGACAATGGGGACCTAGCTCAGAATAGTGAGCACAATATAGAGCTCCCAACCGAGAAAACCATAGCCTCTGTGATAAAGAGTATGCGCTCTTCCGGAGCTATGGGTCCGGACGAGTTACCCATGTCACTAATGAAGCAAGATGTCACCTCCTGGAGTAGGATTCTTCTCCCAGTATTTCATGCATGCCTCCTTTCGAGGTCAGTCCCTGACTCATGGAGGGGAAGCATATTAATTCCCCTATTTAAAAAGGGAGAGCGAGATAATCCAACAAATTATCGTTTAATAGCTCTATTGGACGCAATAGGAAAAGTTTTTGCTAAATATCTTTTAACATTAATTAATGAATGGATAGAATCAAACTGTATTTTACCTTTGGAACAAACCGGATTTCGCAAAGAGCATGGTACATTAGATAATTTAACAGCATTACAGGTGATTGTTGACAAATATGTACGTGTTCGAAGTGGTGGAATATACGTGGCATTTATAGACTTCTCCACAGCATTCGACAAGGTGGACCGTCCAACGCTGTGGAGAAAGCTTGCAGCTTTAGGTATGCCAATACAGTTACTTGAACTCGTAAAGTCTCTTCACTCGAACACGTGGTGCAAGGTGTTATATGGTGGAGAAAGGGGTCTCTCTCAATCCATACCTTCCCCAAATGGTT
Source organism: Lissotriton vulgaris (assembly GCF_964263255.1). Taxonomy (NCBI): domain Eukaryota; kingdom Metazoa; phylum Chordata; class Amphibia; order Caudata; family Salamandridae; genus Lissotriton; species Lissotriton vulgaris. The sequence continues at coordinate 441,150,129 of NC_141685.1, read as the reverse complement.
TGAAACAAGGGTGTATATTGGCCCCTATATTGTTTTCTTTATATACGGCAAATCTCCCTACTTCCATTTCTGCTTGTGATGGGCAAGCCCCGAAAATTGGAGGATCATCTATATCGGTTTTAATGTATGCAGATGATATCCTCATTTTAGATCTAACCCCAAAGGGCTTGTCTAACCGCTTACAGGCATTAAATCAATTTGCAGAAGCACATTACATGAAGATTAATGTTTCGAAAAGTAAAATAATGTACATTTTTGGAAAGAAAAAATGTAGATCTGAAAATTATAGTTGGGCCATAGGAAGGCAGAAACTAGAGGTGGTTAAAACCTATACCTTCTTAGGCAAAATCATTTCAGCAAACCTAAGTGAGAAACCCCACATTGAGCACAATGCACGTAAAGCATCGGCTCATGGTATGGGGTTAAGTTCCCTGTATAACGCTACTGGGAAGAGACACTTTACACTATTTCTGGAGGTATTTAGAGCAAAGATCCCTGCTACACTACTGTATGGATTAGAATTAGTGGAGTTAAATCACTGGGGATTCTTGCAAAAAATAGAAGGAAAGGTGCTAAGAAGAATTTCATCTCTAAATACAGCTTGCTCTGTATCATCATGCAGGCTGGAATTCGGACTCCGAAGTTGTTGGGTACAGGGGTTGCTTGCCCTCGTGAGGTGGGTGGCCCGTTTAGCGAGAGGTAAACCGGGTACCTTACGGGAAGCCATTAAAAATGAACTCCTGGGCAATTTTAACGAGTTTTCTACGCTGGCTAAGAACTTTAGAAAAGCTGTAACTCTGTTAGAGTTGGAAGTAAGCACACTGTTTTTACTTACTCTTACTGAACTAAAGTCTAAATTAAAATGTGCATCGTGGGAACTCAGTTTCAAAATGGATATGATTGCCAAACAAGGGAATAGAGAAAGGCAATCACTGTTAATTACTTATACACCAAAACTGGCCCAACAATACCTTACTTGGAATATTCCCCATAGAGTCCGTAGATTATGGTACCTTTTAAGACAAGACTTGCTCCCACTTAACTACCTCTTTGCAAAATGGTATGGTGTATCTCCTATATGTAACTTTTGTAATAGTGCTATACAGGATCGTAATCATGTCTTGTTTATCTGTCCCGCATTACGCCCATTGCGTTTTAAGTGGTTAAAACCTATTTGTTTACAATTGGGAATCCTAAATGTCAAAACCTTTTACCATGCACTTTACTGTCCGCCAAATGAAATGTTCTGTTTTAGAATTTTTAACTTTTTTAAAGGGTTTTTAGATATTTATTAATGTTACATGGAGAAGTGCTAGATGATTACTCGTCCAGAGAATAAGTTGTGTTTCCTTTTGTTCTGTAACCTGTGTTTTCCTTTGTAATCATTATTGTATAATTGTATGTGTATTTTATGTGGCCCTCATTTGAGAGCCAAAACATAATAAACTTAAACTTGAAACTATTACTATTACTCTTTAGGTAACTATCACTCTTTAGGTAATACCAAAACCTTAATCAGAACTAACCAAAACAAACCATACTTAAATGTCTTCAACCATTTTCATACTTTATTTCAGTCATTTTTTTCAGCCCTTTTGTTTTTAAGCTTCTTTTTTGTTACTTTAAATTTCAAAGTTTTGTATTTCTGAATAGTTAGGTGTACTTTAGACCTAATACCAATATCCCCATCAACACACCAGCAATAGTCTATCCAGTCATTTTGAGATGCAAATGGCATGCTTGAAAAAAACAATGTTTATAGCACAAGAGCATTTAAAAATACTGTACATTTAAGCCATAAAATGAACATGCTAAAGAGGAACCTGTTTTGCCACTGCAGCACTGTCTGTTATAACCCAGGCATCCAAATATCTAAGTGTTGTAGGCTCATATTCTTGCATGAAGAACTACAAGTCCTTGTAGAAAAGGTGATTGACATGCAAATTGGTGGACACGAGACTCAGAAGCAGCATGTAGGCAAAAATCCAGAGTAATTTAAACACAGTTGCTTTCACTCCACAAACCATACATGATCAAAAGAAATATGGAACAATATGAAGCGGAGCCAGTTGGCTGAGCACAGGGTCGAATGAATTGGCATACATAAATGCTACTATATCAGAGTGGGAGCTGTCTAATAGAGGAACAGAATTAGATGGCATGAGTAAAAGTCTGTTACCTTGGGCACGATGTTCACAGTATTTTTGTAGTCACAAATGGCCTGATTTGCAGAATCGGGCAGTTTGCAACAGCAAACATGCAAACATGCTTATTTAAATGTACAAATACCAAATTACAATTCAGTAACTTGTTACCGAATCACAAATTGTGTTTGCGACCCAGTTCCAATTCAGTATTTGGAAAATGCATGTCGAGGGCATCCCTTCCCAATATCGAATTGCAATGGTATATATTAATGTTTTGCAACTGAAATCCTGATGCAAAACATTAATATTTTACCACCTGCAATCCGTTGGCAAATGGGAAGGAGTCACCAGTAGGACCCCTTCCCATTTGAGAGTTTAGTTCTTTTTTTGTTTTTTTGATAACCAAGGAAATGAGCTACATTTTAAAACAAAAAACAAAGCTTTATTTAAAATTCGGCTCCCGGTTTTATGGTATTTATTTTTTGGGCAATTTCTGTCTGTATTTATCCATATTTCTTTTTGGGCCATTTTATCTGTATTTATCCATATTTATTTAGTATTTTGCATTTTTATGAAGTTGTAGAACTGTAAATTTCCATATTTATTTAACCCATAGACGGCACTCATACTTTGAGGTCTGTCGGTTTTTAGCTATTTAAGCTGCCAAATACTACATAACAGTACATCCACTGGTAAATAATAGCATTGTACCACATATGTATGTTAAAACATGCAGTTATTTAAAGAAATGTTGTCCTGTTTTTTAATTTTCCATGCTGTCGATCTGCTCAGCTATTGGGCTAAAATTCATTAAAGAAAGCACAAAGAGTCACTTAAAAGAAGCACAATTTTCTATATTTATCCACTTTTAAAAATAAATGCAGACAGAATACACATTGTTTTCTGTCTGTATTTAGCTGTAAAAAACTGTAAAAACGGAAAACCGTGAGCCTTATTTAAAAGCAATCACAGACATGGTGGTATGCTTACCTCAGCAGGCCACCATCCCTGTGATAGCTATAATTGCTAATGGGTTGAAAACTGTGACCTACCTCATTAATATTAGAAATATGTTGTTTTGCGACCAACTAAGAAATGCTAATTAAAAGGAAAAAAAAGTTTCTTAAGTTAGGAATAGCAATTTCCTATTTGCGATTCATAGGAAATAGCAATTTGGAAATCGCTATTCATAATGTTACTTTATCTGGCCCTTAGCTTGTTCAAGTGTCAAACTCAGATGCTGACAGTGTTGCACGCTGTGGGAATGAAGTTGCTAATGGGCTCCCCTGTGGTGGAAAAAAAACGGAGAGCATGGTCCAACACGGGCAAAACAGGTGGTCATATGTAACCCTGGGCGAAGAACTACGCTCCGTTCGCGGAGTTTGCGGAGTTTTGGCAACTCCGCGTTCCGCGGAGTACGCGTAGCTGTCGATTACTCCGCTATCCGGTGCGTAGCGTAGTTGTCGCGCGCTGAATAACATTATCGCGTGCGCGGCAATGGCTTACCTTGGTTCTGCGTTCGCTTTTTCCCGGTCGCGTCTGCCACCATGTTTGTAAACCCTCCCGTGCGACTGTGCGAACGCGATAACGTCATTGGATGCGCGATAAAGCCATAAGGACGCGCGAGGATGTTTGTTGGTAAGATCGAGTTGCCGAACACGCAGAACCTGCAATCTTGCACAGAATAACTCGCGAGCATGTTAAAAGTTAAACCATAATAATAAATTACCATTTTGGTTAGCAAAAAAGTGAGAAACCCCTCAAAGTTGTACCTTTGGCTGTATTTTTGGGGGGGGAAGGAGTCCTCTTTCTGTTTCTACTCTATTTTTGAATATTAAGGAGGAAGGGCTCTGGAGTTTACAACTTCCTGTTCCTGTCCACCAGGCTCCTCCCAGTGCTTTGTCCATGAGGTGGTCACTTTCATTTGGATTTTGAGCTGGCAGGATCACTTTCTGTGTGTGTTGGCTGCATTACTGCTTTTTTTGGGATTTTACTGAGGACTTTTGGATTTTGAATTCTCTTTTTCAAGTAAGTTTCAGTAATGTATGAGTGAGTATGATGTTGTAGACTTGTGTTTGTTTGATTTTAAATTTTTTAACTACAGTATTCATTCCTTGATTTAAATTATTGATGGGTGCCTGTACTTTTATGAGGTCCCAACTTGTATTTCTTTTTAAATTTCATCCAGGCTACATAGAGAGGTACCCATGGGTAAAATCATAATTCTGTGTTTAAATTTTTATTCAAGTTTGTAAACAAACATCATGGCTGGCATTGGAGTATGGTCATCATTATGCAATAGCAATGTCTGCTGTTGAGATTTCTGTTTGTGTAATTTAAATGTTTTTTATTTTTTTTAAGCCAATAGCTGACCCTAGTACTCCATGTAGTTAGTGTGTAGGCATGTTTGAGTTCATTGTATTAACTTTCTGTGGTTGGCCTGGCCATGTGTTGTTGGCGGCCATTTTATGTTTCCCAGCCACTTTGCTCTTGCCATAGGCCTCCAAACTTGTGGCCTACTCTGCCAGTAGGCCAGAGGTACTAGTCATAGGGTCATGAAAGTTAATCAACTGTTTTTGTGGTGTACCTCTAATTAGAAAATCATGGATGGCCTGGTTTGATTTAGAAAATCTTATTTTTATGTGTGGGGTATGTCAGGTTTTGGGTGTCTGTCAATTTCTGCCATTAGGTAACCCTAGGAATACAGCTTGGGTAGTTTTGGTAACTTCGCACAGTGTGAGAACGTGACCTTACCTTTTTTGTCTTGTTCGCGCGCTCAATGTACTGGCTCGGGAACGCGATAACGACGTTTCATTCGATTCGCGCTGCCGAACACCCCGATTTTGTAATCTCGCGAACAATATGTCCCGAGTTGCATAAAAGTTCCTCGAAAATGTTTAATGTGTTTCTTGTGCTACAAAAAGTCCTCATTTATGTGTTATTTGGTTGTAGTTTTGTCTTCCTGGAGCATGGACCACTTCCAGTTTCTTTCTATCCTCTATGTAATGATTTCTTGTTTATGGTTGGGGTGACCAATTTGGGCGGTGGTGTGTCCATTTTGTGAAGCTAAGCATTGTCCCTTTGCCATAGGCATTTATTGTCTGTCTTCTCTTTCTTTTCATGTAGTGGTGGGGGCCATTTTGTGTGTACTTACTTCCTTTGTGATGATTCTGCCATGTTGTTGTTGGTGGACAGGCCATGTGGTGGCGGCCATTTTGTGTATGCTTCCTTTGTGACTGATTTTGCCATGTTGTTGGTGGCCATGCCATGTGGTGGAGGCCATTTTGGGTACATCCTTTTTCCATGTTGTTTTTTGGTGTCCCTGTCCTGGCCCTATGGAGGCGGCCATTTCTGTGTCCTTCCTTGGTGCTTTTGCCATAGGCATCCAAGGTTTTTGGAGGTACTACTACTCACAGCCATAGGTGCATTCAAGTTAATCAACTCTTTTTGTGGTGTATCTTTAATTACATCGTGTATGGCTTTGGATTGCTTCACATTTTTTTTATGTTGGTACTTTCAGCTTTTGGTTGCTTGTGTGTAACTAATATGGCACTCCCTGCCAGTAGGTAACCTTAGGAATACTGCTCGCGTACTTTTGGTAACGTCGCACAGTGGGGACACGCGACCTTACCTTTTTTGTCTTGTTCGCGCGCTCAATGTACTGGCTCGGGAACGCGATAACGACGTTTCATTCGATTCGCGCTGCCGAACACGCCGATTTTGCAATCTCGCGAACAATATGTCCCGATTTGCATAAAAGTTCCTCGAAAATGTTTAATGTGTTTCTTGTGCTACAAAAAGTCCTCATTTATGTGTTATTTGGTTGTAGTTTTGTCTTCCTGGAGCATGGACCACTTCCAGTTTCTTTCTGTCCTCTATGTAATGATTTCTTGTTTATGGTTGGGGTGACCAATTTGGGCGGTGGTGTGTCCATTTTGTGAAGCTAAGCATTGTCCCTTTGCCATAGGCATTTATTGTCTGCCTTCTCTTTCTTTTCATGTAGTGGTGGGGGCCATTTTGTGTGTACTTACTTCCTTTGTGATGATTCTGCCATGTTGTTGTTGGTGGACAGGCCATGTGGTGGCGGCCATTTTGTGTATGCTTCCTTTGTGACTGATTTTGCCATGTTGTTGGTGGCCATGCCATGTGGTGGAGGCCATTTTGGGTACATCCTTTTTCCATGTTGTTTTTTGGTGTCCCTGTCCTGGCCCTATGGAGGCGGCCATTTTCTGTGTCCTTCCTTGGTGCTTTTGCCATAGGCATCCAAGGTTTTTGGAGGTACTACTACTCACAGCCATAGGTGCATTCAAGTTAATCAACTCTTTTTGTGGTGTATCTTTAATTACATCGTGTATGGCTTTGGATTGCTTCACATTTTTTTTATGTTGGTACTTTCAGCTTTTGGTTGCTTGTGTGTAACTAATATGGCACTCCCTGCCAGTAGGTAACCTTAGGAATACTGCTCGCGTACTTTTGGTAACGTCGCACAGTGGGGACACGCGACCTTACCTTTTTTGTCTTGTTCGCGCGCTCAATGTACTGGCTCGGGAACGCGATAACGACGTTTCATTCGATTCGCGCTGCCGAACACGCCGATTTTGCAATCTCGCGAACAATATGTCCCGAGTTGCATAAAAGTTCCTCGAAAATGTTTAATGTGTTTCTTGTGCTACAAAAAGTCCTAATTTATGTGTTATTTGGTGGTAGTTTTGTCTTCCTGGAGCATGGACCACTTCCAGTTTCTTTCTGTCCTCTATGTAATGATTTCTTGTTTATGGTTGGGGTGACCAATTTGGGCGGTGGTGTGTCCATTTTGTGAAGCTAAGCATTGTCCCTTTGCCATAGGCATTTATTGTCTGTCTTCTCTTTCTTTTCATGTAGTGGTGGGGGCCATTTTGTGTGTACTTACTTCCTTTGTGATGATTCTGCCATGTTGTTGTTGGTGGACAGGCCATGTGGTGGTGGCCATTTTGTGTATGCTTCCTTTGTGACTGATTTTGCCATGTTTTTGGTGGCCATGCCATGTGGTGGAGGCCATTTTGGGTACATCCTATTTTCCATGTTGTTTTTTGGTGTCCCTGTCCTGGCCCTATGGAGGCGGCCATTTTCTGTGTCCTTCCTTGGTGCTTTTGCCATAGGCATCCAAGGTTTTTGGAGGTACTACTACTCACAGCCATAGGTGCATTCAAGTTAATCAACTCTTTTTGTGGTGTATCTTTAATTACATCGTGTATGGCTTTGGATTGCTTCACATTTTTTTTATGTTGGTACTTTCAGCTTTTGGTTGCTTGTGTGTAACTAATATGGCACTCCCTGCCAGTAGGTAACCTTAGGAATACTGCTCGCGTACTTTTGGTAACGTCGCACAGTGGGGACACGCGACCTTACCTTTTTTGTCTTGTTCGCGCGCTCAATGTACTGGCTCGGGAACGCGATAACGACGTTTCATTCGATTCGCGCTGCCGAACACGCCGATTTTGCAATCTCGCGAACAATATGTCCCGAGTTGCATAAAAGTTCCTCGAAAATGTTTAATGTGTTTCTTGTGCTACAAAAAGTCCTCATTTATGTGTTATTTGGTTGTAGTTTTGTCTTCCTGGAGCATGGACCACTTCCAGTTTCTTTCTGTCCTCTATGTAATGATTTCTTGTTTATGGTTGGGGTGACCAATTTGGGCGGTGGTGTGTCCATTTTGTGAAGCTAAGCATTGTCCCTTTGCCATAGGCATTTATTGTCTGCCTTCTCTTTCTTTTCATGTAGTGGTGGGGGCCATTTTGTGTGTACTTACTTCCTTTGTGATGATTCTGCCATGTTGTTGTTGGTGGACAGGCCATGTGGTGGCGGCCATTTTGTGTATGCTTCCTTTGTGACTGATTTTGCCATGTTGTTGGTGGCCATGCCATGTGGTGGAGGCCATTTTGGGTACATCCTTTTTCCATGTTGTTTTTTGGTGTCCCTGTCCTGGCCCTATGGAGGCGGCCATTTTCTGTGTCCTTCCTTGGTGCTTTTGCCATAGGCATCCAAGGTTTTTGGAGGTACTACTACTCACAGCCATAGGTGCATTCAAGTTAATCAACTCTTTTTGTGGTGTATCTTTAATTACATCGTGTATGGCTTTGGATTGCTTCACATTTTTTTTATGTTGGTACTTTCAGCTTTTGGTTGCTTGTGTGTAACTAATATGGCACTCCCTGCCAGTAGGTAACCTTAGGAATACTGCTCGCGTACTTTTGGTAACGTCGCACAGTGGGGACACGCGACCTTACCTTTTTTGTCTTGTTCGCGCGCTCAATGTACTGGCTCGGGAACGCGATAACGACGTTTCATTCGATTCGCGCTGCCGAACACGCCGATTTTGCAATCTCGCGAACAATATGTCCCGAGTTGCATAAAAATTCCTCGAAAATGTTTAATGTGTTTCTTGTGCTACAAAAAGTCCTAATTCATGTGTTATTTGGTTGTAGTTTTGTCTTCCTGGAGCATGGACAACTTCCAGTTTCTTTCTGTCCTCTATGTAATGATTTCTTGTTTATGGTTGGGGTGACCAATTTGGGCGGTGGTGTGTCCATTTTGTGAAGCTAAGCATTGTCCCTTTGCCATAGGCATTTATTGTCTGTCTTCTCTTTCTTTTCATGTAGTGGTGGGGCCATTTTGTGTGTACTTACTTCCTTTGTGATGATTCTGCCATGTTGTTGTTGGTGGACAGGCCATGTGGTGGCGGCCATTTTGTGTATGCTTCCTTTGTGACTGATTTTGCCATGTTGTTGGTGGCCATGCCATGTGGTGGAGGCCATTTTGGGTACATCCTTTTTCCATGTTGTTTTTTGGTGTCCCTGTCCTGGCCCTATGGAGGCGGCCATTTTCTGTGTCCTTCCTTGGTGCTTTTGCCATAGGCATCCAAGGTTGTAGGAGGTACTACTACTCACAGCCATAGGTGCATTCAAGTTAATCAGCTCTTTTTGTGGTGTATCTTTAATTACATCGTGTATGGCTTTGGATTGCTTCACATTTTTTTTATGTTGGTACTTTCAGCTTTTGGTTGCTTGTGTGTAACTAATATGGCACTCCCTGCCAGTAGGTAACCTTAGGAATACTGCTCGCGTACTTTTGGTAACGTCGCACAGTGGGGACACGCGATCTTACCTTTTTTGTCTTGTTCGCGTGCTCAATGTACTGGCTCGGGAACGCGATAACGACGTTTCATTCGATTCGCGCTGCCGAACACGCCGATTTTGCAATCTCGCGAACAATATGTCCCGAGTTGCATAAAAGTTCCTCGAAAATGTTTAATGTGTTTCTTGTGCTACAAAAAGTCCTAATTTATGTGTTATTTGGTTGTAGTTTTGTCTTCCTGGAGCATGGACCACTTCCAGTTTCTTTCTGTCCTCTATGTAATGATTTCTTGTTTATGGTTGGGGTGACCAATTTGGGCGGTGGTGTGTCCATTTTGTGAAGCTAAGCATTGTCCCTTTGCCATAGGCATTTATTGTCTGTCTTCTCTTTCTTTTCATGTAGTGGTGGGGGCCATTTTGTGTGTACTTACTTCCTTTGTGATGATTCTGCCATGTTGTTGTTGGTGGACAGGCCATGTGGTGGCGGCCATTTTGTGTATGCTTCCTTTGTGACTGATTTTGCCATGTTGTTGGTGGCCATGCCATGTGGTGGAGGCCATTTTGGGTACATCCTATTTTCCATGTTGTTTTTGGTGTCCCTGTCCTGGCCCTATGGAGGCGGCCATTTTCTGTGTCCTTCCTTGGTGCTTTTGCCATAGGCATCCAAGGTTTTTGGAGGTACTACTACTCACAGCCATAGGTGCATTCAAGTTAATCAACTCTTTTTGTGGTGTATCTTTAATTACATCGTGTATGGCTTTGAATTGCTTCACATTTTTTTTATGTTGGTACTTTCAGCTTTTGGTTGCTTGTGTGTAACTAATATGGCACTCCCTGCCAGTAGGTAACCTTAGGAATACTGCTCGCGTACTTTTGGTAACGTCGCACAGTGGGGACACGCGACCTTACCTTTTTTGTCTTGTTCGCGCGCTCAATGTACTGGCTCGGGAACGCGATAACGACGTTTCATTCGATTCGCGCTGCCGAACACGCCGATTTTGCAATCTCGCGAACAATATGTCCCGAGTTGCATAAAAGTTCCTCGAAAATGTTTAATGTGTTTCTTGTGCTACAAAAAGTCCTCATTTATGTGTTATTTGGTTGTAGTTTTGTCTTCCTGGAGCATGGACCACTTCAAGTTTCTTTCTGTCCTCTATGTAATGATTTCTTGTTTATGGTTGGGGTGACCAATTTGGGCGGTGGTGTGTCCATTTTGTGAAGCTAAGCATTGTCCCTTTGCCATAGGCATTTATTGTCTGTCTTCTCTTTCTTTTCATGTAGTGGTGGGGGCCATTTTGTGTGTACTTACTTCCTTTGTGATGATTCTGCCATGTTGTTGTTGGTGGACATGGACAGGCCATGTGGTGGCGGCCATTTTGTAGGTACTTCCTTTGTGCATTTATCATTGGCCTCCCTGCTTTTGGTCTGATCTGATAGTAGGCCAGAGTCCCAGAGGTGGTAGTTAGCGGGGCTGCTTTATGTAGCTGTTTCTATTCGGTCTATTCAATTACCATCATTAGGGCATGTGTGTATGCCATTGCATTCCCAAATTTGTTGTCTGGGCAGGGGTGTAGGTAACTTTTTTGTGTGTGTAATAATTTAATGCCTTGTATGTGTTTTTGAAGTGTAGGTTTCCAAACTCTTAGCCATGGGGTATTTTGATTTTCCTTGCATTAACCTGTCATGTGTAGCAGGCATCCTCCTTTTTCTGTCCATATTGGTATATAATAGGCCTGCTTGACTTTATTATTGGTTCTTTCTGGACTTCATGTGGCTGGGAGCTATGGTGCTGGTAGTATTAGTCTTCTTTTTTGTGTTTTATACATTGGCCTGTGTGTCTTTCAATTGTTCATGTTGGCTTACTGCTTGTTTGACTGATGTTGTTCTGTCTTCTTTGCTTGTAGGTGCACAAAAAAAGACTGAGGAGGTGCTGGTTGTTTTCATCCATCGCCCGTTCTACTGCCAGACGGACGTCCTTCAAATGTACGCCACGTGTGGTGTGTGACTCATCTGACCACACATCTCTGCAATTTGTGCTACTGAGTGCTGCTGTGTGCTGACATCAGAAGAAGATGGGCCCTAAGAAAGCAGGTACCAGGTCCTCCACCACCAAGAAAGTTGCTGAGAAGAAGGTACAGAAGAAGGAAGTGTCACTTAAGGCTGGTATGGACCCCAAAACCTTTTTTGGGCCCCCAAAACGTACGCCTGCAGCAGCGGTGTCCGGGGTGCAAGCTGGGGCCAGCACATCCGCATTAGCGGGGGCAAGCCACCAACCCAGGGCCAAGCACATGAGGGTCGAAGAGGTAGCCAGCCTAGTGTTACAAAGCAGTGATACTGAGCCTGAACTAAACTTATCGCTGTCTCAAAGTAGTACACAATCCACGCAAGATGAAAGTGCTCAACAACCGCCGCCAGCAGTAGATGTTCAACAACCACAACCACTTCCCGCAATAGTTGTTGAAAAACCACAACCACCGCCCGCAATAGTTGTTCAACAACAACAACCAAATCCCACAATAGTAGTTGTTGAAGAACCACAGCCCGCTATAGTACTTCCTCAAGAACAACAACCACCATCTCCGCACGCAATAGTAGAAGTTGTTCCTCCCGATGTCGGGGCAGTTCAGGAAGTAGAGCCTCATTCCGAGCAAGAAGAAGAGGAAGCCACTTCTGGAGGTGATCTACTGTCTTTAAATTTACGAAAGGAAAGGAGGGTTAGTGGCAGTGCATCGAGTTCTTCGCCAAGCATCCCTTCAGATGACCTTGATAATGAATGGCGTCCACCACGAGTATCTGAGCATTCAAAGGAGAGACATCCCAAGACCAGGCTAGGAAAAAGGAAGGATCCTTCAAGGCTTGAACTTATGGAGTTCGATGTAGGTGAGCAGGATACTGCTGGTGATAAAGACGGGTCTGACACTGACAATGTCATCATCACAAGCGTTATTCCTGGTGCAGAGGATGTAGAGACCAGCCTTTTCACCCTATCCAGAAGGGCTGCGATTAGTGATGAGCAGGTAGCACGTGTAACTCCTACACACTCAGCACCCAAAGTAACACCAGCTCCCATTTTTTCATCAGCGAAGGCCCGGCAGCGTGCGACATCCAGCACAAGCGCCACCTCAACAGTAGGAGGTAGTGGCAGTACTAGTACTGAGCTGTCACATAGGGAAATTCAACAAAAATCCTCCAGTTCATCCGGCATTGGAAGTGGGTCCTCCTCTTCCTATGGCAGGAGACAAAAGTTTAGCTCCCCAGTCTGGGATTTTTTTACGGTTCACCCACATCAGGAGAACATTGCTATATGCACCATTTGTCATACCAATGTTAGTCGTGGTAAGATTGGTACAAACTATGGTACTGGAGGCCCAACGACCCATATGAAAAAAACACACGCAATTCAGTGGGAGAACCACCTTGCAAGCTTAAAAAATGTAAGCACTGGTGTTGGTGGGGATACAGTACTACAAGGTCCACTCATGGAAGAAGAGGGAGACGATGACCTTCTATCTGGGAGTGGTACACAAATGAGCCCTGTCACCAGCACTGGAGTGGTGCAGTCCAAATCCTCCGCATCAGCAACTTCTCAGTGGCACCAGAGTCAGCCGGAGACACCAAGGAGTGCAAAGTCTGCGTTGAAAGGTGGTCCGTCTAGCAGAACAGAAAGAATTACCAAGCAGCTTACCATTACTGGCATGTTTAGGCAGGAGGGAAAGTACGAGCGGAACGACCCAATAGCACGTTTGTACAATGCGAAACTTGCAAAAATGTTGGCACTCGACCTTCTCCCATTTTCATTTGTTGAGGCAGTGGGATTTCGGGAATTAGTGGCAACACTCGCCCCAAAATGGGACGTTCCCAGTCGCTACTATTTTGCAAGAGTTGCTATTCCAGCACTACACCAGGACGCGCTGGAATTGATTGGGAAAGCCTTACAACAGAGTGTTGTCCATTGTATCCACCTGACAACAGACATGTGGAGCAGTCGCGAAGCCACAGCAGATTACATGTGCATCACCGCACACTGGATCTCTTTTGCAGGTGTGAAAGACAAGTTAACTTCAGGCCTTCTTGACGTTGCTGGGATTTTCAATGATACTCGCAGACATGCAACTGTAGCCATGTTTGGTATGGAGAAAAATCATACTGCTGAAAACATTTTGTCTGACTTTAACAGCAAGGTCTTTGAATGGCTGAAACCAAGAGGCCTTAAGATTGGTTTTGTTGCCACCGACAATGGCAGTAATGTAGTGAAGGCAATGAGAGATGGACAGTATTTCAGGGTACCCTGTTTGGCACACTGCATTAACTTAGTCGTGCAAGACTTTCTGAAAACTGAAGCCAAAGTCAGCAACATACTGACCATCTGCAGAAGAATATGCACGCATTTTAACCATTCTTTTAAAGCGCGGAAGCTGCTACGCGTCATTCAGCGGGAGCATAATTTGCCAGTCAAAGCACTGATCCAGGAGGTCCCAACACGTTGTAACTCTACTTATTTCATGCTTGAGCGTCTCTTTGAGCAGTACATACCACTGAATGCTTATGTAATGTCAAGAAGATTAGTGGATCCTACTGTTAATCTTAAAACCCTGACCGTTGAGATGTGGCAGTGGGACATCATTAAATGCTTGACAGAGATGCTACAACCTTTTGAGGTCTTCACACGTGCAGTTAGCAGGGAGGACTGTACTATGGGCCAAGCCATCCCATTGTTGTACATGCTCGAGCAACAGCTGAAGGAGGTCTGTGAAACATACGAAGGTGACGAAGAAAAAGTTGATGCATATACCTTGGCCAAGGCCTTAGCCAACCGCTTATCTGGAAATGCAAGGCTTCAAATGATTGTGTCAGATCCAAATTACATAACTGCAACAATCTTGGATCCACGGTACAAATTGTTTGTCAGCAGTAGCGCAGTAATTCCTTTTTCAGATGGGGATGTTGCCAATTACAAAACATCCATAGCTGTGGAAGCTAATGATTTAGAAACTGAACGGCTGTTACTTAAAGGCCTGCCAGTGCCAGCCCAGGACAGTCAAAGTACTCCAGGCCATCCTCCTGAGGCAAGTTCATCAGAGCATGAGAGCAGTGCGTCCGCTTCCCAGCAGGCACCAACAGTACCAAAAGCAGCACCTACACAATCTGATTCAGCAGACACAACCAAAAGCATAACTGCTTTTTTTCTACAGAAGGGGATGGGTAAGTCCGTTGCTGTTGCAAAGGGGAAAGAGGAGCAGCAAAGCCGAGCACCAATGAACACTGAGCGGATGGTTCAGGCCTATCTGGATGACACAACAGAGGTGTTCATGGAGCAAAGCCCATTGGTCTATTGGTATGAAAGAAGGAGACAGTGGCCAGTGCTGAGCAGGCTGGCGATAAAGTATCTGGCTTGTCCTGTAGCCAGTGTCGCCTCTGAGCGGGTTTTCAGTGCTGCTGGTGCCATTGTGATATCGAAAAGGACCAGTCTCTCCCCCAAAAGCGTCGAGAGGCTGACAATGATAAAAATGAATCAACACTTCATACCACCAGACTATACTGTACGTGAATCAGAGCAGGATGAAGAAAGCGAGCCCGAAGATATCATCACTACTGTGTTACATGACCTACTTCTGTCCGAACCCCCAGAGTTTGAGGACGAGCACCTCTTCCCTGACCAATAGGCTTTTAAATTGTTACTTTCTCCCTTCTTTTATTTGTGTTATTTATTTTCTTATTAAAAATGACTTTCTGGTGCAAAACTGCTAATCTTAAAATAAAAACCACAACCAAATCCATCCCCACCACTCATTCTTTTTATGTACCTACTAGAGTTGCACACCTGTGCATTTATTTTCACTGTATCTTTTTTATTTACCTCCTGGAGTTGCACGCCTGTGCATTTATGTTCCATGTTGACTGCACTCCTCAGAGTCTTGCTCCATCTTCTTGACTCCCACTCAAGTCAATACAATTCCATCTTGGCAGCCATACATTTGATGTTGTAGATGGAGTATAGTACAATAACAATAATGTAGCCTCTAACAGTCCCTCCATAACAAGTGAACCGTACATGACTACAGCCATCCTCTATTTCATTTGAAATCTGCAACTCATAACTGCCTTGCTGAGTCTTACTCTTAAGGCTACCACCTCTGTCTGCAGGCATTCATAGACAACTCTTCAGTGTCAAAAGAAACTTGAGCAGGCATCCACAACTGAAGTCAACTTGTTGTGACTCGCATTACAAAGGCTCGGCAGCATCTGTGATCAATCATCTGACAGTGAAAGAGAAGAGCAAAACAGGTATATTAAATGAATGATGTCATGCATTGCATTGGATGTATTGTTTTGCTGACTCTGAGCAAATGTGCATGGAGTTGAAGTATACTAGTAACTTCAGACTCACGTGATAGCCAATTTTTCCATGTTATTTACTAATAATAAAAATTATTTACGCACTTGTGTTCCTACTACTACAGATGCAGTCAGGACTTAATTTATCGTAGTCACTTACTACAGACTGAGTTGCTGTTGCTGATAATGATGGTGACCACCATATCTTTGCTGTCAGGCAGTTGGATCTGAGCTGATTGATGCACGATGTTTCTTGGAGTGGAATACAAGGTAATAAATAAATACAAATAAGAGGCACAGCACAGTAGACCCAGGCTACTACATGTTTGTGCACTGTGCAGTGGTAGAGTACAATAGTGGTATGATTGATGACTGAGAATGACGCATTGATTTTGTTGATTAATTTTGTAAATGCTAGGTTGCTTTTTCAATTTCATTCACCTTTCTGTGGCTCTGTGAAATTTTTAGGGAAATGCAGTTTGTATAACGGGCGACCCTGTGTCGTCGTGGGCCTGTTGTTGTGTGCTGGCTCCTGTCTTTTTTTGTACTTCTAGATTAATAATGATGTGCAACTAGTAGACTTATACATATTGTATCCAAGCCGCCTCAGTCTGAAAGTCCTCTCATACGACTACTCCTCTTGTATTATTTTTTTTATCTTCACTGTATTACAATTTGTTTAGGTCATTCACATTCTTTTGTATTTGCCTTTTCTTTTTCAGGCTGAACGTTTTTCACCCACTGCTATTATACTATGAGCATCAACTTTCACCCTTACCACAAATCCTCATCATCAAGCAATTGGATGGCGGGAAACCAAGAATGATATTCAGCGTGTCCTTTTCTTACGTTTATTGCTTGCATTCATTGGCTAGCGGATCAACATCATAAATCATCGTCTTCATTGTTTTGCTTTTGTTGTCTCCAATCTCCATGCGTACTGTTTTTCTTTCTCAAACCTTTCCCAAAACCCCCGTACCCATCCATTCAACAAACCCTAACCCTCTTCCCCCGGGCTGCGTGGTTACATTGAGGTGTGATGTTTCTTACATTAAATATACACCAACAATTTGATCACGCGCTTGCTGGGGCAGATGTGGTGAAAGCAACAATAGTGAAATGTCAACAAGGCATGGCCAGGATCTTCTGCGGCTTCCCAACTCAAGCTCTGTGCATAACGCCAAATAATTTACCATTAACATCAAACAACGAATGCATCTAATGAATTGGCGTAATTGTTTGGGTTTAAGTTTAAAGCATTATGATTTAGAAAAGTTTGACGTTGCCGTGAGTACTACAACTACAGTTGAACTTCTTATCTTCTCTTGCACTTAGTTTCCAGTCCCCAAAACCATTGTTTTGTTTCAGTTTAGCAGTTGCAATATTGGGTCAGCCATGCAATGTACTGTACTTACTTATACTACCCCCACATTGTCTGTCACGCAAATGACTGCCTCTTTCTTTTTGTCTCTAAATGCTACTGGCAGGGTCTGTCTACTACTACTATCACAGAAGTTCTGAACCACAGATTCTTCGCCATTGTCTTGGGAAACAAATGCAGCCCTTGCAGTGCCACACTTCATCATAAATCATCATCATCATCAGCAATCACAGGTAAGATAAGTTTGCAGTGAGGTATAACGCAAGACAGACTGGTAGTTCTTCTAATAATACAAATATAACTCGGTGAGGGTTTACCGCATCTATCTGTCTGCATGTTAAAGATGTGGGCAATATATTTTTTTATTAAAAAGCACTGTCCGCCGACCTGCATGGCCAATTAAACCTTGCGATGTTGCACAACGTACATTATTTGGTGAAACAGTCCCCCCTCCAACCCCCCAAGAAACGCAAATGAACTTCAAATGTTTTCTTTTGAACATAACTTTGTGTCTCGTTTATTTTTAACATAATATAATATATAAATAAAGATGATACAAAAATAAAATATATATAAATCTTACACCACAGCTGTCCCTACCCGCCTCCCCTAACCCCAACCAAATTCCCACGTTCAATGTAATGTAAAAAAAAACCCAACACCCAATTCCCACCCACCAACAAAACGATTGAAAAAGGGGCAAACAACAAACAGGGTCCATCTCAAAGCCGGCGGGCTTTTAAGTGTTGATCAACCAGGATCTTCACACGCTCCTCTATTTGAGTTTTTGTCTGACTAGTCTGAGCCTCCAGCCTGGCTACCCGGAGGAGAATCTTTCTCTGGAACTGGCGGCACCTACATTGGCAGCCATGTTGTTGTGGGGGGGTGGACGATGCTGGAAAAATCTGGCGGCTGGCGGCTGCCTGACCACGCCGACGTACTCCTGCAGGCTTGGGGGCCGGGGCATTGGAAGAGGCAGCAGCTGCTGCCGCCGCCTCCTCCTCCTCCTCCTCGGCCTGAGCCACGAGCCGGCGGTAGGCCTCAACGATGGCCTGCAGTTTCCGCTGCCGGGCCCGGACTGCCAACTCCTTCCTCGTTGGTTTTGAATGAGTAACTATAAAGAAAGAGACAGAATTGTTGTAATCCAAAATCCCAGCAAATCAAGAACACAAAATGTATCCAACACATAGTGGGCGGCACAGTACAGTAGCACTAGCAAGCAAGCTGAGTACAAAAAATTTTGTTTTATCTATCTTGAACATTCTACGCCTTATATACTTAATTTGTTTGACTTTTTGGCACGGCATTATGCCTGCCCTAGTAGCATAGCATGGGTGTACTTCAACGGTCACACACATACGAACACCTGTCTTTTTCATATCTCGTTTTTTTATATCATATACTCTGTGCTTCCGGGAAAAGTGACAGTCTCAAACTAACATTAATTAACAGGGGCCAGCTAGTACTAGTAAATGTCTAGTATAGAGACTATCATTCTTTATATCGCGCAACAAACGTTAGGTGGTTTGTGTTTCGCCAGCAACGACCCGGAATGCATCCAGTCGTCCCCTCCTTCCCTTGCCTTTGGGTTTAACCAAAACACCGCTGCTGACACTAGTATCCACTATCCACTAACCACCGATATTGGATGTGTCTTCCACCCACGCAGGCAGCTGTGTTTTCCCCTTTCTATGCTTCCACAACAACCCACGCATCCGACTGCTATCAACCACCTGCATTGCCCGGGACCAGGGTTCAATTCCCGACGCGGCAGGGTCTTGAGCTCAAATGTCCATGGACTCGATAATTCTCGCTTCGGTGCCTGACCTAATCATGGGTTCACACTCTGCAACTCTGGGCATTAAGCTTGCTTAATCTCCACAACGGCCCCCCGCGGCGGGATGCCTGGCTTTCACCTTGGGGATGCCCTGTTGGGGCTATCTCACAGGGAAAAGCCAGGACGGGTTCCCAAGGCAAGCGCGGAGATACCCCTTCGGGGGTCGATTCAGGCGCTATATAAGAAACATAATAATAATAATAATAATTGCTGATTCCAAAGTATCGTTCTATATTATATGATTGGTGCTTTTTCCTTGCTCCTTTCATCATACTTAAAATCAATCTCCTGTTAATCCATCGCGGTCATGTAATGTTGTGGATAAGACTTTTTTTAGTCTGCCACCAACCTTTCACAGCTGAGTTGTAGTCACATAGAAGAGGCCTGTATAACTTATTTTATCAATTCTCGCCGGTGGTAATGCTATTGCTAAGCTTGGTAATGACAAAGGTGGCGTCATATATTGTCCAGTAGAACTTCAAGTTCATTATAAATATCAGAGTACAGTGAGGAAGTTTTCCCCACCCACCAAGTAATGCGGATCACTATTGAATGTAACTTACCATCGCCCACCGTTGTTGGCTCCTCCCCCGCTGCTGCCGGTGCTGCTGTAGGTGCCTCTGGTCCTCCATTCCCCTCCGGGATCGCCTCTGCTGACGCCGTCGCAGCGCCGCTGTCCCCGTCGGCACTGGTGGATGGTACCGGTTCTGCACAAATAAAAATAAGTACACCTTTTTAGATGGATGCACAGCCCCCATTGTACTTGTTCACCAAGAATGGAGTTCTGCAAAACAGTTAAGTACAACGTAATCAGTAGTAGTCCACATTGCCTAGTACAGCAGAGTAACTAACGCACTACACATATTAGCATTTATTTGGTATGGTATGGTACCCAAGCTCATCTCATCTATACTGCTACTCTAGTCCTTGGAAAGTTAGACTGAACCATGTAACCTAACCAGTTTGTACATCAATGACATGTCTACAGTTTTGCGCATGCTACCTCACAGCTTGTTGCGCAGTACGAGAAGACGCCTTTGAGGACACATGATTGTTCAAAGCATACACCTGAAGAGTTTGGAAAATAAAAAGGCCCGTATTTACTTTTTGAATGTGGATTGTGGAATCGAGTTTGCTTACAGCCTCAGGTTACACCTTTTTTTTAGCATGACAGCTAAAAACTTGCATAAATGTATGTAATGTTTTCATACTGTCTAACGTGCACCACTTTTGTCATTATCTTTCGGCAGATGAGAAGATATCCTTCTACGAAGCAAAGATTTCCAGAGCTTACCAAAAAGAGGCATATGCAACCAGTATACGTTCAATGGTGAGGGGTCTCCGACATTTCCCACATTTCCCTATCGTGCACTGGTAGCTGTACAAATGTAGATTACTTTATTCAGCCTTTTTTAACTCTGGATTTTTTCTGGTGGCCCTTGACGTATTTCACGGAACAACTTAAACACATTGATGTTACTTACTTAGTTACTTCTAACAAAATAAAGGTTTTGAAGTACCACATTGACTCTGAAGTATATTTTCAGTGTCTGTTGTCTTGTAGACTTACACGAGAGAGTGAGCAAAAGGGGGTTACTTAGGTTATGGATTGTGTAATAAAAGCATTTGGCATCTTCGTATTGGGGTTTAGGAAAGGGGTAATTGAATAATTGACCAATGACTGAGCCCATATAGGTTGTCGTTCATTGAATTGTGGGTTCCTCTGAGTTCTGTGACTGAGGTGTAAGACTGTAAGTAAGTAAGGTCCAACCTGCCTATCACCAACATCCAATTTTGTGGTGCATACATAGTTATGTAAGTGACTGCATAGAAGAATACCCGCAAGAGTAGTAGTGGTATACTAACGCTTACAAAATAGTAGACCAACATCTGGATGCATACTTGGTTGGTGTCAATTGGCAAAGAAGAGACATTACAGAGGAAAAAGCATAAGACAGGAGTGGACCCTGTGCCTTCCGCTATTCTATCACAGATTTTTTGAAAAGATTAATACCTTAACTAAAGAGTGGGCAACAGGGCAAGCTTGCCTACAGACAGTCTAGTAGTAGCACAGAGAGTCATAGCAGAGGCTCTTTGAAGGAACAGAAAGGCAGGGACAGATAGTTAGTAATACCCAAAATTTTGAAAACATAATCAAAATCAAACAAGCATTTGTCAAAATTTAGTTAGGTGAAATGTCATTCATCGGTTGGAAAAAAAAGCTCCGTTAGAAAGTTAGGGAAATATCATTGTTCCAAAAGAAAGCACTGTTGGACTTACTGGGGACAGCAGCAAGATCCTTAGTAGAGGAGCTCTGTGCCTGTGGTTCACGTTCACCCGCCGACTCGGTCCCAGCCTTCTGCTTGCCCCTAGGTTCTGTGGTTCATGTAAGAAATAATAAAGAAAGAGAAAAACATTGAGTGCTGTGAAACATAGACAGCATTTCAAAAACCACTGCTACAACATTAAATGAAACAAACATTGGTCTACCAAATGACTACTGCCTTGCATGATTCACTGACTAGTGTATATATACTTGGAGAAAACAAATCAA
Organism: Lissotriton vulgaris; assembly: GCF_964263255.1. Lineage (NCBI taxonomy): Eukaryota > Metazoa > Chordata > Amphibia > Caudata > Salamandridae > Lissotriton > Lissotriton vulgaris. The sequence continues at coordinate 441,128,762 of NC_141685.1, read as the reverse complement.
ATGTTCCATAAACATTCTGATTGCAGATTACTAAGTAACACAGAGGCAGTAACACCTGAACAACACCACCGATTCAAGAATGGGGTAATCAATTATCTGTAAGTAGCCATTTCTTTTTAATTTTTTTGCCAGCAAAATGCATAGATCACAAGGAGGAGACATGCTTAACTTTGTGCATACTAACACGAAATTGTACGTTCATTGCATCATATTTTGTTTTGCTACTGACTGAATGCTACTGCTGCCCTACCCACTCAATAAACAAACTACATCAGTTCTATGGAGGGCTGAGGCAGGGGCGGCTCTAGGCTCATGGTGGTCCTGGACTCCTGGCCAGGGAGCGTAGGTGGGGGCCCCGGAAGAGGAGGTCGGGGCGGAGCACGGAGGCCAGTGAAGAGGGGGGAGTCAGGGTGTGTTTGGAAGTGGAACAGAGCCGGAGGCACCAAATCCCTGCCAGGGGCCGCCACGCAAATATGTATCCATCCTCTGAGGATTATTAAATTAAGGATATATATTGGTGGGGTGGCCCCTGGCGTTTGGTGGCCCTGTGCAGTTGCACAGCTTGCACATGCCTAAAGCCGGCCCTGGCTGAGGTAAGAAGAACAAAGTAACTTTTGCATTCATTGCCAGAGGAGGATTCATGCAGAAGAGAAGGCCGTGAAAAAAAAATTATACAATATGCAAACACGTACAATTATCCATCAACGGCTATTTCACTGACGGACAAAGGAAGGACAAGACTCTATTAATAGCATTAACTAACTTCAGTTCTCTACAATAAAGAAAATCTCACACCAATAAACAGCAAAAGCTAGCGCCAAATTGAACACGCAAGAGTCAGTGAAGATGAAGAAGCGCAGCACAGACCAGTGTCATACAATTACAGTACATATAATAACGGAATACATCGGAAATGTGACTAGGAGCACCAGTCATCGCGTTACTTATTCAGCCAAGATTTAGAAAGATACAATAACAATACTTATACTACTATAGAGATATATATTATACACACACTTTTTTTTTTGGGTAGCCACTCACCAAGACCCACGACCTCGACGCCAAGCAGGTCCAACAGGTCCTGCTCCCGGTCCAAAATGTCTGCCCAACGGTGGGTCAGCTGATGGTGGGTACGCCGGATACTGGAGCAGCGGAAGACTGCCCAGCGCACCTTCACCCACCGCCGGAGACGCTCTTCAATATGGTGGTAGCCGGAGCCGGGCCTGCCACCTGCTGCCAACATCAAGGGGAGGTGGCGCTGGATAAAAAACACCAGGGCAGCCACCTCCTCCTCCCCAAAAAGTTGGCGGGGCCTCACCCCTAGGGGGCGCATTCTGCCGCAAGGCAGCTGGGTTTTTTGGGGCACAGGCGCCTTGCCCTTTGAGCCGCCGCTGCTGCTGGCGCCCTTGACCATGGTTCTGGGTGGAGGGGAGAAGAAAAGTTCAACACAAAAAGGTAGGGGAAAGAAGAAGCAAGGTAAAAGAAGGAAGTAAAATAAAACAATAGAAAAGTTGTAAAAGTAGAAATAAAATGAAAAATATAAACCTAGGCACAGAGAGAGATAGGTAATAACTAAAGAAAGTTTGAAAAAGTGGGTAAAAAGACCAGGATTGAAGAGATTTCACCAAGATGCAAAAGTAGGCCCAAAACCATAGCCAGAGTGTGTGATCCAAGATGGCTGCGCCCATCGCGACCGCGTGGGTAGGTTCGCGCGATATTTAGCGCGATCACGCACTTTTGTAGTGCGAACGAGAAGATGAGTTCCCGAACATGTCTTGCACAACGCGACCATGTTACTTGTGACCCGGAACAGGAAATAAGGGAACGCAAGCAGGCGGGACAAACCTCTGGGGTAACTTAGCGCGCTAGCCATCCCGAGCATGCAGGCGACGCCCCGAACACGCGCACCGCGCTCCCGAAGACGAAAAACGGCGCGCGAACGGGCCTAGCAAGCAACTACGCATGGCTGCGGAGCTACGCGTAGTTCGCGGAGTGCAACTACGCCCAGGGTTAGTCATATGTGTCCATATTGAAACTTGAGAGAAGATTATATCAAGCTATGGGCAGAGGTGATGAGCAGCTTAGCAAAACAATTGGTATCTATGGGCATACTGAATGGGGCAGTTTGTCATCTCAAATATTTAGGTCCCTCAAAGGGATGTTAAATCTGAAGATTGCTGAGCAGGTTGTTAAGAAATTACACCTGCATTATGTTTCCACTGTGTTTATTTTTCAACATCAGGACCATTGGCTGCTCATAAAGGTAAGGCTGTGGGGCGGGGAGGTGGGTGGGGCTGGGTGGGAGGGTAGTGGAGTCCGACATACGACGGCAAAGGTGAACATAAATAAATAAATAACTGCTGTCATTTGTCGGACTTCACTACCCCCTACCCAGCCCCTCTCCGCCCCACCTCCTCGCCCACAGCGTTATCTTTGCGAGCCACCACTAGTCAGAACCTTTGCTTTTCCTTAGTCCTTAGTCCTTAGTCTTTACACAAATGACTTGGAAGAGTCATTGGTGTTGTTGCCATGTATGGTCCTTGGCTACTGAGTAGTTAGACATTAGGCATGTGCAACATTTTTATTAATCCCTTAAAATGTCTTGTGTTAAATTCTGAGAAGTTAGCATTTGTGAAATTACACGCATTGATTTTTGGCTAAAGACAGGTTTGTGCAGCAAATGTCTCATGGGAAAAATATTGTTCTTCTGCCTTTCCCTTTGTCGGTATGTTACGTGCAAGGCATGCCCTTGCATTCCATGTACATACAAGAGACAAAGTGAATTCAAGGAAATTTGGTGAAACTTGCAAAGCTTCCTTTTGGAGTTTCTCCCAGACGTTAGTGTGTGTATCCCATTTATTTAGTTTGAGGATGATTCCATACCCTTTGCAAGGACATTAGAGACATTGACATTTCATTACAAGACCAGACACTACCATTATGCATAAACCTTTTATTGCTTCCCCAACATGCAGCCCTTTAATTAACTTTAAACATATCATAAATATTCCAGGGTGGAATTTTCAAAACAATATACAAGTTATGTCACATAAGCGCATCCCTCTTTTTTTGACTTCTTTTGAAAAAGATACATACTATGGCTTTACCTTTATTATTTAGCATTTGTATCACCTTTTACTTACTTTTGTAGGTAGGTGTTCTATATTTGTCCCCTGCATTTTATGGTTGGGTTTCTTCCTTTCATAATCTTCATTTATTGTTTTTTCCATAGCTTTCAGATGGGTCTATTCTTGACAAGCCGGGGCATCTGAACAGCTCTACAGGCTAATGAGGCAGCTTTAGGTGAGGATGTAATGGGCTGTGTCAGGCCCTAGGAAGCAGCTCTATTTGAAAAACGCATGGGCGGGGCAGTGGTATTCAGCTCTCAAAGGGACTGGACGAGTATGCTCCTCACACTCACCGAAGAGCTAGGGAGGGCTTGTCTTTCTTCAAGGACCATCCCGCTTGCTTCAGCTGCCACCAGACATCCTATACACTGCAGAATCCTCATTAACAAGAGAAAGGAGATGCAGCATTTGGTTGTGAGGAAGCATGATTTTTGCTTAATAATCTTGCTTGATCAAATCTGCTCCTAACTGTGTTATTACCAAAACAAATGACTAATGCTGTGAAAATTCTTAACATAGGTAAATACTCGTGAAAATGTGCACAAAAGACACAACATGTTTAGTAAAGAGAAAGTGCATTGTTTAACATACAGAAAGCATGGAAATAAGTTAAGTGTTTTTAAATGAACTAAATGTTTCGAGAGAGACTTAAACACATTTTTGCAACTAAAAACTTACATGTAGAAATATGAAATAGTAATAATAGAAACGTTTGCAGAAAATGTTTGGTGAAATGTTTATCCTTTTTTCAAAACAAAATATTATTAATAGCTTGATTGTGAAAGATTTAGATTATACTTATGAGCTTAATTAGAATAATGAACTTTGAATATTTGATTTTCTCATGTATTTTCTTTCGTTTTCCTTTAGCTGAAATGTTTTTTATGCTTCAGAAAAATACATGTTTTTTCTGGTCTCTTTATGAAGGCCTCACACTCTGCTGAAGTAATTTTCCTTTCCCCAACGTAGGCCACAGAAAAATTTACTTTGTCCTTCATTATATCTAAAATACTGATTTATTTGTTTAGCTGTGCTTAGCATATCACTAGGATTTCCTTCCTACGGTTAAAGTATTTATTTCTATGAATAATTGTATCAACTATGTTGCAAGCTGATGTGGAAGCAAGCGCAAGGACATGAAGAAATCACAATTTCTTTTCCCACTGCCGATGAGCGATGATGACATTCATTTTTTAACAAAGAACTTTAACAGAGAAATCCGGATGAACTGTGAACTGACTGAGACGATGATCACTTCATACGTTTGACCAATATAATTGTGTGGGATTGTGAAATTACAACTTTAGGGGGGTTGGACTTTTTAACATTTTGGGGTATAATTATTAGAGTGAGAAAGGAATTTGGCAGTAGCTTTTATTAGGAGAATAGATCCTTTGCTGCTGTACTCTGTATGCTACTCTGGCTGGCTATTATCCTACCAATTCCTGTGCAAGACTATCCTGATTACCATGCACTTCATCGGCTCGTGATGTTGCTCAAGCTATACCTTTGTGGCCGAAGGGTTACTATTTCTGACTTTTGCACGCTGTGCATTAGTATTCTTTGACCTAGGTTCGTATGAAATTCTGATACTGATATTGCAATTATTTATTCTTTTGTCTCTCATCTCTCTCCTCTAGCACTTGTTATTGAATTTTGATGTATTCTGTCATGAACTATGTTTCTTATGGTGAATTTACCTGTAATAACAGAATAATGAAGAACTGATATTTCCATTGTACTTGTGTATTGGCCATTCATATTTTGAAATATTAGATAAAAGTAACTTGATAAATAATCAGAGTTTGTCATTATTTATGAATAACTAGACATATGTATTTGTGATTACTGCTGCTGGACAGTAGTAGTAAATATTTTATTTATTGATTACTAAAAATCATTACAATCAGCAAAGTACATATACAAAACAAAGTTAGATTACACATATGCAGCTACAGTGTACATTTATATCCAAGCAAAAATCTACACCTAAGCCCTAACATAGTTTGTTTGACTGCAAATGATCAGTATGCAAAAATAAAGTGCAGTGTGCCAGCAGGTATAATTTAAAGTATACAATACATCAATCTAAGAAAAACTTTAAAACAATAAGACATGCAAAGATAAAAAAGGCCCAATAGAATAACATTGAAGACAGATTTAGCAATAAAGTTCAATTGTGCTAGTAATCTTTTAGCAGCAGAAACTAAAGTACCTTGTGCTAGCAGCTAAAGTTGTCAATATACCAACAAAAACTTTAGAATAATAAAAGATACATGAAAAACAACGAACCATAGTAAAATTGCCTTAGAAACGACGTTAGCAATAGAGTGCATTTAAAGTAATAGGCTTTAGCCAGACTTTGGGATGGCAGCACCATCCCTAAAAGCATTTAATAGCAATATAACAAACAGCAACAGCACACTTGGGCTATCAAACCCTAACAACTATGGTTTAAAGACAGTGCATAACACAAGAAAAATATTGCAGCTTTTATATAATTTTCGTATCATAAATATCTTCACTTCAATTGTCTATATTACAAAGTTTCTTTTCAGCTATAAAAATAAACTTAACAAATTGGGAAATAACACAGGTGGGGGCTCCATTTAGACATAAGATGATGGTGTTTCTACAAGATCTTACCCCAATTCATTAAAAATAGACTTTAATATAGTTTTCCGCTCTTCTAACAATTTGGGGCATAAAGTTACTATATGCACTAAGGTTTCCTCACAAGAACCACATAACCTACACAGGTTGGAGGGCCACTTGTTTTCCCATTTTGGTATTCCATCTTTAGTCGGATATGTCCCGTACCGTAATAACATACATTTATTCTTAATTAAGGGCTTTTAAATGGAACAACAAATAAGGTTGGGGAGCCAGTTTACCAAAGGAGTTTGCAATTGACCATACGTGTTTTTTTTCCTAAGTTCATCTTTATCTATTATAGTTGACAATAAAATAGCTGATTGGCTGATACATTTTTTATAAACCACATTTTCTCCTAATTTCGTCTTCTAGATTTGGACAATCAAAATTACGTAGACACTCGTTTAAGTATGTTTGCTAACTACTCGCATATTCACTTCTCATCATCTCATGCTAACACTGATTTGCAAGAGAACCCTTTTCAGCACATGACAATGACAATAAGGTTTTTAAAAATGTGGATTGCCGGGCCAATATTTGTTTTTTTAGACCAAATTCTAGACTTATATTGGCACGACTAATATATCTAGGAATCCTAAAAACTGATTTGTATGTCCTTATTTCAATGTTGTCAAGAATTTTCGCGTCTTTGCCGTGAAAAATAATGGAACCGTAATCCAAGGATGGAATTAACTTTGCTTTCATAACCTTCAACAGGTGATCGTAGTTTGGGCAGGATAGCTTATCTCTCAATTTCCTAAAAGCAAATGATAGTGATGTTCCCTTAGCTTCAAGGTTATTAAAATGCTGCCTAAACGACATACTATCGTCAAATGTGATTCCTAAATATTTGTACGTTTTCACACATTCTATGACCAAACCATTGATATTCCATTCTTTCATTCCTAATTTCGTATAGTCATTATTTATGTCTTTTTGTATTTATTTGTAGACCATTTTGAGAGACTTATTGGTTAAAAGATTCTATTAATCTTTTAAATCCTGTAACAGATTGGCTTAATAAAATGGTGTCGTCGGTATATTGTAGATATTTAATCTCTTTGCCCAAAATAGCAGGAGAGCGGGCATTAACATGTTTAAAATGAACTGGGTGATCAGACATAAAAAGATTAAAAAGGCAAGGTGCCAAGACACAACCTTGTTTCAATTCAATATTGGTCTCAAGGCGATGAGCTGTGTGTCTTCCATCACCGACTTTGATCTGTACCCATGTATTGGAGTATAGTAATTTAATCATCTTTAATAAAGTGCTGTTGGACAGGTTTTTCCTTCATGATAGGTCTTCATGAGGGCAATAGCATCCGTCTCTTATAATCGAGTCCCTTTTAGCTATACCAAAGAGCTATCGGCGGACCTGATATATGTAAGTGGTTTTTGAGTTTATATAGGCCCAAAACCTCATGGTTATAAAAAAGTTCCTGATTGTAATAAATTAGGGATAAAATGAATGATTATAAATTTCATGCAGTTTCCGCTTGATTAATTGCTGGTAGTGTCATCGGATGGTTAGTTCAGATTAAATACAGTGGGTAATGAATATACGGAATTAAGAGAAAGATGTTTATGACTGTACCTTTATGTTTTATGTTGTGGCCTGTCGGTGACCTTAATGGAAGTAACAGGTCCGTCGTTGGCCTAAGATCCTGGAATAAGCCCAAGGACATTCTTAGTGTGGCATACACTAAGTGTGCGTTGTCTGCTGTTGATGCAGTGCTGAACAATGGTCACTTCAGATCGTATCTGGGAAAGTCCTGAGAGTTTTCACTTAAGTGAGGGTAAAATCAAATTGGTCTAGATTTTGCTGGAAGTGAAAGGAATTCTCAATGTATATAATCCTTTCAATATTATTTCTTTCAGTGTAGCAGACAAGCTGTTTTATGTAGTTTGTTTTGTTAAAGACTTCAAAAGACGCGGATGCTAATTTTTTCAAGGGAGGGTCAGTTGCAGGAGTTAAACTGATGTCACAGAGTACTGCGCCGGCAATTCGTCAGTTGAAGAGAAAATGTCACAAAAAGGGCAGCACTGGCATAGGTTGGTTACTGTGAGTCGTGCTGGGATTGGACAGTGTGATTAGTTTTGATTGGTAGCAGACAAACATAATAACTATTAAAGATTCACTTATATAGTTTAGTAGTGGTGTAGAGAATCATTAACATTTTTGAAAACTTTATTAAGTAAAGATGAGCCGATAACCATTACAGAAGGAATTCTTGTAGCTCTGGAAGGAACCCCTGCTTCATTCATGTCACCAGTAAGAGGTTATCATACGGGTACATGGTTAGAAAATTGGATGAAATATAATGGTAATTTAGCTTTTCCAGAGACTGGGACTTTTAATCATAGAAGTTTAGAGAATTTATGGAGACAAATGAATAACTTGAGACTTAATCCTAGACCTGTGCAGTATGAAGCTCTTGAAGAATGGGATCATGAGACATACAAGAGAGAAAGAGATAGGTATCAGACTAGATATAAGAATCGCTCCCTCTGCCACAGCGCAGACCCCCTGTGTGCCACTGCTCCTCTTGACTGCTGCCTCAGATGACTGGCTTGTGCCTTGCTCTGCTGCCTGCTGTATAGTTGTGGGCCCCTTCTTCTCCTTTGTGCTTCGTTTTTGTGCCCCCTGTTTTTTTGCCCCATGTGTCCTCCTCTCGGTGCCCCCTGGTTCGCTCCCTGTTATTTTGTTTCCATGCCCCTTCTTCTGCTTTGTGCTTCATTTTTCTGCCCCCTGGTTTCTGCCCCTTGCATCCTCCTTTCTGTGCCCCTTGGTGTGCTCCTTGTCTATTTTGTTTTTGTGCCCTTTGATCCTATCACTGTGTTTTTGCTTTCTGTGCCGCGGTGCCCTCTACCCCCCCAGCCCCCTCTTGCCTTCTGTGCCACCCGCTTTCCTGCAGCTCGCGTTCCCCGCGGCCCCGCTCCCCGCTTCCCATTGGCCGCCCGCTCCCGCCTCCCAGCTGCTCCTCCCTCCCTCTCACCCTCATATGGAGGCCGCGCAGCAACCGCGCGCAACGGACGCGCCGCTGGCACGGCGAAGGCACGCCTAAGGCAAGCCCGTCTGCGGCCGTCGGCGCCTGGACCGCGCCCAGTGCCAGGACCCCTCGCCCTCGACGATGCCAGCTCACCTGACGGACATAGGACAACGCCACCCTCCCCGCACTCAGCGCCGGCCGGAACACCGCCTGCCACCGAGCCACCCTGAAACGCATCCACGGACCCTTCACCTGCCAAACCTGCAAATTCACCTGCCTCTGACCCTGCCCGGCATCCACCAAGCCTAGCACCAGCAACAATCACCTCAAATGCATTCTGCTCAACACCCGCTCCGTCCACAGGCACGCCATCGTACTCTGGAACCTCCTCAACACAACATCACCAGATGTCGCCTTCCTCACAGAAACCTGGATGAACGCCTCCTCAGCCCCCGACATCGCCATAGCCATCCCGGAGGGCTACAAGATTACCCGGAGGGACCGCGTCAATCAAACTGGAGGAGGCATCGCCATCGTCCACAGAAACACCATCCGAATCACGACCAACTTTGACGACACCCTCACCGCCGCCGAGCACCTTCACTTCCAGATACACACCGACCCCAAGACCACCCTCAGAGGCACTCTCATCTACAGATCACTGGGACCACGCACACAATTCAGCAAAGCCATTGCAGACTTTGTCAGCCCGCACGCCTTAACCTCCTCAGACTACATCCTCCTAGGGGACCTCAACTTCCACCTGGAGAACAACAATGACAGCAACACCGCCACCCTGCTGGACAACCTCGCCAACCTCGGACTCAAGCAACTGGCGAACACCCCCACCCACTACGCCGGCCACACGCTCGACCCCATCTTCTCCTCCAGCAAGCACATCTCCTTCAGCCACTCCACCGAACTACACTGGACAGATCACAGCTGCGTCCACTTCAACTTCAGGAGAACCACGACCCACCACCACCGGCAACAGGTTCCCCGCAGAAGCTGGAGCAAGATCACCGCCGACCAGCTCACCACCTCCCTCAGCCAGAACCCTCCCACCAACACGACGGACCCCAACGAAGCAGCCCGCAACCTCACACAGTGGCTCACCAACTGCGCCGATGACCTCGCACCACTGAAGAACCCTCCCAGCAGACCCGGCAGCAAGAAAGCCCCGTGGTTCACCAACGACCTCAAAAACTCCAAGAAAACCTGCTGCACCCTCGAGAAAGCCTGGCGCCTCGACCAGACAACAGAAAACATGACAGCCCTTAAGAACGCCACCCACAAACACCACCAGCTGATCCGCAACACCAAAAGGACAACATTCAAAGAACGACTGGACAACAACACCCACAACAGCAAAGAACTCTTCAGCATCGTTAAAGAGCTCTCCAACCCCAGCGCCTGCAACAACGACATCACAACTACTTCACACCCTCGCAAGACCTCTGCGACTCACTCGCCTCATTCTTTCACCGCAAGATCTCCGACATACACAACAGCTTCGGCGCACAGACCACGCACCCAACCACCGAACCAGTGCCCCCCATCACCACCCTCTGCACCTGGACCTCGGTCAGCACCGAAGACACCACCTGCACGATGAACACCATCCACTCTGACTCCCCAACCGACCCATGCCCACACCACATCTTTAACAAAGCCGACTCAATCATCGCACCCCAACTCCTGGACATCATTAACAGCTCCTTCGCATCCGCCACCTTCCTGAAAACTGGAAACATGCCGAGCTCAGCGCCCTCCTGAAGAAACCCACTGCGGACCCCACGGACCTCAAGAACTTCCGCCCCATCTCGCTCCTCTCTTTTCCTGCCAAAGTCATCGAGAAGACTGTCAACAAACAACTCTCCGCCTTCCTCGAGACAAACGGATCCCTCGACCCCCCCGCAGTCCGGTTTCCGAACAAACCACAGCACCGAGACCGCCCTCATCGAAGCTACCGACGACATCAGGTCCCTGCTCGACAACGGGGAAACAGCTGCCCTCATCCTCCTGGACCAGCGGGGACCGGCGAGTTCCGACGCCATCTTGAGGGTACTCTGGGGTTGCCGGTGCAGTTTCTCGGCCACTCCCACCTCTGGCCAGCATAATATGACATCTCCTTCCAGGCCGCGCAGCGGGCGCGCGCAGCGGGCGCGCCAAAGGCAAGCCCATCTGCGCCCATCCGCGACCGGTCGGGAGCCGGTGCCACAGACCCTGCTCCTTTTTTGATTTATTCCCCCCTACAGCTACTCGCTTACCAAGGTGACTGGCCCCTTAGCCCTCCCACGCTCGAACGCATCCATGGTTTTGGCATTTTTGCCTCTAATCCCCCACCCTGCGGTTTTACCTCCCAAGCCTCAGTTGGTTGCCCTTTCTGTTCCTTCTCCCTTCACCCTCTCCTGTCCGCCTGCTGTGGCCTCGGCCTACCTCCTAAATATCCGCTCGGCGGCCAGGCACCATCTGGAACTCTTTAACCTTCTGGATACTGAGACACCTGATTTTTTGTTTCTCACGGAAACTTGGTTTTCTGCAGATTCATTGCCCGATGTTTTATCAGCACTCCCCGACTTCTATTATGCCCTCCATGCTGACCGCCCTGACGGGAAAGCCGGTGGAGGAGTGGCTATGATCATCCGGTCGAATCTCCAGTTCCAGCCCCTTTCTTATTCTTCCATTTTGAATGTGGACTTTATAGTTGCCCGCTCGGTCAACCTCTCGGTTCCTCTTACTGTTGTCCTCTTTTACCGTCCCCCTCAAACTATGTCTTACTTTGTGCCAGCTTTACAGGAACCTTTGGCCACCCTCGTGGTCAACAATTCCTCAGTTCTTTTATTGGGTGATTTCAATTGGCCTGGAGACCCTAGGGAGGATCAGACATCTAAAGACTTTTCTGATACCCTTCGTTGTCTTAACTTCATTTCTCATATTCATGCCCCTACCCACGTGCATTACAAAAGGGGGTGGTGATGGACGGAGCATCTGAACCAATCAAACACTCACACCCAGTCAAAAGATCTGGGTTTAATCCATCACCGTTCTTTAGCCCACTCTGCCACCCCAGTTCAGACATGGCTATATGCAAATCAGTCTGACCCTGTGCCTAATGGGAACAGTCCAGCCCAAACTGCCAAGCCATGTCTTCCCTGGACCGGAAACAAGCTTCTGAGGACCGGTTTCTGGTATTTCAGCCGTCTTCAGCCCGGCTTGGTTGAATCCAGTGGCAAAGTGAGCAAGGGACTCACGTCTGAGCATACCCTGCCACACTTATGGTGGCCAAAAGCGGTACAAAAGGGGGTGGTGATGGACGGAGCATCTGAATCAATCAAACACTCACACCCTGTCAAAAGATCTTGGTTTAATCCATCACCGTTCTTTAGCCCACTCTGCCACTCCAGTTCAGACATGGCGATATGCAAATCAGTCTGACCCTGTGCTGAGACACCTGATTTTTTGTTTCTCATGGAAACTTGGTTTTCTGCAGATTCATTGCCCGATGTTTTATCAGCACTCCCCGACTTCTATTATGCGCTCTGTGCCGACCGCCCCGACGGGAAAGCCGGTGGAGGAGTGGCTATGATCATCCGGTCGAATCTCCAGTTCCAGCCCCTTTCTTATTCTTCCATTTTGAATGTAGACTTTATAGTTGCCCGCTCGGTCAACCTCTCGGTTCCACTTACTGTTGTCCTCTTTTACCGTCCCCCTCAAATTATGTCTTACTTTGTGCCAGCATTACAGGAACCTTTGGCCACCCTCGTGGTCAACAATTCCTCAGTTCTTTTATTGGGTGATTTCAATTGGCCTGGAGACCCTAGGGAGGATCAGACATCTAAAGACTTTTCTGATACCCTTCGTTGTCTTAACTTCATTTCTCATATTCATGCCCCTACCCACGTGCATGGTCACACTCTCGACCAGATTTGGTCAGCTAGCCGGACCATTCTTTCTCCTATTATCCTTCCTTGCACCTGGTCGGACCATTCGCTAATCTCCTTTTCCATCGATCTCGGAGCTATTGACAAGCCCCCCCCCGCCTAAGAACGTCTCGGCCCGGAACCGGAATCGGGTGGACCTTAATACTCTCTGTTCTTCCTTGGTGACCTCTTCCCCTGACCTATCTGACCTTCCCCTTGACCTCCAAGTGGACGCCGTTAACAGCTGGCTGTCCACCTCCTGCGAAATGGTCACTCCCCTCAGGAGGGTCAGGTCTTGCCGCCTCTATGAAGCTAACAAATGGTTTTCCATTGATCTTAAAACTCTCAAATTGGCTCTTAGATAGTCATAGCGTCAGTGGAGGCGCAATTACTGCCCCTCTCTGAGGGCTCGATATAGGTCTCTTCTTCACAACTATAAGAAAGCTATTTTCTTAGCCAAAACGGAATACTTTACTGGTAAGATCATATCGGCGGCTAATAAATTCAAGGAGATCTTCGCCATTGTCCACAATTTAGCTGCATCTGACAGAGCTAATCCCAATCCTGTCCCCTCCCAAGCTCTTTGCCATTCTCTTAACGATTTTTTCCTTGAGAAAATTGCCAATATCAAACGAAACATTCCTCTGTCAACCTTTCCCTCTCCCCTTCCCTCTTCTCTCTGCACCCCACCGTTTCCTTCCCTTGACCATTTTCCACCTATTTCCAAGGAATCCTTCCTTGCTCTGCTCAGAAAGGTCAAGTCAGGCTCCCCTGCCGACTGTGGCCCGGCACATATCCTGAGGGAGTTGTTTTCTGGTTTCCCTGACCCTCCCCTGTCCCTTCTTAACGCTTCCATCTCCCAGGGCACAGTTCCGGCCTCTTTCAAATCGGCTACAGTCTCCCCATTCTAAAAAAAACCCGGTACTGACCCCACTCTCCCTGCCAATTTCAGGCCTATATCTTTGCTCCCCTACCTAGGCAAGATTCTGGAGAGCCATTTTACTTCCTGTCTCTCGGCTTATATCGAGGACAACCATCTATTGGCCTCCCACCAAGCGGGCTTTCGGCCGGCCCATTCGACAGAATCTGTGGTCCTTTCTGTCCTGGACAAGCTGAAGAGCAAGGCAAATTCTAACTCTCCCCAAGCCTTGGTGCTTCTTGATCTGTCCGCTGCTTTCGACACGGTCGACCATTCCATTCTTCTCGACCTTGTCAGAGCAGCGGGCATCCGGGGGACCGCTGTCACTTGGCTCGCCTCATTTCTTCAAGGCCGGATGGAGGCGGTCCAACTTTCGGGCTTTACCGCCCCTACCCGCTTGGTGCCCTGTGGGGTCCCCCAAGGTTATTCCCTTTCCCCTCTTCTTTTTAATCTTTACATTTATCCCCTCATTGTTTCTTTTCTTTAATTGGAGGTCTCTGTATTTAATTATGCGGACGATCTCCAGCTTGTTTTTGATCTCTCTTCTTCCCCAGATTCCGTCCTTAAATTTCAAACTACACTTATCTTTATTTCTGATTGGATGAATCAAAATCATCTTAAATTTAATCCGGACAAAACGGAGATGGTCCTGACTGGCGGCACTACCAGCCCCTGGACCCCCGCCTTCTGGCCCTCCACCTTTGGTTCTCCCCCGGTTCCCTCTGCTTCAGTTAAAACCTTGGGAATCAAAATCCGCCAGGACCTCACCATGCGTCCTCAGATTAGCTCTGTTGTCTCGTCCTGCTTTCTGTCCCTTAGAATTATTTGTAAGATTTCCAGTTTTTTTTCCCCTGATGCCCTTAAACTTATTGATTTGGCAATGATTCTTTCCCGTTTGGACTACGGGAACTGCCTGTATGTGGGCATTCCTGCCTACGAACTGCGGCGCCTCCAGTCCATCCAGAATCAGGCCGCTCGCCTCATCTACCGGCTACCTAAGTTCCATCACATCACCCCCCTACTCAAGTCCCTTCATTGGCTCCCCATCTTGCAGAGAACTCTCTTCAAGATGGGCTGCATGGTCTCTATGGCCCGTGCCCGTACGGCCCCAGTCTACATAAACTCCATGAATACCCCCTATCTTCCTTGCCGTAACCTCCGTTCTTGAGCCCAGGCTCTCCTCAGTGTCCCCCGCTTTCGAAAGTCCAGAGTGGGTGGCACTAGGTTTTCCACTCTTGCCCCCCGCTTCTGGAACAGTCTCCCTTTGACCATCAGGTCTATTACCATATACCTGCACTTTCGTAAAGCACTCAAAACCCATCTGTTTGCCCAAGCTTTTTCCCTACAGTAATCTCCTGGTGCTTCCCCCTTCCCCGTCTGTCAATCCTTCAGCGCCAGGAAACCGCTTGGTATCAGAGTGCTTTACAAATCCTTTCAACTTTCAACTTTCCTGGACCTCTCAGCAGCCTTCGACACCGTATGCCACCGCACCCTGATACAGCGCCTCAGCAACACCGGAATCCAAGGAACGGCCTTGAAGTGGGTCATCTCGTTCCTCGCCGGAAGAACCCAGAGAGTCCGCCTCCCCCCGTTCCGATCCGCGGCCACCGAAGTCATCTGCGGCGTTCCGCAAGGATCCTCGCTCAGCCCCACCCTCTTCAACGTCTACATGAGCCCCCTCACAGCCATCTCACGCCAAAACAACCTCAACATCATCTCCTACGCTGACGACACCCAGCTGATCCTCTCCCTCACCAATGACCCCGCCACCGCCAGAGCCAGCCTCCAGGAAGGAATGAAAGACGTCGCGGAATGGATGAAGCTCAGCCGTCTGAAACTGAACTCAGACAAGACGGAAGTCCTCATCCTGGGCCCATCCCCCTCTGACTGGGACGACCCCTGGTGGCACTGCCCCCAAGCCAACGGACCATGCACGCAACCTGGGCTTCATCCTGGACTCCTCCCTCACGATGACCAAGCAAGTCAACGCTGTCTCGTCATCCTGTTTCAACACCCTGCGAATGCTCCGAAAGATCTTCCGGTGGATCCCCACCGAAACCAGGAAGACGGTCACCCAGGCCCTCATCACCAGCTGCCTGGTCTACGGGAACACCCTCTACGCTGGAACCAAAGCCAAACTCCAGAAAAGACTCCAGCACATACAGAATGCTTTGGCACGACTCATCCTGGACATCCCCCGTCACAGCCACATCTCTGCCCATCTGAAAGACCTGCACTGGCTCCCCGTCAGCAAGAGGATCACGTTCAGACTCCTCACCCACGCACACAAGGCTCTCAACGACATGGGCCCCAATTACCTCAACAGCCGCCTCACATTCTACACACCCACCCGCAAGCTCCGATCCGCCAGCCTCGCCCTCGCCTCCGTCCCACGAATTTGCAAAGCCACCGCCGGAGGAAGATCCTTCTACCTGGCAGCCAAGACATGGAACTCCCTCCCTACCCACCTACGGCTGACCCTGGACCACCTCTCCTTCAGGAAACAACTCAAGACCTGGCTGTTCGAGCAGTAGCGACTCCCCCTCCCTCCCAGCGCCTTGAGACCCTAGCGGGTGAGTAGCACACTATACAAATTTGTATGATTGATTGATTGATAGATATTCAGAAGCAAAATGAGATGCTCAAAAGAAAATGTGGAGAAGAGACAAAGCGGAAGGAACAAGGATGTTTCCAGTTATGGTAGCTGAGACTAAAGAAGGAGAAATATATAAGGAGAAAAAGAAGAATGTTGAGGAACAAAGATCCAGAAATACTGAATATACTGAGGAAATTGATGAGATAGATGATTACTTTTTTAATTAATTGTTAATGAATAAACCTCCACCATATCAAGAGGTACAGAAGAGAATAGCAACAAATTCTTTACCAAGTGCTCCATTAATTCAAATAGAAGTGCCCCAAGAGAAAATTTCAGTAAGCATGAGTCAGAATTAAAATTCAGTTAGAGAGGAGTTGTCAAGAATGATGACACCAATGAACCCAAATGTTTTGTCAGTTCCAGTGACTATTGGTCCAATTGTTCCATTATTTAATGATGGACAAATAATATTTCGAGTCCATGCTTTAATAATACCAGATAGAAATACAAATGGAATTCAAACATTCTACAGGAAAATAAATGAGAATAATCAAGGATTGATTAAAAATAGTGGAATAAATATGAGTGTTGTTACAGGAGAATCAGAACAATTCAATAACATTTCAGAAAGATTTGTGGAAACTCCAAAGCGAGGTATATATATAGATCCAAAGAGATTGTTACAGATAGAGAAGAAGTGAAACAGGTGAAAATACTCAGAAATTATTAGTTCCCTCTCCAGAAGAATTAGATGAGTGGATAAAAGAAATAGCACCTAGTTGCAGTGTACAAATTGATAACTCAAGTATAGATGTGAGTAAGTTAAAAGCAGATTTGGAAGAAATGATTCTTGGTATATGCAGCCCAGATAGGTTAAGTAGATATCAGGATGAAAAACTGCTTTTTATGTGTAAAAACATTACAAGGAAAGCGAGAAACCTACATGAGTAATTTGCTGAAATCGTACAAACATATGGAGTTGACATAGAGAAGTCTAAAGCCCTACAAAAAACATACAGGCACTATCGGAAGAGGTTATGAAACAATATAATCAGGTTATCACCTATTTGAAAGGGAAAATTGTGCCAAAAGAAATAGATTGGGTGAGAATAGACAGAACTACGCAAGAATTGAAAGAGTTGGTTCATGCTTAATATGAAAGGCTACTACAGGTATTCAAACAGTAGAGTAGCATTGAAAACTTCACTGAGAAAGATATGGGACATTTTGTGTATAGATTTGTGTATGGATGAAGACCGGAAATTTGTGCTATGATTCAGCTGTAGTGTATTTATTGGCAGAGTAAGACGATTGATGAAATTCTTCGTTATGCGTAGTATTGTTGTGATGACATTGAAACAAGACATAAAAAGCTAAAACATAAATTAATGTTAGCTCAGATGAAAGCGGTGAAGAAAGGAGGATTTTTAAATACAGATTTTACAGAAGCTTATCAAGAAAATGGACAGACTTCTACTGGTATGAGAGGTGTAGTGTCAAATGGAAATACTGTGACTCAAATGATACCAATTTCACAAGGGAGAGGTGGAGGTAATAGAGATGAATTGAAAAAGAAGTTTCCTTGTCATGCGTGTGGAAAATTGGGGCATTTGAAGCACGAGTGTAGAACTCTACAGGTAAACACAGGTGATACAGGAGTAAATGGAATGAATCAAATACAGATAAATCAACAGAATCAGAATCAACAAATGACAGTTGGTAGAGAACAGAATTTGCAGATACCTCAAGCTCCCATGCAAAATCAGAATGTGAATGGTCAAATACAGAAATACAATAAGAATGTGGGTTTCCATACAAATGATCAAGGGAATTCAAATGTGCAGGTGTCTTTATAATATTTGATGCAATGGGAAGAAAATTATTCAGATACATCTCAATGATGGTGCCTGAGGGAGCAGAGGAGTGCATACTTGCCGCATCATTAGAGGTAGATCAGTGTGGTCCTTATGTGGACGGCGAGGTTGACGGAAATTCAATTACGTTCCTCATAGATACTGGTGCTGCCCATTCCACTGTGAGATCTGTGGAAATTCCCAACCCACCCCTCTTGTGAGAAAGTATCCAAGTTGTAGGAGTTTCAAACAAATTGATTAAGACCCCAGTAACTAAACCAATGAAAGTGCAAATTGGAGAATTTCAAGATTCACACTAATTTGTGGTGTGTGACACAAGTCCTGTTCATCTATTAGGAAGGGACTTGCTGAATTCAGAAGATGAAGACGTGGTCTTTAAAATGTCAAGGCAAGGATCGTAGATGAATGATTTATATCCTCTATTTACAGCGGATGATTTGCCTGTTGATTTGAGAGAAACAGTGTTGTCTGATGTATGGGATTTGTCAGGGAAAGATATTGTATTGATGAAAGGAGTAGCTCCCATTCAGATTACAGTTAAACCAAATGCAGAATATCCAAAGACACCAGATTACAAAATGAGTCCTGAACAATTGCAGAAGTAACACCTATGATTGAGATGCTGATTGAACAAGGTATCCTAAAGGATATTCTAGGGAGTCCATGCAAATCACCTAATATGGGAATTTGCAAACCTAACGGAAAATATAGGATAGTGCTGGATTTATGTAAAATTAACCAGATAGTAATCTCTTCTTGTCCAATAGAGCCAAATCCAGCTGTGATTCTTTATCTAATCCCTTGTGAAGCAGAATTATTTTCAGTGATTGATCTATGTCAAGCATTTTTCTTGATACCTTTGCACCTGGAAAGCCAATATTTATTTGCTTTCCAGTTTGGGTACCTTGTTTTGGCAAGGTGATGAGTTCCTCAAGGGTATACAGAGAGTCCCTCAATCTTCAATCAGATATTGAAGAAATGTTTGGAATCACTAGTAATGCCAAATAATTAGGTCCTTGTCCATTATGTAGATGTTCTATTGTTGCATCAAAGACAAAAGAGGCATGTGTGACAGACACAAGTGCTCTACTGAACCATTTGACAGTAGGTGGGCATAAAGTGTCAACAGCAAAATACAATTCTGTCAAAAAGAAGTTCTTTACATGGGTCGCAAAATTGAGAAGGAATCAGAACAGTGTCTCAAGATAGGATCAATGCTATTATGCAAATTAATCCACTGAGAACACAAAAACAAGTTTGAATGTTCCTGGAATGGTTGGATATTCCATGCAGTGGATCATTGTTTTTTTTACTGATAGCCAAGCCATTACAAAGACTGACGCACAAAAATGTGTCAGATCCTATACATCTTGATGATGAATGCATGAAAGCATTTCTTGAGTTGTGTCGAGCACCCGCATTGGGAATGCCAGACTCCAATAAGGATTTTGCATTATTCTGTAGTCAACGCGACGGCTGTGCACTTTCAGTTTTAACACGAATGCATGAAACAGCACGCCGTCCTGTGGCATATTTTTCAGCTACTCTTTATCCTGTAGAAGCAGCTTTGCCTGGATATCTAAAATCAGTTGCTGCTACCTGTATGAGTTTGGAACAGAGTGAAACGATTGTAATGGGACATCCGCATTCAGTTGAGATTTTGTTAACACAAACTTGCACACAGCATCTTACAAGCAGTTGGTTAACAAAATATGAGTAAGTGATATTGGGAGCTGTAAATTTTTACATTCACAAGATGTACAAATCTAAATCCAGCTACTTTATTGCTGATTCCAAGTTGTGAGGAGTGGTGGTTGAAGCAGATCATGATTGTCTGCATGTTACTGAGTTATGTACACAACCAAAACCTGACATACAAGATACACTGTTACCCAAATCTGATCTTATGTTGTTTGTTGATGGATCATGCTTGAGGGATCATGAAGGTACCTTGCCAGCTGCATATGCTATCTGTACTGTGGTGAGTGTCATTGAAGCATTGTGGTTGAAAGAGTGAGTTCAGCACAAGTAGCGGAGTTAATAGCTTTGACAAGAGCACGTTGCCTTACAAAGCAAATGCGAGTAACCATATTTATGGATAGTAAATATGGTTTCGGGGTTGTGCATGATTTTGGGCAGTTGTGGTCCCAATGTGGATTTTTGACCTCTTTGAGTTCACCAATATGAAACTGAGAGTATGTAAAAGATCTATTGATGGCACTACAATTGCCAGCTCAAATTGGGGTGGTGAAATGTTCGGCACACAAATCTGGATGTGATTATGTCACTGTGGGCAAAAGATATGCTGATGAATTTGCACGATTTTGTGCTCAAAAATCATATTCAATCAATGGTGAACATTTGAAAGAATGATCTGATCAAGTATAATGCAGGTTAATGTTCTCATCTGTTGAGACATGGGAAGAAAGCAGAGATATACACAATGCAATCAGTGATGCAGAAAGAGAAGGGTGGATTAAAGCAGGATGTACACGCAGGGCAGATGATGAAGTGTGGATCTACACCGATGGAAGACCTATATTGCCAGATAGTCTGTAATCTCAAATGATACGAGTTTGTCATGGTCCCTACACATGTGGGTAGAGATGCTATGATTAGACTATTCAAACAGACTTGATACAATCCCAAGTTTAGAGTAATTGGAGAAAGTCTCTTTCAGAGATGCATAACTTGTCAACAATAAAATGCAGGGAGGAAAACAGTTGTTAGTTTGGGTCGAATTTGAAAAGCTGCAGGTCCATTTATGCACATTCAAGTTGATTTTATCGACATGCCTCCTTGCCATGGATTGAAGCATGTATTAGTGACGGTGTGTCTGTTTTCCAATTGGGGCGAGGCATATCCAACAAGTTGTAATGATAGCTTAACTGTTCCTAAACTGCTTCTTAGAGAGATAATTCCAAGGTTATAATTTTTAGTTTCATTAGAATCTTATAGAGGAACACATTTTAATAATGAAAAAAATCAGATGATTTGTGCAGTATTACAAATTGAACAAAAATTGCATTGAGACATCTTGAGTGGTCGAACAAGTAAATGGCACAATAAAATCAAGACTAGCCAAGGTCTGTGCATCCACAACACTGAAATGGCCTGATGCATTACCATTACTGTTGATGAGTTTAGGAAGTACCACGGATAAAAGAACTGGACTGTCTCCAGATGAGATTGTGGTGGGAAGGGCTATGAAACAGCCAACAGTCCCAGCAAATAAACTTGAGAAAATAACTGATGATTTAGTGCTTTATTATTGCAAAGCATTGGGTGATGTAGTGCGTTCTGTGTCTCACCAGGTTGCAGAAGTTGTAACTAAAATTCAACAAGAACAAGCACATGACTTGAGCCCTGGTGAATGGGTGCTCATCATCAGCACATGAGGAAGTCTTGTTTGGACCCTCGTAATCTTGGGCCATATCAAGTGATCCTTTTGACAAAAACAGCAGTTAAATGTTTGGTCTGCCTAATTGGATCCATGCAAGCCACACTCGTCAAGTCCCATGTCCACTTGAAAGTAGAGAGTCAGTTGATGGTGAACACAGAGAAAGAAGAGAACCTGAACAGACTGAGAATCAAGTAAAGTGGGCACAAGCAACTGGGTCTCCCAACAGTGTCATTGTTGATGTTGAAAGAGAGTTGGTCCCTGAAAGTGACAAAGAACAAGAAAAAAGGTAATCAGCTAAATGAAGCTTTGAATCGAATGAAGTAGATAGTGTTCCTGGAAAACAAACAAAAAAAGTGATAAGTGACCTAGAGGGTTAAGTAAGTGAAATATACTTTGAATGAGAATATTCCAGACACTATAATTGAAATCTCTAGCCAATCTGAACAAAGTGATACTGAGGAAGATGAAAATACAGTACGCAGAACAAAAAGAACAAAAATCTGAAATAAGAAGTACACAGCACCTGAATGGACATATTTGGCAGCTGCAACAAACAATGGGGAAAAATAATTCTTCGAGTTTTGCTCCAAAGACAACTCCTCATACGATCCACCTTAAAAGAACTGGGCTGAAGAAAAGGGGTGCAGAAAAAGAAAGAGTAGATTTGAAAATACGGCGTGACCAGAAGCTCAGAAAATGTGTGGGATACACAAATCTTGCTAAACAAATTATACTCTTGCTAAACAAATTATACTTAAAAAAATGGATAAAACTGAGACTGGTAATCAAAACCAAGGTTAATTTAGCCAAAATGGTTTAACGTTTGCTTTATATGTGTTCTTATAATATTGTTTGTCTGGTTAATACTAATTTTAGTAGTGCCTTATATTATTATCCTAATAGTGTTCATTCTATTGATAATTGTGTAAATACATTAATTGATGAGCAGAAGGTTCTTAAAGAAGATCCAGAGACTAATATTGGAAACTAACAGGGAGTGGCTTACATCAAGATAATTCTATTAATGACTTTTTGTTAAATACTTTTACAAAACCTCTGAGTACCTGGACCCTATGGACGCAAGAGAATGTTATGTGTGCATTAATTTACCCTCATTTGTGTCAGAAGGGGTGACTTATCATCACCTTCCACTAATATATGGAATTTCGTGTAGTGTAGTAACAAGTTTATTCTATGGCAAAGAGCAATTCCAATAATGTAATTTGAATTATTATTTAGTGTTTTTAGAAGTTTCTATTAAGAAGAATATGAATATGGTGAATAGTGCAAGGAAAGCAGAATACACTGGAGACTTTTTCCATATCAGTAAATCTATAGATAGTTTATATGCGCATCAAAATAATTTGACTTGTAGTTTAGGCAGTGTAGAAATAGAGTTTATACATACTGTAGAAGATAGGCGACAACAGTTTCAAAGAAAAGCTGCAGAAAAAAGACTAACATACCTCCATAGGCTCATAGGGAGGGTGATTACAAGAAAGGTGAGACATATGCTACAATGACTCTAGACTGGCATAACACAGGGAAGCTTTGCTTACTAAGACAAAAGACAGAATATAACAATTATTTGATTGGTTCTAGTTAATGTGAACATACCTTCCTAATTACAGGTTGGGGATTAAGAGGTGGTACTGGTCCAGGTTTTCCTGGAGTTTATTATGTGTGTGGTAAAAGTACTTATTATAGATTGTCACAACATTTGTATGGGTGCTATTATGTGGGCATAGAATTTCTCAAATCTATCATGTGAGTGAGAAACATGGAACCAGTGATAATAAACTAATGTGGAGTAAAAGAGGACTTTGTACAGCAGAGATAGTGTGAGATATCTTTGGTGCATTAATACCTTCAGCGGGAGTAGTCTTGAATCACATAAGACTAGGAAATTATCTGCAGTGGTTGATCATTTATCATCGGACACTGCTGGTGGGTTCTTGATGATTGACACTGAAATGGTTGCGATGAGATCTATGGTTTTGAAGAATAGACTTGCTCTTGATATATTATTGGCAAAAGAGGGCGGAGTCTGTAGTAGGCTGAGAAAACTATAATGTTGAACTTATATCGCTGGCAAAAGCAAAGACGTGAAGGGATATAATAGTAACATTACACATTTGCGTAATGATTTGGCAGAATTGAAAAGTGATGGTGCATGGGAGAAACTTGGTAAATGTTTTTACTCAGTAGGTAATTGTTTTTAACTCTAAGTAATAACTTGTTAGGAAGAATACTAACACCAATAATTGCTATTGCCACTGGCCTACTAATAGTAATACTGATATATAAATGCTGTAAGTGTTAATAAAAAGACACAAAGCGAAGAGCAAAGAAAAGGAAAAGAGATGAAATAGAGAAAGAAGATAAAAGGGGTGCTTACTTTGAAGTACTGAGACATTTAGAGGGTGGTAGACTAAAACAAATTAGAACAAGTGCATTCTGAAACAAATCAGATCGTAATCAGATTATTGTAGATTATGTGATGCTTGATGGGGGATTGATGAAGCATGCTTTTTGAGAAATATTCTTGCTTTATTACATCTGCTCATAACTGTATTATTACCAAAACAAATGAATAATGGTGTGAAAATTATAAACATAGGTACATGTTATTGAAAATATGCACAAAAGACACAACACGTTTAGTAAACAGATGCTGCCATGCTTAGCATGCAGAAAGCATAGAAATATATGAAGTATATTTACATGAACTAAAATGTTATGAGAAAGACTTGAAAAATGTTTTGCACTTAAAAACTTACATGTAGAATTATGAAATAGTTATAATAGAAACGCTTACAGACAATGTTTTGTGAAATGCTTATCTTTTTTATAAGCAAAATATTAATACTAGCTTGATTATGAAAGATTTAGATTATACTTATGAGTTTAATTAGAATAAGGAACTTTGAATAATTGATTTTCTCATCTATTTTCTTTCATTTCCTTTTAACTGAAATGTGTTTTATTCTTCAGGAAAACAAATGGTTTTCCTGGTTTCTATATGAAGGCCTCAAGCTCGGACCAGGCCAGCACTCTCCCCAGCAGAGCTGCGTGCAAGTGCCTCTTCCTGTGCCCTCCTGCTACCTCCAGGGTTTGCGCCAGCAGCCCCTGCTCTCTGCTGCTCCAGTATTTTTTCTTCGCATGCTCACCTGACACTTGCCTGTGGTTTATTAATCTCATAGCATTCAGCATTTATTTTGCCTCTGTTTTGCCTTGTGTTGTGTTTATTTCTCAGCTTTAGTATTTACTTTGCCTCTGTTATCGCCGCTGCTGCCCCACAGCCCCTCCGACCACGTCAGCCCCCGCTCCGGTCTCCCTACCTGTAGTCCCGCCCCTCCCATACTTAATGGCGGCCGCTGCACGGTTGCGCCTAAGGCAAGCCCTGCTGCTCCCGTCCGCATCCCGACTGTGGCCAGCGCCAGGAACACTGGCTCTACGGGACCCCTCCGCGATGACTCCGCCCCCCTCCAAGCACTCAATCCCGGAAGACGAACTGACTGCAAAAGAGCCTCTCCGAACACCACCCAAGGACAGTTTCTCGTGCAGAACCTACCTCAGATACTTCACCACTGATAAAGCCCCCACTACCGCCGAAGGCCCGCCTGAGACACGTCTTGATAAAAGTCCCCTTCGGGTAAGTGTCACACACAATACACCAATTAGCCTCATGCATCCTTTACACACCAGTTACATGAAAATGAACAAAGAGGAAATGTAATCAAATAAATAAAAACATAAATAAGAAAGTACACATTTATTCAGAAAATCATTAAAACCATTAGGAGCACAGTATACGATGTATTCTATCTGATTCTTGTACTCTTTCCCTGACATATGCAATAATGTTATAAACAATGGCAATGTTAACCAGACAAAAATTTACATTACAATTAATACTAAAAAAAAAACACAATTTAAAAACAACACAATTGGGAATACAGCAAGGAAAAGTGATTCCTATTTTTGAAGAAACACTACATTAGTCAGACATAGATCAATTATGGTTGTTGAGGTTATTATTCCAACTTCTTTATTCAATACAATTGTCTCCTCAGACTTAACGTAGTTTCCTCTTTTGGAAGCCTGAGACACGGACCACTGGAACTCTGACATGCATCCTCGAGGTTCTGCGATGGGTTTGTTTGGTTTTCAGAAATATTATGGCGCTCAACAGGTAGTGGATCAGTTGAAAGCAATGTTCGTTTATGGTTGGTGCAAATGGATCAGAGAAAAACCCTAAACTCTGAGAAACAGGGATGGCAGAGACCCTTCCCTGTGGTTACTTGTAAGCAGAAAGCCAATGCACACAACAAGTCAATGTGATATGAGTAATCACCAACAAATGTTGAGAAAGAAGTAACACGGATGTGTTCTTTTTGTGTCGTTTTTTATTTTTTGAAATATATATTGAGAACGTGAAACCAGCCGACACGTGTTTCGTCAAGCAGGGAGTTAACCCGTGACTCTTCAGGGCTGTCAAAAGGGCATGCATGAGGAACGGGGTCAGTGGAACGATGATACTTCCGACCCGGTCCTAATCGGGTGTTACCGCAGGGCGCACTTGGTTGTGGGAGTATGTCTGGGTATACGTAGATGGGCGATGAAAAACGGCGGGTAATGCCGAGAAGTAGATAAAATCGTCGTGGATCACATCTGGTGTTCGAGGTCAGTCCAGGTCTGGCTTGGAGGCGGGTCTCGCCGGGTAATTAATACAAAAAAAAAAACACAATTTAAAAACTGTACACAATTGGGAATACAGCAAGGAAAAGTGATTCCTATTTTTGAAGAAACACTACATTAGTCAGACATAGATCAATTATGGTTGTTGAGGTTATTATTCCAACTTCTGTATTCAATACAATTGTCTCCTCAGACTTAACGTAGTTTCCTCTTTTGGAAGCCTGAGACACGGACCACTGGAACTCTGACATGCATCCTCCTCAACGTATGCTCCCTGCATCGACAGGCCGTAGAGATCTGGGACCTGATCGACACCCTCTCGCCCGAAGTCGCATTATTCATGGAAACCTGGACCAAAACCACCTCCGGCCCCGACATCGCCACTGCCATCCCAGACGGCTACAAGTTCCAGAGGAATGACCGCCCCCACCGCCCAGGAGGTGGACTCGCCATTGCACACAAGACCAATCTCTGGCTCTCCACCTCCAGCACAAATGGCCCCCACTCCAACACAGAACACCTCCATTTTCAGATCCATACCAACCCCAGGACCATGCTATGTCACGCCCTCATCTACAGACCGCCAGGACTTCCACCTCGACAACAGCAATGACCCCGACTCCACCACTCTCCTCGATAACCTCACCAACCTTGGACTGAAGCAGCTGGTCAACACGCCCACTCACAGAGCCGGACACACCCTCGACCCCATACTCGCTGGAGGAACTAACATCCGCTTCTGCCACACCACCCAGCCCCACTGGACGGACCACCACTGCCCGATTTCACCTTCAACATCACCACCGTGAAGTAGTGTGGCTCACTGGTTAGAGGCGGCAGACCCGAGAGCAGAGGACGGCCCGGGACCAGGGTTCGATTCCCGGCGCGGCAGGTTTCTGGACCAGGGTCAGCGGACTCATTAATTCTCTCGCCTCGGTGCCCACTCTGATCAGCGTTCACACTCGGCAACTCTGGGCATTAGCTTGCCTCATCTTCACTAACGGCCCCACCAGACCGCCGGGGATGCCTGGTCTCACCCTGGAGATACCCATTAAGGGACCATATCTCAGGGAAGCCAGGAAGGGTTTCGCAGCGGTCGAAGCGCCTTGGGACCCTACGGGTAAGTAGTGCGCTATATAAATGCCTATACATTTACATTTACATTTACCGCACCCAAACCCGTCCCTCGTCCGCTACAAAGGAACTGGAGCAAGGTCACAGAGGAAAACCTCAAAAGCACCCTCCTCCAAGGCCCCCCAACACCAAAACCAACACCATCTCCTCAGCCAAAGAATTTCATTGTTGGGTCTCCCGCTGCGCTGACAAGCTTGCACCCCTCAGCCACACTGCCAAAACACGCCCTCTCAAGGCCGCCTGGTTCACCACAGAACTCCAAGAAGCCAGACGCTCATGCAGACACCTAGAGAAAACCTGGCAAAACCAGAAAACCACAGAAGCACGAAACCATCACAGGAACGCCGTGAAGGAATACCACCAGCACATAAGAGACACCAAACTGACCTTCATATAAGACAAAATCCAGACCAACACAGCCAATGCCAAGGATCTGTTGAATGTCATGCAGCAGTTCACCAAACCCCCCCAGTGAAGCCACGGACATCACACCCTCCCAGGAACTCTGTGACAAGCTCAGCTTCTAATCCATCAGAAGATCCAGACCCTCTACAACAACTTCAGAGAACAGACGCCGGACACCACCCCCCTCTCTGCCACCGCAGACAAACCAATCGTCACAACCTGGAATCCCGCATGATCGAACACATCACCGTGACCATGCAAAAAACCCACTCAAGGGCCCCAATGGAACCCTGCCCACCACACTTATTCCACAGGGCCGCCGCCGCCATCGCACCCGAGCTATGACGGACCATCCACCCCTCTTTCAAATCTGGCTTCTTCCCAGACGGCTGTAAGAGGGCCAGGTTATACCCCTTCTCAAGAAGCCTACAGCCGACCCAACTGACCTGAAGAACTACCGGCTCATCTCTCTCCTCCCCTTTGCAGCCAAAGTCACAGAGAGACTCGTAAAACGCCCAGCTGACCACCTTCATGGAAGAGAACTCCATCCTTGATGCCTCACAATCTAGATTCTGCAGCAACCACAGCACCGAGACCGCCCTCCTCGCCGCCACGGACGACATCTGCATACTACTCGACCAGGGACACACCGCGGCCCACATCCTCCTATACCTCTCCGCAGCCTTCAACACCATCTCTCATTGCACGCTCGCAGCCAGACTTCATGACGCAGGGAAACAAGGAGCTGCCCTAGTCTGTATTCAGTCCTTCCTCTCCGGCTGAACCCAGAGCATAAGACTCCCTCCCTTCCTCTCCGAACCCACTGACATCAACTGCAGAGTACCCCAAGGATCATCGCTCAGCCCAACGCTCTTCAACATCTACATGGCCCCCCTCGCCGCCATTGTCAGACAGCATGGGCTCAGCATAGTATCCTACGTCGAAGACACCCAGCTCATTCTTTCGCTCACCAAGAACCCTGAAGACACCAGACTCTGCTTCCATGAAGGAATGAAGAACGTCACAGCTTGGATGAAAGACAGCTGCTTGAAGCTCAACTCAGAGAAAACCGAGGTCCTTACCCTTAGCCCCTGCACCTTTGCCTGGGACAACACCTCGTGACCCTCCGCCCTCTGGAAGCCACCCACCCCTACAGACCACGCACAAAACTTTGTCATCATCCTCGACTCCTCCCTCTCCATGAACCGCCAGATCAACACCGTCGCCTCCACCAGCTTCAACTGCCTGTGCATCCTCTGCAAGACCTTCAAATGGATCCTCCCAAATGCAGAAGCACCGTCACCCACGCGTTTATAACCAGCAGACTAGACTACGGCAACGATTTATATGCCGGAGTCAACAGATCCCTTCTACAGAAAATCCAAACCATCCAGAACGTCGCAGCCAGACTCATCCTCGGAACACCTCGCCACAAACACATGACCCAACACCCAGGAGACCTCCACTGGCTACCTGTCGAGAAGAGGGTTACTTTCAAGCTAATCACTCACACCTACATATCCCTCAACAACATCAGATCCAAATACCTTCAACGAGAGAGTCTCCTTCCACGTACCCAAGAGGAACCTCTGATCTGCCGACCTCGCCCTGGCAGAGGTCCTGCGCATCCGCAGGAACAGAGCAGGTGGGAGAGCCTTCTCCTACATTGCAGCCAAGACCTGGAATGAGCTCCCTATGAACATCAGATGCTCCCCAACCCTGCACACATTCAGGAAGGTCCTGAAGACCTGGCTCTTCGACTGACCCAGAGCTGCCCCCGTGCCTTGAGGCCCTCACGGGTGAGTAGCATGCTTTATAAACCCGCTGACTGATTGATTGATTGATTGGTGGAGTAATTTTCCTTTCCCTAACATAGGCCACAGAAGAATGTACTTTGTCCTACATTCTTTCTAAAATACTGATTTATTTGTTTAACTGTGCTTAGCGTGTCACTAGGATTTCCTTCCGATGGTTAGAAAATTTCTTTCTATGAATAATTGTGTAACATTTTGGGGTATAATTATTACAATGAAAAAGGAATTTGGCAGTAGCTTTTACTATGAGAAGAGAACCTTTCCTGCTGTATTCCCTATGCTACTCTGGCTGGCTATTATCCTAGCAATTCCTGAGCGAAACTATCCTGATTATCTTGCACTTCATAAGTTGGTGATGTTGCTCAAGCTATACCTTTTCGGCCAAAGGGTTAGCTATTTGTGACATTTGCACGCTGTGCATTAGTATTCTTTCACCTAGGTTTGTATGAAATTCTGATTTGTTTACTGATCTTGCAATGATTTATTCTTTTGTCTCTCATCTCTCTCCTCTCGCACTTGTTATTGAATTTTTATGTATTTTGTCATGAACTGTGTTTCTTATTGTGAATTTACCTGTAATAACAGAATAATGAGGAATTGATATTTCCAATGTACTTGTGTATTGACCATTCATATTTTGAAATATTAGATAAAAGTAACTTCATAAGTAATCAGAATGTTTCATTATTTATGAATAACTAGACATATGTATTTGTGATTACTGTTGCTGAACAGGTTTTTCCTTCATTATAGGTCCGCATGAGGGAAATAGCGTCTGACTCTTATTATCGAGTCCCTAATAGCTCTAACAAAGATCTATCAAAGGACCTGATATATGTTAGTTGTTATTGAGTTTATATGGGCCCAAAATCTCTTGGTTATGGAAAAACTCCTGATTAAAATGAATTAGGGATAAAGAGAATGATTATAAATTTTAAACCGTTTCCGCTGGATCAGTTGCCATTTTTCTGGGGGCAATAAAATCATCCCTACAACACGTTCAACACGCGCAGGGCATTACTATCACAACGCGAGATTGAAACTTTTGCTGTTTGGACACGAAGTGACACCGAGCGAAGATATAACTACTAGGGGGTCATTTATATAAAATATATAATTTTTAAATTCACAATGCAGAATGCTTAAACCTATTATGGTAATTATAGGACAATATAGTTTATTATGCTTTTAGTACTGTCTATACATAATAAAAAAGAGGAAGTGTAAGGATAATATATATCAGATTGGAGGCACCTATATTTTGGGGTTTAATAGGTATATGTAAACATGACAACTGAAAATTAAGTGCCCTTAGGTTTATATAGGCAGCTATGGATTTCCAGGAGATATCTCGATTTGTTTAGTTTGGGTGATCCCGATTCATAAACGAAAATTAGAAAGGATCACATGCAGCCGAAGTACTTCAGGGGAATGCTTATTTTCCAGGATGAGGATGCCTGTTGACCCTTGTAATTAGCAGTTGAGCACTTCTTATTATAGGTATAGGCCGGACGGTAATAATATATCAGCATACAATTAAGGATTTCATGATTTTTTAAACATCATGTATAAATTGAATAATGCTATATACAATGTATAAACTATCATTTAAAGCAAACACAAGGAGATGATGGACAGAATGCTGAAACCTTTCAAAAACTCTCCCCCAGTCACAGATCTGGGTCAAATCCATCATCTTCTTTAGCTCACTTTGCCACCTCAGTTCAGACCCAGCTATATGCAAATCAGTCTTGACCCTGTGCTTCATGGGAACAGTCCAGCCCGAAATGCCAAGCCATGTCTTCCCTGGACTGGAAACAAGCATCCTTGGACCGGTTTGGGGCTTACAGACCTCATCAGCCAGGCTAGCTTGAATTCAGTGGCAAAGTGAGCAAGGGACCCACATCTGGGTATGCCCTGCCAACTTAGGGTGAACAAAGCAAACACAAGGAAACTATGGACGGAGTGCTGAAACGTTTCAAACACTCACCTCCAGTCACATATCTGGGTTGAATCCATCATCATTCTTTAGTTCACTTTGCCACCCCAGGTCAGACACAGCTATATACAAATCAGTCTTGATCCAGTGGCAAAGTGAGCAAAGGACGTACGTCTGGGCATACCCTGCCACTAAGGGCGAACAAAGCAAACAGAAGTACTGTGTCACTTTGCCACTGGGTTCAAGCTAGCCTGGCTGATGAGGGCTGTTAGCCCAAAACCGGTCCCAGGATGCTTCTTTCCAGTCCAGGGATCACATGGCTTGGCAGGTCGGGCTAGACTGTTCCCATGAGGCAAAGGGTCAAGACTGATTTGCCAAAAGCTGTGTCTGACCAGGGGTGGCAAAGTGAGATAAAGAATGATGATGGATTCAACCCGGATCTGTGACTGGGGGTGAGTGTCTGAAAAGTTTCAGCACTCCGTCCATCATCTCCTTGTGTTTGCTTTGTTCGCCTTAAGTTGGCAGGGTATGCCCAAACGTGGGTCCGTTGCTAACTTGACTAGACCAAAGAACAAACTACAGTAGTACGGGGGGAAGAGGAAGCCCTTAAGGAAGAGGCAACTAAGGAGGGGCGGACATGAACAGTGAAGAACCGCAAGGAGAAACAATGGTCAGATCAACACATTCAAATATGAAACAGATGTACAAGAAACTAAAAAAAATCGAACAGTAGTAAATTTGAGCAAAATAGGTTTGACAAAAAAATTGAAGTTGGGTTTGTCCTATTGCCATAGTACAAATTACAACTATACACAAAGCAGAATTGATCTTTATAAGTTTACAAGAAAGTTGAAACTTACGCAACTATATAAAATAAGAGAAAGAGACAACATACTGTTAGACCTGACATCCTTGGCGTGGTTTTTCCCCATCTTTTTGCCTCTGACTCATGTATTTTTTGATGCTGTGCTGGATTTCGTTTTTGCTGATTTAGATGCTTTGGACCCTCTGCCACTGCTGAACAGTGTCAGAGGGTAAGTGCTCCCTCTGTAAATTGTCATATTAATTGGGTATACCTGATTGGCATATCTGTATCACCCTGAAGTCCCTAGTAAAGTGCACTGTGTGTGCCAGGGCTGGTGATGACAGATGCTACTAGTGGGCCTGCAGCGCAGATTGCGCCACCCACATGAGTAGCTCTAAAATGGTGTCTCAGGCCTGCCAGCGCAGGGCCTGTGTGCAGTCAGTGGACTGCCATGTCCGCCTGGCCAGTGTCCCCACTGGCTGGGCTTAACCCTCCCCTGTCTGTGCACATCAGCCACCCCTATGGAAGGCTCCAGGTACCCCCCTGGGCAGGGTGCAGTGTATGGATAGGGTAGAGTATGTACTAGTGCAGGTAACATGCTCTGGTAGAGAGCAGCAGCCACTTTGTGTGCTCACTGCTGTAGGGCTGTAAGGCTCCCTGGGGTAACATGGGGAGGCTGGTCCCATTGGTTCCCATCCTATCTCCCTATAGGAACAAGATGGAACATCAATGAAAGATATCCCTGAACTCAGAATTAAATGACACATCTTTTAGTGAAGGTTGTTTTTGGATCCTGGGGTTGAGAATAGCACTTTTAGAAAGTGGCTGTGCTTTTGTATAAACCTTTCTGTGTGCTTGGGCCTGTGTGTGTGGAATGCCTGCGTGACAGGAGCTGCAGGGCCCCGGAGGGGGTTGGAGTCAGCCCAGGGGTGAAAGGCGACATCTGTTGCCCAGGGAAGGGGAGAGAGAAGCGCCTGATAGTGCTGGGCTGTGCCTGCCTGACCACCGTGCTGGCTAACTCCCCTGCCGGCCCACTGTCACCTCTGGCCCTGAAGCTGTCAGGAAGAAGAACACCAGAAACATTCCAGAGCCAAGGATCCCCTTGCACAAAGGACTTCAAAGGCGTTCAGGGGTATAAGGGAAGGACCCCTTACTACAGAAGACTAGATTCTAAAATTCTACAATCAAGAAGGAACCTCTGCTGGAAGAAGGACTGCTGAAGGAGCTGATGGAAGATTGCCTTGCTGTATGCTTTAAGGGCTGACCTATCCTGCTGTCCAACTGAAGGAGAGGAGAAGAAAAGGGACTTTGCTGTGGGCTGTGTCCCTGCCTGCTTGAAACTGCTAAGACTTTGCTGTGTCCGCAACCTGAATCTCCAAGGGCCTGAGAAGAGCTGGCTCCCTGTCTGCAACCCAGGAACATAAAGGTTGCCCAAGGCTCCAAGAATCTGCTGTGCCCCCCATGAGGCTGCTGTGTGGCGAAGAGATCGTGACACCGGGTGGTTTGCCTGCTTAGCGCATTGGCTGCTCTCTACTGCTTGAGAGCGCCACGCTGACCCAGCCTGCTGCGTGGCCCAGATCGACGTGTTCATCGACACGTGTGTGGGGCAGACCGGAGACCTGTGAGCCTCTGCAGCGCGAGGAGCGCTGAAAAACAATTGCTGGCCGTATCACCGCCGCTGCCCGGGGCCAGAGAACCTCTGTGTGAAGCGCCATCCTGATCGGAGCTCAAACGGCGAAGAACGAAGCCGCCGCGCTCCCATTGGTGGAGGGAGCCGAGCCCCCTCACTAACGCCGCGACGGGATTGGCCCGTGCGGCGTAGCGTCATCGGCGAGGTGGGCCGTGATTGGCCGAAGTCGCGGAGCGTCATTGTTTACTTGCCCGGGAGCCGCGCTGCCATTGGCTGACTCCCGGGTGCTGTGGAGGCTCGCCTGAGGAGCCGCGAGGGGATTGGCTGCCTTCGCCGAGGCGGCTGAAGGAGCCGAGTAATCGCCGAGATCACCGCCGGGCCCGGGAAGAAGTGACCAGTCCTCGCTGAGGGAATCCGAGGCGTCCCGCACCCCTGGCCAGCCGTCCCCCCACAAGGTGAGCAACACCGCCTCCCCCGCCGCTCGTTGGATTGTCGAGAGCGGGCGGGAGAGGACAGGGGACCGGCCGGGGCGGGGACGCGTGCCATCTGCACGGCTTGGGGCGCCTGAGTCCCAGGAAGGCGCGAGGCTGCACAAGGGGGAGGAAAGAGTCCCCGAGCCTCGCGCAGAAGCGCATTGACAGCGCTTGGAGTCACGAGAGGAAGTTTAAACGCTGGCATTGTTTCACTTGCTCGTTTTAAGCACGTTTAAATTACCAAACGCTGGAATTGCTTCTTTGCTCATTTGAAGAGCATTTTCAACCAAAGCACATCGGCAGATCTTTGTGCTGATTAGAAGAGACTAGAGACATTTGTTTTGATAACTTCCTGAACTTAAGAAACACCAAGTAAGATTAAGTGCAACCTTTAAGATAAAATGCTAAAGTTGTCCACAGAAGTGATTATTATGCAACTGCTTCATTTACATGCTGAAACTAGATAAAGTTATATATTTTTATAAAAATATACTTACCTGTGTGGTCTCAGTTTGTGGTGGATTGGGGATTATTGTTGTGTTGAGTGCAATTATTATACACATTGCCTTGGGGATAAGCCTGCCTGCTCGCGCCAAGCTACCTAGAGGGAGAGCGGAGGTTATCTACTGTGTGTATTCCTTCACCCTGACTAGAAGCAAGGGTCCCTACTTGGTCTAAGGTACTTACCTCTGCCAACTAGAGACCCCCAGTTCTAACATTGTTGGACAGCGGTGCGGATTTTGAACTAATAATTGCACTTGACCTGCAGTGATTTCTTGTACATCACTAGTCTAGTTTAGCAGCACAGGTTGCGCAAGATTTTTTCTTTTTGGTGAAACCTTTTTGTTGAAAAGGTTAGGAAGCATCATGTCTTTGAAAGCGGCAAGCGTGAGAGTAGAATTGGAAGTGGAATTCGCAATTCAGGAGTTGTACAACTACAGAAAGGATCTCCTGAAGCAATTCTGCAAACAGCTTGGATGCCCAGTGAAGGGCAGCGCAAACAAGGAAGAGCTACAGAAAGCTCTGAGGGCCTGGTGGGAGGCCAAACATGTTGTCTCAGAAGAAGCTACTGAAGTGGACGGCACACAGGAGAATGTTGTTTTGCTCAGTGATTTGCCAGTGCGGTCAGCATCTAGGGCTGGCAGCAACCACTCCAGTAGGAATATTTCTCCAGAGGAAGTGGAGGAGAATCAGAGAGCTAGGGCCCATGAGATTGAGCTTTTGAAACTCAGAGCGGACGCCGATGAGAAGAAACTGCGCCTGGAAGTTGAAAGAGAGGCGCAGGAGAGAGCGGCGCAGGAGAGAAGGCATGCTCTCGCTTTGGAAGAGAAGAAGCTCGAATTGGCTCATGAGAGGGGCATGAAGGAGTTGGCCATCAAATATAAAGAGAGGGTGTCCAGTTCTAATGGTGGCAGCGCACAACCAGTACAGGCGGGTAAGGTATACATACCAAAGGATCTGGTACAGAATTATCAGCGGGGTGAGGATATTTATGCATGGTTCAGAGCGTATGAACTTGCCTTAAAGATGAATGAAGTGCCTGAGAGGAATTGGGGGGCAGGATTGTGGAAGCATTTTGAGGCCTCTGGGAGGGATGTTTTGGCGCCCTTAGATGCAGAGGATGCTTTATCCTACTCCGCCATGAAGGAGGCTTTATGCCTCAGGTATGGGCTCACTGCAGAACAGTACCGCCAGAAGTTTAGGAACTTCAAGAAGCTTGATTCAAGTACTTGGGTGGAGTGTGTGAGTATGTACACGCGTGCACTGGAAGGTTAGATGAAGGGCAGCAAAGTTACTGATTATGTGGGGTTGTGTCACTTGATTAGTAGGGAGCACTTAAGTAGTTTATGTGTCCCAGAGCTGCGCCAGCATCTTTTGGATAGCAAGTTAACTGATCCCAGCGAGCTTGCTAAAGAGGCGGACCGGTGGACTAGCACCAGGGTCCACAAGGGGGTGGTAAGTACCCCAGCCAAGGGTGGACAGGGTCCCCAGCAGAAGAGTGGGGGGGACACGGGTAATCAAAAGGAGTCTTCTAAAGGGCCCCAAACTGGTTCCCAGGAGAAGGTGTCTCAACCCCCCAAGTCTAAGAAGTCCTGGCCCTGTAAGGGCAGGCAGGACAACAGGCCCCCGCCTACCTGCTTTACATGTGGGGAGGTGAGGCACATTGCCCCCAAATGTCCAAAGAAACCTCCAGCACCCTCTGGTGCTCCAGCACCGGCGTTGGCCAGTGTAGCTTTGGGAGGGGATTTGATTTCTAGTGGGGAGGAGGGGTTAGCAGTGATGACCCTTGTCTCTTTAGGAGACCAAGAGATGGCCCAGGAAGCCTTGCTGCCCTTAAACACTAAGAAATATGGGCAGAAGGTGACCATCAATGGAAAGGAGATAGAAGCTCTGAGAGACACCGGGGCCAGTGTGACATCTGTCAGGTGTCAATGGGTGTCTGAAGAGCAGATCATTCCCAATGTACTCCGTCCTGTGGTGGCAGCTGACAGTTCAGTGCGCTACTGCAAGTTGGCACGTGTTCCATTTGAGTGGGGAGGAGTCTCCGGTACATTGGAAGTTGTTGTAAGTTATGCCTTGCCTGTAGATTGTCTATTAGGTAATGATCTGGAGAGCTCTCCATGGAAAGATGTAGAGCACAGGACTCACTTGGAGATGTTGGGTTTGCCTGCGTGGATCTGTGTGTCCACCCGGGCCATGACAGCCAGAGAGGGCGGTCTAGCAGAGCTGGAGCCTGAAACAATGGCCCAGGAACCTACCAGGAGAAGAAGGGGTAGAGGGCGCGGGAAACCGGCCCCCACTGTTCCCACGGTCCAGGAGGAGGCAGACCCAGAGGGGGATGCCCTGGAACCTACAGGGGAGCAGGTGGCTGAACTAGGGGAATTGCCTGAGCTGTCCCAGTGGCAGCAGGAAGGTGGTCCCTCCAGGGAGGAATTCTGCCAGGCTCAGAAGGAGTGCCCTTCTCTCGTTGGTGTGCGGCAGCAGGCTGCCGACCAGGCCGCAGGCCTGGGGTCCAAGGAGCATTTGATCTACTGGGAGGATGACTTACTTTATAGTGAGCCTAAGTTCGCTGAGCCCGGTGCAGCCCGAGTGCTGGTAGTGCCCGAGCGCTTCAGGAACTTCCTACTGGGTCTGGCTCATGACGTGCCTCTCGCAGGACATCTGGGGCAAGACAAGACCTATCACAGGCTTGTCACCCATTTCTACTGGCCCCAGATGAAGAAGCACGTCGCTGCCTTTTGTAAGTCTTGTCAGACTTGTCAGGCCAGTGGCAAGAGCGGAGGGAAGTGCGTGGCACCCCTCCAACCCTTTCCCGTGGTGAGCACCCCTTTTGAGCGGGTGGGCATTGACATCGTGGGGCCCCTGGATCCCAAGACAGCCCTAGGCAACAGGTTTATCCTGGTCTTGGTGGACCATGCCACTCGGTACCCGGAAGCCATCCCGCTCAGGACGGTCACAGCCCCAGTGGTGGGCCGTGCCCTGATGGGGATCTTTTCCCGTGTTGGATTTCCAAGGGAGGTGGTCTCGGACAGGGGGACAAACTTCATTTCTAGGTATATGAAGTCCCTGTGGGCGGAGTGTGGGGTGACATACAAATTCACCACTCCTTACCACCCTCAAGGAAATGGTTTGGTTGAGAGATTCAACCGCACCTTGAAGGGCATGATCATGGGCCTGGAAGAGCCCTGAGGCTGAAATGGGATGTCTTGTTGCCATGCCTGTTGTTTGCCTACAGGGAGGTGCCTCAGAAATCCTTAGGGTTCAGTCCCTTTGAGTTGCTGTATGGCCACCCTGTCCGAGGGCCTCTTACTCTGGTGAAGGAGGGGTGGGAGAAATCCCGTGGGAAAACCCCTCAGGATGTGTTCAGCTATGTGCTGGCCATTCGCAACCAGACCAAGCGCTTCAGGAAGCTCGCTCAAGAGAACCTGGAGGCTAGCCAGGAGGAAATGAAGAGGTGGTATGACCAGAACACCTCTCTAGTGGAGTTCCAACCTGGACAGAAAGTGTGGGTGATGGCGCCTGTGGAGCCTTGTGCGCTCCGTGACAAGTGGTCTGGGCCATACGAGGTGGTGGAGCGCAAGAGCGAGGTTACCTATTTGGTTAACCTGAAGACTCCCAGGCAACCCCTGAGAGTGCTACATGTGAACCGCCTCAAACCCCACTTTGAGAGGACTGAAGTGACTATGCTCATGGCTACAGATGCTGGAGGGGAGGAGGATAGTGATCCTCTCCCTGACCTCCTGGCAGTCAAGGAGCAGGATGGGTCAGTGGACGGTGTGATACTCTCACCCACCCTGACCCCAGAGCAGCAGAAGGACTGTCGCCAAGTCTTGGGTCAGTTCGCCCCCCTGTTCTCCCTGACCCCAGGTGTCACCAAGTGGTGCGTCCACGATGTGGACACCGGTGACAACCTGCCTGTGAAACAGAAGTTTTACAGAGTGGCTGACAAGGTCAGGGCTAGCATCAAAGAAGAGGTTTCTAAGATGTTAGCGCTAGGGGTAATTGAGCCCTCCAGCAGCCCCTGGGCTAGCCCAGTGGTCTTAGTGCCTAAGAAAGCTGCTACACCTGGTGGCCCCCCAGAACTCCGGTTCTGTGTGGACTACCGCGGGCTCAATGCGGTTACCAAGACTGACGCGCACCCCATCCCCCGAGCTGATGAGCTGGTGGATCGGTTGGGAGCTGCCCGGTACCTGAGCACTTTTGATTTGACTTCAGGTTACTGGCAGATTGCCTTAACTGAGGGGGCCAAGGAAAGATCAGCATTTTCAACACCCGAGGGGCACTTCCAGTTTCGTGTCATGCCCTTTGGGATGAAAAATGCCCCGGCCACATTCCAGAGACTGGTCAACCAGGTATTAGCAGGGCTGGAGGAATTCAGCGCAGCATACCTGGATGACATTGCTGTGTTCAGCTCCACATGGGAGGAACACTTGCAACACCTCTGCGCAGTGTTGAAGGCTCTGCAGAAGGCAGGCCTCACTATCAAGGCCAGTAAGTGCCAGATAGGGCAGGGATCTGTGGTGTACTTGGGACACCAGGTGGGGAGCGGCCAGGTGGCGCCCCTACAGGCGAAGATTGAGACCATTCTGGCTTGGGAACCCCCCAAGACCCAGACTGAGGTGAGAGCCTTTTTAGGTCTCACCGGGTATTACAGACGGTTTGTCAAAGGTTATGGCACCATTGTAGCCCCTTTGACAGAGCTGACATCTAGAAATCAGCCCAGGAAAGTGAATTGGACTGAGGCCTGTCAAACTGCTTTTGACACCCTCAAAACTGCCATGTGCACAGCACCGGTGCTTAAGGCACCTGACTTTTCCAGTGAGTTCATTGTGCAAACTGACGCTTCAGAGCAAGGCGTGGGAGCAGTACTCTCACAGATCAATGAGGAGGGCGAAGACCAACCAGTGGCTTTCATTAGTAGGAGGCTACTCCCCAGGGAACAGAGATGGAGTGCAATAGAAAGGGAAGCTTTCGCTGTGGTCTGGGCTCTGAAGAAGCTGAGGCCTTACCTGTTTGGGACTCACTTCCGTGTTCAGACCGACCACAGGCCCCTCAGATGGTTAATGCATATGAGGGGCGAGAACCCAAAACTGTTGAGGTGGTCCATTTCCCTACAGGGGATGGACTTCACGGTGGAGCACCGCCCTGGTACAGAACACGCCAACGCTGACGGTCTGTCCAGATTCTTCCGCCTTAGTGATGAGGACTCCCAAGAGGTTGGGTAGTTCTCCCCACTTTCAGCTGGAGGGGACACGTGTTAGACCTGACATCCTTGGCGTGGTTTTTCCCCATCTTTTTGCCTCTGACTCATGTATTTTTTGATGCTGTGCTGGATTTCGCTTTTGCTGATTTAGATGCTTTGGACCCTCTGCCACTGCTGAACAGTGTCAGAGGGTAAGTGCTCCCTCTGTAAATTGTCATATTAATTGGGTATACCTGATTGGCATATCTGTATCACCCTGAAGTCCCTAGTAAAGTGCACTGTGTGTGCCAGGGCTGGTGATGACAGATGCTACTAGTGGGCCTGCAGCGCAGATTGCGCCACCCACATGAGTAGCTCTAAAATGGTGTCTCAGGCCTGCCAGCGCAGGGCCTGTGTGCAGTCAGTGGACTGCCATGTCCGCCTGGCCAGTGTCCCCACTGGCTGGGCTTAACCCTCCCCTGTCTGTGCACATCAGCCACCCCTATGGAAGGCTCCAGGTACCCCCCTGGGAAGGGTGCAGTGTATGGATAGGGTAGAGTATGTACTAGTGCAGGTAACATGCTCTGGTAGAGAGCAGCAGCCACTTTGTGTGCTCACTGCTGTAGGGATGTACGGCTCCCTGGGGTATCATGGGGAGGCTGGTCCCATTGGTTCCCATCCTATCTCCCTATAGGAACAAGATGGAACATCAATGAAAGATATCTTTTAGTGAAGGTTGTTTTTGGATCCTGGGGTTGAGAATAGCACTTTTAGAAAGTGGCTGTGCTTTTGTATAAACCTTTCTGTGTGCTTGGGCCTGTGTGTGTGGAATGCCTGCGTGACAGGAGCTGCAGGGCCCCGGAGGGGGTTGGAGTCAGCCCAGGGGTGAAAGGCGACATCTGTTGCCCGGGGAAGGGGAGAGAGAAGCGCCTGATAGTGCTGGGCTGTGCCTGCCTGACCACCGTGCTGGCTAACTCCCCTGCCGGCCCACTGTCACCTCTGGCCCTGAAGCTGTCAGGAAGAAGAACACCAGAAACATTCCAGAGCCAAGGATCCCCTTGCACAAAGGACTTCAAAGGCGTTCAGGGGTATAAGGGAAGGACCCCTTACTACAGAAGACTAGATTCTAAAATTCTACAATCAAGAAGGAACCTCTGCTGGAAGAAGGACTGCTGAAGGAGCTGATGGAAGATTGCCTTGCTGTATGCTTTAAGGGCTGACCTATCCTGCTGTCCAACTGAAGGAGAGGAGAAGAAAAGGGACTTTGCTGTGGGCTGTGTCCCTGCCTGCTTGAAACTGCTAAGACTTTGCTGTGTCCGCAACCTGAATCTCCAAGGGCCTGAGAAGAGCTGGCTCCCTGTCTGCAACCCAGGAACATAAAGGTTGCCCAAGGCTCCAAGAATCTGCTGTGCCCCCCATGAGGCTGCTGTGTGGCGAAGAGATCGTGACACCGGGTGGTTTGCCTGCTTAGCGCATTGGCTGCTCTCTACTGCTTGAGAGCGCCGCGCTGACCCAGCCTGCTGCGTGGCCCAGATCGACGTGTTCATCGACACATGTGTGGGGCAGACCGGAGACCTGTGAGCCTCTGCAGCGCGAGGAGCGCTGAAAAACAATTGCTGGCCGTATCACCGCCGCTGCCCGGGGCCAGAGAACCTCTGTGTGAAGCGCCATCCTGATCGGAGCTCAAACGGCGAAGAACGAAGCCGCCGCGCTCCCATTGGTGGAGGGAGCCGAGCCCCCTCACTAACGCCGCGACGGGATTGGCCCGTGCGGCGTAGCGTCATCGGCGAGGTGGGCCGTGATTGGCCGAAGTCGCGGAGCGTCATTGTTTACTTGCCCGGGAGCCGCGCTGCCATTGGCTGACTCCCGGGTGCTGTGGAGGCTCGCCTGAGGAGCCGCGAGGGGATTGGCTGCCTTCGCCGAGGCGGCTGAAGGAGCCGAGTAATCGCCGAGATCACCGCCGGGCCCGGGAAGAAGTGACCAGTCCTCGCTGAGGGAATCCGAGGCGTCCCGCACCCCTGGCCAGCCGTCCCCCCACAAGGTGAGCAACACCGCCTCCCCCGCCGCTCGTTGGATTGTCGAGAGCGGGCGGGAGAGGACAGGGGACCGGCCGGGGCGGGGACGCGTGCCATCTGCACGGCTTGGGGCGCCTGAGTCCCAGGAAGGCGCGAGGCTGCACAAGGGGGAGGAAAGAGTCCCCGAGCCTCGCGCAGAAGCGCATTGACAGCGCTTGGAGTCACGAGAGGAAGTTTAAACGCTGGCATTGTTTCACTTGCTCGTTTTAAGCACGTTTAAATTACCAAACGCTGGAATTGCTTCTTTGCTCATTTGAAGAGCATTTTCAACCAAAGCACATCGGCAGATCTTTGTGCTGATTAGAAGAGACTAGAGACATTTGTTTTGATAACTTCCTGAACTTAAGAAACACCAAGTAAGATTAAGTGCAACCTTTAAGATAAAATGCTAAAGTTGTCCACAGAAGTGATTATTATGCAACTGCTTCATTTACATGCTGAAACTAGATAAAGTTATATATTTTTATAAAAATATACTTACCTGTGTGGTCTCAGTTTGTGGTGGATTGGGGATTATTGTTGTGTTGAGTGCAATTATTATACACATTGCCTTGGGGATAAGCCTGCCTGCTCGCGCCAAGCTACCTAGAGGGAGAGCGGAGGTTATCTACTGTGTGTATTCCTTCACCCTGACTAGAAGCAAGGGTCCCTACTTGGTCTAAGGTACTTACCTCTGCCAACTAGAGACCCCCAGTTCTAACACATACCCATTGGAACAACGCAGAAGGCTCCTCAGTTCGACTACTCACAAACCTCCTGGAAATTAATGACCTAAATCAACTCTGCAATGAACCAACTCACATCAAAGGCTCCATCCTTTATGCGATTATTACAAAAAAATGACCTCACCTCTGTCAGCACCATATCACCTATTGACTGGTCTAACCACCATCTAATTCTTTTTAATATCAAATCCCCTACCAGACCCCTCATTGATATTATTAAGAAATCTAAATCGTTAACTAGAACCATCACCCAAATCCCAATTATTGAACTTGAATTCAAGTTTCGCGATCAACTACAGCGTCTCCCCCTCTCGTCTACAGCTGAAGAGCTCACTTCACACTGGCCCCTCCTAAACTAAAACAACCTCGATCTTCAAAATCAAAAGCATGGTTTAGTTCCGATCTCAACAGTGAAAGAAGAAAACTAAGACAAGCAGAAAGGAGCATGGAGACAAAACCCCTCAACCAATCACCTAGCTCTGCTTAGATCTACAAGGCTAAAATATAAAAAAACACATCTTTAGAGAAAAAGCCTCCTTCTTCCGCAACCAACCAGACCGTGCCGAAAACAGACCAAGGGAGCTTTTTAACATTGTTAAACAACAAACTACATAATCACCCCCTCTTGTTATAATCGCCACAAATGAAATCGTTAGCTTTTTTGCAGACAAAGTCGCCAAAATTGAGCGTTCCTTCTTACAAACCTCCTCACTTCCCTCTGTCCTTATCACCCTCACCTCCCCTCATGGCAGATCCACCTCGAGACCCCAT
This sequence comes from Lissotriton vulgaris, assembly GCF_964263255.1. Lineage (NCBI taxonomy): Eukaryota > Metazoa > Chordata > Amphibia > Caudata > Salamandridae > Lissotriton > Lissotriton vulgaris. Next base: position 441,085,116 of record NC_141685.1, on the reverse strand, counting down.
TCCTGACCAAATGACCACAAAAGGAACTAACGGCTTCCTGAGTCTCTCCAAACTGAAAAACATTGTCAACTGGTTGGACTTGAAAGCCTTATCTGAAAAAGAAGTCTTCAATATAATCATGAAACGAAAGCCATCGGCCCACACCAAAGATCTACTTCCATCCTTGAAGGTGAAATTTCTCAACCATATCATCGCGCTGTTCTGGACTCTAATCACCAACACATCTCTCACCTCAGGATGTGTACCGTTCTCTTTCCGATTAGGACTAATCACTCCCATTCCCAAACATCCCAGGGCTGACCCTAACGATCTCAACAACCTTAGACCCATCTCCTACCTCCCGTTCCTCGCCAAGACTTTGGAAAAATGTGTTTTACAACATCTTAATCATCATATACGAAAGTTCTCCCTCCTTGGCACCTTCCAATCCGGGTTTAGGAAAGGCTGCAGTACTGAAACATCCATGATGAATATATCTGATGACATTCACAGATCCTTAGACGAGGGTAACTCTTGCAGTTTTATTCTATTCGACCTATCGGTGGTGTTCAAAACTGTTAATCACTTAGCCCTTCTTGAATCTTTGAAGTTGCGTTTTGGTATGAATGACATTGTATTAAAATGGTTCACTTCCTTCCTTCAACACCGCTCTCAACAAATCAAAATAAACGTATGCCTGTCAAATCCCACTCAGATCAATCTTGGCATGCCACAGGGCTCAATCAATCAATCAATCAATCAATCAGGCGTTTGTTAAGCGCTACTACTCACCTGTGAGGGTCTCAAGGCGCTAGGTGTGGGGGGGATGCGGGTTCCAGTTCATCAAGGAGGGGGTCTGCCGAAGAGCCAGGTTTTGAGGTTTCTTTTGAAGATGGGAAGCGATGTTGTCTGTCTGAGGTAGAGCGGAAAGTCATTCCAGGCCTTGGCCGCGAGGAAGGAGAAGGAGCGGCCTCCGATTCTGGATTTCCTGGTGCTGGGGACCATGGCATAGGAGAGCTGGGCTGATCGTAGGGTCCTTTGGGGTGCGTGGAATTTGAGTCTGCTGTTCAGGTATGCTGGTCCTGTGTCATGAAGGGCCTTCTGTGCGTGGGTGAGTATTTTGAAGGTGACTGTCAAAAGAAGAGTCTACTAGATCATTGAGAAGCTCCAATGCACTTCTGCTCCTGCCTTTCAATAATAAAAAAATAAGTTACCAAGTTGCACTCTTTTTCTGGAAATGCTCCAAGCATATGGAACTCACTACTGTGTGACCTTCGTTGCAACCCTTCTTTCCTTTACTTCAAGAAAAACCTAAAACTCCACCTCCTCAACAAATACTTTAACTCCTAGTTTACGGAATCTTGGTTAATTATTGCCTGATCAGATCTAGACCCACTGTCTTCTGCGGCAGTTTATTTGCTTATGCTGTATATGGGATCATCTCGAATTGAGTCTCTTGTTGGTTACTCTACTATCACCTTGGAGGTGTACTATTATCTAGTGAACTCTCACCTCATATGTTCATTGCGTGACTGTTTTACTGTATTATATCACTATCATGTGAAGCCCTCTGACACCTCAGGTCTAGCATGCACTATATAAAACTTATATAAATGTATATATATATATATTACCTATTGGCGGTCGCCAGTAGGTAGATATAGTTATGACCTATTTTTCATAGGAAATCTGCAACATTCTATTTGGAATAACTTTGGCGCCGGTTGACGAATCTTTGCAAAACTTTAAAAACTGGTGGGGTGCTCTGGTCCGCTCCTATCCTGAAAATCTCTGGGTGATTCGTGAAGCGGGGGCCGAGAAAAAAGAGGGGGTCCCAAAAAGTGTTTTCCCCATGGAATATTCCATTGGTACTGTTCATCGCGGCTACAGCCCGAACGGCTGAACGGAATTACACCAAATTTGGCACAGTTGTAGTCCTCAGTTCAGACTCATGCCTTTTGCTTAAATGGTGTAAATCTGTTCAGTAGTTCCTGAGAAAATGACATTTAGAAGTACATATATATCTATGGCCTCGTAGGATCCGCGGAGAATCCGCGGACCCTGCCGTGCACGAGCTGCATACTAATTGGCTGTCAACACTCTAAACCAGGAAGTGTTGGCAGCCCTCTTGTGCCTCGGTAGAACCGAGGCACAGGAAACCAATTAAAAAAACACATAAAATGCGAAAAGGGGGCAGGGTAGAAACACACTGACCGCCTAGGCCTGTTCAGGGGGTCCCACAAGGACCACAAAGGCCCAAAAAAATATTTAGTTTCTTAAAAAAATAGGCATAATCCATGCAGGAAACAAGTCTAATTAGCCCTCGGGGGGGGGCCAAATCCCGGAGGCATAAGGAAAAAAGTGTGGGGGTGCCCAATCCTCCCCACACTGCCCCGGAGACTGCCACCCCCAGGGCTTTAACATAATATATGTGGGGCACACGGCCCCCTGCAGCCCCGGGGACCACCAACCCCCGGGGCTCAATAGTATTGTTTTTGGGGGGCCTCTAAGGCTCCCAGGGCTCAATGTAATTAACATTGCGGTGAGGCACACTGCCCCCGCAGCCCCGGGGACCGCCTCCCCATGCGGCTTATTTTTTATTTTAATTAACCCCTTGCCTGCGGGGCTAATTCCCCCGCTGTGCTGGGGGGCGGGGGCGCGCCCAGCGCCCCCCTGTGCTCATGACGAGCTCAGCTCATCATGAGCCACGGTGGCCGTGTGCTCATGATGAGCTGAGCTCGTCATGGCCACACCTATTTTTGTAGAACGTTCAGCACAGCAGGGGAATTAGCCCCACATGCGAGCGTTGCCGCCGTTAGGACGAGCTCAGCTCGTCATGAGCATGGGAGGGGTTAAAAAAACCTGTGTGGGGGACTTGAACCCCCCAAACCCCCAGGGACCATCACCTCCCTGGGGCACTACATATTTAAATTGGGGGACCCCCCAGCCCCGGGGACCACCACTCCCCTTTCCTCAACTTAAAACGTGCCACGGGGCACGTTTGCACAGTGGTGAATGGAGGGGGTGGAGCCTGAGTTCACATGTGTGCATACATGTTTAAGTTGGGGAATTAATTCCTTCTCAATCCTGAGGGTCCCTGGGGGCCAACTAGCCTACCAGGTACCTCCAGTAAGCTCCACAGAGCTGCGTTGCAGAGTGTTGTAAAAAGGGGCACGGCCTCTGAACACCTCTCTGCAACGCAGCCTCCTGGCGCATACTGGAGGAACCTGGTGGGCTAGTTGGCCCCCAGGGACCCACAGGATTTAGGAGGAATTAATTCTCTAACTTAAAACGCGCCACAGGGCGTGTTTGCAGACATATCACCTCAGGCCACGCCCCCTTCCTTCACCACTGTGCAAACGCACCCTGTGGCGCTTTCTAAGTTGGGGAATTAATTCTATTTCAATACTGAGGTTCCCTGAGGGCCAAATAGTCCTATAGGTATCTCCAGTATGCGTCAGGGAGCTGTGTTGCAGACAGGTGTTCAGAGGCCACCCCCCTTTTTACACCTCTCTGCAACACAGCTCTGTGGCACTTATTGGAGGTACCTAGTGGGCTAGTTTCACCCTAGGGACCCTTAGGATTGAAGGGGACTTAATCTCTCAACTTAGAATGGTGACAGGCTGTGTTTACACAAAGGTGAAGGGAGGGGACGGGACCTGGCGTGATGTGTGCAAACACGCCCTGTGGTGCATTTTAAGTTGGGGAAAAAATTCCACTTCAAACCTGAGGGACCTTCAGGGCCAAGTAGCCCACCAGGTGCTTCTAGGAAACGCCACTGCGCTGCATTGCAGAGAGGTGGTGCAGGCCGTGCCCCTATTTACATCTCTGTGCTAAGCAGCTCTGTGGATGTACTACGAATTCCGATTTACTCACCAGTCATAAAGAGAGACCTCAGTGCTGCATCTTTGAGCCCAGTACTGATCCTGAAAAGTAATTCTAACCATACTTACCAGTAACTTGTATTTCCTTCGATAGACTAACATTGACTGGTTTCACTTGGAAATTCTTGTTAAGTGTGGAGTTTTCGAACTTTATAATATTCACCTAAAATCATCCGAACAACGAATTCCGATTTACTTACCTGTTATCAGGAGAGAAACCAGTGCTGCATTTTTTAGCCAAGCACTGACCCTGAAAAGTAATTCTAACCGTACTTACCAGTAACTTGTATTTCCTTCCATAGGAATCCATTGTCTGGTTTTCACCAGAAAAGTTTCTAAGTGTGTAAGGTCTAGGGCGGCATGCGGTCTAGGGCCCCCCCTCTCTCTACACATGTCCCTATACCACCGTGCGCTAAGGTCCATTGTAGCAAAGCGCATGAGGCAGCTTCTCCAACTCGATGGCGGGTGTGTTGGTCCCATTATAGATAATGTGACTGCTTTTACTATGTGTACTTTATATGTATTGCCTGTACAATGCCTTTTTTTTTCTTATATCCTGGGAGCTCTTATGGCTCTTTATTATTTTGCTGGAGGGTTTTTTCCCATGGGAACTACATATGCCATCATGCTTGGGGTAAGTTGCAGGAGAGCGTGACAGCGCTGACATCATCGGCCACGCCCCTTCCTCCGTGCTCACTATTCTTTGTGAGTTCCCGAGTGTGGAGCTCTTGATTCTAGTTCAGGTTTCTTGATCCTAGTTCCAGGTTCCTTCCCCTTCAGGGGCTTGTTCTTGTATCTTGTATCTATTTGAAGGCATTGGTGTTTCCCTCTGGGGCTTCGGAGTGGGAGTCTCATTCCTGTCTGAGGTCCGGGATCCTTGGTTTGTTGGATCCATTTCGCGTTTGGCTTCCTGCTGCTCTTCTCTGGCTGGTGCCGGCTCCCACAGTTCATGCCTGGCCTCCCACTGCTTTTCACGAGTCCATGCCGGCTCCCGCAGCGTTTCCTGGAAGTAGGCAGCTAAAGTGACAATTAGCAGAGTAGGTCGTACTCTGCAGGTAAGAGCTATAATTTAGTTGCTATTAAAACATCACAACTTAATTTTCATTCTGCATAATACATTTGCATCTTTTCTTTTGGGAATATACATTACTTGGGCAACTTAATTTTCTTTTCAGATAAAAGAGCATTTGAATGTTTTCTAATTGAAGAGATACTGAGACATAAAGAGCGCATTTGCATATTTAATATTTATATAGTGGCACAGGACAAAATAGCACATAAAGGAATTGTTTGAAAGTGCCATTTAGTTCATTGGTGAGTGTTGTTAACTCATGTGCAACTATTTACAGAGTTTGTGAGTGCAGTAAAACTTCATCTAAGATCTTTAGCGCAAGGTAATTGTGAGACAAAGCTCAAGGAAATTTTTGCGGTAGCATTTACCTTTGCTGAATTTGCTTTTGTGTTGTTATTAACCTTTTCCTTTACAGATCTCCTTCCCAGCTGTTCCCATCCTAACTACCCTTCCCCCGCTTGATCACATCAAAACTCTGTTATACTAAGTCAGAGTTGAAGGTATCAAGAGGTGGGTTCATTGTATCTTCTCGTTCAGATCCCGAGGTAGGAAGCTCACCCTGATAAAGTGTCTATTTTCACAAACTACAAATATTCCTAAAAAATCGCGTGTGTGACTTAAACACATTTTTTCAACTGTTTACAGGATATGCACCAGTGCTGGATCCAGGATACACCACTGAGTAAGAAAAAGTAACGATAACACTACTTACCTGCTAAGTGAATTTCCTTACATAGGGTAACATTGACTGGTTTCACTTAGAAATTCTTTTAAGTGTGGAGTTTTGGAACTTTAAAATATTCCTAAAAAAACTGCAGAACTAAGAATTCTGATTTACTCACCTGTTATCAGGAGAGACCTCAGTGCTGCATCTTTGAGCCCAGTACTAATCCTGAAAAGTAATTCTAACCATACTTACCAGTAACTTGAAGTTCCTTCCATAGGCTAACATTGACTGGTTTCACTTGGAAATTCTTCTAAGTGTGGAGTTTTGGAACTTTTAAATATTCCCCTAAAATCATCCGAACAACGAATTCCAATTTACTCACCTGTTATCTGGAGAGAACCCAGTGCTGCATCATTTAGCCCAGCACTGACCCTGAGAAGTAATTATAACCATACTTATCATTAACTTGTATTTCCTTCAATAGGAATCCATTGACTGGTTTTCGCAAACTACAAATATTCCTTAGAAATCGCATGTATGACTTAAACACATTCTTTCAACTGTTTACAGGAGATGCATCGGTGCTGGATCCAGGATCCACCACTGAGTAAGACAAAGTAACTATAACACTACTTACCTGCTAAGTGAATTTCCTCCCATAGGATAACATTGGTAATTCTAAGTGAAAAAGTTTCTGTCAACTTTTAAAATACAATAATATTCCTTAAAAATCAATACTGTAATTAAAACACTTTTACTCAATTGTGTACAGGAGATGTCCAAGGATTGAATCTGGGATCCAGTCCTGTGGTTAGAAAAGTAATCTATAAAGAAACTAGTTGCATTTAACTAGAAATTCACATTGAGCTCAATGTTGGATTGTGTTTGAAATTGTGTTGCCCATTGCAACAACTGTAAGTACTGTAATTAAAAGTCTATTGCCTATTTCCAAAGCATTTAAACTAAAGTAATTCATTCTGAGAAGGTATATTTTGTAATGTAATGTATAATGTAATTATAATGTAATTTAAAAAATAAAATATCTAAAAATAAATTGTGTAAAAAAATGTAGTAAATCAGTATCAAAAAAATAAATATAACAATTAATACATTTAAAATTTGTCATTTACAAAACCTTTGAAATTCACTGAAAAAAACATAGGTTTCAGACGTGGTATAGTTAGGAATTAGCATTGAAAAAAACCTTCGAAATTCACTGAAAAAACCTTCGGTTTGAGGCCTGATATAGTTAGTACTTAGCATTTAAAAAACCTTTGAAATTCACTGAAAAAAACATAGGTTTTCAGGGGTGTTATAGCTGGATATTTCACTCGTATAAAACCATTGAAATTCCTCTGATATAGTTAGTTGTACTAACTATAACTCGCGCGCCCTCAATCCACTGCTGATAATGTCACATATTACATCATTCATGACATGGTAAGTGACATCACTGATGACATCAATCAACGATGGGAGCACACTGCTAGCTTCTCCGCCGGATCGCCCCTCCGCATTCTGGTATATGCAGTGCGTGTGACTCGAAGAGCTGGGAAAAAGTTCGTGAGTGTTTCACCAAGGTTGGTGCAAGTAAGTACTCGATATTTCCAGTATCTCTAGACACGAGACATGGTTATGTTTCTGGATAGTATCCCTCATGTAAATGTAAACGTTTTTGTACTTGTATAGCGCACAGCTACCCGCAGTGGGTTTCCCGCCGCTTGCACGAATACCGCAAGGGAACCCTTCCTGGCTTTCCCTGTGAAGTGTCCACTCCTGCGCACCCCCATGGTGCAGACCAGGCATCCCTCGCGTTGTGGGGGCCGTTGTGGAGACTAAGCAAGCTATTGCCCAGAGTTGCAGCGTGGGACCCATGATCAGAATAGGCACTGAGGCGAGAATATCCAGTCAGGGGAATTAATGAGCCCGAGACCTGCCGGGGCAGGAATCGAACCCTGGTCCCTGGCCAGAGCTCTGCATCAAGGTCTGCCTGCTCTAACCATTGAGCCACACTTCTCCACCAGTAGAGAAAAGTTCTGGGGTGGCAGAGAAGGCCGCCAAACAACCGTCACAGGCCTCGCTGCCTCTCAGGCGCGCAGGTGCGTCTCCAAAAGCTCATCTACTTGGGGGCTCACGGGAGCCCTATAACAGGAATCAACGATGGGAGCACACTGCTAGCCTGTCCGCCGGATCGCCCCTCTGCATTCTGGTATATGCAGTGCGTGTGACTCGAAGAGCTGCGAAAAAGTTTGTGAGTGTTTCACCAAGGTTGGTGCTCGATATTTCCAGTATCTCTAGACACGAGACATGGCTCGTGTTTCGGGATAGTATCCCTCATCAGTAGAGAAAAGTTCTGGGGTGGCAGAGAAGGCTGCCAAACAACTGTCACAGTCTCGCTACCTCTCAGGCGTGCAGGTGCGTCTCCAAAAGCTTGTCAGCTTGGGGGCTCACGGGAGCCCTATAACAGGAATCAACGATGGGAGCACACTGGTGCAAGTAAGTACTCGATACTTCCAGAATCTCTAGACACGAGACATGGCTCGTGCTTCGGGATAGTATCCCTCATCAGTAGAGAAAAGTTCTAGGGTGGCAGAGAAGGCCGCCAAACAACCGTCATAGGCCTCGCTACCTCTCAGGCGTGCACTGATGACATCATCCAGTGAATGTGGTTTTCATATGCATTATATATATAGCAATTTGCATTGAAGTATGAGTGGATATATAAAAATAAATATTTGGATGCAGGACTTCAACAATGTATAGTGTCTCACTAAATATAGTGGATAGTGACTAAACTGTGTGAATATCTGTATCACTTTGTCAGTTGTTGTGTAAACTGGTTCTCCAGTTGATTACTAGCTATGTGAACGTATATATTAGTTATTGATTAGTTAATTGAGTATTTGTATGGGAGAGTGAATGTGTGTGTGGTTCGGTGGAGGGTGTGTGACTGCCCAAAGATGTGTGAATAGTTGATTCAGTAGATATATGAAGTTAAAACTACATGTTTTAACAGTTGTTTGGGTGAGTGAATATCTTTAAGGGTGTGGTGATGAGCAAATATAATTATCAATGGTACATGTCCAACAAACTAGAAAAATAAAAGGCAGTGTATGTGTCAGTTGTTGTATATAAATAAGTATACATAAGACTCAATGATTGTGTGAGTGACTGTATGGATAACTGTATACTTGTAATAATGATTTTATAATATACTAAATATGACTTACTATCTAAATGAATAGATGAAGTGGTGTTTGTATAAGTGTGTAGCTAAGTAAGTATGTAAGTATGATCCATTGTTTGCATAAGTGAGTAGGATAACTTCATATGTGAATAGGTTGTGTGCTGGTGTGTAATGTCGATATAGGTGTATAAGTATTTTTGATAGTGTTCTATTGTTCATTGACAGCATGTATGAGTGAATCTACAAGTAAGTGATTAGATGTGTGTATACATCTAGGAATCAATGAGTGGGTTTTTAAATACTTATATTGCTGTGTCAATGGATTCAAATATGATACTCTGTATTTTACAAAGAGTGATGAAAGATTTTACTAGTGTATGAAAAGGTGTATGTGATTGTCACGTGAATGATGTCATCAGTGATGTCATCATTGATGTCATTTGAGATGTCATCAGTGATGTCACTGACCATGTCAACAATGATGTAATATGTGACATCATCAGCAGTGGATTGCGGGTGCGCGAAATATAGTTAGTACAACTAACTATATAGGAGCAATTTCAATGGTTTTGTATGAGTGAAATGTCCAGCTAACTATAACACCCCTAAAACTTATAGTTTTTGGAGTGAATTTCAAAGGTTTTTTGAAAGCTAATTCCTAACTATATAAGGCCTGAAAACCATGGCATTTTCAGTGAATTTGCAAGGTTTTTTAAATGCTAATTCCTAACTATATAAGGCCTGAAACCTATGTTTTTTTCATTGAATTTGCAAGGTTTTTTAAATGCTAATTTCTAACTATATAAGGCCTGAAACCTATGATTTTTTCAGTGAATTTGCAAGGTTTTTAAAATGCGAATTCCTAACTATATAAGGCCTGAAACCTATGGATTTTTAATTGAATTTGCAAAGTTTTTTAAATGCTAATTCCTAACTATATAAGGCCTGAAACCTATGGTTTTTTCGTTGAATTTTGACGTTTTTTTAAATGCTAATTTTTAAATGTATTACATTTTTTTTATACTGATTTACTACATTTTTGCAGGCAGGTGTTCTGCCCCCTTTTTACAACACTCTGCAGCGCAACCCCTGGCGCATTTGCAGAGGAGGAACTAATTCCCCTTGCATCCTGGGGGTCCCTGGGGGGCAACTAGCCCATCAGGAGCCTCCAGTATAAGCTAGGGGGCTGCATTGCAGAGGGGTGTAATAAGGACACACCCTTTTTTACACCTCTCTGCAATGCAGCCCCCGGGCGTGTTTGCAGAGGGGGAACTTTATCCCCTTGCATACTGGGGTTCCCTGGGGGCCAACTAGACCACCAGGAGCCTCCAGTATGCGCCAAGGGGCTGCGTTGCTTTGCCCCGGGGGTGGCAGTCCCCGGGGAAGTGTGGGGGGGATTGTGGACCCCCCACACTTCTTTATCACTATGCCCCCGCGATTTGGTCCCCCCGAGGGGTAATTTTTTAAAAACAGACCAGGTTTAAAAAAAAAAAATGTGGTCCTTTTTTGTCCTTGTGGGACCACCTGGGCAGGTCTAGGGTGTCAGGGTGTATCTACCCTGCCCCCTTTTTGTGTTCTTCACGTTTGTTTTTTTGCTTTCTTTTGCCTTTGTCTATCGAGCACAAGATGGATGCCAACACTTCCTGGTTAGAAGTGTTGACAGCAAATGAGCATGCAGCTTTCTCGGGAAGGCATGCTGATTGGCTTCCATTGTCTGTCAACACTCCAAACCAGGAAGTGTTGGCAGCCATCTTGTGCCTCGGTAGAACCAAGGCACAAGAAAGCAGTGAAACAAAGGTGCAAAACACGCAAAGGGAGCAGGGTAGAAGCACCCTGACCCCCTAGGCCTGCTCAGTGGGTCCCACAAGGACCCCCAGGCCCCAAATTTGTTTTGTACATTTCTCAGATAAGGGGAACAGGGTCTGTCTTATTTTACACTATTTTCTTTCACTGTTTTTCCCTGTGGTACGCTCAGGGTACGCGTACCTGAGAGCGTACATGGGAACGCACCCAGCGCTTACCGCGCGAATTTACATTTTTTTTTTTAGTTTTTTTGCCCTTCAGGGTCTTTCTAGGCCCCCCTCATAAAACCTAGGGGGTCAGGGGGTGTCTACCCTGCCCCCTTTTAATCATTTCCCCCTCTTTTTTTCACCTCTTGTGTCTCGATTCTACACAAGATGGCGGACTCTCCAGAATGTTTGGAATGTTGACAGACACCCGAGAGCCAATCAGCTTTCCGCTCGCTCACTTCCGTGGTGCGCCGGGTGCGCTTACCGGTACACGTACCCTGAGCGCTCGAAGCGCGCATATCGATATATACATTTTTTTTAAGTTAATTTTCGGAAAAACCACTGGAGCAATTTTTACCAAATATAGAAAAGGCACTTCTGCGTACCAGTCCCTACAATTTTGCAAAGTTTGGTGTAATTCCATTCAGCGGTTCGGGCTGTCGCCGTGTCTGAACGTCCTATGGAAATTAACATGGGGAAAACACGTTTTGGGACCCCCCTTTTTTCTCGGCCCCGGCTTGACGAATCCCCCGACACTTTCAGGGAAGGAGCGGAGTGGAGCTGGCCTAAATTTGGGAAAATTAGAGGCAATTCCTCAACCGGCGCCAAAGTTATTCCCAATAGAATGTTGCGGATTTCCTATGGAAACTAGGTCCTAATTATATATACCTACTGGCGACCGCCAGTAGGTAATATATATATAGATATATAGATATATAGATATATCCAGGATTATTGTCCGTTTCAACCCCCAAAAATGTAACTCTTTTTACGTTGAGGTAAGGAAACAGCAGCACAGCTTTGGATTAATTAATTCCTTTAATTTATTAAATATATATCACCATCGGGTGCAGACATACACAAGACCAATGCGTTTCAGCCGTAGCCTTCAACAGGGTCATATATATATGAAGCGACAAGAAGGTTTATTTGATTCTTTTAAAGGAGTTTATCACTCCAATGAAAGGGGTTTTAATTATGAGATTATGGCAGATGATTCAATATCACAGGGCCCCCTTCCTCTGCCCTCAGTGAGAATATATTCAAGAAATGTTTGACTAGAAACTCAGATTTTCCTTTAAAAAGTAAGTAGAAGCAGTTTTTACCAAAAGGAAAAGAGATTTTGCCTCTGATGAGGATTTTTTCCTCATTTATCAGTAGAGGCTTTCCTACAATTGCCAAAAGGGAAGGTAAGGTCTAAAAGAAAATCAAAACATCTGAAAAGGGAGGAGTCCAGAGCCAATAGGGACTTGAGACAGGGTAGACTTAGCGATACAATGGACCATAGTGTCCATAGCGGTACAGCAAGCAGGAGTGGCCATGTTGGCGCAATAGAGATGGGTGTCCGTTGCTGCACAGATAGAATGAGTGGCCTTCAATTCACAAAAGATGGTAAATACTCCTGCCATACAAATACTGATGACAATATATTTAGTGATGATCTAGATCAAATAGAAGAATATGTATTCAATCCACAAGAGGCCTTGGAGACTGAGTTTCTCGATGAAGACCTGGAACAACCTTCAACCTCGTAGATCATTAAAGACCCATCTGGTGCGGATATGCTTAATCCCCACCTCATTATGAACTCAAGAGGTTCAGATTGGTGGCCAATGGACCTTGTGACTACCTTTATTAAGTTTTGGATACAAAAGTCTCTTGATAAGGAGACTCGTAATCTTATGAGGTTTGAATGTCCAGGATAATAAATCAGGAACTACCTCAACCTGAATTCTGAATTAATTACATTACTTTTCAAATCAGGAAAGGACCCTAGAAAAGGCATGGATCTCTGCCTTAAGCAGTGCCAGGACAAGTTATTGGACAGTCTGTGTCTGTTAGTCAGGATCTTAGACATGGCTGAGGAGGCAAATTGAAAGGACATCCCTGTAGACATGGAATTGCTGAGAGTGTGGAGTCAACAGGCTTTATGCCTGTTTGAAAACACCAATGTCGGATTGGTAGCAGAGAAGAGAAGGGCCAGCCTCATGGGGATGAATCTTCTGAAATTGAATGATCTAGCCAACAAGGAAGAACCAGGTGACCCAAATGGGTTTCTTTTGGCAAATGTTTGGTAAAATCTAACCCTGGGCGGAGTTTGTGGAGTTGCGCGGATCTCTGCGAGCAGCGGAGTTTTATAGAAACATGCTGTTCGCTGTGATTGCACAATGCTGGATGCTTTTCAGCACTGTGCAATCATCGCGAACCGCACCATGCACAGCGCATACTTTCCTTCTCTGCTGCTCGAGTAGATTTTTACTCGAGCGGCAGCTTTCTCAACGCTAACGGGCAGTTTCTCAACACGAGCAGTCGCGAGCATACACGACCACTTGCAATGAGAAACGTGGAAAGATCTTGCTGGGAATCTCCGAGATCTACACATAATGCGGAGTGTAGAAAACTCCGCAAACTCCACAAGCGGAGTTCACTGCCCAGGCCTAGTAAAATCCCTCGGCAAATATGTGTCCATGTTTACTGCCTTTAGCAGAGCCCAATTCATTATGCAACATGCATTTCAAGCAAGACTTTTTGGAAGGGCTGGCAAGAGGGGGACTGGCTGTTATCCGAGTATCACAAATGTCCCAGTACTACTATAAAGAACTACAGGGCTAAAGAAGGAACTTCTGTTCCAACATTGGCTTTTTTCCACATAGAGGACGGACCCCTGGTTCCAGTGGGGACCCGGGTAGATTTCAAGTATCAGGAGATCAAGGTAAGTTTCAATCTTCTGCTTGGTTCTTCGCATACAAAGGTAGATGGGAGGTTACATTTTTTTCCTCCAAAATTGGTCAGTAATACCGAAAGATTCATGGGCTTTACAAACTGTAAAAGGTTTCAAGATAGAGTTTTTGGAAAACTCCTTACCAAAGGATTCAGCCAAGAGAGATATCTCTAGACCAAGATCAGATGGTATTGGTAGGTACAGAAGTTATCCAAATGATACACAAAATGGCAATTTGAGAGGTATGGATTCTGAAAAGGGTTTTGTTAGCACTGTTTTCCTGGACAAGAAGAAAGATAAAGGTTGGTGACCTGCAATAAACTTTAGGGAATTAAACACATTTGTAGTGTACGAGCACTTCAAGATGGAGGGAATCCATCTTTTACAAGATGCTTTTTTATTAGAGAAAGACCGGCTAGTGAATTTAAGATTTGAAAGACACCTACTTCACAATCCCTATCAAATTAGGTTCACAGAAGTACTTACGGTTCAGATGGAGAGGTATTTTGTACCAATCCTACTGTCTACCCTTTGGTCTGTCGTCAGCACCTTGATCCTTCACCAAGGTCCTGTACTCTGTGGTAGCTTTCTTGAGGGAGAAGGGAGTGCGCTTAATAATCTATCTAGACAATATATCAGTGATGTTTCAAGATCAATAGGAGTTGCTGGAACACATAAGGTGGGCAAAGGATCTCCTAGAGGCCTTAGGGTTCATCAATGTAGAGAAATCTATCATGACTCCTAAACAAAATATGGCATGTTTGGGGTTTAAGGCAGATACAAATTTGGCCCAGTTATGTCTCCAACAGAAGAAGTTGACATAAAAATAAAGAAAGAAGTAGGGCATGTCTTAGTAAAGGAAGTGGTGACTTTTCAGGATCTGGCAAGGGTGGTTGGACTCTTGTCATCCCACGTTCGAGCAATTTCCCCGGGTCTACTCCATTACAGGGCACACCGCAAACTAAAATCCCTGGGCTTGAGGAAGGCTCAGTGGTATGCAGATTTAATTCACCTGTCCCCTAGAGGATGTAGAGTGGTGGCTGAATAACCTGGAGAACTCGAACGGCAAGGCAATATTCAGACACGTTCTAACATTTACTGTAGAATCATATGCCAGCAACCTTGGTTGGAGAGCACAATTGTAGGATATAGAAACTGGAAGGAAATGGTCCAGGAAGGAAAAATCTCTACACATAAATTGTTTGGAGATGCTAGCAGGTCTGAATGCTTTGATGAGTTTCAAGACTTTTCTAGCAAACCGTGTAGTATTGATTTGATTGGACAACTTCACAGCCATATCATAAATCAATCATTTAGGAGGAGCACGCTCAAAACAACTTGTAGACCTAGCCAAGGAAATTTGGTATTTGTTGTTGGGAACAAAACTTTTTTTGAAAGAAGAATTCATCCCAGGTTAGCAGAAACAGAGGGCAGATTGGAACTGAAGGATACCAGCGACTGGTAGCTGAATCCAGTGTTTTTTCAAAAAGACTTATGGAGTCCCGTTCAGATAGACATTTCAGGCTAAAAAAGCATTTCAGTGGGGGACCAGACCCCAGAGCATTGGCAGTGGATGCATTTGTGCAGACGTGGGGGGGGGGTGATGAGGGGGATAGGGTTTTTTACGTGTTCCCTCCGTTTGCAATGATTCAGAGAGTGTTGTTAAAGGTTCAAAGGGAACAATACAACATTGTTCTGGTAACTCCATTTTTGACCTCTAAAGTTTGGTTCCCTGGTAGAATGGGACAAGCAGTAGCAATTCCCAGTTCCCAGGCCTTTTAGAAAGACAGGAAGGAGAGGAGCGTCCTTTATGTTGTATTCTATGGTTTCTGTGATTATTAGAATGTAGGTGCTCTGGTTAGTATTCTCTTGTCTCTGTGGTATTTAAAATGTATGGGAAATTCTAGGGGCTGTATTCGAGTCTCTGCAGTTGCGCTGACCTTCTGATCCAGGCTGGTGTGTTGGGAAGATGCTGTGATAAATATTCAATAAAGAAGACTTCTACTTCTACTCCGTCTTCATTGATTAATTGGAGAACCCCATGTAACATTTGGTGACGATCGGGATTTCATCGCTCACTACCTAGCATCTTTCTGACCTACTGGGAGATTGTCTTCATCTATGATTGAGCTTTGTTGTTCTGAACGGACATCTATTGAAGGGCTGGAGTGCTGAAGCAAACTCGATTTTGGCCATCAATTGGACAAACAGGTCGTATGAGTTTCTTTATTATATTGGCCTGCCTTCCCTAACTGCCATTCGTGTCGCGAGCGCCCAGGATTACCTGCATGCGCAGCCCAGAATCTTCAGTTCCTGAAGTTCTGCAGCCATTCTCTTCTCCTGAAGCCCAGCCTTTGCCTACGGCAAGCGTCACCCTCACGTGACCTACTGTTCACGTACTGTTCACGCAACGTGCCTCCATCTTTGAATCAGGCACCAAATCTACAGCGTATTGTACAGTGATACACACACCTTCTAAGTTTGCTGCATTTATCTAGTTTGTTTGTGATGCGCACAACTATTATTGTCATTGCGCAGCCGAACATTTCAATTAATCGGTGATGCTCACACCTTTAATACATTTTCATTGTTCTTCTTTTTGGCACATTCTTGTTTTCGGTTGATGTGCACACCCATTATTATTTAATTTGTGTACACCTGAAAAACAGTCAGGAACATTACATATAATCGGTGATGTGCACACCTTCAAAATATTTTATTCATTGTTCCTCATTGTGGCTCAACTTTATTTAAATAAGTTTTAGCGTGTCTATTTTGCTTGTATCGGTGACACGCGCATCATTTGATGAATATTCTTGCTTTGCCTACAGTTTAGTGCTGACTTTTTTTGCAGTTAGCCATTATTTACCAACAACTTTAACCTGTTTTAAAATGTCATTATAATTTTATTTCCATTATAATTATTTTAGTATGACGCAAAATATTTCTATTCCCACACTTTTCTTACCAGAGCCAGGTGTTTCTAAAACTAAATGGAAACAATGGTTTAAAGGTTTCGCTAACTATATTATAGCATTAGATGGAGCAAAATTTGACCCAGTTAGAAAGTTAGCGCTTCTTTATAATAATTTAGGTGCTGAAGGACAACATATGTTTGATCATTTACCTTCAGCTACTCAAACTAGTGAAACTGATTGGGATGTTTATAAAGAAGCTGTCTCTGGACTTGCTAACTATTTTATTGATGAAACTAGTGTTGTTGTCGAAAGACATACATTTTACACCAGACGTCAGTATGAATTTGAGTCCATTGATACCTTTTTAACATGCCACATGTGAATTTGACAGTAACATAGACTCTTACCTTAGGGATCATCTAATTGTTAATTGTTACAACAAAAAAGTACAAGAAAGACTTCTTTGTTGTAGAGATCCTTTATTGAAGGAAACGCTTGAACTGGCTAGAGGTATTGAAAGATCAGCCGCATCTAAGAAATAATTAAATAAGGCCAAGACTGATACTGTTACTGAGTCAATTAAGGCTTTGAGCACCAAACCAAAGGCTAATTTTAACAAAAACAGATATAATTCTAAGGACACCAAAAGCAAAGTGTTTGTTATAGATGTGGCTCCCCATCACATCTAGATACTGCTAAGAATTGTCCTGCTCTTGGTAAACTTTGCTTCAATTTTAAAAAGCATGGGCATTTCACACGAATGTGTAATAAGAATTCTCACAAAGTTAGTTCAATTGAAAATGTGGAGGATTCTTCAGAGAGCAACATTTGCACAGTTAAAAGTTTTAAAAACATAGTTCTTTCATTTGATTATGATTTAAATGATGGTGGTCGCTTATGTGACGTAACCATTGGTGATGTTGAAATTCAAGTAACTGTAGATTCTGATTCTCCTGTCACTTTTGTCACTGATGTGCTGTTTTATAAACATTGGAATGCTGTGCAACTCTCACCTCCTGACATTCGTACCATTTCTTTTGGAGGTCATAATATTGACATGTTAGGATTTTTTCATGATGAAATCAAATTTAAAGACAGAACTATTTCCATTAAAGTATATGTAGCGAAGAAGGGCTACAATATATTAGGATGGAAAGATCAAGAAAAAATTGGCATGGTATTGAGACCAGGCATTTCATGTCCTATTTCGTTAGTCGATGTACCAGATGTGAATCCTTCTTTACAACAGCTTCTTCTCAAGCATGATTCCTTATTTAATGATAAATTAGGTTTGGTGCACAATTTTGAACACAAAATTATTTAAAAAAATGATAATGTTACCAGCATCCATAAAGTGAGGAATGTACCACTTTGTATTAGAGATTAACTTAACCAAAATCTGGAGAAACTTTGTCATAGAACCAATTAGCTCGTCTGAATTGATTGCTCCGATTGTTGTCGCGAAGAAAAAGGGTTCTAAAGACATCAGGCTCTGTATTGACCTAAGATCTTTAAACAAAAATGTCTTAATTGACTGTTTCTCGTTACCTAAAATTCAAGAAATGTTAGCTCAATTAGGAGGTGCCAAAATATTTTCTTGTCTTGATTTAAAATACACTTATCATCAGGTGGAACTTACTGAAGACTCTCGCTCTCTGACAGCCTTTAACACTCCTTTTGGTGCTTCCAGATTTTTGAGAATGCCTTTTGGCCTAGCATCAGCAGCTTCAGTCTTTCAGAAATTAAT
Source organism: Lissotriton vulgaris (assembly GCF_964263255.1). Taxonomy (NCBI): domain Eukaryota; kingdom Metazoa; phylum Chordata; class Amphibia; order Caudata; family Salamandridae; genus Lissotriton; species Lissotriton vulgaris. Next base: position 441,066,931 of record NC_141685.1, on the reverse strand, counting down.
GTATACATTATTTGGAGATTGTAGTAATGTTCTTGCTTATTACGATGATATCCTGATATATTAAAAAAATACTGATGAACATATTAAAAAGTTATCTGATGTTTTAGAAATTCTTGAATCAAATGGTTTCAGAAAAGAGAAATGTAAATTTATGGTGAATGATATTGATTATTTAGGTCATCACATTTCTGAGTCTGGTATTTCTCCAAAGCAAGACGTTGTTAAAGCCATTGTTGATAGTCCTTCCCCTCTAATCTTGGGATATGTGAGTATTATTCACGATTCATTGATAGTTTTGCTTTGCAAAAGGAACATTTGACAAAATTACTCCGAAAAGGTGAGCAATTCATTTGGGAAGAATCTGAGTCTAAGGCATTCAACAATTTAAAAAAATCATATTGTGAATGCGCCTGCTTTACATCCTTTCAGAGATGATACTCAAACGTTACTATAGATGCTAGTGATGTTGGGCTTGGTGCCGTACTTACTCAATTAGGAGATGGTGTTGAGTACACAGTAGGTTTTGCATCTAGATCTTTGTCTCAAACAGAATGACGATATAGGACCACATAAAGAGAGGCTCTAGCATGTCTGTGGGCTACTAAGCATTTTGAAACCTTTCTTTGGGATAGAAAATTTGTTTTAGTCACGGACCATAAACCATTAGTTTTCTTATTATCCAGGAAAGATCATAATAAAGTTAGTTCTAGGTTGGTAAGACTACTTTCAAGAATATTTGAATTCAATTTCCTTATCAATCGTATTCCTGGTGGGAAAAACACACATGCTGATTTTCTTTCTAGCTGCCCTTTACATGAAGAGAATTTTATTTTTTATAATGATGACACTGAATGTGTTGTTGGTATGGTTGATGGGTGGGTTGTTTTGGAAGGAGCAATCAGCAGTTCAGAGTGGTTGGACTGAGTCAAACATGACAATGTTCAAAACTTGATTAAAACCCACATCATTAATGGTTGGCCTAATGAAAGAAATTTGGATGAAGGTTTGTGTCAGTTTTACAAGATTAAGGATGAACTCACTGTTGAAAATGATTTTGTCATGAGAGGAAATCTGCTAATTCCTCCCAGAGAACTTAAGTTAAAATTGGTACATTTTCCCATCAAGGTCATCTTGGTATGACTGGTACAAAGAAGAGGCTAAGACTATAATATTGGTGACCAGGGATGGATGTTGATGTAGAGAATTTTGTAGGGCGTTGTACGAGTTGTTCTGAGGCAGATAAGTCCTTGAAGGCTCGCAATACTCCCCTTCATCCAGTTGATTTTTCCCAAAGGACCTTGGGAGAAATTAGGAATAGATTTTATTGCACCAATGTACAACTTAAAGCCTAACATGAGGTTTGCTTTGGTCCCTGTTGATTGTTTTTTAAAATGGGTGGAATGTACATTTATTCATGAGCCTCCCACTGTTTCTGTGATTAACTTGTTAAATGAGTAGTTTTGTAGAGAAGGTATTCCTAATTATTTAATTTCAGATAATGGAGTACAATTCAAGTCTCATGCCATGCAAACATTTTTAACCAATTTGGGCATCAAGCATATGACTGTTGATCTGTATAGCTCGCAAGAAAATGGCATGGTTGAGAGAGTGAACAAAATGCTGAAAGACACTATTCAAATAGCTTCTACTCAAAGCAATTCTTTTCAAAAAGCTGTCCAAGAAAAACTATGGAGTTATCATAACACCCCACACTCCACGACTGGTGCTACTCCCTTCATTTTACTCAATAAATGCTATTGATCTTCCCAACTCAGTCCTAATTTGGTGTTGGAACAAACAAAATGTTCAGAAAAGTTACCTGATATTAAACAAATACGTGATAATGTTGAAAAGAAACAATTTAAAATGAAAGAAGTTTATGATAGTAAGATGAAAACAAAAGATCTACAATTTACTGTGGGGGATGTTGTAAAAGTTAAAAGACCATTTGGAGTAAAAAGTCATAAGTCAAAGTTTTATCCTATGACAAGAATTGTAAAAGTTTCCAAACATGCAGTTCTAGTTGAAAATGGTAAACGGTGGAGTAAAAGGAATGTTGTTTTAGTAAAAAAGAAATCTCAAGAGAGGTTTCAATGTAATATGAGTTACACTTATTCTGGTTGTGCTTTACCAGACTGTCAGTACCCCGGTTCTTCTTCAACAGATGAGTCTTTTCAACACACTGGTGGTGGTGATGCGACTACTTCTCAGGAGGTTATTACACCTTCATATTCAATGGAGAACAATGATAGCACTGTTAATGATACTGTCTCTGATGATGTAACAATTCTTCCTAGGATGAGCAAACGGAAAACATGTGCTCCTTATTATCGTACAGATTACGTTCAATGAATATTCAGAAATTGTTTTTATTCTTTTCTTTTGTTTTTTCTCTATGAAAAAGGGGAAGATGTGTTGTATTCTATGGTTTCAGTGATTATTAGAATGTAGGTGCTCTGGTTAGTATTCTATTGTCTCTGTGGTATTTAGAATGTATGGGAAATTCTAGGGGCTGGATTCCCGGCTCGGCAGTTGCGCTGACCTTCTGATCCAGGCTGGTGTGTTGGGAAGATGCTGTGATGAATATTCAATAAAGAAGACTTCTACTTCAACTCCGTCTTCATTGATTAATTGGAGAACCCATTTAACAGTTTAGTGCAAGAAGGGATCATGAGCCTTCTTGTTTGGGGGATATCAGTGTGTCTGGTAGATACTCTGGCCTTTCCGGAGAGGCTAAGAATCTATTGGATGAGTCATTGGGCACCAGGTACCAGATAACGGTACAGAGGAGTTTGAAGAAAGTGGTGTAGTTGGTGCTTAGAGAGGAATTTGGGTTTCGTGGAGGTTCTTGCAGTAGAAGTGACAAACTATCTTACTGAGTTGTTCAATTTAGGTCTGTCCTATAGAACAGTTGATTGTTATAGATCAGGTGTCTCAGGAGGACATTCCTTGGTAAATAATTTTGCCATTTGCAGTGACACTTTGGTCCACAGAGCGAGGAAAACAATAAGGCTTAAATGGCCACCTAGGGCTCGCTCTGTCTCTTTATGGAATGCCAGTCTAGTTTTTGACCTTTTTGTCCTCTGGCTAGATAAAATATTTCTTTCATTGAGACAAATATTAAGGAAATTAGCTACCTTGCTGTGTCGCATCTCTTTTAGAAGAGTTTCAAAAGTTAAGGCATTTAAGATATGTAATAGGTTTTATTGCAAAGATGGAGTCCGTTTGGATATTTGGAAAAGACCAAAAGCATGTCTGAAAACATTTTATATTACTTTAAAAACTGCAATAAATAGTGTATTGTGAATTGCATGAGAGTTTATGAGCAAAGAATGTTGGAATGTAGAGCAAAGATGGAAGATCAATTGTTAATTTCCTGTAATAAGCCCTATAAGGCAATATTGACAGCTACTGTTTTACTTTGAATAAGAGTAGTGATGTCTCAAGCTGGAATTGATTTATCCAAATTAGGAGCTCACTCCTCTAGGGGTGCGCTGAAATTATATAGGCAGCAGACTGGTCTAATGCTAGGACATTTGCAAAATTGTATCTAAAACCGGTGGAGCATGTCAGAGGTCTGGTGCTGGAGCCCTTTAAACATGCATAGTGGTAGCCTCTGGTCTTGTAACAAAATGGCAGCTCTCAGATTAGCATACAGAGAGAATCTTGATTTTTATTAAAGACAATGGGGCCTAACATTATCCGACCCACCACACCCATTTTGCTTATTCTCAAATTGTATAATCTCAATTTGTTGACTTGATGTGATAACAAGAGCTGGCACAACCTCATTTAGAATATGGAATTGCATAGAATTGTGCTGGTGCGATTCCGAGGAAATGTTGATGTTTGAAATGTTATACCACTGCCCGAAACTCAAGAGGATGGTTGAATTGTCCTTCGTATAACAAGATACTAAATACATCTCTACACCTCCATTACTGGCTAACTACATCTTTCTGTGAGACCAGCTTTAAAACTGGCAACAGGATGAAAAATGAGGAGAGGAAAGGACAGCTCAACATCTAAACATGCAACACTCAACTTTATTAATTCCATGTGTGGCTCTTTCTGCCTTTCTTGGAGATGTGCGCCGCTGTGCTGGACTTATCATAGTTTTGTGCTCTGTCCCGCCCCTTGATGTGGGCTTGAAGTCCTGTCACCTGCATGAGAGGTTTGTTGTCTCTCTGTGGTGCTTCTGTGTGGCAGCCAGTGTGCACAAGGATGCCTCTGATACCTGGACGAGGCGTAAATAAGAGAGAAGTGTTTGTGCTTGGAGAAGGCTGAAACAGATCACGTGCAAATGCGATAACAAGTCACAGGCTGCAACGAGCCCAACCTCCCTCTGACAACTGCGAATGCGTGCGTCAGGTGGCCATCTTAAAGAATTGGGACAACCTGCATCGCATTGGTTAGCAGCTACGAGTTTTGCAACAGCGATAGACAAGCTGCATTTGTGCCTCTCCTAATATTTTGTCATGGCATTCACCCTGGAATACTCTTTGAGCTTATCAGCTCCAAGTACAGAACAGCGATAGGCGGTGTGTCTGTCAGACCTGCCAGTTACTAATGCACACACCGCAGTGCGTACTTCTGCAGGATACCAACAAAGTCACTTTGTTAATTTTGTCATTGTGATGTAAGTATCATACAGTGACAGGCATGCTGAATACAGTGCCTATATTTACACGGTGATAGGAACACCCCTTCTCTCATTTAATGGGACCTTATTCCCATATATATATCTTTTTAAGAGAAAATACTGCTCTGGAGCATTTGTATCACAAATGAAGATTCTCTCTCACACTGGGTGTTTTGATCAAGACTCACCCCAATTTAAGGTGCATTATTGCACATATTTCTAAGGGAACAAGTACTACTCTTGAGGATTTTGACTCTCTCTTGGAATGTTTTTTTTTCGAAAGGGGATTTTGAACTTATAGGATTTGCTGGGTTTTGTCTTACATAGTTTGTGCCTAGTGTTCAATTTAAAACTGTCATCTCACCATTAAAAGGGTTTAGGTTAGGCGATAAGGTCTTAATATTTGGATATAATGTCACAGTGCCTCCATTCTTCTTGTCTAGCCCTTGAAATCTACCCATAAATGGTCTAAATGGAAAAAGATTTTTGAGCGTTGTGCAAAAGTGTGTGGTACTTCTTTGAGTGTGAAGAGAACAGCACTTGTGTTTCACTGTCTTGGATCGGAAGGACAGAAAGCATTTGACCACCTTACTGATGGTCGGGATAGTGAGTCGGTTGATCTGAATGAGTGCGACATATGCATATGTAAACTGGATTTACATTATCTGCCTACAGTAAGTACCATTCTTTGAATGCTATCATTTTGGAAAAAGAGTACAAAAAGAGGTGGAGTCAATATAAAACTATGTAACTGAGATAGATGTTTATCTTCCTCCAGTAAATTTGGGTCTTTGTAAGATGAAATATTAAGGGACCAGTTTATGTTGGGGTGTCACATTGAGAAAGTGCAAAATGAACTGTGGCTCAGAGACAAGCCCGCTCTTGACGAGGTGTTGCTCATTGCTAAAAAGATTGAACACTTCATGAAATGTGTGGTGGTGATGAAGAAAGACTCCTCTAGAGGGGGACATGCTGTTGGGTGTGGGATTACGAAAAAGGAGCTTGTTAAGGATGATGTAAAGAGGGAGTATAAACGCTTTGGGGTTATGAAGAATCAAGGCTGAATCATGACTGTAAGAGAAGAAATGTGGGCTGAGTCGGAGAAACTTAAAGCTCAAGGAATAATTGTGGAGGTAAAAGGGCCTGCATGGTTTCCTCAGGTTGTTGCAGCAAGAAAACCAAATTGGTGTCTGAGGTTGTGCGTAGATCTCAGACAACTGAACAAATGTGTGCTGATTGATAAATATCCTCTTCCCAATATCTCAGAGTTGTTGTAGAGGATAGGAGGAACGAAGGTCTTATACTATAGACATTCCTTGCTCCTAGAATTTGGTACGCTCTTCCTATTGAGATTAGATCTAATCCTTCCACTGCCTTTTTCAAGAAACAGGCCCAATTGATTTTCCTGAGTAGTCATTAACTGCATCATCGTGTTCTCTTTTGCTTGTCCCCATGTTGACAGATTTGACGTTTATCTCAATATATCGTTCTCCACTTAGCTATGATTGGTTGATAATTGTTATTTTACCCTAGGGCCCTCACCCTACAGTTTTGTCACTTATTTTATTATGTTGTGTCGAGTTCACTTTGATTGTTTTGCTGAATGTTACAGGAAATATTTTGCACTCTACAAGAAATTGATCTAGTGTGGCCCACTACCAGGTCCCTTATCTTGATTATGTACTCCTTGTTTTTTCACATTATTGACCTCTATTGAACGGAGTTTATTCATGCTTTCAGCTTGTGTACAGCACTCTGATACCCACAAGGGTCATGTTCAGGCTTTATAAAACTTTGCAAATAAATAAATAAATAAGTACATAAATACTTTGGCCTATCATTAAATACTCTTAGATGAGACATCCAAAGATCTCACTGTGTTTGTAACTCCATCTAGCACTTTCAGATATGTCAGACTGCCGTTTGGTCTTATCTCAGCAGTGTCAATCCTCCAATGAGCAATGGAGAAGATTTTGCATGGGGTGCATGGTGTTTGTGTATACTAGTACATGGAAAGGATGAGACTGAACATCATACTAGAGTCAGGCAGGGTTTGAGTTTGCTAAGTGATCATGATCTGACAATAAAGTTGGGAAAATGCAGGGTTGGCACAAAAACTACTGATTACCTGGATCATACCATAAAAGGCATGGGGGTAATTTCTGATGTAGAGCTTGTCAACACCATTTAAAACATGGCTTCTCAGACTACTAAGGAAGAACTTATGCTTTTTCTAGGGATAGTGGAATATTATGATAAATTCATTCAAAATGTTGTGGATGTAAGCTCTAACATGATAAATCTGTTGAGGAAAGGAGTTCATTTTGCATGGAGTGTGAGAGGGAATTAAATGGATTAAAACGTAGACCAGCCCAGGCCTCCAAGCTCAAAAATATCGATCCCTACAAAAGCTCGATTATCAACACCGATACCAGTCTCACAGGGCAGTCTTGCAACAAGGTGGGTTTGGCCCTGAAATTACTATTGTATTCATCTCAAGGAGCCAGAAAGGTCCTGAATGTATATATTCCATAATATAGAGGAAAGCTTTTACAGGTCATTGGGCAATCAAATAATTAAAGAACTTTCTGTGGGGCACTACATTTGTAGTGAAGACAGATCACAAGCCCTTGGTGCAGTCTTCAAATCAAAAGGAATGGACCCTATTTCTTTTAGAATCTCAAAATGGGTGGCGAGTTTACAGGAATACAGCTTTGATTCCAGGGGCAGAAAATGTGATTGCGGATACTTTGTTCAGATTAGTACCTGAGACGAATGTGGAACATGATACTGAATTCGACAACAGGTGATTCTACAGAGTTTGTGAGGTTGATTATGAAATAATTTCTGAAGAGAGATGACGTGGAGCAGTGAAAGGAGATAAAGTATTACAAATTGTGATGAATCTTATATGTAATGACTGGAACCATAAAGAACAATGTGGTGTGGATTGTAAAGATTTCTGGTTGGTGAAAATAAATTCTCTTCTAGCAATGGTATATTGTTATGGGGAAACAAATTGGTCTTTCCTGTCATATTAAGAGATGAATTGCTGGATCAAGGAAATAAATGTCATATAGGCATCTCGAAAACAAGAGAAAGGCTTTGTTCAACATAATGGTGGCAGGAATGGATCTACATGTGAAATAATGCATGAGTGAGAAGGCCTTGAAGCCCAGGACCCAGCCAATGGTGATCAGGAACCACCCTAGTGGACCATGGAAAGACATCAACCTGGACATTTTGGGGCCCATCAATGGGGAAGGTCATGAGAGCTATGTTATTGTTGTGATGGATTAGTTTTCCAGATTGCCGGAGGTATGTTTTTCCCAGGGCATTATTGAGACGTGACATGTGCTCAATTTCTTAAAAGCCCTTATTACAAGGGAGGGTCTTCTTGAAACATTGTAGACAGACAAATAGGTACAGTTTGTGTCCAGGGCGATGGAGGGTTTCCTGCAAGGGTGTGGCATTGTACATAAGCAATGTACTGCCTATCTTTCCAAATCTAACGGAATGGTAGAGAGGTTCAATTGTGTATAAAAAGAAACCATCTCTCTAGCAAAAACCAATTGTTGCAATTGGAAAGAAGAAGTACCTAAAAGGTTGGGGTATACAGATTCACGTCCCACACTGTCACAGGTACAACACCATTTGTTTTGTTTCGTGGAAGGCTCCCTAATACTGTTCTAGAACCATGCTGTGTGAACAAGTTCCTGTGTGGTGAGAGGAGGAGTGTTGTGTCTGAGGAGTGGAAGATGAGGGAGGACCTGAAGATGAAAAATAGCAAAACCCACTTTGATGAGAAACACTTAGTCGAACCAACAGCTCTCGCTGTAGGTGATTTGGTTTTGGATTAAAAGACCGGGATGCAATGTAGTTGGGGCTAAGTTATTGAAGCCCATGAGGGTTATAAAGGTTTTTTCCAGCACTATCAGGACTGATGACCACAGCATGTGGAATCTCAACAGAGTGGTGGTGTATAATGGAAGAAAGTTGGAGAATACTGAGAGGTACTCTCAGAGAGAGGGTGTAGACAAGGGTAGGTGTGTAAGCAATGATAGATCTACTTCTGGAGAAGCCATTGGCAATACCAAGGGCAAACGTGGAAGCAATGTAGAACTTTGGAGGTCTGGTAGGAACATACGAAGTCCTGCATATTTGGATGACTATGTGGCTTAAATGAATATTTTCACATATACCTTGTTGTATATTGAAATGCCTTTTATTCTTTGTATATAGGTGTGGTATCTCATGTACAGTTTCTGTTTATGGGTCCAGCATTTCAGGTTTGCTTGTTTTGTATTATTATATGAGAGGGAGGTGTGTGGTAATTAGGGCTGGCACACCTGGCACCAGCTCAATTAGAATATGGAATTGCATAGAATTATTATGGTGGTATTCCCAGGGAGTGTTGATGTTTGAAAAGCTATACCGGTGGCCTGCCATGAAGAGGCTGGCTGAGTTGTCCTTTTTATAGAAAGATACTCAATAAACCTCTACACCTCCATTACTGGCTACCGACATCTTATGTGAGACCAGATTTAACACTTGGTTTAATGTAACTAAATCAATAACTTGCTATTACTTTATAGATTGTTTTTCTTTCAGATAATTCTTTGCAGTATGAACTTTTTCCTATCAAGCCAAAGGAGCATCTTACGTTTAGTCACAGTCTAAAGAGGATTGTGCTCATGGGACATAGACTTATATATTGTTTTGAGAATTCCAACCTCGAATGTTTGTTTATAATGAGTTTAATGTTCTTCTAAGGACTGTGTGTCGGGGCAGCAATAAAAGGTTTATGCATAATGTTAGCCTCAATTGTCTTTAATGAAATCAAGATTCTCTCTCTATGCTAATTGGAGAATCGTCATTCTTGCTAACAACCTTTGAGTTCAATTATGACAGGAAAATCTTCTCATCAACATGAACAAGTTAATTAAACATCAATGGACTCTGATCAGGTGGATTTGAGTTTTCGCCTGACAGAAAATACTCTGAGCAAGGGTGAGGCCTTTCAGTACATGGGTTTTACTTTCCCAATGGTCTAAGAATATATTGTTTATTGTCAAATGGGAACTAAGGATGACTCCCATTACCAATCATCTCCAGTGAGACCCGCTTCTCTACGGGCTTATACTTTGATGTAATTAATAAATGTTTGCAACTTGTCAGGAATATTGGGCCTAACAACCCTGTTGGTTTGCACTTGTTAAAGGTTTGCTAGAAAAACAGGGCTGCATTACTGTAAAATCCTATGGGACTCCCTCCGATCTTTGTGCTGAGTTAAAGGCCAAGGATAAAGGATGCCTCTAGAGGCCCACCATTGAGGGGCAAGGAGATCTGGATCACTCTAGCCTATTTTGAATGGAACAACTACCTGGCTTCGAAAGTCATCTCACCCTAATACCCAAAGTATCCATTTACAGCCTCTAATTGTGTGTGCTCCCAGCAAATCTCAACAGTTATGCATTTTTATCCTTTGTTTCCAGGTAGAGCCAACTCAGGAAAGCATGGCTTAAATTCCTTTTCCTAAGCAGTTACATTCAGTATCCAATATCACCATGTGATTGCCTCACTCAACAACCAATAGTCTTGTAGTTTTTGCTCCTTCCTAATTTCTATCTAGATCCTGAAAGGAATGCAAAAGATATTTAAGGAAGGGTCATCTCTCGGCCTATTTGCTTATTTTATTTCTTAATATAGAGTGTGCTGTGTACTCTTGTTTCTTATGGTGATTGTATTTGTTTAAGCTTATACTTGTATTTGATATTGTTTAAAAATAAGGTTTTTATCTCTGTTTTAATATTTTATTGTATGGTCTCATTACACACCATTAAATTTATAATGATGACAATAAATGCTAATATTTCAGTGCATTTGATGATATCAAATACTCCTTCAAGTTGGGGTAGCTTTTTGCACTTTGGTGACGAAATCAATTAATACATGGTGTGAAGGTTACTTTCTTGTGAGGACAGCCCACAGTGTGCTATAATAATGAATATTCCTGTTGTTTCTATATACTTTCTTAGCTTACAATTAATTAGTCCGAGCTGTGATGGTTAGAGGTTCAAGAAATTATAAGGCAGAAAAAAAAAATATTTGCTATTAGGTCATCCTCAGCTAATTCAAATAAGCTCCTGAAATGGATTCTTGATGGATTTTGTTGACACTTAATTTCCTCCCAGAATAGGAATGTAAATGTAAATTGTAAATTGATACTTGTATAGCGCACTACTCACCCGCAAGGGTCTCAAGGCGCTTGTACGGATACCGCTGTGGAACCCATCCTGGCTTTCCCTGTGAGGCGTCCACTCCTGGGCACCCCAAGGTGGAGGCCAGGCATCCTTAGCGTTGTGGGGGCTGTTGTGGAGATTAAGCATGCTATTGCCCAGAGTTGCATAGTGGGACTCTATGATTGGAATAGGCACCGAGACGAGAATTATCAGGTCCATGGAATTTTGAGCCCAAGACCCGCCGAGGCGTGGAATTGAACCCTGGTCCCGGGCTAGACCTCTGCATCAGGGTATGCCGCTCTAACCATTGAGCCACACTTCTCCACATGAATGATATTGCACCTTAGTTCAAAATAAATGGGAGAGCCAACTATGTGATTCTATATTATATCACCTACCAATGACATGACAGTTCTCTTAAAAAACTCATGCTCCACTAGCTATCACATCAGGGACGTTCTGGAGCAGAAGACTGCGCAATACATCCATGCCTGATGTGCAAGATGAAGTGCTGCTTCCTTGCACGGGTAACAATGGTAGAGCTGTTTCTACCATTGCCCAATGTTTTGCGCTCCGTGACTGGTAGACACTGCTTCCTGGGCTGATGAAGAGTGAGATTTGGACCAACTTTGCTGGTGATAGTGTTGTATCTATTTGGAGAATTTGCCTCTGGAGAACCTGAGAGCCATGAAAATGGAAAAAGTCCATACCCACAGGAGACTACTAATCGGTTAACAGAATACAACAAATTAGTGTGCCACAGTAGATACAATGGATGACATGCAACAGTTTGTGTTAGCCCCCTGCAATTGTTTTCAAGAGGACTTGGACCATTACAGACAATTCAAAAGAAAAAAGTTTTTAAAAAACTCCAAAACTACACTTTCACATAAAGAAGTTTTCTTTGGGTGACATCTGTCTGATTTGCATGTCTGAAGTATAATATGTCCAAGTCTTAGAAAAGCACGGCAAAGCAGGAACATTCATCCGCCAAATACACAAGCCATATTATGTCACCTCACATTTCCTGCAAAAGATGCTATCTGTGATCTTTTCCCATTCGGGGTTGTAGCCACATCACCTCATCTCACTTTTTCTGCAAAAGGTGATGACTGAGGCCTTCTACCATGTTGTCTTTATAAAGCTGTTTTTTAGGTCTCGCCTGATGGCAAATCTTTTTAACATAACATAACATAACAATAAAGGACTTGGAGCCCACCCATTGCTAACCATTCGTTGGCTTCTTTATCACTTTTCTTTGCTGCCTCCTAATTGACCAGCATGTGCCAGCCACCATTTCCTGTTTCTCTGTGTAGCATGAACCAAGCACAGATTGCTTCCTCTTGATTTGTGTCAATCTGCTGCTTGCTCTGTTATTAAGGTACTAATTATTCTTCCCCTCTCAGCCCCCCTTGTCCATGGTGCATCTTCCCCCACCCTCCTACTCTATATCCGTGCCTTTCTATTTAGTTAACAGAATTCATCTACCATTCTTAAAAGCCCTCTTGTCTTGTCTAATCTCACACTTGCTTCCATGTTCATGCCGTACCTTATCCTGAAACGGGTATGGTGCTTCAATAATCAGAAAATACTGATGTTTCTTTAACGCCTGCAGTGTGCAACTCGTACGTCCCTCCTGTTTCATTTAATTGTTATAATTTAATCTGAGTGCAAATAACCTATGTCTTTCATGATGTGTGCTGTTAAACAACTGTGAAAAAAGGAAGCTCCTAGAATTTTAATTTCTTATGCAACCTGCATATTTTGAACTTTTTTTCATCAGAACTGCACAACTTATTGCAAATAAAAATAAAAGCATTAGAAAGCTCAATGGAGGGGGCAAGGCCAAGATTGCAGGTGAGACGGATATGTGATAAAGGAGCTCCGCGTGCCTCGCTGCCTGACAACTTCCTGTTGTATCACTGACCCACACAACTTGCCTGCTTAGACCTCCCCTTGCCCTGCTCCATGGTAGCAGATCCGGAACCGGGATCGCAGGATGAGGCGTTCTATAGCAGGGTAGGCCGCAAGTTGGACAGCCTGGGCCGAGTGCTGAATTACCTTTGTAGCCTCGGTGTCCGATGGTGGAGCTCAGCCCCTCCATCTGGGCCTGGGAGTGTACAGCGGGGTGAGGAGGCGGCCTGTCAGGTCAGACGTCAGAGGCTCCCTTGTTGCGCATGGGCCTGGAATCCCATATGTCAGACAGCCCTGCTGAAGAGGGCCTGTGGATGTATATAGTGGCTGTCGGACTGATAGGCGGGGAGCCGCTACACCCCTTCCCCTGCGGTCCCACTGTAAAGCTGCTGAGACTGGGCATAGTATTGCGGGCCTAATTACAGATAAGGCTGGGCCCATGTGGCAACGAGGGAGCAGTTCTGCATCTCCCTTTGAGGGCACCACACAGCCATGGTTGAGGGTGTGGTGCTGGAGATACTTGGTGCGGGGTTCTGGCATGTAGGAGGTGAGATAGGTCTCTTTGGTGACTCTGCTGCGCAGTGCATCAGAATGTAGAGGTGTTCATGCCTCTGCCATTGAATGGCTGCCTAAGTGGATTTCCTTGGATCATGCTGATGGATGTGGGCTCTTGGCTGGGCTAATGGAGGCCCCTGCACACATCTTGGTGAGGGAGCGCGTTGATGCCCCTATTGACCAGGTGTTCTATGCAACCAGAGGTGCTGCAGGTGGTAAGGTGTGGGAGATTGCTATAGTTGCTGGAGTGGCCCTGGCCTCTTTGCTCCTCCTGCCCTGCTGCCCAATTGTGGGTCTCTCTCCGGTCTGAAACCTGAGTGAGTACTGTACCGGCACTGAGGGTGTCACTGCGGCAGTCACAGCTGGGGACTTGGCATTGGGGGCCCGATCACAACCCCAGGCACCTTCTTGCCTACTGCCTACTGGTGCTGAGCACTGCTTGGGCCGTCATGATCAAACAATGAGGTCGACAGGGATGAACTGTCAAGGAGACACCACATGGTGCTCCCCCCCAAATAATGGCAGCTCTAGAGATAGGGCTGATGGGCCCACAACAGTGTATAGGTTTCAATGAACTCCTGCACCTGAGACGTAAAGGCCAAGCTAGACCTTGATGCACTAAATGTTGAGATGAGCTTACTCCGGGCAGGTCAAGCCAAACTGAGGAACAGAGTGGAATCCAATAAATCCACACTGGCAGGCCTGCTTCCTTCCATGACAGACATGCAGTCACAACTGAAGGCTCTTCAGGTGGAGGCAACTCTACTGCATAACATAGCGAACAACGCAGAGGGCAGAATGTGACGCAAACATGTATGTATTGTGAGGCTCCCAGAGGGGGTGGAGGGCCCCAACATGGAACTTTTCCTCGAGGACTGGTTGCTCAACAATTCAAGGGGGTCAAAACGTCAACAACTTTCTAATGCCAGTCCTACCTACAGTACTTGAATTACTGAGCAATTATTACATGGCATACCAGTACAGATATTATGTACTTTGAGTTTTATGTTGTTTTTGATTCATGTTCTATGGCACACCAATAATATGTGCTTGTATTATATGTGATTTGCACGTTTTCCATCCCACTACCTCACCAGAATCACAGCCTTTCCCTTCCCTACCCTGTCCCCTGGGCACTGCAATTTCGTTAGTTTTGCTTTCAATGTTCTTTGTGATTTGTTTCCGTTTGAATAACTCATGATCTGTGTCAGTGTGATTAAATAACACTGCCACCTAAAATTCCTTATGATTTATTTGCCTCAATCACCAGTGTTAAAATTCTGCTTTGACCAATAATACTACATGATGTTATAAATACGGGGACCACCCAATTATATACTAATAAGCTCCAGGGACAGATGAACTCCTTGTGGAGTTCTTTTCAGCGTACTATACAATGCTGGCTATAAAACTCTTATGACTCTTTCAGTTGGAGAAGTTGGCAGGTGCCCTCCTACCACTGCTGCGTGAGGTGCTTCTTGTGGTGCTCCCTAAGCCGGCGAGGGATCGCTTAGAGGTGCATTCATATTGGCTGCTGTTGTTACTCAACATGGATTGTTAGGTCCTGGGGCAAATGATTGTGAATCGACTGCTGCCCCATGTGGCTGATTTAGCCCAGCCTGACCAGAAAGTCTTTATCCCAGGGAGAGACACGTTCCTCAACCTTCGCTGGTTGTTCCGCATTATGGACAAATAGTCTACTAATATCCCCCTGGCATGGCCCTCTTATTAGATATTGAGAAGGCCTTTGATTCTTTGAGCTGGTCTTACCTTTGGGAGGTGTTGCGGCATATGGGTCTGGGCCCGGAGATTATGCCATGGCTAGATCTTTAATACATGGATCCGGCAACTAGAGTGCGCACCGGTAGAGACATCTCAGTGCCATTCCCGGTATGTCGGGGGACTCACCAGGGAAATTTTCTTTCCCATCTCCTCTCTTCTCTGGTCCTGGAACCACAGGCAAGTCTCTTTCAAAGACAGGGACCACAGTGGGGTATACAGAGTGGTCGGTCCTGGTGGATGACATGTTAATATTCCTCAAAGATTTCCCTGCCCGTGGTTATGGAGGCCTTGGATAGTTTTGTTGGGGCCTCGGGCTTGCGACTGAACTGGTCTAAGTCCTGCCTTTTTCCCCTTCAGGTTATTCCATTTGCCGAACTGGGGGCCCCCACAATTCTGGATTAAAGTGGCACTTTGCTACTTTTTGTGACCTTAGTGTTAATGTTTGCCCTGCCGATCGTGACCCGGTGGCTGGCAATTTGGACAAGTCACTGGTCGGAGCATGGGGCTCCCTGATCTTTTGGACTTCTTACCTCTCTCCCCCAAGGGAAGCGTGTCTTCAAAGACCTGAATTTGTTTCTTACCATCTTAGTCTGGGGCTCCGGGAAGAAAAGAGTGGTGTTACAGAAGTTGTTTGTCTCCTAGAGAAGGGGTGACTAGGCACACCACACTATGAATTGTACTACGAGGTTGCACAGCTACAGTGGCCAATGCAGTGGCTTGGACTGAGTCCCACACTGGAGCGGACCTGCATTGTTTGTTACCTGGGTGGCCAGGATATCCTTGGGTGGCTTTTGGGCCTTTGACACAACACGAGGAGGATGGGGCACTTGCTCAGGATGGCCAGGTCCTGCTGGGATTAGTAGGTACCCTCAAGTCCGGTTCTGTATGCACCTTCCTTTCTGTTGTGGTGCTTTTGGTGTTTTGGGAGATTGCATCATGATGCAGGAGCATGGATGGATGTGGGAGTTGCCACCATGGAGAGATCTCTATGATCACAAGCTCCTCAGGTTCTTCCAGGATCGGTATGAGATCCACAAGGCGAGTTCTTGACCTACAATGCATTAGTAGAAGCTCTTGGGGTCACGCAGGGGCTGGACTGAGCTGAACCACCCGCATCCTTGACCTTACAGATGCAACTGTAAAATGGCTACAGCAGGCATGCAATCACTTTGCTGGCCGGTAGACTGTAAAAGCCTTGTGTACACACTCTCTGGGTTCTACGAGACAAATGTGCTCAATCTACTGGTTGAGAACTAATGGATAAACACTGGAGCCAGGCACTCGAGCAAGTCTGATGTATCTCCTGAAATTCCCAATTGAAATACAGACAATTTAATAACGTCCACCAGGCCTATATGACCCCGGGGTACCTTCACCCCATTTTTCCAAGTGTCTTCCCGGGATGTCCCGCTGCCCATCTGCAGAAGTAGACTTCTACTATATGGTTTGGGACTGCCCAGTGATTGCTTACAACTGGGGAGAAGCTGTCCAGACACTGTCCACAGTTATGGGTTGCCTCCTGTAGTGTGATCCGCTTCAGTGATTATTGGGACTAACACTCCATACTCTTAAGAACAAGTATATGGTCTGGTTCATAGATATGACATTTGTGCTCCTGACGCTCCAAAAACCCATGACTTGGAAGTCTACGTAGTGCCATTGTTATCAATGTGGCTGATGGACTGACATAAGAGGGCGTCCGCTGAGATAGCGGTATGGAAATCACTGCCTACGGCACAGGGGGTGGTGCCAGCACTACACACTTGGGACACATTCAGGGTCGAGCTGTTGGCCAAAATGGATGGGCGACCTCCCTCAAGGAGAGGGGGGTTTTCTTCCCCAAATACAGTCCATCATGATGTGAGTGGCTCTGAGCCTTGTGATGTCCCCCCCATATCCCCTCCCTGGAACCATGTTCGGTACACAATTTGGTGCCTGTCCTCTTCCTCCCTCCCCCTCGAGCTTGCGGCTCACTGAGGTACCTCGCCTGGTTTTCCTGTGGCGCCCTCAACCACACAGACACCTTTTTTTTTTCTTTTTGCATTTTGCAGGGTTAAGGTTATAAAAATATAGCTCTAGCTTGTGGTTGTGGACTACATTTTCTGGGTGTCATTTAGCACTTCTGCCCTTTCCAGTAGGGTCTCCATTGCCAGCCCCACTAATTGACTATACCACACGTCGGTTGTTGATGATATTTCATTGAATGTCCTTCCCTTTTGGCGCTGTTAGCCCTCATTGATCCTTTACTGTGAATTCATTGATATTGACCTGTATCTCGCATGTTTGAAATACTGTTTACTGAAATATTGTGGTGGGCCTCACTATGTACAGAAGGATATGTTGAAGACAAGTATTACAATAATGCTTACAATGTACATAACTAACAAAACATTGAAAAATAAATAATAAGCAACATGGAAAAAAACCTCAGTGGATCTGCTTGCCTGGAGCATCACAACAAGCTTGTAACCAAATGAACAACTCTGGTGAAATGTGACAGCAGTAGTACAATTTAGACAGGAGAGAGGGAGGGTGACAGAGATTTGTGTGCATGCTATACAATGCCACAAAATTCCAGTCCACTCCATTCCACTCCTCTCCACTCCACACCATGCAATTCCACTCCACACCACACAACACCACACAATTCTGCTCCACTCCATGTCATACAGTTCCCCTCTATTCCACTCCACACAATGCCACACAATTCCACTCAACTCAACACCCCAGCGTTCCTTTCCAACCCATACATTGACACACAATTTCACTCCACTCCACTCCACATCATTCAAGGCCACCCAATTCAACTCCACTTCCCATAGTGTCACACAATTCTTCTCCACTCCAAACAAAGTCACACAATCCGAAACAATAGCACACAATTCCACTCCACCCCACATAATTCCACTCCACTCCATATCACAGAAGTCCACTCCGCTCCACACAAATCCACTCCACTTTACACAATGCGACTTCGCTCCAGTCCACTCAATGCTACTCCACACTACATAATTCAACTCAACTCCTCTGGATGACATACAGTGCCACTCAGTTACACTCAACTTCAAGCAACACAATGGCACACAATTCAATTCCACCCCATGCCACACAATGCAACTCTGCTCCAATCCACTCCACTCCACTACATGCCACCCAAAACCACAAAATTTCCCTCTGCGCAAGTCTACTCCACTTGCATCTACTCTACTCCACACCACACAATGCCTGACAATTCAACTCCATGCCACTGCATACCACCCACAAAAAATAATGCGACTCCACTCCTTGCCAGTCCACTCCACACAATGTCGCACAATTCCACTCCATTTCATTGCATGCCACACAATGCTACACAGTTTCACTCCACTCCACACTATGCCACTCTGCTCCACTTCACACAGTGACACACAATTCCACTCCAATCCACACAACGCCTCTTCACTTCACTCCGTTCCACTCCAATGAATGCCATCCAATTCCACTCCAAACATTTTTACTTCACTCCACACAATTTCACTCCATGTGACTCCTCTTCATACAATGCCACACAATTCCACTCTGTGCTTTACAAGGCCACTCCACCGAATGCCACACAATTTCACCAACACCAAACATTGCCACTCCATTGCACTTAATGCCACATAATGCCTCACAGTGCCACTCCACTTAACTCCACACAATGCCTCTCCACTCCACACCAAACAATGCCACACTACCCTACACATTTCACTTCATGCTCGACAGTGCCATTTTACTTCACTTCATGCCACACAGTGCCACTACACTCTACTGCATGCCACACAATGCCACTGCAATCAATTCCACATATTTCAGTTCCACTCCATACAATTCCACTGTACTAAACTCAGTTCAACTCCACTCCACTCCCCTCAATTCTACTCCACTCCACACAATGCTGCTCCCCATCTCACAATTCCACTCCACACCTCAAGTCACTCCACTCTATTGTATTTCACACAATTCCACTCCACTCCTCACCGCACAATGCCACTCCACTCCACATAATGTCTCTTCGCTCAATTCCACTCCACCCTACTCAGCACTACTCCACTTTACTACACGCCACACAATGCCACTCAACTCCACACCACCCCACACAATGCTACTCCACTCCCTGCTACTCTACTTCACTCCATGCCACATAGTGCTCTTACA
Organism: Lissotriton vulgaris; assembly: GCF_964263255.1. NCBI lineage: Eukaryota > Metazoa > Chordata > Amphibia > Caudata > Salamandridae > Lissotriton > Lissotriton vulgaris. The sequence goes on along the minus strand of NC_141685.1, from coordinate 441,047,620 downwards.
CTCAATATCACTCCACCCCATCCTATTCCCTAACTATAATGTCCCTGTAACCTTTGTTTTCTTCAGTGAATTCTATGTTTTTTTAATTCTATTTCCTAACTATAACATCCCAGCAACCTTTGGTTTTTCCAGTGAATGTCAATAGCTTTTCAATTTTTTTCTCCTAATTGTAACTTGTAACCTTAGAGAGTCGCTGTATAGGTAGCTTAGTGGGTGAGTGAGTGTCTGAGTTGGGTGTTGAGTGGGTGCATGAATTTCTGTGTGGGTCTGTGAATGGTAACTAGTGGTGGGCAGTAAACTCCGCCTGCTGGTGGAGTTTTGCCACTCCGCACTCCACTTAGAACGTGGAGTTCAGCAAAAACTTCACCAACCAGCCGGCAGAGCAGAGTTTACTGGTGCGCTCACCTCTATGGGGGAGTTTCTTGTAACAACAATGGGAGGTCCCCAAATACTCTCAGCATCCAACCAGTAATGTGCCAGGAGGCCCCTTTGCAGAGTGGTGAGAAAGGGGTTGGTGATTCCGACAATGTCTCAGCAATTCCACTATGGGCGACCTACTCGTGGCAATAATAGGGGTTCTTGGCCCCACCACCCTTTCTGATCATTTCTGAACTTTATTTTGCCTCTTTCTGCTGGTTGCTCACCTTTATTCTGCCTCTTTCTGCTTGTTGCTGACCTCTATTTTTCCTCTTTCAACTCAATACTGACCTTTATTCTGCCTCTTCCTGTGTGTTTCTCATCTTTTTCCTCTTAGTGTTTGATTACCAAGAGCAAAGAAGCTTTAGTACCAGCCTGGGTCCAAATTCTGATCTAAAGCCCATTAATTATATTCTAGGATCCCATGCTTTTCTAAGTGTGCAACTAGGTAATTTCATAATGTTTTTCTGTGCATTTTAAAACTGTAGGAAGAAGTGAAATAAGCCTATAGTTTGTTACCTCCAGTGGGTTTAGATGATTGTTTTTAACAAATGTTTGATGATCGATTTTTCCTGTTATGTGGTACAGCTCTGTTACTAAAAGAGAAATCTACAAACTGAGTGATTGCTGGAATAATGACCGGACGTAATTTTTTTTAATTTGCAAAAGGACAGATATAATCTGGGGAACCAGATTTAAATTCATGAAGCAAAGTTTCAGACTGATTTTCATCTAGTAGAGGCAGGGAATGATTTACACATGTCCTCTCCAATGCCACACCAAGGATATTGGCACTTAATGAATTCCTGGATTATTTATATTCTGGTAATATAATGACTTGCTAAATCCTCACAAAACCTTTCCGAGTTCATTACCAATGGGAGGAGGTAATCGAGATTATGAAGACTAGAGAAAACTTGAAAAGTTTTTTTTTAGGTCTTTTTGCATAAGTTTTTATATTACCAAAATATAATGATTTGGGAATACAACAGTTTTAGACTCTCTCACCTGATTTTATATTTGGAACGGGATTCATTACTTTATGACCTTCTCCAGGTACATTTTGAATATCTCAATTTTAAATTCTCAAATCTCATTTCACTTGTAAAGAAGGATTATTCTTATGCGTGTGATTACTAGAGACATTACCTTGCTGAATGTACCAAATAGAAATTTAGAGCATTTCATATACAACCAATGCTTTAAATGGGCTGGCACTGCCCAGCACGGAGTACCGGCACTTTTTTTATTTAGAGAGGGAGAGTACTGGCACTTTTCAAGAGCAACGTAATACTTTTAATTGGATACCAGCACTTCACAGAAACTAGCAGGTAGTCTGCTATAGAGTACCTGTACTTCTAATTTTCCATTTCAAGCACTGTATACAACACTTCTGTGTCTTGTGTACATTCTATCAAGGGGTAGAGTTTTTCAAACTGCTTTAGTGCTATCACGTTTATGCCAAAGTTAGGAGTTTTGCAATTGTTAACAAAGGAGTGTTTAATATCCCAATGACCAACCATGAGTAAGTAAATAAAACGTAACTAGAGTGTGATTGGTCCATGTCATTGCTACACCATTTGGGCATATACCATTAATAAGCTATCCCATCCTTACATTTACATGTTGGTGCTTGTTATAACACCTGAGCAAATACTGCTAACTTGCCTGACCACCAGAAAGACTCCATACCACATATCTTAATGACTATCTTTATGCTATGTCTGATACAATACCTGGACTTCAATGTCCTATAATTCCTTAGGGAAAACATCCCTGGGCAAATATCCTTATAAGTCTTCCCCCACCTCCTCATAACACTATGCCGAAGACATGTTTCATTCTACAGCCAAATAGCACCTTTGCACCTAGTGTATTGTACACCCCTTCTCCAGGCACCTTGAGCCGATGAAGATGACCACATCAGGCCCATAATTCAGTTAGCCTGAATCCTATCCCGTCCTCCACATGTTGTACATCTGGACACCCACATTTATTCAATATCCTCATTCTGCACTCCATGGTGATGACATAAATACCCTCACTTTGACCACTCCTTTCTTGAGTGTCCTCATCTTTACATTACCAGGCTCATATCCATCCCCATATCATGCCCAAACATCGTCTCCTGACCTCATCTTATGATATCGGGTGGAGTCGATCTTTATAATGTGCATGGTGGCTTCTTCTCTTATGTCATTTACTGTCTAGAACATTACTCCATGAAATCTTTACACAGGAGCACTGATTTCCTAAAAGTTCAGTGTTGTGTTTCCCACAGTTCAGAAGCAAAATCCATGGATAGGGTCCTTTTTTTGGTCTGGAAGCACATTGCTTCCTTCGAGGAAACCGATGAAAGATGGTTAGTCTTAGACTTTCCCTCCTCTACTGCCATTGCAATTGAAGGGAGTCTACATTACCATGTGTGTCCATTTGCATGTAGAAATGTGATGTTTCAGTTTATTCCCTGTATTGTCTTTCACACTGGCTTCTGCTGAAAGGAAAAGTGAAAATATTTCTCTTTCTGGCTGTATGCAAGAATATCTAAGTACAAAATATTGAGCTGTAACAATATAACCTTCAAAACATCGACTAGAGCTATATTGTCAAGGTAAATATACATACTTAAATACAGATTTACTATTCTCATCTCCACCTTTACTCGCCTTTAGAAGGCCATTCACTTATTTTGTGTAAATACACTGCCTTTTAAGTATTTGTGTTCCACCCTATCCATATCTGAGGGAGAAAGAGGGGCAGAAGATTAGAATATCACTAGTAACTTGAAGGTGCACTAGATTGTAGGTTGTGTCAAGAAGTTGCCATTTATTTTTAAAGGTTTTAAGAAAAGGCATTTGTATGACGTGGAGTAATGCATACCAATTTAGTACTGCGAACGTTTTGCAAAATTTCACAAAGCAAGAATGCTGGTACAATTTAGTGAATATGATGGCATTTTATTTCACCACTTATATGGACCTTTGCTAAACAAACATATAGCAAATATTGTAGGTCAGCATCTGTCACTGAGCTATTTTAAGATTTCACAGCTTGAGCCAGCTGAGGATGTTGCTTGCACAGAAGTACTTAGCTATGTTTCATGAGGCCGGTACCGAAGCGAAGGAGGCCACTTGCTTCATGAAGACTTCTTTGCTGTAGGATATATATTGCTGTAGAGATGTCAGATGGCATCAATGTTTCAGTGTGTCAGTAAATGTCCTTTGATTTATGCAGTTCTGCTTTCTGACAAGATGAGAGCACAGAAATACAGCCCTATGGGCCTGATGTACAAAGGGCCAGATGGACGACTGTTTTTTGTGGTCACATACAGGAAATCTCCCCATTTGCAACTGCAAAATAGGTCTGCCCTATTTACAAAGCCTATTATGCGAGTCTCTAACCTATTACCGACTCGTAAAATAGGGTTTGCGACTCGCTATTAGGAAGGGGCATGCCAAGGGCGTCCCTTCCTAATAGCGACTCGCACTATAATATAAGGTTGTTTTGCGGCCGCAAAACACTCCCAGTTTACCACCCATTTCAAATGGGTGGTAAGCCACTCGCAAAAGGGAAGTGGTCCCCCAGGAACCCCCTTCTCCTTTGTGACTGCCTGTGAAAATATTTTTTAAGAGTAGGCAGTGGTCCGGACCTACTCTTAAAAATTAACCAGTAACGTTTCATTTTTCTTTTTTTAAATGCATCCGGATTTCCTTTAAGGAAAAATGCTGCATTAAAAAAGAATACTGCTTTATTTAAAAAGCAGTCACAGACGTGGTGGTCGGCTGACCTCAGCAAACCACCGTCCCTGGGAGTGCTAGCCATTCCCAATGGGGGTGCAATTTGCACTGTCCTCATGAATAATAATGAGGTAGGCAATTGGCGACCCCGTTAGGAATCTCAAACAGTGTCTGAGGCACTGTTGTAAATTCCAATTTGCAAGTCGCAAATTGCGAGTCGCACAACAACGCAATTTGAGACTTGCAAATTGGAAGGGCCGTATATCTGGCCCAAAGTTCTTTTGCAATCTCAAATCCTGCTATTCACAAAAAGCACAATGTTTGCAACAGCAAAATACATTTTTATGTACAAAAGCCTTTTTATGAAAAAAAAAACAGTTTCCAATGTCTACATTCTTATTTGTACTGCTTCTTTAATTGTACATGCTCTCATTATGTCATTGTTAGAATATGGAATACTGTATATGTCATTTACTGTGCATCTTTTGTAATGAACTGTTATTGCTGTATTGCTGGACTTACTGGATGCATTACCTTGAGCTCTTCGAGTAATTAAAGGATTATCTACTTTCTTTGAATTAATCCTTCATTTCACTGGCGACGGGATTCGGAGAGTGGAACCTACGTGAGCAACTTAATTCATCTTTATTTTATTTTTTTCATTTCTTTCTTTTTATTGAAATCTTAACCAACTTTAAGGATTGTTGGAAATTCAGGAGTTTAAAACACTCTCTCTACCTTAAAGAGAAGAGTTTCTCCATTTGCGATTTTAATCATTTCCTCATAAATTTTACTTTTTGAAGAATTGATGATTTCGTTGTAACCTCCGATTTCTGAAGTCGTTTCGTGTTACTAACGAAGAAACCTTCTTAAGGATATATTGGATTTGACAGACTTTACTTATTTTGATTATCAAGCTTGAGCCTTGGAATTTTTTTTTTGTGTGTTTGCTTGATTTCAACTCTTGCCGTGTAAAGACTGTCAAGATAAGAAACATCGCTTTATTTCGTCAGTTACCAGCGCGCTGTAAGTTTTGAAAGAAATTACCTTCGGATTCCATCTCTACCGAAGAACGTCAGACTCTATCTCTACGGACGTCAGATTCTTCTTCATTCGGATCCGGAACTGCATTGTGGGTATTTTACGTGTGACGTAACACGCAGCGGCCATCATTGTTAAACTTGAAGTCAATGAAATTGACTGTTGTGTTCAGCGATCCTTCGTGATCCTTCGTGTTCAACAACGATCCTGCTGGCACATCGTTTCTTTCATCAACGACTCTTCATCCTTCATAAACCATTCGTCGTGCGTTACCATCATCGGTGATTCGCACACCTTTAATTATTTTGATATTTTATTTATTTTTTTAACTTTCTTTTAACTGCCATAATTCTTACTTCTGTGTGGGATATTTATAGTTACTATTTTATCCTTATAATTCATGTATCCAGTTATTGTTCAGCTACTTTAACTTCTAAGGTAATTTTTAGTACATATTCACTATATTTACTTCAGTGAACCTTATTAATATGACTCAACCTAATTATAATATTAGTGCTCCTCAAGCATTTTGGGTTTCTGGCAGTGAACCTCCACTTAAATGGTTGGAGTGGAAACCTTATTTCTGCAATTATATTGAAGCCTTAGATGAGGATGGAAAAATGTCTCATGCTCAAAACAAAAGACTCCTTTTACATTCTTTAGGTCCTGTTGGTTTAAAAGTATTTGAAACTATGACCAAACCTTCCTTTCCAGGTGATTTAAGTGTTTATATGTTAGCACTTTTGCATTTAGATACCTACTTTGCGCCTAAAGTTTGTATTGGGGTAACAAGATACACATTTTTTTCAAGGAAACAAACTAAAGATGAAAACATTGATCATTACCTTGCCGAGCTGAAAAAATTGTCATTAGATTGCAAATTTGGTGTTTTACAAGAAGTACTTGTTAGAGACCAAATCGTTATGCATTCTTATAATGCATCTATACAAGATAGATTGTGGATTAATGGAGATTCTCCATTGGATGATATTCTAGCTATTGCACGGAAGGCAGAAATGTCGAGCAGATGTGCTAACGTAATCAAACTTGATAATAGTTCTCTCACTAATGAGGTGGTTAGTAAAGTGAATGCTGTTGAAAGAAAAAAGTTCAATTATAATCCTAAGAACACTATGAGCACTAGTAACAAACCTTTTTATGCTAAACATGTTCAAACTTCTTCTAACTCTAGGCTTAAGTGTTATAGATGTAGCAGTTTGGATCATTTGGCAGACTTTAAAGGATGTCCTGGCCTGAAAGCTAAATGTACTAGTTGCGGGTTGAAAGGCCATTTGACAAAAGCTTGTAACAGGAAAAAGAAAAGTAAGGTGAATTTTATGAATGACATGGAAGATGAAGAAACCTTTGAGAATGATATAGAAGACAATCTAGTTATGAACTTACATGACAAATTGGTATTGAAAATACGTGATGAGGATGTAGTCAACAAACCGATTTGCTTAATGAGTATTGGTGGGGTGGATGTTAAAATCTATGCTGATTCTGGTTCACCCTACACTATTGTTAATGAAGAAATGTGGAAGTCCTCTTTTGTCCAATGTGTTGGTGAGAAATTGTTGCCATCAGATATTCATCCTGAAGGTTATATTGGGGAACCTATTGCTATCCTTGGTTTCCGTTGGTTTACATTTAGATTTAAAGGCAGAGAATGTAGAGGAAAATTATACATTTCCAAGAAAGGGCCACCTGTGTTAGGGTGGTTCGACCAAAAGCAACTACACATTATTCTAGATCCTAACAGCCGTGAACAAGTTTTGGTTGTGGATGATAGTACTACAGTCACCAATGAGATTTTACATAAATTTACAAAGGTTTTTAGCAAAACTTTGGGAAATTTAATTGGTTTTGAGCACAAGATCATAATCAAGGAAGATGCTTGCCCCAAGGTGCATAAATGTAGAAATGTTCCCATTTTGGTGAGAGATGAAGTTAGTAAAGAATTGGACAAGTTAGTTTCTACTGATATTATTGAACCAATTGAAGCAAGTGAATGGGTTTCTCCAATTGTCGTCGCGAGACGTAGCAATGGAGAAATTAGGTTATGTGTAGATTTAAGATATTTAAATAAGCACATTGTGGTTGACAAGTTCCCACTCCCTAAGATTAATGAAATGGTGTCTAGTCTTGGCAACGCACGATGGTTCTCGACTATAGACCTATCATCTGCGTATCACCAGATTTCCTTAAGTCCTGAATCAATGAAATACACATCTTTTGTGACACCCTTTGGTTGTTTCCATTATAAGCGGATGCCTTTCGGCTTAGCTTCGGCGGCCGCTGTTTTTCAGCGATTAATGTATCAACTTTTTAAGGATGAAGAGGGTGTCAGATTTTTCCAAGATGACATCCTGGTTTTTGGAGATGATGAGAATGAACATGTATCAAGATTGAAAAGAGTGTTAAGTATTCTTGAGAGCAAGGGTCTTACTGTTGAGCATTCAAAATGCAAATTTGTACAAAAGAGCATTACTTATTTAGGTCACGTCATTGATGAAGAAGGCGTTAGACCTAAACCTTCTTTGGTTTCTGCTATCTCGGATGCTCCAGTTTCTACGTCCAAAGATGACATTAAGTCATTTTTGGGAATGGCAGAATTTTGTTCAAAGTATGTCCCCAAATTTGCAAATGTTACCTATAATATTCGGCAACTTCTTAAGAAAAATTTGAGATTTGAGTGGTCCAACTCTTGCAATGAGGATTTCAAAAACATTAAGCTTGCTATTGCAAAGGCTACTGCCTTGCATAGTTTTGATGCGTCTTTAGAAAACATAATTACAACTGATGCTAGTAACAAAGGTCTTGGAGCTGTTTTAATGCAGGTGGATAAGAGTGGAATGAAGAAAGTGATAGCTTATGCTTCAAGATCTTTGTCCCCTTGTAAGGAAAAGTATCCAATAATAGAAAAGGAAGCTTTAGCATGTGCTTGGGCGTTGGATCATTTCAAGTCTTTTGTTTGGGGGAAAATGTGTTTGTTGCGCAGTGATCACAAACCTTTGGTTAAAATTTTGACAACTGAGGGTGTGATCAATGCTTCTGCACGGCTCGCTAGGATTTCAATGAGGTTGCAGAATTTCATTTATAAGATTGTTTATGTTCCTGGTAAAAGCAATGTTCTTGCTGATTTCTTATCAAGAATGCCTGTCATGTTGGAAGAGTGTGACAATAATGAATGGAATGAATTGCAAGTGGCTTTTGTTCATGATGATGATCTTTCTGCTTTCAGTAAGGAGGAATGGAATAATGAGTATTCTAAAGATGAGAATTTACAAAAGGTGATTTCCTTTTCTGTTGATGGTTGGCCAAGTAAAAAGGATTTGTTGGATGATGCCATTAGACCTTTTTGGGAGGTTAGATCAGAACTTTCTGTGGTACATAGTACACTGTTAAGGGGCGAGAGGATAATTCCTCCTAGTGGATTACGTGAAGGAATTATAGAACTTTGCCATGAGGGTCATCCTGGTATTGTGAGATCTAAGTCTTTGGTTAAACATTTGTTCTGGTGGCCGGGTTGTGATTCCCAATCAGAAAGGGTGGTTAGAGACTGTGTTATTTGTGCTTCTGCAGATAAGACGTTACGCACTTGTCGTCCTCCTATGTTAGAGTGTTCATCTCCTGAACATCCTTGGGAATGCGTTGCTGTGGACATTATGGGTCCTATTCAGGAGCAAGATGGTTCCCATCATTTTTTAATTGTACTTATGGATCTTTTTTCGAAATGGCCCGTGGTCAAGGTTGTTGAAAGGGCGGACACTGATTCAGTTCTTTCTTTTCTTGATGAGACTTTTGTTACAGAAGGTATTCCTTCTTGTATCCTTACGGATAATGGGGTTCAGTTCTTATCCATAAGAGCTAAGAGATATTTCAATAAGTTGGGTATTAAGCATAGGACAACATCGCTTTATAATCCTAGCGGGAATGGCATTGTTGAACGTTTCAATAGGGTTCTGAAGAACACCATCCAGTTGTCAAAAAGTAATAATTTAGATTGGCCTACTCAGGTTGGTAAGGTTGTTTGGAATTACTGTATAACAAATAATGACTCTACTGGTAGTTCTCCTTTTTGTCTTAATGAAAGGCAGGAATCCACGCTCTAAGTCAATCCCTGTTTAGTTATTCTCTAGCGAGGTTGAACCTTGGTCTAAGAATTTAGTTAAGGAACGTTTAGAACAAGTACATAACAAAAGTAAAAAATACCATGATTTGAAGCATGGTGCTAGGGAAGTTCAAATTAATGTCGGAGATTGGATCAGAGTCAAGAAACCTTTTAAAGTTCAAAAGGGTGATTCTAATTTTTCTGAACCTTTTCAGGTGATGGAGGTTTTGAGAAACTCCGTTAAGCTTAGTAATGGGAAGGTTTGGAATCTGAGCAGGATTACGAAATGTAAATCTGGTAGTTCCATCTTACCTGCTAGTTCTCACTCTCTTTGGAAACCAGAGGATTTGGATGTAGACTGTTCTATTGAGAATTCTGTTGAGAATGACGAGTCGCTTGTAAATCCTGAAGTGGTTACCTGTCCTTCTTCGAGTAAAGTGGTTAGCTGTCCTACTTCTAGTGAAGTTCCTTCTTCTGGTGGTGTTGTGGAGTTTCCTTGCAATACCTCTGATGGATCTAATGAAATTCCTGTAGAAGGTAGTTCTGTTTCTGTGAGTGAGGATTCATCTTTAAGTCGTCATTCCTCAAGGAAGAGGGTGGTTCCTCTTTGGCTTAAGGATTACTTTTTAAATAATAAGTAGTATTTTGTTGTTACATAGTATAAGTTGTACACAGTAGTTTACATAGAATAGTAGTACACCATAGTTATACAGCAGTCAGTTTTTGTATATAATTTTGGAACTCATGTATATCCTTATTTGTTTTTGTTTTCTTTTGTTTATTAGGAATGGGGGATGTGTTGTGTCTACATTCTTATTTGTACTGCTTCTTTAATTGTACATGCTCTCATTATGTCATTGTTAGAATATGGAATACTGTATATGTCATTTACTGTGCATCTTTTGTAATGAACTGTTATTGCTGTATTGCTGGACTTACTGGATGCATTACCTTGAGCTCTTCGAGTAATTAAAGGATTATCTACTTTCTTTGAATTAATCCTTAATTTCACCAACTCACTAAAGGACTTTACCAATCCTTTCCGAATTCCAAATAGGAGGGAGTAGGAAAGAAATGTAGCAATGGCCTATGGCTGTGGGAGCAAAAAGAGGGGTACCCCTGAAGTAAGTTCCTAAATCAGGGAAATAAATCCTAGTGTAAATATAAACATTTAGGAACAGGATAAATCAAGTGGACCTAAACAGAATCATTAACTCACGAATACCAGAGACTACATGTCATATCTTATACATGCAAAAAATAATTTCAAAAAGTTGTTTTAAGATATTCTTATTGAAAAAACGTTCTTTATTTTAGACTATAAATATATAATAAATACATGGCCTATGGCTACAATGGAGGTAGCAAACCATTCATGAGTTACCGACTTTGAGTATTAGGAGTAGTAACTGATTCTCAAGGCGGAAGTGATCCTGTTAGGATCCCTCCCCCTTTAGCATTCATATTGGCAGCCTTTGGAGGGAGAAAGATGTGGTCCAAGGGAGTTGATATTTTCCAAAAAGGATTTAAAAAACAAAAAGCAGCATTGGTTCCTTTAAGGAACAAGGGCTGTTTTGTTGTTGTTGTTTTTTTTAGAAACGGTGTCCACTTTCAAGTGCAATTATATGGATGGTGGTCTGCAGTTCCTTGTAGGTCAACAGTCCTGTGATTGCAGCCAATCACTGGAGGTCAGAAATAGCAACCTGTCTAATTAATATTAATTTGGCAGGTCATTCTGCAGGTTCATGTGATCCAGGTAAGCTGTTTCATGTTATACTGTCTGGCCACTGTGTTCCTACTTTTGTAAAGGGATACATTAGTTTGCAACTCTTTTGCAGTGCAACATGATGCCTAGTAATTGGGCTGTTCTCTGAAGCTTTGTACAAATATTTTGTAAACTACTTTACCAAGAGAGTATTTTGTCCCTATTATTTTTTTATTTGGCTTTGGATCAGTTTTCCACTATGCTGAAGTGACCATGAGCATTGATACTTCCGGTTTTGCTAAATGATTGACAGCACTAGCTTTACTTCCTTGTCCCTTCTTCGTCCCAGCCCTTTGAATGTGAGGTCTGCCTCGTTCTTAAGCTAGGGTTTACCCATCCCAACAAAACCAAAAATATTGTAATCCTAAATAGTTAACCTCTCTCATCTCAATTGAGATCTTCCTGCCAAACCACCTCTTGTCTTTCCAGCAGTCTTGATAAGTGTAAAATGAATGTCCTTTCTTTGTCAATTTTATATCTGTACAGGTGGCTGTGGTTTAGCTGTATCATTCTATTTTTTTTAAAAATCTTTTTATTTAGAACATAGGCTCTCGTGACAATGACATACTACATTTCAATCCATGGCAGGTGGTACATACAAATCAATGCGAACATCATTATTCTGCATAATCAAACCATAGTCCGTATATAATTTTATGATTGCCTAGAGACATTTTGAGTGTCCCACACTACCCCTCTATAACTCCTCCACGCCCCCATATCTTTTCCCATTTCCTAGGGCACCCCCTACTCTTATAAATCACTCTTTCAGCCCTTTGGCACTAGTCCAGGTCATTCAATTTAATATGCATGGCATCAGAAGCTTGACTCATGTGATTCCTGTTTCTGTGTTACCTGATCTCCTTTCCTCGTGTATTGCAGCGAGCCCTCTGGTCTTTCTCCTTCGAGTGGGTGGAAATGGATGCTTCAATCTACTTTTCAGAAGAGTTTCCTAGTATAGGTTCCTATTTAAGACCTGGTATTCTCATGATTGCAGCGACTGCACGATGTTTAGAGCTACGCAAGAGTTGAGTTACTTTGAAAAGTTATTAACGCAGGAAGTGCATATGCAGAATTCACCAAAATGCCAAGGGTGGCAGAAGTGACACCACATACCCCATGACCTTAATGACTTCACAGGATGTAACATCATATGACTGTTGACCATAGTGACAGCTTGGTAAATGGTGCCTGACCTTCAATCCCAACAACATCACATGTCGTGCTCTCTCAGCTAAAGTATATGTTAGCAAAATAGTAACATAGTTCTAAAGTAAGTAAAAAAAAACATTATTAACTGGAGGATGACTATCATATGCCAATGGAGCAGCTATGAAATGCCATGAGCACATTTCCAAACAAAATGTAACGTAAAAATAATCTAGCGTGCCCCTGTTTTTGAAGACCAGTGCTGGTTTGCACCAGTGGTTTTGTATACACTTTTAACGATCATAAATTCATACAGTTTTTACAAGTTTGGTATTCTTTATTCTTTTTTGTGGTTCGTTTTAATGTAATTACTTACTGTGATATTTAGCAATGTTTACTGCACTGCAATCCTTTGAATTTTTACTGGTCGTCTATGATACCCTGCAATTTAATTGTTTGCGTTTTAGATCATAGGTCGGACAGGCATAATTCCCAGAATAAGGACTAACACAAGCACCTCTGAGACCACTTTTTTATGTTTGAAGATCATTGAGACAAATACATTTTTATTTTACTAATACACCTTTGGCAGAAATGGAGCACCGCAGGCATGCTGAACACACAAACATTCACAACTTTCTGAAATTTTGTCTCTTGTTTCTTATACAGGGGATGAGGCCGCTGTGGTTCCTTCCCGATTTTCCTCTATACCTCTTCTTTAGTAAATGATAGGCCATGTAGTAGCAACCACCCTTGAAGCTAGAGAAGAGTCTCCTAACACAAAACATCCCAGATGGGAGGACCAGCCAATGACTATACTGCTAATAAGAAGGATGATCAAGATATTAGAGAACAATGTATCCAAGGATGTGAATTGACAGACCTGCTGCAACATGTTAGGGGCAATTTATATTTCCATAAACTGATAAAAGAAGGGGAAGAGGACTTCTTTTTACAATACCAGAAAAGGGAACCATAGAGCTTTTTTCTACTTAAAAGTGCTCATCAGAGTTGAAGGATGTGGACTGTCCTGTGTTTGCCAGATTTCTGGCAAAACAATCTCTTTTGAATGTCTTCACAGAATACCTTCAGTAGACTAAGTAGAAACTTTAATGGCTGGTCGTTCTTTGCAAGGCTCCATGATCTCTGAAGAGACATCTCTTTCTGGCATGGTGGAAATGGCAGTAAAGCGATCATAGTCAGCTCTTAATTTTTCCATATGTGACAATACTTACTTCACCTATACAGTTCAGTCCTTTCTCAGTCATTAGCAGTCATTAGCAGAAGGTATTTGTTATGAAAGAACCATAAGAAGGATTTCTACGTGATCTATCCTTTAATTGTCTATGAGTCACTGCAGCAGCAGTGGGTTCACCGTCACATTTTCCTGAGCGGTGTGAGGATTTTCAGCAGGTGTATCTCACATGGATTCCGCATAAACTGGAATAAGTCATATCTCTCCCTTTTACGGTAACTCCTTCCCACTGGAAGTCTTTGTCAAACAGATAAATTTCAGGCATTTCTTCCCCAAGAGAGTATACTTGAATTACATCTCATCTGGCAAATCTATTAGGTGAGTCAGTGATGACAGCCTTAGTTATGAGTGCAAGGGCACATGGCTGCTTCTCTGACAATGGTTGCAAAGTCCCAAAGACATCTACAGCCTTTAGTGCAACACCCACTACTGTATTGAAATTCGTTTCTCCAGAGATTGCGGAAGTCTAATCCCTCTAACTTTCTGAATTTATCAGGCACTACAAAGTTGGCTGGGGCTGGAAAACACAGATGCCAGCAGCAAGGGGAGGGTTACAACTCTGGGACAGTCATCGATACAGGATTGTTGCTTCTTGGAAGACATTCAGGAGTCTTTCAGCTGGAAGACGTTAACAGGAATTTGTCAGGCCCAATGGACAATTAGGTAGCCAGCTCAAGGAGACACTCAAGTCCAAGATTTAGTGATTCTGGCTCATCAGATTTTCTTAGTAAACAGAGTTCAGCATTCTCTGTTTAATAGCAGTTTATTTGCCGGGGATCCTGTGTACCATCAGAGCTGGGTGTTCCTTTTTCAATGGGCCTGAGTCTGTGTCCCCACCTGTTTCAGGAGATAGCTCTCAGTTGCAGTCATCCTTGGCTGGTTGCTTCAAGGAAGAATACCCTTCTTCGAAATTTTTGGTTCCTAGTTACATCTCCTGTAGGCTAAGAAGTACATGTCATGGCCTTCCGATGACCAAAGGGTCTTGTCTATGCATTGTTCCTGATTTCTGTTATTTCCAGGGGTCACATAAAGATCCGGGACGATTGTACGCGGATGCTTTTAATGGATCCCATACCGGCCCAGATGTTTCTGGTTTCCAGGCCGGTCTTAATTAACAGTACAGATTCCATGGATATTCCCACTTCTTCCTGAAATTCCTTCTCTTTTTCACTACTTTACCACAGGGAGCTCTTGGCAATTGTGGCAGATGTTCTCCCTGGTGGCCGACATCTCCACATGATAAAGTATAAGAAAAAGTAAAAAAAAGTTTTGGGAATTTGAAAAAGTTTGTAAAATTATTTTTATATTAAATGTGAATGTAAATTATTTCTATACATTCTTTTACTCATAGAAATAAAGAGAAATGATACAGCACTATTGACTACATTTTGACGTAAATTAAATTATATCAAATATATATAATAAATTAAAATAATTTCTCAAGGTTGAATTAAAAAATACATTTCCACCTAAAATAAAAACAAATATGTTTCTGGTATCCATTACTAATTATTAAAAGTATTGTATAAAAGCAATTAAAAGTACTATATATATTATCAAATTCATATTTAAAAGCAAAAAAGGATATTAAAGTATTTTATAATTTAATGAAACATAGGGCCCGATTCATAGAACTAATTTAAGACAAAATCCTAAACTTACTACTTTTGGCATTCACAGAAGTTAGGATTTTGTCTTAAGACAGACTTAAGACAGACTTAAGTTAGGATTCTGTCTTAAGTCTGTCTTAAGTCTGTCTTAAGACAAAATCCTAACTTCTGTGAATACCAAAAGTAGTAAGTTTAGGATTTTGTCTTAAGTTAGTTCTGTGAATCAGGCCCATATACTCTATGTTATGTATATATCAAGATTGAATACTATTTATTTATAACTATTTGAAATATTTTAATTTAAATTAGTTGTTTTCTGTGTAGTTTACTTTTAAGTTACTGCCTTCATTATTTTTTTTGGGAGGGTGTTGCACTACCAGTTGTTGGCCATTTGTGGTGCTAAACGTACTACTGTTTAGTAGTAACTAACCCTTTTAAATGAGGCTCTACTCTCTTTTTCATATGCTTAACTACACTTTTGAGTAACTTTATACACAGATTTTGTAAATAGCCAAAGTAGTAAAGGCACTCAAAAGTGTAACAGCAAATGTACACACTAAATTACTCACACGTTATATGTATCTTTGTAAATAGCTCCATCAGGGTTTGCATTCATAATTACATGTATGTAGCAGTTTGGGAAAGCAGAAGCAGATTAGGGGTGGTGGGTAATAAAAAGTTCCATGTGCAAACTATTAGTAACAGAGGGTCATGTATGTAGCCCACAGATAGGTTCTGTGTGTGACCAGCAATAAGTACTTTGGGGGTCATTAGGATGGCGGGCGGAGAATGGGACTGCCCACCATTGGTGCAGGGGGCCCGTTGATGGCATTAGGATGCGCCCACCACACTGGGGGGCACATCCTGCATTCTTGACATTGCGGCGGGCGGTGCTCTTAGCACTGCCCAGCGCAATGCCGAGAAGGAATGTCGTGCACTTCCATTCACAACGTCGAAGGCACCGCGCAGCACCTGCAATCTTGTGCATGGAACCGCAGGGGAGTACCATTGGTACCCCCCATGTGCACCCCTATCCCCCAGAATCCCTGGGGGCCCACTACATGCCTCCAATGGCGAACAACCCCGCACATATACTAATATGGATGGCGGTGTCTCCAGACACCACCACCATGTTAGCTACTTTTCAGCCCGGTTGACTCTGCGGCTGGGCGGAAAACTGGCGGAAGGGCCTTCCGTCTGCCGGGGTCCCCCTGTCATGGTAATGTGGCGGGGGAAATCCCTAAGCGGCGGAGTTTTTCAGCGGGCGGATTGACACCACCATACGGGCGGTGGCGATCCGCCCGCTATCCAAATGACCCCCTTTGTGTGGAAAGTTATGATTCTTTTTGAGAGAGTGTGCAGGAGTTCATCAGGATCTGTCAAATTCTGGCAGGGTTGACTTGCTGAATTTTAACAAATGGTGATATCCGAAAATATAGTATAAACATCAAACATCTTCTTTGAAGAAGAAAGTGATAGGGGCAATGTCAGAATGCATGCTCTCATTGTAAAACAAAGAGGTGCTGTTCATCCCTGCACCCCATGGAATGGCACCTCAAGGTGCCTGCCACAGGGTGCAGGGATGTGCAGGCCACCAACCGGAGGCTGTGCACCCATGGGGGCCCTGCTGGGGGTCCCCAAAGTCGACTTCAGGAAGGCTGGCACAGTAAGGCTGTCGGAATCCGACATTGTAATCCCTCAGGTGGAACGAGCCACCCTTGAGATTACTGAGGTCATTCTGACTGGCGGACGGGCCGTCGAGCCCATTGGAGGCCAGTCGGAATAACCGGTCAGATTCCTTTCTGAATGACATCATCAAAATGGGTCAGTCGGAAAGGAATCCGACTGACTGATTACGACGCAATAGGAAACGGCTCCGACCGATGTTCAGAGTCGTGTCCTAACGCATTGTAATCAGCCTCTTAATGTTTTAAATTATGCTCATCATGCACATTAATAGGTACTCTCTAAAAATTCCCTCAACATTCTTCATACACTGCAATTGGCAAGATTTACGTTATTTATTTGGGAGCGGTGTAACGCTATCAACTTAATAAACCCACTCTGGGTAGGTTAAAACACAGCCCCTAGAGAATCTTTGCTCAACCCCAGGTAGCTGTGGCATAAGCAGCATGGAATTCCCCATAGAAATGCAAGTTAAGTACCAGCAATTTAAAAAGTATGAAAACAACACAATGAAACACTCAAACCACTTTAAAGATATAAAATGTTATGAGTAAAATTTGACATATATCTGAAAGAGAGAGAGAGAGAGAAACTCTGTTTATTTAGACCGTAGTCTTTAAACACAGAGATCTTATAAAATACAAACACTATACATACTTATTAGAAATGGCGAATACACAAATAATTTTTTTAAATCACACAGTTACTTTCCAGACTGCTCTACTTAGTACAACTATAGTCAAACAGTAGCTGCCTTCGCCCCTAAAACCTTGGTAAAACAGAAGTAACAAAAACTCCTAAAGTTAAAAAGTTCATTACTTTTATCATTCATCATTAGCAAACATAGATTAGACAATTTGGAATAAAATTTCTTCGGTCTTAAGCCTTTAGCTAATGAATGGGGGGCGTTTATAATTAATTTCATCACTAACATTGCTAACGTTTTGCCCTAGCAAACCAATTTACCCCTCTCATATAATTTCCTAGTGCAATTGCAGTATCCAGATTTTCTATTTCTATCAATAATGTAATGGCTTGATCTCAAGACATTATTCCATATTTTATAAATAGTGGCCGTAAAGATAGTATTCTCGCTTCTGCCGTCATAAGGCAATCTACCAACATATGCAATATATCACACTTTGTCCTCAGCCCGCATTTACATAGCCCATTGGGGTATAGCATTTCTGCTTTTAATTAACCCTGGGCGAAGGACTTCGCTACGCCCACGGAATGGGCGTAGTGTTGCCTACTTCGCCCTTTGCAAAGTAGGCATAGCAGGCAACACTACGCCCACTCCGTGGGCATAGCGAAGTTGGCCGCCACCCGCCTCCCTCCCGCCCTCCCCCACATACCTTATTTTTGTAAAATAGCCTTAGAAAAGGAAATAAAAAGCACTTACCTTGTCCGCTGCGTCCGGGGGTCCCTCTTCTAATCGCGCCGCCGTCTTGGATACCAATGCGCATGTGCGGCCGCCTGCGCATGCGCATTTCGTGCGAGAAATGTGCATGCGCATTGGTATCCAAGACGGCGGCGCGATTAGAAGAGGGAGCCCCGGACGCAGCGGACAAGGTACGTGCTTTTTATTTCCTTTTGTAAGGCTATTTAACAAAAATAAGGTATATAGGGGAGGGGGGCAGGCGGCGCGTAGTGGGGCTACGCGAAGTGCGTAGGTGGCCGTAGTTTCTTGCCCACTTTGCATAGCTTTGCATAGCCCCACTATGCATACTACGCCCAGGGTTACTTTTAATCCCCCCTCCATTCGCCATGGGTTGGTGCCAATTCGTATTTTCAAGATTTCATATCTAAGTCCATGGTAAATTAATAGGTTAAAAGTACCAAGGAAAAGCAAAGCACCAATCAATAGTTGCTGTTCATCATTGACCAGGATGCGGTAGGATTTCAGGCTGACCACGATGGGGCAGAGGTTGGATACAGTAAGCAGGTCCTCCCAATCACAGATTTTACCTTCAGACTTTCTCTCTTCATCTGAGTCTCTGAAATGTAAGCAGCATCTTCAAGAGGAGCAAAGATTAAAGCTGTGGCCAGCCCTGTACCCTGGAAGTCAGGTATGTTGTCAATCTCTTGCTGCTGTTGATTTTGGTGCCAGGCTACTAAGCAGGACAAAGATTTTGTGGCAGCTGAGGGTGCTTTGGAGGTCAAATAGATTTGTCACCTCACTCGGGTCCGAGATTTTACGATCAGACTTATTGACTTTTTTGAAATTCAAAATCCTTCAGCAGGGCAAGGCTGGAAGCAGTAGCCTGCCGGGCTCCATGATGCGTGATACCTTTACTGTGAAGTCCCATTAAACCGGTTTCCAGCAATGCAGAAAGCTCCAAAAGAAATGTACCCGGTTTCCTTGCCTGCCTAGGGTGTGACTTTCCTAAGCAGGCCTCAATATCTTGTCCTGAGTCTCCAGAGGTGGAAAACATAAGTAAGGGCCAGATGTGCAGACATTGGGAATTAACTCTGATTCACAATTAGGAAATCAGTATTCCTAATGTAGGAAATGTTTTATTCCCAAATAGCAATACCTACTACGTTGCAATCAACGTACCTCACGAATATTAATGAGGTAGGTAGCAATTTGCGATCCATTAGGCACTCCCCTATTTAGAAGTGCTGTCTTCCCACCTGACAGGGTCCAAACCAGTTCTCTGCCGACATATATTGGAGCCGACTGTCTAGGAGAGTCCTGAGAATGAATAGACTAGGCCCTCCTTGAGGTCTCCAAGTTAAAAGAGGCAGTGCTAAGGCTGACCTTTGTTCCACCAATTTCAGGTAGCTAATCTCTGGTAAGCGCTCAGCAATTAGGAAGAGGCCAGCAATTAATACCACCCTGCCATTCATGGGCGTAGAGGCAGGCATTGGTTTCTAAGCCAGAGTTATAACTCACCAAGCTAAAGATGTGCATTCCAGCTCTTGAGGTGTGATGAGGGGCAGAACTACTTTTAAGCACTTCTAGCTAAGTTTTTCCACTAAAGTTATACAAAAATCTGATTTAACCATAAATCAGATTTTGAAAAATAAATAAGAAAATACTTTAAAGATGTTTTCTAGCATTTTTCTAGTTGGAGATAAGAAATAAAGATTTTAATCCCATCAAGGACTCTACAGGGAAAGGTCTAGCAAACACAGTGGAAAAGATTTTAGGTTGATTTCATTGTGAGACTGCATTAACCTCATTATGAAGTATGCCACATTTTTATATATGAGTACCCTGCCCTGTGGTTTTCACTTTGGGGATAACTTCTGAATGTATAAAGATAAGCTGTTCCTACATAGCAAAGGTACTATTTTATGCCAGATGGCCTCATAGTGTTTTTAAACTGCGGCCGAGCCAGAGCACAGTGGGGCTCTTGGTAGTAGTATTTTTTGTTATATACGTGGTGCTGCAAATGCACACTGCAGCCTGCGTGTGCACTTTCTGTGCCATCTAGCAATACCTTACAGGAATGTTAAATAGACCAATAAGATGAGAACAATTTTACCAGCGCTATTTTAGGTCTACAGCGTGCTCACCCAGTGTCACTGAATAACAGTGTCACAGAGTGAAGAGTTCTAATACAGGCCCCAAAAATGGTTCAGAAAATGGTGAAGAATCAGGGGTAATCACACATAAAAGGCAGATTTGCGCAACATTTCTACAATTATATAATTGGTATAAAAATTTAAATATAAACGTTATAGTGCTGATCTTGACATCATTAACTAACAAAATTGAATGAGAAAATGGGAACACATAGTCCTAATATTTCTGGGTCATGTAATAGTAAAACCTTTTTAAAGAGAAGGATGGATTAGTGGAAACGTGTCTTGAAAAGTGTGGTTTCTTCAATTGAGAAGACAAGTGAATTTGTAAATTGCTATAGATAAAAGTTAGGAGCATGTCTAGTAAAAATAACGTCAGTACATTTCCAAGACTTAAGTTTCAATTCATCATTGGGAGACAGGTACGTAGTGTACACATTAATGCATTATTGCTTATGCATTTTGAAAGCTATGTTGATCATGTTCCCATTAGCTACAGAGACAAAGATGCATTACTAACAACCTTTGAGGTTTCTGATAAAATTGCTGCATCATCTGCTTGTATCTTTTGACAGCGTCATCTGATAACATCTGGCAGAAAACCTCTAGTCCCACTCAGTTTCTGACGGTGTATTAAACTAAAAGAAAATAGTAAAGCTATTTTTATTGTAAATATTAATGTAAAATAATTTTATTCATTTATTTAAAATGTTAAATAAAATAAAATGTGACAATAATACAAACTTAATTTTTATATAAATTGTAGTTATGTTGAATATATACATTAAAATACATTTATTTTTCTAAAGATTAAATGTAAAAATTTGCCACCTAAGTACAAACATATATTTTAATGATGTATTACAAATTTTTAAAATTGACAGTAGAATTAATGTAAAGGAATATCATTATATTTTAATAACAATTAATTGGTATATTGATGATTACATTCAGAAACTATTCTTAAACAACTTTATATATATATATATATATATATATATATATATGTATATATTTATATATATATATATATATATATATATATATATTTATTTATATAAATATATATATATATATATATATATATATATATATATATATATATGTATGTATATATATATATATATATATATATATATATATATATATATATATATATATATATATATATATATATATATATATATATTACCTACTGGCGGTCGCCAGTAGGTAGTTATAGTTAGGACCTACTTTCCATAGGAAAATCCACAACATTCTATTTGGAATAACTTTGGCGCCGGTGGACAAACCCTCGTGAATTTCTCCAAGAAAATGGCCTGCTTGGTTCCGCTCCTTCCCTGAAAGTTTGGGGGTGATTCGTCAAGTGGGGGCAGAGAAAAAAGGGGCATCCCAAAACATGTTTTCCCCATGCAATTTTCCATAGGGACCTTTAGACAGGGCTACAGCTCGAACGGCTGAACAGAATTACACCAAATTTGGCAGAGAGGTAGAGTTCGGTTCGCAGATTGTGCTTTTTGTTAAATGGTGTATATCCGTTCAGTAGTTTCTGAGAAAATTACAAGTAATATCATAGCGATATCTATAGACAGAGTTGTACACGCGGACGGAGATCCGTTCAATTACGAGTGCGAGCTAAATGCTGATTGGCTGTCAACTGTCTGTCAACACTCGAAACCAGGAAGTGTTGGTGGCCATCTTGTGCCTCGGTAGAACCGAGTCACAAGAAAACAGTAAAACAAAGTTGAGAAATAAGGAAAGGGGGCAGGGTAGAAACATTCTGACCCTATAGGCTTACTCAGGGGGTCGTACATGGATTTTTAGGGTCAATTTTTATTTATTTTTAATAAAAAATCACAGCGTATGCGTATGGTACGTGGTGGAAAAGGGAAAAAATACTAGAAGTCCGTTTTATTCATTAGGTCTCGGGGGGCAAATTCCGGGGGCAATTTTTAGAGCTTTATTTCTATGACAGTATGTAAAACTTTCTGTTTTTTTTTCCTGCATCAGTTGTACTCTCTACGCATGCGCAGCCTTGTTTGCAAGTGCACTTTTTTTTCTTTTTCTTCATGTTCACCAAGCCAACCTCTCCTGATTTTAGGTATTAAATTTGCCACTTTCTTTTCCCGGGCCGTGTGTGTCATCCGGTGCTATACTTTTGTAATATATTAATAAACATATTGTATGTATATTTATTTGAAATGTAGTGTCGAGGCGCCAAACGTTGATTACATACTCCGTTCAACCGCCATTTTAGTAGTTTTCCTCCATTATTTTTATTATACCTGTTACTTTCATTTTACCCTGCGCATATTTTCTCTGTGATCGATGAGATTTCCTGCCACAGACACCACAGTGTTTGTCCTTGGCCTCCGATCTTATCAGACTCGGTCACACGTATACCTAGAAACTAATTTGAAGGATGTAAGCCACAGCCATTACAACGCGTGTTCGTCAACAAAAAAACATTATTAAGATTATGGGCCCGATTAGGATCGCAGTGAATCCGCATCCTCCGGGCCGGCAGAAGCCACCGCTGGTCCGGAGGATGTGGATTCACCGCTGCGGACACAGAAAAGACCCCCCGCCAGATTAGGATGGCTGGGGTGGTCATGTTTCCGTCCGCCGCTTTTCCGCCACGGTCGCCTTCCGACCGCAGCGGAAAATCTCTAATATGGCGGCGGTGTCTATCAGACACCACCAGCCATATTAGGATGCCGGCGGAGACATGCTTTTCCACGGCGGGTTTTCCGCCGTAGAAAAGCATGTGGTGTTTTGATTATGGGGGCCAGTTGCGGGCCCCCAGGGGTGTTGGGGGGTGCACATGGGGGGTACCTATGGTACCCTCCTGCCTTTGCATGCACGAAGCAGCAGGCACCACGCGGTGCCTGCCGCCGCTTCGTGCGTGCAAATGAAAACATGCACATTTAACCTTGCGGCGGGTGCTGCTTGAAGCAGCATCCGCCACAATGTTAAATATAAGGGATGTGACCGCCAGGGTGGCGGTCACATCCTAATTCCGAGGGAGGGAACGCCGCAGCCCCTGCGGACGGTCCCACCACCTCGGGGGTGGCGGATGGATGCTGGTCCGTCCGCCATCCTAATCGGGCCCTATGTGTTTATTATGCGTGGTAAATGCATACTAGTTGTAAAAGCATGTGTGGTAAAGCAATATGCCTGCTAATGGTTTTGCGGTGACGATCACACGTGCTTATGAACCGGGTCTGGGCGTGGTGGAGTCTAGGGCAGCTGGCGGAGGGCCACGCAGCTCCACTCATACAATATAGAAGTAATATAGGATTTTTAAAAATAAAAAATAAATGATTTCATAATTATCCTAGATTAAGTCTTTTGTTAGCATGTTCATTAAATACATGAATATATGTTTTTAAACAATTAAAAACATTCACGTGTTTCGCATACGGGGTGCCGTACATGACGTCACACAGAAAATTTGATGCGACGCGTAACCTCAAAGCGTATTCGTAGCGTATGCTGAGAATGAATAGCAGTATAAACTATGGTGCGATAACTCTCTCACTGTCAAATCAGAGCACAGGTCAAGCTATGAGAATGGTTAGAAGTGGTCACTCATTGGAGATCCAATTCAGGTGTGTGGCTTATCCACAGTATCATAACGTTATTCTTTAACCTGTTTAAGTTTGAGGTTTGCATGAAATACTATGCTATAGGCAGATATGGATGTTTAGGCAGCGCTTATGTCCATGAAGCTTGGTTATTTCAATTTACATATAGGTGCCTGAGGGAGGGAAAAGAAGTCTATCTGAATGGCGAGGATTGCACAATAGCAGCAGATCAC
Source organism: Lissotriton vulgaris (assembly GCF_964263255.1). Taxonomy (NCBI): domain Eukaryota; kingdom Metazoa; phylum Chordata; class Amphibia; order Caudata; family Salamandridae; genus Lissotriton; species Lissotriton vulgaris. The sequence continues at coordinate 441,023,492 of NC_141685.1, read as the reverse complement.
TCCTTAATTTGTAGACACATACAAATGCATGGCTCTTGTAAACAAGATGTGCCTAATTTTGACTGAGTTTGGAAAGGTAGTCTGACACCTGCTATCATAACAACGTTCAGTTTACTGGAAACGGGAGTTATTTGCTATGAAATAATGGAGATTGTTGTGCAATGTTAGCAGGCATCGCTTACATGATTACGGTAACTGAGCGTGTGGTTTGATAAAAAAAAGTTGTGTTAACTCCTCTGCATGGAAAGCTGGATGTTTCCATATGGCTGTCGATTTCGACCTTGAAAGCAGAGTCAACCAAATGAGTCGTATAAGAGCGCTATTGTCTCACAAAGAGGTCGCTGTTAGATCTGCTACAGAAACATTTGTCCTTCATGTAGCAAACACCCGCACAGAAGTGCATGATTTATTAAATACAGACGTGCTCTTGAATTTTGGGGAGTTAATTTAGAGTATCTTTAATGTTTCCTTGACTACGGGGTTGCCTTACTTTTTTAAAGTTAGAAGCAGTGGCCTTGTGACTTCTGTAGAAAGTATATTTGGTGTCTGTTTTTACATTCAATTTTTTTCCAGCATCTTTGGTGGATTCTCCTTAATGCTCACATTAGTTGCCGGTGTGCTTGTATTAATTTGTTTACTTAAATATGGATGCACATCTTGCAGCAGACGAGAATATGTCCCGGTTGTTGCTGCTCCGCAACCAAATGCTTAGTTGTTACGGAGCGCTGCCTCTGGCTACATTGAGTGCAGTTTATGGATTATCGTTTCGATTTTCCTTTTTCACATGTGTTCAACCTGTCTTCTATTGCCTGAGCTGCGATTTCAACTGGGCCCTGGATTTGTGTCTCTGCAGTACGGTGTCTCCCAACACGGATTATGATCAGCTGATGAGCCCCTTAGTTGCTCATCAATTGCTCTGTTCTGGCGGCGGGATTATGGCCTTAGCAGCGATACATGGAATAATGGGACGTTGGAATGTTTTTGCAGCGGCGCATGACTTCTTGGCATGCAGTTACATTGAAGATGACCCGAGTTTTCCTCTGATGGTGATAGAGGCTCCGGTTGTTGAAGAACATGTATGTTCATTCCCACTATTGAATTGGATGGCTGAAATGTTTTCAGATGAGAACAATGACTTCCTCTTGGAGGCTGTAGCTACATACTGTGCTTACACGCTTTGATTTTTCTACGTATTCTTTATTATTTAGCTACTGCTTTCTATCAAAGAGCGAATAACTTTTTTGTGAAATGTGAACTTGACTCTGCTTTTTAGGCTTGGACTCTGCGTTTCTAATTCGCCCACTTTTATATTACGTGCTTCGATGAAGGAAGGGTGCCGTGGGGCTGAGCCTTGCACTCACACTCTGTTAAGTTAGCATGGGTTTATTAGAAGCTTACACACTATTTTTGCTTTCCTGCTCTGCTTTGCACATGACACGTACTTGTGATATTGTTTAGAGAACGCTGAGTATTTTGGTTTATATGAGAATAATTTGGTATGCTAGATTTTTAAACTGCCACACTAGTTTTGTGTGTATAGTGAGAGCATGGAACATCAAGGTTATCTTGAATACTGTGTCTTTTATTCAGAATGATCCTCGCACGTTTGAGCCATAACACATATGCTGCTGTGGCCACCTCTGATACTTGCGCATTTCATAATGCATTGTGGAGGCAAAGTTACACACAGTTGGAGAACATTCGTATCTTGACAGTTTGTGGAGCACTGAATGTGATGCACTACTGCTGACTACCAGAGGTATGGGTCTGCCCATGTAATCCTATGAGACTTTCTGTAGTTATAAACTAATCTGTTAGGTAGGGAGGGTGAAATGTAGGTATATTTTAAATTTGTTTACCTTTAACATTAAAGGATGCTTTTTCCGTTTGTATTTGATGGAATAGTAACAATGCTGACAACCTTGTTTCTGATAATATGTTTGGTTGTATTATCTAAGGTACTGTGCATGAGATTATGGTGTTAGAAATAAACATTTCAAAGTTGTACGTGTCTTTATTTACATCTTGTTTTGGACTGGTGTAAGACTATAATGAAAGAGTGCTCTTGTTATCCAGTTTACTTCATGTAATTTAAGTCGCATGTTCTGGGTTGACTAGTTATTGGTGTTTTTGCTCTAGGGCGAAGAACCAATGAGTGACTGATTGCTAGTCTGGCAGGGGCTTTGTGTAGTAAGGTGGGTTTTGGTACACCGTAATTCACTGAGGTCCTAAGTCTTTATGCATAGTTCTGTGTATGAGCAGAATACCTGGAACAGTAGTTACAACAAAAAGGCTCGATAAAGGGCTTTCATTTTGAATATGAATATAAAATAGAAGAATAGTTGATAATCTCAGCTAAGGAATGCCGTAATTAGATGTGTGTATGTGTGGATGATGTGTAGATTGAGTGGAAGATGAAAAACGTGGAAAATAAGAAAGGCTGGAGAGACGCAAACTACCCACTGCATTGTCAGTGAAGTGGATCTTTGAATTTCCAGGTCATTACACAGATAGGGAGTTGTATTCTGCAGTGGAAGCAAGAGAAACTAGTACTACATCTAAGGAAGAAGGCTAGTGCATAAAGTACACACAGTTTGGCAGATTTACAAGCTCGTGGGAAAAATTATGCAAAAGTGGCACAAGGGACTTGTAAACCTGCCCCAGTGTGTGGTAGAAAAGACACAAGAAAGGACGGAAGTGTGCAAATTAACCACTGCTATTCATCGGTAGTAGTTACCAAGAAGGCTGAATAATTGGCCAGCACTTTGAATTTGAATTAAAGAAGATTAATTGATAAGGTCAGCTAAGAATGGTAGCAAGTAGGTGTGTATATTTGTGGTTGTTGTGTTGATTGAGCGGAAGATGACTAAGGTGAAAAATTAGAGAGGTTGCAGAGATGCAAACTTTCCATTTCTTTGTAAATGAAGTGGGTGTTTAGTTTTCCAGTGCATATATATATTTACTGAAAAAAACATGGGTTTCAGCCATGTTATAGTTAGGAATTCGCATTTAAAAAACCTTGCAAATTCACTGGAAAAAAACATAGGTTTGACACACGTTATAATTAGGAATTAGCATTTAAAAAACCTTGGAAATTCACTGAAAAAACCATAGGTTTCATACATGTTATAGTTAGCTGGACATTTCACTCATACAAAACCTTTGAAATTCTCCCGTTATAGTTAGGTCAGCTAACTATAACTCGCGTGCCTACAATGCATTGCTGATGCCGTCACATATAACAATACTCATGACAGGCTCAGTGACATCACTCATGACATCACTCATGATATCTCAACTAACATCACTGATGACATTATTGATGACATCATCCTTGTGAAAGAGTGGCAGATCTCCTCTCAGCGTAATATAACCTTTGATACACCCATTCACAAATAGAAACTAACATTTTCAAAAAAATTGAGATACTGATACCACTTACCAACAAGCTATTCAGTAGTTCCACCATCTACATACACATCCACTCATTCACGAACAGTTCTTTATAGTCACTTATACATGTACTCACTCATCATATGTACTCATACACTTATACATCCTGTTACACACCGACACTCATCCATACACTTACTCACACATATACTCACACATGCAAATAAACTATCAAACATACATTTATTTGCATATACTGCATATACACACAGCACTACACTTACTTTTACAGAAACGTACATATGCTTAATCTCTTAAACAATCAGTTACAGAAACACATACTTATTTTTACAGGAACTCTTTCAATCTCTCACTCTCACATATAATCACTTATATACATCAAAACTCATATATAGTGGATTAAAACATATGTAGCTATTCATAAAGATACTATTGAGACAGTCAATCTCTCACTAACACACCCATACACACACTCATCCACCCATACAGTCCTGCATATATGCTGTCTTCAAAACACATACAAACAGTGATTCACTCATTCATGCATTTATGCGCTAAGTAATACTCCCCACCAAAACATACAGACACTCATACTGATACTCAAAAAGCCAACTAATAACTCATATAGACACTCATGTAGCTACTCACCAACCCATGCAGCCAATTATAGACAAAGTGAGACACTGATACAGATATTTACATATTTAAACTTTACTCGCTAATACATGTATTCACTAAGATACACTTAATAAGTCAGTTATGCAATCATTTTTACAAAAAAACATCCATTGAGACATTTATTTATCTATTTATTCTTCCATCGACCTTGTGATACACATATAGAAAACATATTTACATTTCAGAAAAAAACATTCACTGGATGATGTCATTAGTGATGTCATCAGTGATGTCATTTGAGATGTCATGAGTGATGTCATGAGTGATGTCACTGACCATGTCATGAGTGATGTTATATGAGACGTCATCAGCAGTGCATTGTTGGCATGTAAGTTACAGTTAGCTGAACTAACTATAACGGGAGAATTTCAAAGGTTTTGTATGAGCGAAATGTCCAGATAACTATAACATGTATGAAACATATGGTTCTTTCAGTGAATTTCCAAGGTTTTTTAAATGCTAATTCCTAACTATAACGTTTGTCAAACCTATGGTTTTTTCAGTGAATATATATATATATATATATATATATATATTCACTGAAAAAACCATAGGTTTGACACATATATATATATATATATATATATATCACCTACTGGCGGTCGCCAGTAGGTAGTTATAGTTAGGATTTTTTTCAATGCAAAATCTCAAAATTCTATTGTGAATAACTTTGGCGTCGGTTGACGAATCTGCCTGAAAATTTCCTCAAATTTGCCTCATCAAATTTCCCTGAAAGTTTGGGGGGGATTCGTCAAGTGGGGGCCGAGATAAAAGGGGGGTCCCAAAACATGTTTTCTCCATGTTAATTTCCATAGGGCAGTCGACCTCACTTTTAGCCCGAACGGCTGAATGGTTTTCCACCAAACTTGGCAAAATTGTAGGGACTGGTAGCCCGATGTGCCTTTGCTATGTCTCAAGATATGTGCTCCAGTGGATTTTGAGTAATTTAGGTTAAAAAAAATATATATATCTATAAGCACGCCCCGGTACGCGCACCGGGGAGCGCACCGGGCGCGCCACGCGACTTGCGCACGGAAAGCTGATTGGCTCTCGGGTGTCTGTAAACATTCGAAACAGTCCGGAGCGGCCGCCATTTTGTGTCTCGGTAGGATCGAGACACAAGAGGTGGCCAAAACAAAGGGGGAAATGACCATAAGGGGGCAGGGTAGACCCCCCCTAACCCCTTAGGTTTGATGTGGGGGCTATAAAAGGGCCCCGCAGGGCAAAAAAAAAAAAAATTCGTTTTGCGCGGGGGGGAGCGCCCGGTACGCGCACCAGGGAGCGCACCATGGGGAAAAAAGAATGACAGACTTTTCAAAAATTGTATGTTTATTAATTGTTCATTTTGTTGTTTTTTTTTTATTAAGTACCAACATGTAGGTACCAATGCAGAGTCTAAAATTTAATATACACTGTCTCCTTTGTAGATATCTTGCATGTTGTTACAGAAGTTATTGTGGTATATGGAATTCATACCATAGTCTGTCAGGAAAGCAGAAACAACATGGAGGCAGGAGATGATAAAGAGATGTTAAATACACATTGGAGATAATATAGTGGGAGAAAGGAAGTAACTATGAGCAAACTTACTATGTAACACAAAAAAGTTGCACAGTATACTATAAGTCTCACTTAATATTATAAACGATTTGAAACTACTTGATGAATTACATATAAAAATGAATAATGTCTCGAACAATTTTTGATTATTAAATATAATTTTTTTTTTCTGATTCTTTTTCAAAATTTAATAAAACTTCTAACAATATATTGTCTGGAATGTCCTCATTTTCATTCTGTGATTCTATTGATTCCACACACTGAACTAATTGAAGGTCCAGAGACTCATCCATAAAATCAAAGTTATCATTCTCAGGAATTTTTTCTTCAGGGTTGTTGTCCAAAACAATTTCGAAATAAATATGCTGTTCTCCTTCCATTTTGTTGCTGTAAATTGCATAAAAAATAAATATATCAGTAGAGATAGGGCACTGTTGGGTTTAAGTTCAGACAGGTACTTGTGAGTTTTTAACAGTGATGTTATCTTTGGGCAGTGTATGGTTTCAGGCAGGAAGTAGAACTATTAAAAAGTGCCTGTGATGAAGCCTAAGTAAATTCATAATTATACCAGAGAAGCCTAACTCAATCCATAATTATAACAGAGAAGCCTATCTCAATCTCTAACTCTTACAGAGGGACAGTATATAACTATCTGAAAACGTTTTCCTAAATTAATTTAAAGTGCGTAACATAGTTCTCCTTTCAAATTAACAACTTACCTATTTTAAAGTAGTTGAAGTTTTCTTTCAAAATTCTTTCCAAATGTACCTTAGGTAGTGTTAGTCAAAATGGCTGTGTTTCCCTCTAATTTTTCATATATGTTCATGTACTTAACCAATCAAATGTCAGCACATAAAAGTACAAAATGTAAGTAACATTTTAATTGGTTGAAAATTCAAACAGTTTCATATGTGTTTTTGTCATGTAATTTACCTCAGGATATGTAGACAGGGCTACAGCCCAAATGGCTCAACCGAATACCACCAAATTTGGGTAAATGGTAGGGACTGCTATGTAGCAGGGCCTATTCTATATTTGGTTTAAGTGTCTCCAGTGGTTTTTATGTAAATTACTTTCCCACATTTTTTTTGGGAGCGCTTACCGGTGCGCGCCCGGATACGCGCACCAGAAGCGCTACGGAAGTCCGCCATTTTGTGTTTCTGTAGAGTTGAGACACAAGATGGAGGACAAACAATGTTGAGAATGGGTATAAGGGGGCACGGTAGACACTTCCTGACCCTGTAGGTTTTCTGAGGGGGGTTTAGGAGGCCCATTTATGTCCCCCCCCCAAAAAAAACATTTTAACATTTTTCACGGGGTGAGCGCCCAGTAGGCTCACCGGGAAGCGTACCGGGGAGCGTACTCTGGTGAAAAATAGTGAAAAAAGTTAGAAAAAGAAAATTATTATGAGTGATCAGAGGTAGGGTAGCCCTGAAAAGAGCTTTTGGGTTCTGTGGCTGATTTAAGTACCTACAAGTAGGTTCCAATGCACAGTCTTAAATTCAGGAGGAATATTCTATTCCCCTCATCTGAGAAGTGCACACCATCTCCTCTCTGTAGATGTCTTGCATGTTGTAACGCAAGTTATTGTTGTATATTGAACCCATTCCATAGTCTCTCATGTAAGCAGAAACAGATTTATTCACATGTTTCCGTGCTTTCTCAAATTGTGGACAAAATTGGTTGGACCAGTTCCATTTCTGTCTTTGGCATATATTGGAATATACCAAGGCAGTTTGTGGAAAAAGTGTCATCAGTTGATCAAAGGTGTCCTTTAAAAGCATTTCCAGACCAACCCCAGTCATAGTGCACAAGTCATTTCCACCACAGTGCACTATTAAGAGGTCAGGGTTTGGCAGATGCAAAAAGGTTTTCACCAATGGTATCAATGGGTGACATCTCAATCCTCTCTGGCCAATCCACTTGATTTCCACATTTGATAAATCAAGGTTGTGAAAATGTCTGCTAGCTGCATACCTTTGAGCCCAGTGGATGTAGCTATGCCCAATAATCCACACAGAATACATGATGAGAGAAGGTTCTGGTGCAGTCAGATAAAGTGTGGGAATGAAATGGCAGTTGGAACAGTAGGAGTTTACAAAAAAATTATTGTGGAGTTTCTCTGCTCTTGAATCACAAGCAATGATTGGTGGATTCAGATAGTTGAAAACTGAAAGTTAGGTTGCATGGTTGTGTTGTGTGAAAGAAGCAATTTGAATAATTAAGAAAAAGTCACTAAAAGCAATAATGCCCTGGATAAGCTGGTGTATTGAGAGGTCAAACATCCTTGCTGACTTAATTTGCAACATTGTAGAATAAACTTTTGAACCTGAGAGTTCAGTTAGGAGGGAGTTGCTATGGTAACAGATAGAAAGGTCTGAGAGGGGGAAGGGTGTTGGTTTGAAAAAAGTGAGGGAAGAGTTTTGATTGGTTGAAATGAGGATTTGTGTGTAGAATTAGAGGTTTTCTCTGCCAGTTTTGGTTTCAGTGTATTGAGTGCACACCTTTCGCTCTGCTAAAGAAAAATTGGTGTGTGTGTCTGACACTGTTCTCAATCTCCCAAAGCATTTGTAAAGGTAAGTAATGATCCATTTAATTTAGATAGAGACTTGTTTGCTCTATGGAGAAGATTTGGAAGCAGATAGTGAAGTTTCAGTAGTAAAATTGAACGCTTGTACATAGGACTTGTGCTGTGTTTGTAAAAAGTTATTTAAAAAACGATTTTGGGGTAAATGGATGGCTTATATTTTTGAGAAGAAATTAATAGTGTTTGCCTCATTAAATAAATATATTTGAACCTTTTAGAATTATGTCACTTGCATTACCTCAGATTTGGAAGCAGATTGAGATTCTTTCTTATTGGTTTGTGGCATGTTTTTTGGAAATGCTTGCTATGAACATTTGCAAGATAGGGGATTTGTATTTTGTGAAACAGTGAGGTTTCAGTAGTGAAATTGAATGCTTGTACATAGGTCCTGTGTTGTGTTTCTTAAATTTTATTCCAAAAACGATTTTGGGGGCAAATCAATGGTATTTACATTTGGGTGTTATTTATGATTGCCTTGTGGCGCTGGTGCGTCACTTTTAACATGGGAAAAAAGTGATGCACCGGTGGCGCAAGGCCTTCATAAATAAGGTTCTGAGTTTCTTTGCTGTTGATTTCTGTCTTGCTTTTTGATAATGCTTGCTATGAACATTTGCAAGATAGAGCATTTGTAGTTTGTGAAACAGTGAGGTTTCAGTAGTGAAATTGAATGCTTGTACATAGGTCCTGCGCTGTGTTTCTAAAATGTTATTCAAAAAACGATTTTGGGGGCAAATCAATGGTATTTACATTTGGGCCTTATTTATGATTGCTTTGTACCGCCGGTGCATCACTTTTAACATGGGAAAAAAATATTTGACCGTAAGGAATATTCAAGGTATGAGTAAAAAGTCATTATTTAACACAAGGAGGAAAATGAAAACGTTGAGAATTATTTCAGATGTTCTTAGATCTTTTTTCATAGGATATCGATGAAATGGAACTTTTAGAGAACAGCAGACTGTTTTTCTACCAAAAGGACCTTCACTATCTACTATTTGGCCTTAAGGAAAAGTAAGTGAATCAAAGATTAGTGTACATATATGATTTGTAAGTTTATATGTTTTTTTTTAAACACAATCTTTTAGATTGTGTTTTTTTTTCCTGCTGTTATATGATGAAGAGTTTGAACTCACTGTTTTAAGTGAAATTCAATATATTCTGAGAACAGCAAAAATAAACAATGTAACATATTGTATAAGTCATTCTATAGTTTGCATTGTGTAATTTATATTGTATTCCCATTGTCTCACACTCATTTTCCTTTTTCCACCCTTATTCAGCTCTCTTTACTCACTTACACTGCCTTTCTTTCACTTTGTTTCATCACTGTTCCTTTACTCCACTTCTTTCACAACTCCTCAATCCAATTTCAACTGTCTGTATTTCCTCTCTCCCTTGCACCACTTTTCAGCTTACTCACACTCTCTCAGTACCACTGCTTTAGTTCTCTTCCCCTCTCTTTCCTTCTTTTCCTCCTTTACTCTTTTTCCTTTCTTCACTCATCGTACTGCAGTTCACCCAGTCCTTCCCTTTGTCTTTCTGTGTACTTACTTCCTCACTCCTTTTTCCTCTATCGTTCTATATTAACCTCATTCCTTTCATCCCTTCACTCTGTGACTCCCCTTCACTCACTCTCAGTCATCTTCCATTCCTCTTTCTAATTAATGGATCCTCATTTAGACTGCTTTCCCTTTCACTCATTTTCCTTTTACTTTCTTCTCTTTCCTGATTTCGTTTTGGTATCTCACATTCTTTTAGTATCTTACTTTTCTTCAGTAATTTGTTATTCTTCTATTTCTTTTTCCCTCTTTTTTGTCTTTTTACATTACTTTATTTCTGTTTCTGTATCCTTCACTCTTGCTTTATTTCTTAGTACACTTTTTTGATTTTTTACCTCTTGACCTGTTTCTTCTATTTTAAAATATATATTTTACTAATTATAACTTTTTTTTTTCACAGATACAAAGTGTAGTTTAAACATGCAAGTAAGTTTTCATTAATTATATGGTAAGTGTGACTACAAAATGTAGTTTGTCATCATCCTTTGCTTTAACCTCACTACTTTTCTCTCACCTACCTCACCCCTGTTTCCTTACTCTGCTTCCCTCACTTATTCTTATCCTCCATGTTTACTTCTCTTTTCCTTACTTTCCTACCACATTCAACTTCTTTCAGTGCCCCTGCTCACCCACACTCCCTCACTTTCCTTTTTTTATCTGGTTCACTTAGTCCCTTTCTGACACTCCTTCCTTTACTCTCTCTGTTCTTTCTTTCTGTCACTCCCCATGTCTTACCCTTATTCACTTTTATCCACCCTCTTTCACTCCTCTTTACTTACACTCACTGCTATTTTCTTTCCCTCCGTCACCGCTGTTCCTTTTCTCTGTTTCCGTTACTACTCGTCATTCCCCATCCTTTACTCTACTTCCTTTTACTTTCATCACCCATTCACATTCTCCCAGAACCTCTGCTTTAGTGTTCTTCCTCTTTCTTCTCTTCATTTGCTCCCTTATTCATTTTCCTTTTCTCAGTTACTTCCTCTTATACCTTTTCTCTGTTTTACTATCTATTACACAGTCCCTCTGTGTTCTTCCCTCTAGCTCTCTTTCTCTTTACACCACTATTTCTGTCCCCTTTGCTCATGCTCACTCCTTCATTATTTTTTTTATTTTTTTTTTGGGTGCGCTAACGGGACGCGCCCCGGTACGCGCACCTGGGTGCGCCGATGTACTGCGCTCACCGGTGCGCTCACCGGTACGTGCACCAGGAGCGCTCCAGGGTGAAACATAAAAAAAAATGAATATATTTAAAAAAAATATATTATATTAATATAAAATATAGGATTTATTTTTAGAAAAAAATACCTTTCTTAGGTATAGACATTTGCTAATAAATAACCTTAGAAATTCACTAAAAAACACATAGGAATGAGGCCCTATATAAAGTTAGGAATTAGCAGTTAAAAAACCTATGAAATTCACTGAAAAAACCATAGGTTTCACAGCAGTTATAGTTAGGAATTAGCATTTAAAAAACCTATGAAATTCACTGAAAAAACCATAGGTTTCACACCAGTTATAGTTAGGAATTAGCATTTAAAAAACCTATTAAATTCACTGAAAAAACCATAGGTTTCACACCAGTTATAGTTACCTGGAAATTTTACTGACATAAAACCATTGAAATTCCCACGTTATAGTTAGTTGGACTCACTATAACTTGCGCGTGTAATGCACTGCTGATGACATCACATATTACATCACTCATGATATGGTCAGTGACATCACTCATGACATCACTGATGACACCATCCTTGTGACAGAGTGACAGACCTCCTTTCACTGTAAAGAAACCATTGAAACACATATTCAAAAATAGAAACTAACATTTTCAAAAAAGTGGAGATACCTATACCAGTTACAACAACAAATTCAGTAATTCCACCATTTATGTTCACATCCACTCATTCACCAACAGTTCTATATAGTCACTCATATATATACTCACTCATCATATGTAGTGATACAACTATTCATCTGTTAACACACCGACAGGCTTCCAAAAGTTGCTCACACACATACTCACACATGCAAATAAACTATTGAACATCCATTTATTTGCATATACAGCTATACACACACTACCACCTTACTTCTAAGGAAACTTACACATACTTACTCTTTTAAACAATCACTTATAGAAACACATTCTTATTTAAACAAGAACTCTTTCAATCTCTCACTCTCACATATACTCACTTATATACATCAATACTCACATATACTAGATTAAAGCATATGTAGTTACTGATAAAGACACTAGTGAGCCAGCCATTCACTCACTAACACACACATATACCCACTCATCCACCCATACAGTCCTGCACATATGCTGTCTTCAAAACACATGCAAACAGTGAGTCAGTCATTGATGCATCTATGTGCTAAGTAACACCCCCACCAAATCATACAGATACTAAAAAAAACATCTAATAACACATATACACACACATGTAGCTACTCACCAACCCATGCAGCCACTTATACACAAAGTGAAACACTGATACAAACATTTAAATATTTAAACAAAACTCGCTAATATATGTATTCACTATGATACACTTAATAAGCCAGTTAACCAATCAATTTTTTTTTAAAAAACATCCATTAAGACACTTATTGAAACATTTATTCTTCCATCGACCTTTACATATACATATATAAAACAGGTTTATTTTTCAGAAAGACACACATTCACTGGATGGTGTCATCAGTGATGTCATGAGTGATGTCACTGACCATGTCATGAGTGATGTAATATGTGATGTCATCAGCAGTGCATTACACGCGCAAGTTATAGTGAGTCCAACTAACTATAACGTGGGAATTTCAATGGTTTTATGCCAGTAAAATGTCCAGGCAACTATAACTGGTGTGAAACCTATGGTTTTTTCAGTGAATATATATATATATATATATATATATAGAGCAAAAGTGGGTAAAGACCATTCTATCCCGTGGCCCGTCACTTTGAAAGTGTACACAAAAGTGATCCATCTGGCCTACTATATTTTGCAATTGACTGTGTTATGCCTCTAAAAAGAGGGGGGTGACAGGGATGCGAAGCTCCGCTTGCTGGAGACCAGATATATAATCGAACTTGATAGCAAGGCCCCACGAGGCCTGAATGCAAGTGAAGATTTGTATACATGTTTATAGGTTTCTTGAACTAAGAAGCATATTGTCTATCAGAGTATTGAAAATCGGGGATAACAGATTTTAATCAGTAACTCAACCTTGATTTCCACTTATCAATTAATGTATCTGACAAAGTTGGACTGACAACCGCTCTACATCTAGGTTGGTGCGTTTAAATGCTGCATCCAATAGAATAAAAAATTGATAATCATAAATGATGAATCAATTTCCTTCCACTCCATGAAATATTGAAACATGTAAAAAACTGTTTTCAAAAGTATATATAAAAAAGAAAAAAAGTTGAATAGTAATGTTTTAAAATTTGCACAATATGCACTTAGGTCTTTTTTTTGGGGTCACAATGAGATTTACTTATAGCCAGGATGAATTAAGATATTTGAAGTTGTTTTATACAGCTTGATTGTACTCGTTTTTGAAGTCAGAAATGGTGTTTACAAATTATATATCGACATTTCCTCTATATAATTTCTTTTTATAAGGTTGGTTTAGGAATTATATAGGGAGTGTGTCCTTGAAAGAATTCATACTAAAGTTGCTGTAGTTTGCACAATATAGATGCTGCTAGAATAACATTCAAAGAGGGTTATTTAATTATAGAGTAGACACTGTGTCTTTTATTGTAAATAAGATGTATATATCATGAATTCTAGATATTTATAAGTTATTGTATATATTTCCCCTCAAAATCTGAGTTTTAGTCTTATGTGCGACATATTTCTATTGTATATAGGATATTAATATAACATTGCACAGCACTTTTTGTATAGTGATAAGTGGAAAAGGTAGAATAACTGAATAGGGCACTGTGCCCTTTATTCAAAAGAAAATTAACACCATTCTCCATTATGAACAAAATGAGAGACATTAAGGAGTTAATGTGGGCGGGACATTAACACTCTGGTCCGCCTTCGTGTAGTTCATGAAAGCTATAAGTACCCTCATTTATTTCTAGTAACGTATCATGTGATCAAGCTTCTGGCTAGAGGCGAAACGCGTCATGCAGAACTGCTTGGGTGTTAAATGATTGATGGAATAAAACACTGATTTTGCACAGAGTTGGGTCTGACTTGTTCGTTCTGAGTCCAGTTGGAGTAGCAGAACTGGGATGCGGCAGCGTCGAGCGAAATGAGTAAAATATATATATATATATATATATATATATATCCACAAGCAAATGTCCCAGGCGGGGGGAGCGAACTCCTAGCTGGCGCTGGCTGCGAGGAGTGGGACAACCTCGCTTTGTATTTCGAAGCAAAGATTCCTCTTTCAAGAAGACGCTGCGCACCACTTCAGGATGGTTTAAGTGCTTTTATTTTACGGAAATATTCTCCCACCTACGCGTTTTGGACTATCAAAGTCCCTGGTCACGGTGTGTAAACATTAGTCCTTCATTTGTGTTGCACATTTATACAAGCATACCCACATGGCAATTTATGATGCATTGTGGGTGTTGTAGGCAAAATGCAGTTTCAATCGTGTTTAGACACATGTCAATTGCTGTAAGTCTCAAAAGATTTAATCCATGATTATTGAGGGATTAAGTGAGGGTTATATTTGCACCCATACTAGTTTGTTTCAGATTAGAACAATAAAGAGATTTACATGAAGAAACAAAATTTATTTTATACGTTCCTTCATGTTTAGGTTTGTTTAATGGCTGAGTGCCTGTTTAACCTCAATTAGGATTTCTCTTACAGACTTATAGCATATGAACAAAAAAAACATTTCTTTAATTCTAATTCTGCTTTTCTACCACATTGAGTTAAACTGTAACCGATGAATACATATTTTAGTTCACTTTTTAAATGTAAATTCATATATCTTGCGTTGTCATCACAGTGTTCATAGTGTTATTTGCCAAGGTCTCTTTATGTATGTCTTACAGTTTAAAGTTCTATAAATGGACATACATCTCATCGTCCCCATTCAGTCCCAGTGGGGCCTTTGTTTTGAATCTTATAATCAATTTGGATTCAAGGCGGCGTAGCTTTGTGGTGCGATCTCCACCTCTCTCATTAGCATCGATCATAACTATGCCTGAGTACGTCACATCTTTCCAAGTTTTGCCTGGATGCAATCTTAGATGTTTAGCTATTGCATAGCTGTAGTCTTGATTGGTTATTGAGCGAATGTGTTCCAATATCCGCTTTTTTAGGGCACATGTTGTTGATCCAATATATTTTTTTCCACAAAAACACTGCGGTTGGTATACTACAAATTGAGAATCACAGGTGATTTTGCTTTTGATTTCAAATTTCCGACCTCTTGGATCTGTCAGACTTTTCATATTTTTAGCAATTTTACAAGCCTTGCATGTTAGGCATTTTGAGAAGCCCAACTGTTTTCTTTCCAGCCAACTCAATGGTTTTGTTATTCGAAAATGGTTGTTCACGACTATGATCTGTATTGAAGGAGCTTTTCTGAAAGTTATCAATGGTCTTTCTCCTATTAACATTCCAATATCGGAGTCTTTTTTGAGCACCTTCCAATATATTGTTCAGAAGAAGCGGAGATGGAAACAAAATTCACCGAAACAAGAAAACGCTTCATGGAGCGAGGATACAATCATACTGATATCAGACAAGGGGAGCAAAGAGTGAGAAATAAAACAAGAACAGATACATTGATACCCAAACCGAGAGAAAATCCAACAAGTGATAACAAACCACGCATGATCCTGACATACTCGAAAGAAAGTTTTAAAATAAGACAAATTCTAACTAAATATTGGAAGGTGATCAAAAAAGACTCCGATATTGGAATGTTAATAGGAGAAAGACCATTGATAACTTTCAGAAAAGCTCCTTCAATACAGGACATAGTCGTGAACAGCCATTTTCGAATAACAAAACCATTGAGTTGGCTGGAAAGAAAACAGTTGGGCTTCTCAAAATGCCTAACATGCAAGGCTTGTAAAATTGCTAAAAATATGAAAAGTCTGACAGATCCAAGAGGTCAGAAATTTGAAATCAAAAGCAAAATCACCTGTGATTCTCAATTTGTAGTATACCAACTGCAGTGTTTTTGTGGAAAAAAATATATTGGATCAACAACATGTGCCCTAAAAAAGCGGATATTGGAACACATTCGCTCAATAACCAATCAAGACTACAGCTATGCAATAGCTAAACATCTAAGATTGCATCCAGGCAAAACTTGGAAAGATGTGACGTACTCAGGCATAGCTATGATCGATGCTAATGAGAGAGGTGGAGATCGCACCACAAAGCTACGCCGCCTTGAATCCAAATTGATTATAAGATTCAAAACAAAGGCCCCACTAGGACTGAATGGGGACGATGAGATGTATGTCCATTTATAGAACTTTAAACTGTAAGACATACATAAAGAGACCTTGGCAAATAACACTATGAACACTGTGATGACAACGCAAGATTTATGAACTTACATTTAAAAAGTGAACTAAAATATGCATTCATCGGTTACAGTTTAACTCAATGTGGTAGAAAAGCAGAATTAGAATTAAAGAAATGTTTTTTTTGTTCATATGCTATAAGTCTGTAAGAGAAATCCTAATTGAGGTTAAACAGGCACTCAGCCATAAAACAAACCTAAACATGAAGGAACTTATAAAATAAATTTTGTTTCTTCATGTAAATCTCTTTATTGTTCTAATCTGAAACAAACTAGTATGGGTGCAAATATAACCCTTACTTAATCCCTCAATAATCATGGATTAAATCTTTTGAGACTTACAGCAATTGACATGTGTCTAAACACGATTGAAACTGCATTTTGCCTACAACACCCACAATGCATCATAAATTGCCATGTGGGTATGCTTGTATAAATGTGCAACACAAATGAAGGACTAATGTTTACACACCGTGACCAGGGACTTTGATAGTCCGAAACACGTAGGTGGGAGAACATTTCCGTAAAATAAAAGCACTTAAACCATCCTGAAGTAGTGCGTGGTGTCTTCTTGAAAGAGGAATCTTTGCTTCGAAATATATATATATATATATATATATATATATATATATATATATATATATATAATATGTATGTATTAGGTAGTTATAGTTAGGACCCATTTTCCATAGGAAATCTGCAACATTGTATTTGCAATAACTTTGGCGCCGGTTGACGAATCTTCGCAAAATTTTCAAAACTCGTGGGGCTCTCCGATCCACTCCTATCCTGAAAGGGGGTGATTTGTCAAGCGGGGGCCTAGAAAAAAGGGGGTCCAAAAACGTGTTTTCCCCATGCAATTTTCCATAGGAACCTTTATTCGCAGCTACAGCAGGAACTGCTGAACGGGATTACACCAAATCTGGCAAAGAGGTAGTCCTTGGTTCACACTCGTGCCTTTTGGTTAAATGGTGTAAATCTGTTCAGTAGTCTTTTAGATATTAAAGGAAAAAATACATATATATCTGATCGGAGCCTAATGACACATCTCATTGTGAGATCTGATCGGCTGTCAGCACTTCATCCAAGAAGCGTTGGCAGCCATCTTGGGATCAATATACATGATAGCACCTCATTAAAAAGCATTGCAGTTAAAAGAAGGTGTAGTTACATTATAAATCATTTGTTGATGATACCATACTCATTTTAGGAATTGTGGTGTGTTCTAAGGTGATTTTACCATGTGAAAAAGCCTTCTGCTGGGATATCATGAATCATGTTTGAGAGAAAACTATTTTCTCATACTTTTCCCACAGAGGTTTGAAAGGTGATCTATAAGCTAAACTGAGAGCATATGTTCTGTAAATTCACATTATCTTTCTCAGTCATGTGAGAATGATGTCTGACATTCTCAGTAAAACATGTATATCCAACAAGTGCAGAGACTGTCAGTTGACTCCTTTGTGTTCTACCGCAGCTTACCAGAGTGTTTTAAAGAACAACTAGAGTGCTAACAGTCTTATGATTTATGACAAAAGTATAGCACACCTGAAGCCATCTTGATTGGATAAAAGTGGTAACCCTTAAAACATTTAATTCAAAAAGGAACAAAATGAGGGGGTTCATGTTGCCATAGAAAGTATTAGTGCTGCAGAAAGAAAAATTAGAGCACATTCTGAGTGACTTCTCAAATCCTTTTCAATTTCATTAAAAACAATTCTGAAATGCAGACTGAAACATGTACTTTCAATACCAGCAGCAGACTTCGCTGGTGAGCAGCAGCTTTACTACAGTGATCTAATGAGCAACTAGAGTGCTAACATTCAGAATTTATGGCAAATGTGTGACACATCTGAATGCCTTCTTGATGGAACCAAAGTAAATCACTGAAAGTATTTCCTACTGAGGAGACTGTAGTAAATGAGGAAATTAGGAAACTTCATAACAAATAAGTCTCACAAGATGGCCGCCAGAGACAAAAGAGCCCAAATGTAGCACAAATATCACCCAGATGTAGCCCAAGTATAGCCCAATGACAGAATGTCCCAGAGTATTCTAAAGAACAACTGGAGCGCTAACAGTCTTATTTATGATAAAAGTATGGAACACACGAAGCCATCTTGATTTGAATAAAGTGGTAACACTTAAAACATTTCATTTGCAAAGGAACAAAATGAGGGGCTTCATTTTGCCATAGAGATTATGATTAGCGCTGCAGAAAGAAAAATTAGGGCACATTTTGACTTCTCAAATCCTCTTCTATTTCATTAAAAAATTCAAACATGCAGACTGAAACATGCACTTTGAATACCAGCAGCAGACTTCCCTGGTGAGCAGTAGCTGTACTACATTGATCTAATGAGCAACTAGAGTGCTAACATTCAGAATTTATGGCAAATGTGTGACACATCTGAATGCCCTCTTGATGGAACCAAAGTAAAAAAGCATTGAAAATGCAATAGGTCTCGCTCTTGTTTAACCGCTTCGCCGCGGCGGCTTTTCCCGCTGTGCGCGGCATTTTTAAAAATCCCGCGTAACGTGACAAAGCCAGCTCGTCATCCGCGCAGCGCAGGTAACGCCCATGACGAGCTGGCTTTGTCATTCGCGGGGAAGGGGTTAAGTTAAAGGAATTCTGTTTGTAATTAGGTGGCTTTTTAGCTTTGCTTTTATTAGTGTTTTTCAAACTTTCATGTACATAACATGCATATGTATGCATATGCATGTATGTATATGCATGCATGCATTTATATTTGTATTTATATGGATATGCAGATTATATATGTTTATATATGTATGCATATATAGATATATATAAATGCATATATATGCATATATATATGTGCATATGTGTGCGTGTAGAGAGAGATAGAGAGAGGAAGAGAGGCTAGAGGTGTAGATGTAGAGGTAGGGAGGTAGAGGTAGAGAGTAGTAGCAAGAGAGTAGTAGGGAGTGAGTAGTAGAGAGTAGTCGAGAGTGAGTAGTAGAGAGAGAGAGTAGTCGAGAGCAAGTAGTAGAGAGTAGTAGAGAGTAAGTAGTACAGAGTAGTAGAGAGTGAGTAGTAGAGAGAGAGTAGTAGAGAGAATTGAATTAGTAGAGACTGAGTAGTAGAGAGTAGTAGAACGTAAGTAGTAAAGTGAGTAGTAGAGAGTAGTAGAGAGTGAGTAGAAGAGAGCAAGTAGTAGAGAGTGTGTAGTAGAGAGTGAGACGTAGAGAGTATTAAAAAGTGAGTAGTAGAGAGAGTAGTAGAGAGTAGTAGAGAGTAAGTAGTAGAGTGAGTAGTAGAGCGTAATAGAGAATGAGTAGTAGAGAATGAGTAGTGGAGAGTGAGTAGTAGTGAGCAGTAGAGAGTGAGTCAATCAGTGTCAGCCAGTGTCAGTCAGTCAGAGTCAGTCAGTCAATTTCAGTCAATCAGTGTCAGTCAGTGTCCGTCAGTCAGTGTCAGTCAATCAGTGTCAGTCAGGGACAATCAGTCAGTGTCAGAGAGAGTAGCAGAGAGAGAGTAGTAGAGAGTGAGTAGTAGAGAGTAGTAGAGTGAGCAGTAGAAAGAGAGTAATAGAGAGGCAGTAGTAGAGAGTAATAGATAGTGAGTAGTCGAGTAGTAGAGGGTGAGTGGTAGAGAGTAATAGAGAGCAGTAGAGTGAGTAGTAGAGAGCAGTAGAGAGTGAGTAGCAGAGAGAGTAGTAGAGAGTAGTAGAGTAGTAGAGAGTGAGTAGTAGAGAGTGAGTAGTAGAGAGAGTAGTAGAGAGTAGTAGAGTAGTAGAGAGTGAGTAGTAGAGCGTAGTAGAGTGAGTAGTAGAGAGTGAGTAGTAGAAAGAGAGAAGTAGTAGAGAGTGAGTAGTAGAGTAGTAGAGAGTGAGTGGTAGAGAGTAGTAGAGTGAATAGTAGAGAGTAGTAGAGAGTGAGTAGTAGAGAGAGTAGTAGAGAGTAGTAGAGTAGTAGAGAGTGAGTAGTAGAGAGTGAGTAGTAGAGAGAGTAGTAGAGAGTGAGTAGTAGAGAGTAGTAGAGAGCGAGTAGTAGAGAGTGAGTATTCGAGAGTGAGTAATAGAGAGTAGTAGAGAGCGAGTAGTAGAGAGTGAGTAGTAGAGTAGTAGAGTGAGTAGTAGAGAGTGAGTAGTAGAGAGAGAGTAGTAGAGAGTGAGTAGTAGAGTAGTGGAGAGTGAGTCAATCAGTGTCAGCCAGAGTCAGTCAGGCAGTCAGTGTCAGTCAGTCAGTGTCAGTCAATCAGTGTCAGTCAGTGTCAGTCAGTCAGTGTCAGTCAATCAGTGTCAGTCAGTCAGTGTCAGTCAATCAGTGTCAATGAGTCAGTGTCAGTCAGTCAGTGTCACCTAGAGCAGTTCTGCTGACCTAGTTCTCTGGCTCTAATACAGCTCTGCTGACCTGGTTCTCTGGCTCTAAAGCAGCTCTGCTGACCTCGTTCTTTCCATCTAAAGCAGCTCTGCTGACCTGGTTTCTCTGGCTAAACAGCAGGTCTGATGACCTGGTTCTCTGGCCCTAGAGCAGCTCTGCTGACCTAGTTCTTAGGCTATAGAGAAGCTCTGCTGAACTGGTTCTTTGGCTCTACAACAGCTCTGCTGACCTGGGTCTCTGGCTCTAAAGCAGCTCTGCTGGCCCGGTTCTAGGGCTCCAAAGCAGCTCTGCTGACCTGGTTCTCTCTCTCTCTAGAGCAGTTCCGCTGACCTGATTCTCTCCCTCTAAAGCAGCTCTACTGACCTGGTTTCTCTGGCTCTAGAGCAGCTCTGCTAACCTGGTTCTTAGGCTCTAGAGCAGCTCTGCTGACCTGGTTCTCTGGCTCTAAAGCATCTCTGCTTACTTGATTCTCTGCCTCTAGAGCAGCTCTGCTGACCATGTTCTCTGGCTCTAAAGCAGCTCTTCTGACCTGGTTCTCTGGCTCTAAAGTAGCTCTGCTGGCCTGGTTCTCTGGCTCTAGAGCAGCTCTGCTGGCCTAGTTCTCTGGCTCTACAACAGCTCTGTTGACCTGGTTCTCTGGCTCTAAAGCAGCTCCGCTGACCCGGTTCTCTGGTTCTAAAGCAGTTCTGCTGACCTGGTTCTCTGGCTCTACAGAAGCTCTGCTGACCTGGTTCTCTGGCTCTAGAGCAGCTCTGCTGACCTGGTTCTTATGCTCTAGAGAAGCTCTGCTGACCTGGTTCTCTGTCTCTATAGCATCTCTGCTGACTTGGTTCTCCCGCTCTAAAGCAGCTCTGCTGACCTGGTTTTCTGGCTCTAAAGCAGCTCTGCTGACCCAGTTCTCTGGCTCTAAAGCAGTTCTGATGACCTGGTTCTCTGGCTCTAGAGCAGCTCTGCTGACCTGGTCCCTTGGCTCTAAAGCAGCTCTGCTGATGCGTTCTCTCACTCTAAAGCAGCTCTGCTGACTTGGTTCTCTCACTCTAAAGCAGCTCTACTAACCTGGTTTCTCTGGCTCTACAGCAACTCTGCTGACCTGGTTCTCTGGTTCTAGAGCAGCTCTGATGACCTGGTTCTTAGGCTCTAGAGCAGTTCTGCTGACCTGGTTCTCTGCCTCTAAAGCAGCTTTGCTGACCTGGTTCTCTGGCTCTAGAGCAGCTCTGATGACCTGGTTCTCTGGCTCTAAAGCATCTCTGCTGACCTGGTTCTCTCCTTCTAAATCAGCTCAGCTGACCTGGTTCTCTGCCTCTAGAGCAGCACTGCTGACTTGGTTCTATGGCTCTAAAACAGCTCTGCTGATCTGGTTCTCTGGCTCTAGAGCAGCTCTGCTGACCTGGTTCTCTCTCGCTAAAGCAGCTCTGCTGACCTAGTTTCTTTGGTTCTAGAGCAGCTCTGCTGACCTGGTTCTCTGGCTCTAAAGCAGCTCTGCTGACCTGGTTCCTCCCGCTAAAGCAGCTGTGTTGAACTGGTTCTCTGCCTCTAGAGCAGGTCCGCTGACCTGGTTCTCTGCCTCTAGAGCAGCTCTGCTAACCTGGTTCTCTGGCTCCAAAACAGCTCTGCTGACCTGATTCTCTCCCTCTAAAGAGCTCTGCTGACCTGGTTCTCTGGCTCTAAAGCACTTCTGCTGACCTGGTTTTCTCCTTTTAAAGCAGCTCTGCTGACCTGGTTTCTCTGGCTCTACAGCAGCTCTGCTGCCCTGGTTCTCAGCCTCTAGAGCAGCTCTGCTGACCTGGGTCCCTGGCTCTAGAGCAGCTCTACTGACCTGGGTCTCTGGTTCTAGAGCAGCTCTGCTGACCTGCTTCTTAGGCTCTAGAGCAGCTCTGTTGACCTGGTTCTCTGGCTCTACAACGGCTCTGCTGACCTGGTTATCTGGCTCTAAAGCAGCTCTGCTGACCTGGTTCTCTGGCTCTAAAGCAGCTCCGCTGGCCTGGTTCTCTGGCTCTAGAGCAGCTCTGCTGATCTAGTTCTCTTGCTGTACAACAGCTCTGCTGACCTGGTTCCCTGGCTCTAAAGCAGCTCTGCTGACCTGTTCTATGGCTCTAAAACAGCTCTGTCCACTCCTACAATCATCCTGACAGAAGCATGTCCTTATCTAATCACTCTGCTGAAACATAAGTGCTTATAAACGTATTCTCCTGTCAACTACTAGCACTCTCGGAACTCAGTCACTGTCTATGCACTTGCAGAATGACTCAGGCATTGAGACAAGCTGTGGTACAGTCAAATGTGCACAATATATGCGGTCCCTTAACCCCTTGCAGACTACTAAGTCAGTCCTGCAAAAGTCCAGGTGATAGTCATGCGTGTCTGGAATCACACTGTGAGTCTGTGTCCACTCCTACAATCATCTTGACAGAAGTATGTCCTTATCTAATCCCTCTGCTGAAACATAAGTCCTAATAAACTTATCCTGCTGTCAACTACTAGCACTCTAGAACCCTATTCACTGTCTATGCACTTGCAGAATGACTCAGGCATTGAGACAAGTAGTGGTACAGTCAAATGTGCACAATATATGCGGTCCCTTAACTCCTTGCAGACTACTGAGTCAGTCCTGCAAAAGTCCAGGTAATAGTCATGCTTGTCTGGAATCTCACTGTGAATCTGTGTCCACTCCTACAATCATCCTGACAGAAGCATGTCCTTATCTAATCCCTCTGCTGAAACATAAGTCCTAATAAACTTATCCTGCTGTCAACTACTAGCACTCTAGGAACCCAGTCACTTTCTGTGCACTTGGAGAATGACTCAGGCATTGAGATGATACCTAAGCACTTATAAATTAACTGAGCACTCTGTTTGCAGCACTGCCATCATTCTAGTTAATAGTGATATTCTTATAGAATGACCTAGGCACCAACACAAGTACAAGTACAACATTCTTTGCACAATCCTCACAAACCTCTAAGCAGATACATACTATTGGTACACTCCACTAAATATTGAAGTAGTACCCATGCAGACTAGGATACCTCCTGTCAGTCTCATGCAGTTCGTCCATCAGCCATCCAGCACTATGTTCTTATTGTATCACTCTGCCAATACCTAAGCACTTATGGGGAAGATTTACAAGACCCCTGCACCACCAGTACGTCACTTTTTGTGACGTAGTAATGGTGCTGGGGACTCTTCCATATTTACAAGAAGAGGAAAAGCCACCCTGCGAGGCTTTCCGTCTCCTTGAAAATACGACCCATTCAAACGCAGTACTTTGCGTTGAAGGGGCGTTGCATGGGTGTTGCTGTGTCTGTTCCCACACAACACCCATGGAATAACACATCTCAAGACTTACGAGAAAGTGTAAATCTGTAGATATGTGTGAATGGTGCGCCACCCTAGAGGTGGTGTAGCAAGGCGCAACAACGAGAAATGTTTTCATTTCTCCTCGTTTTTTCCTCTTTCAATGCATGCTGCATTCCACAGCACACATTGATGGAGGAAAATGCCTTCAGTGATTGTTTTTGTGCAGGAAGTAGTCCCTTCCAGCACAAAAACAATCTGCCCATGACACAGATATCCTTGCACCATGGTGCAAAGGTGCTTGTGTCACTCACTGCATAGCTACAATTTGTGTGCTAGTGCAGAGGGAGCACAGAATTGCGACATATTCATGTAAATATGTCACATCCCTGTGCTTCAGAAGTGCCGCCACGCGGTGCAGCTAAAGGGCTTGCAGTGTCACGCTGCAGCACTTCCTCATAGATCTGCCCCTATAAATTCACCATACAGTACTAATGCATTCTTTCAGTCAATCATGCTCTACACGTACATTCAACCAAACTTTCATACATTACCTTGCAATTATAGTTCTTTTTTTGAACCAGATAAGGTAGTTCTGAACGTTTTTTTCTTCTATTTTTTGTTTTCTATTTTTTTAATTTTTTTTAACAATTTGTACTTTTTTGGGTGTTTTTTAAAAATTTAACAAAAAAGGAACGAAGTAAACAGTTAGCTTTTGGAATTTGACATCATTCCAAAAACAAAAAAACAAAATAAAATTAAATTTGTGGTTCCGTTGAGCTGCACAAATAGCGTCCACTGACTGTTCACCATAACAGATGATGGTTTTACATTTAGTGCAGTGCTGCTGTAGAAAAGCAAATTCTGGGCAAATGTCTACTGGTGGTGCTGAAGAGGTGCTAGCAATGCCTGGTGGTGGATTTTGTGCTGCACGCCTCATTTTTTTTCGTGCCACATTCTTCGGGTGAATGGTCTGCAGATGTTTATACATACTCGCTGTTCCAAAGGAGTATTTCTTGTCACTGTCTCGCGACAGGACCCTTTCACACAGCAAGCATGTGACTTTTCTTGCGTTCACCTTTTTTCTCCGGCAGGAAAGGTGAAAATTTTCCATACCACTGATTCAGGCCTCTGCTTGTGTGGATCTTCCTTCAAGATATCTTGATCTGAAGAATGATGAGGAGCTTGCGAACCAGATGCCATTTCTCCAATGCAATTTTTTAAAAACACCAAACAAATTCCAAAACCAGCTCTGGAAGAAGAAGTGATGTCTCTCATCAACTGCTCCAAACAGAATAATTAAAATAGGTGGGGTTCTTCAATAGTTACAGTGGGAAATGTTATGAACCAATCAAATCTTTTTTTTTGGAGGTCACATGGGATCCGCGCATCGTGTGCTCACAAAGAGCGTACACGACGCGACTTCGCGAAAATATATTTAAAAGTAATATACATTTATTACAAGTAGAAATATATTATTTTTATGAATACCTTAGATAAACTTTTGCCCTAATATGTACATTAAAGACATGTACATATCATTTTAGAACATAAAAAATGTAAAGGGAGTCGCGCACCCAGCGTGCCCCAGCACGTATATGACGTCACTTGGGGCAGGCCACCGTGAAAGCATTGTGTACCGTAATACGAATGTGTCACGAATGCACGGGAGCAGGAGTCGCGGACCAGTAGCAAACCGGTCGCGCACACTACGTAACATTGTACGTATATGACGTAACTGAAAAAAACCACGCTAGTCGCTCACCATGCGCGGATCCTTCATGACTTTTCCAAAATGGCAGCTAGAATAAGCGGACCCACTGAAGTAGGTACGCTTTGGGTGCGCAACTCCCCCAAAAAATTTGGAAACATTTTTTAAAAAGAAAATTATATAAATAAATTAAAATACAAAAAAAGCAAAATAATAAAAAATATTTCCGTTTTAGATTTATTTAAATTATTTTTTTGCAATTTTCAGAAAAATATATAATGTTTCATAAATAAATTATTTATAAATAAACAGTTAAAAAACTGTAGAAATTCAGTACAAAAAAATAGGTATAACTACTATTGCACTTAAAAATTTGCATTTAAACAACTTTGAAATTCACTGAAAAAACCATAGGTTTCAGAGATGTTATAGTTAGAAAATAGCATTTAAAAAACCTTTGAACTTCACTGAAAAAAACATATGTTTCAAAGATCATAGGTTTCATGAGTGTTATAGTTAGCTGGACATCGTACAAAACCATAGCAATTCCTTTGTTAGTGTGTGTGTGATGAGGTGTATCAGATTGTAACTTGGATGAGTTCATCAGTGATGTTATTTGAGATGTCATCATGTCATCAGTGATGTCAAGGACCATGTCATGAATGATGTAATATGTGATATCATCAGCAGTGCATTGCGGGCGCGTGAGTTATAGTTAGCACAACTAACTATAACGGAGACATTTTTATGGTTTTGTATGAGTGAAATGTCCAGCTATCTATAACAGTCGTGAAACCTATGTTTTTTTCAGTGAAATATATATATATATATATATATATATATATATATATATATATATATTACCTACTGGTGGTCGTCAGTAGGTAGTTATAGTTAGGACCTAGTTTCCTAGTTTCCATAGGAAATCCGCAACATTCTATTTGGAATAACTTTGGCGCCGGTCGACGAATACACGCAAAATTCTCAAAGAAAATGGCCTGCTCTGCTCTGCTCCTTCCCTAGAAGTTTGGGGGTGATTCATGAAGCGGGGGCTGAGAAAAAGGGCGGTCTCAAAACATGTTTTCCCAATGCAATTTTCCATAGAGACCTTTAGCCAGGGCTACAGCCTGAACGGCTGAACGGAATGACACCAAATTTGGCAAAAAGGTAGAGTTCGGTTTGCAGATCTCTGTTTTGTTTAAAGGGTGTAAATCCATTCAGTAGTTCCTGAGAAAATCAAAAGTAAAATCATAGATATGTCTATAGATGAAGTACCGTACTCTGTACTGTACTCTGTACCTTCATGAGCATGAGCTTCATGCTAATTGGCTGTCAACACTCCAAACCAGGAATTGTTGGCAGCCATCTTGTGCCTTGGTAGAACCGAGGCACATGAAAGCAGTGAAACAAACATGCAAAACATGCAAAGGGGGAAGGGTAGAAACACCCTGACCCCCTAGGCCTGGTCAGGGGTCCCACAAGCACCCCCAAGCACCCCCAAGGCCCAAAAAGATATTTATTTCTTTTTTAAATCAAGGGGTACGAAGTACAGAACTCTGTACGGTACTCTGTACGGTACTCTGTACTGTACTCTGTACCTTCCCGAGCGCATACTGGAGGTTCCTGGTGGGCCAGTATGCAAGGGGAATTAGTTCCCCATCTGCAAATGCGCCAGGGGGTTACGTTGCAGAGAGGTGTAAAAAGGGGCGTGGCCTCATTACACCTCTCTGCAACGCAGCCCCCTGGCGCATACTGGAGGTTCCTGGTGGGCTAGTTGGCCCACAGGTACCCCCAGTATGCAAGGGGAGATAGTTCCTCCTCTGAAAACGTGCCAGGGGGCTGTGTTGCAGAGAGGTGTAAAAAGGGGCATGGCCTCATTACACCTCTCTGCAACGCAGCCCCCTGGTGCATACTGGAGGTTCCTGGTGGGCTAGTTGGCACCCAGGGACCCCCAGTATGCAAGGGGAATTAGTTCCCCCTCTGCAAACGCGCCAGGGGGCTGCGTTGCAGAGGTGTAATGAGGCCACACCCATTTTTACACCTCTCTGCAACGCAGCCCCCTGGCGCATACTGGAGGTTTCTGGTGGGCTAGTTGGCCCCCATGGACCCCCAGTATGCAAGGGGACTTAGTCCCCCAATTTAGAATGCACTATGGGGCGTGTTTGCACAGTGGTGAAGGTAGTGGGCGGGGCTTGAGGTGATATGCGTGCAAACATGCCCTATGACGCGTTTTAAGTTGGGGAATTAATTCCTCTTCAATCCAGAGGTCCCCTAGGGGCCAACTAGTCCAACAGGTACCTCCAGTAAACGCCACGGAGCTGCGATGCAGAGTGTTATAAAAAGGGGACGTGCCTCTGAACACCTCTCTCCAACGCAGCTCCCTTGCACATACTGGAGGTACCTGGTGGGCTAGTTGGCTCACAGGGGACCTCAGGATTGAAGAGGAATTAATTCCCAAAACTAAAACGTGCCACAGGGTGTGTTTGCAAACATGTCACCTCAGGCCCCGCCCCCTTCCTTCACAATTCAGCGAAATATTCCTCTAAAATCAGCCGAACTCCGAATTTCGATTTACTCACCTGCTATCAGGAGGGACCACAGCTCTGCATCTTTCAGCCCACTACTGATCCTGAAAAGTAACTCTAACCATACTTAGAGTAACTTGAATTTCCTTCCATAGGCTAACATTGACTGGTTTCACTTGGAGATTCTTCTAAGTGTGGAGTTTTGGAACTTAAAAAAATCCTCAAAAATCAGCCGAACTACAAATTCCGATTTACTCACCTGTTATCTGGAGAGACCTCAGTGCTGCATCTTTCAGCTCACTACTATTCCTGAAAAGTAAATTTAACTGAACTTACTAGTAACTTGAATTTCTTTCCATAGGATATCATTGCCTGCTATATAATATATATATATAAATTAAAAAAATATAAAATAAAAAAAAATATTACAATTTCAATATTTTTAAAAACATTTCATTTTTCAATTTATATTATAAATATGTAATGTAATTTAAAAAATAAAATATCTAAAAATAAATACTTTAAAACAATGTAGTAAATTAGTTTAAAAAATATAACAATTAATACATTTAAACATTATCATTTACAAAACCTTTGAAATTCACTGAAAAAACCATAGGTTTCAGCCATGTTATAGTTGGGAATTAGCATTTAAAAAACCTTAGAAATTCACTG
The DNA here is from genome assembly GCF_964263255.1 of Lissotriton vulgaris. Lineage (NCBI taxonomy): Eukaryota > Metazoa > Chordata > Amphibia > Caudata > Salamandridae > Lissotriton > Lissotriton vulgaris. The sequence goes on along the minus strand of NC_141685.1, from coordinate 440,994,608 downwards.
AAAAAATCATAGGTTTCAGCCACGTTATAGTTAGGAATTAGCATTTAAAAAACCTTAGAAATTCACTGAAAAAACCAATAGGTTTCACACATCTTATAGTTAGCTGGACATTTCACTCATACAAAACCATTGAAATTACCCCGTTATAGTTATTTCAGCTAACTATAACTCGCGCGCCCGCAATGCTCTGCTGATGACGTCACATATGACATGGTCAGTGACTTCACTCATGACATCACTGATGACATCTCAAATGACATCACTGATGACATCATCCTTGTGAAAGAGTGGCAGACCTCCTCTCAGCGTAATATAACTTTGATATACACATTCAAAAATAGAAACTAAAAATTTCAAAACAATGGAGACACCAATACCAATTACAACAACCTATTCAGTAATTCCAAAGTCTACATACACATCCACTCATTCACCAACAGTTCTATATAGTCACTCATACATGTACTCACTCATCATATGTACTCATACACCTATACATCCTGTTACACACCGATACTCATCCATAGAGTTACTCACACACATTCTCACACATGCAAAACAAACATCCATTTACTTGCATAAACAGCTATACGCACACCACTACACTTACTTCTACAGAAACGTACGCATACTTACTCTCTTAAACAATCACTTATAGAAACACATACTTATTTATACAGGAACTCTACCAATCTCTCACTCTCACATATTCTCACTTATGTACATCAATACTCACATATACTAGTTTAAAACATATATACTTACTAATAAAGACACTATTGAGACAGTCATTCACTCATTAACACACCCATACACACACTCATCCACCCATACAGTCCTGCACACATGCTGTCTTCAAAAAACATAAAAACAGTGAGTCACTCATTCATGCATCTATACGCTAAGTAATATCCCCCACCAAACCATACAGACACTCATATTGATACTAAAAAAACAAACTAATAACCCATATACACACTAATGTAGCTACTCACCAACCCATGCAGCCACTTATACACAAAGTGAGACATTGATACAGATATTTAAATATTTAAACATTACTCGTTAATACATGTATTCACTAAGATACAATTAATAAGTCAGTTATACAATCAATTTTACAAAAAACCCCATCTATTTAGACACTTATTTACCCATTTATTCTTCCGTCGACCTTTAGATATACATATATAACAAATATTGATTTTTCAGAAAGACACACATTCACTGGATTATGTCATCAGTGATGTCATCAGTGATGTCATTTTAGATGTCATCAGTGATGTCATGAGGGAAGTCACTGACCATGCTGTGGTAAATATTTTACCGTATACGAGTTTACCATAGAATTTCGGACAAGTAAAGAAATAGCTCAATCAAATGAGAGGCAGAGTCCGTGGTGTCTGAGTCTTAGGGGCTTTAATCATAAATGATGACTCGAGCCATGGAAATCTATTCCATCAATACAAGGGTTCGGGTATGCAATGATGGCAGGAAAGATGTCAACGATTTCTTAACAGTACATGACATATATAGTAAAATGGCACAATGGCAGTGAATACAGTAGGCGTGACAAGTGAAATGTATATGATAAGAACACATGTGCGTAGCAAAAAGGCGTGTACAAGGGTGTGCACAGAGGCGTACACTGGAAACGTCACAGAAAAGTGTCATAAGTGGGTGGATGCTTAGAGTATTCTTGCAGAGTCAGCTGAAACCGGTGACCTGAATGCGCGCGCAGCTAACATGACGTGTGATTGACGTACATCTAGAGGAAGCTAAGGGTCTGACATTTAGCACTAGTAGAGGAGACAGAAGTCTGGCATGTCAGATCGACCTGTCCCTATAACATATCTGATATCTAGTATTTGGAGAATGTTTAATCTGGAGTAAAAGGTCTCCTGGGCAGAGGCTACTCTATACTGAATGTTAGTGCGTGCATAGGTGTCTGTGTGTCTGTGTGTCTACGTGCGGGGCCATGGGCCTACTCTGGCAACGGGAACTGTAAATTACTTGCACGGAGACAGGAAGACTTGCTCTTTGCTCTGCAGCCGGGGATATGTTTACCTAAATCACTAGACAGGAATGTGTTTCCGAGGAGCTGAGCTGGCTACGCTGATAACTTGAAGGTAAAATACTGTTTTTGGCAGGCAGACCAGGCCGAGCCGGGCACCGCTCGCTTGGCAGGAAGTAAGGCAGAGGTCAGGGATGCATCTCCATGCTGCAGCTTTCAGAGGCAGAGACAGATGTAGCTCGAAGACAATAATCAGGGCCTAGCTCGGCAGAGCCAGGAAAAACGTGAAAGTGCACCATGTAAAGACGGTGGCACGGCATACTTAGGAACTGAATTATCGATCCATTCATGGTGGATCTGATAGAGGACATGTTAACGTTGGACGCAAATGTATTTGCGTCTTCAGATTCGGTTGTGGAGGGAAATTACATGTACTTGAAACTCGTACATGAAGCCGTTGGGGTACACGTTGGGGACACATTTGACCATAAAAATTTCAATTACCTCATTCCCTCCTTGTCCCCTACGGACCCTTCAAGATATGTCGATGTTCATGAGACCATCAATCTGTTCATATAACATCATCTGCTCTTCTTTCTTTCTTCGGGAATGGGAACGTGAACTTGGATGGGGAACACAAGCTGTGGCGCACAAGCCACAAATCGCTGGCCCGCATTGCAGACATAGACAACAACTAATTACCATGGCCAATATGATTCCTAGGAATGACAGTAGCTTCCATCCCCAGGCTGTGATTACACTCCAGAGCCAACCGGACCAAGTCCAGGAGCCTGGATTCTGGTGTATCAGATGGGCAATTTCGTGAACTCTGGTGATAGCTTTATAGACCGATGGCGCGTTATTTGGAATAAACACGCAGCAACTGGATCCGATGACTCTACAAGCTCCGCCCCTATCTGCCAGGATGACGTCAAGGACAAGGCGGTTCTGAAGAACAACAAGTCTCATAGCAGACTGCTCCTCTGTTAAGTTGCCCAAAGCAGAAGTAGTCTCATTCACTACGGCTTCAAGTATTCTGGTTAATTTGCGTATCAGTTTACTATTGGAGACAGTGCCTAGATAGGGAAAGAATCCTTTATTGAAATCTGTATATTGTTCCCATGTAGTTTCAGTCTGATCAACTATTGGGAGGTCTCTCTTGTGTCTAACAATATTAAGGCGGGAATTCCTGTGATAGTCAGATGGGGCTAGGAATACTGGTGGCAATAGGAATGCAATGAAACAGGTACCATCCCAGTCTGGAGGTAAACGGACATAAGCTGTCTGACCACAAATGAAATAGGAATGTCGGGAAGCTTTGAATGTAGACTTGCCTTTATCACTGAATTCGACCACAGTAGTACAGTCACTGTGACCTAGATGTACTGAACCTTTCTTTCTGACACACAATACACCTTTCGCTGGTAAAACTGATATGGATGGCAAGTCTGGACTGGTTTCTGACTGAACATTTAGAATCATGAGGCTGAGTGTAAAATTGCATAATCCATACACTTCATTTTCTAAATCTGTCCCTGTCATTTGTGGAAGACCCTCCTTGTCTGGGAAACATGCTTTGTTCATGACTGTGTTCAGATTTCCCCATATCCAATTGCTTTGGGAAACTCTAGATTCGGTGTTTATAGAAGATATTAAACTAAACCATGCACCACAGGAACCATTATGTGTAAACGGGTAAGGAAAGAGGGGCAGAGCTCCCTTGTAGTTCTGATAGGGAGGGAGTCGGCCACATATCCAACAATTTGTAGCATTATTGATCTGGTGAGAATGATGTAACATACGAATAAATGTATTGTTGCGCAGCGCAAGTCGATAAGACAATTCGTGTGGAGGAAGAGCACTAAATGTGTGCTCGACAGTGTCATTAGAAAAAGAATGTGCAAGAGGAAAATACATATATAACATCCAACTCATAGCAATAATCGTAAGACTCAGAAAAAACATAATAAGTAATGTGCAGACGCATCTGCTCCGGAGACTTTTACGATATTTTTGTTTCTTGGTCTCCTGTCTATCTCTCTCTCTATTTGGGTCTAACTTGTACATTGCCAGAAACTGCCTAACCGCTTCACCCAGGAGGGGACTTAAACAATTAAACTGTCTGACTTACTAGACCTCAATTTCTGTCGGTACACCTCTTGGGGAGTTTTCTCTAGAAGAGGGAGTTTGGTATCAGTCACTGGTACGTGGGAGTTCTGGGATTCAGTCTTTAGCGGAAGTCCATGGAATCTTTTCACGTGACTGGAGTGCACCCAACCCTTCCGCCCCTCCAATTTAACAGCAGTCCTGGTTGTTAACAAAACGTTCTTCGGCTCCTTCCAGCGGGGCTCCAAAGGGCTTGATCTGTCGAAATTCCGGACGACTACAACGTCCCCCGGGACCAGTTCATGTGGCTTCACCTCGGTGTTGTCTGGGAAGGCTGCCGCGACCTGTGAACGACATGATTGTAGTGCAGACATCAAGGAAGCAAGGTAATCTGTCAGCATAGTACTGTCAACATCTGTAATTTTATGCGGCAGAGGCGTCCCCCACATATTAGGAGGCCTACCGAAGACCACCTCATACGGGGATAGCCCTGTCCTAGAATGGGCTACCATTCTCATATAAAAAAAAGCAACGGGCAGAGCTACAATCCAATCTACTCCCTTCTCTTTACACACTTTGGCAAGGCGAGTTTTCAGAGTCTGATTGTGCCGCTCCACGAGACCTGCTGCCTCAGGATGTCGGACACAGTGAAACTTCCACTGGTACCCCAATAGAAGTGAGACCTGCTTCATAAGTTCAGATGAAAATGGCTGACCGTTATCTGAATACACGACACGGGGCAAACCGTATCGAGGGAAAAACTCACGAACTAGCTGCTTGGCGGTGGTCGGGGCAGTGTAATCTGGGACGGGATATGCTTCTGTCCATCGGGATAGGGCACATACAACTACGAGGACATACTTAAATCCTCGGCATCTTTCCATCTGGATATAATCCATCTGGAGGACTTCAAAAGGGTAATCGGGAGGATGAAATCCACCTTGCTCTACAGGAACACCTTTTCCTGGATTGAACTGACAACAGATCATGCAGGTACGCACTTTCTGTTTCGCTGCTGCTCGTAAATGCTTGTTGAACCAGAGGTTCTGTATACTGTCTAACATGGCTTTTTCTCCTAAATGTGCTGGACTATGTGCTGTGTTGATGATAACTTGAACCATAGAGTCGGGGAGAAACCATGTGGTCTTTCCCTTCGTCATCCATCCTTGGTCTGTCTGGACCCCTCCTTGTTCAGCCCATTTCTTTATTTCATCTGTAGTAGCATGTGTCTGTATGTCGATGACATCTTGTGTGGGGTCCCTGACTGTCATGCAATGTGTTAGTGAGTTTACGTCAGTCTTTGTCATATCAGTCGTTTGAGTATGAGTCAGTGCTGTATGTTTCGCTATTCGATCTGCAAAGTCGTTGCCCTGAGAAATAGTGTCTGTGACTTTCGTATGTGCCTTGCACTTCATGATAGCTATAGCTGTAGGCAAATGTATTGCGTCTAACAGAGCTTGAATGAGGGGGCCATGCTGGATCTTGGCTCCGTGAGAGGTCAAGAAACCTCTTTCTTGCCAGAGGACACCGAAGTCGTGAACGACTCCGAATGCATAACGGGAATCTGTGTATATGTTTACTTTCAAGTTCTTGGCTCGTATACAAGCTTGAGTCAGAGCAATGAGCTCTGCTGCTTGGGCTGACAGAGTGTCAATGCGATGGGTTTCTATAACTTCAGTTTCAGTGGTCACTGCATATGCGGCCACTAATTCTCCTGTGCTTGTCCTTAAACATGAACCATCCACATAAAGTGTCAGGTCTGGATTAGGTAATGCAACATCTGTCAAGTCTTGTCGAGGTTTCGTAATTGTGTCAACAACATCCACGCAATCATGTGGAGTAGGATCTGTTGTGCTCGATGGTAAAAGTGTAGCAGGATTGAGTGTATTACAACGTCTGATTTCTATGTGTGGTTGGAATAGTGTCAATTCATAACCTGTCAGACGTGCTATAGTCAAGTGTTGGGTCTGTGTTCTGTTTAGGAGAACCTCTACAGAATGTGGAACCTGTACTGTCAATTGATGTCCTAATACAATGGAGTCACTTTGTCTGATTGCTAGAGCTGTTGCTGCAACTGACTTTAAGCACGCAGGCAGGGCCTGGGCTACTGGATCCAATGTACTCGAAAAATAAGCACACGGTTTGTGTTTGTCTGCTTGTAGCTGAGTGAGAACCGACAACGCTGTGCCATCGCGTTCTGTGACAAAAAGCGTAAAAGGTTTGCTGTAACACGGTGTTGCTAAAACTGGTGCTTGACATAAGGCTTTCTTTAATTCGTCAAAAGCTTGTGTATGTTCCTGAGTCCAAGGGAGGACAGTCGAAGACGCTGCCTCCTGTGTTGTCAACTGTATAAGTGGTTTAGCTAAAAATGCATATTGTGGAATCCATTGTCTGCAGTAGGAAGTGAGTCCAATAAATGCTCGTACTTCTTTCTGTGTCTTGGGTTGCGGAAGATGTGCAATTAACTGAATTCGTTCAGGTGTCAGCTGCCTACCCCACTTGGACAGCAAGTGCCCAAGGTACACCACTTGCTGGGCACAGAATTGTAGCTTCGAAGGTGACACCTTGTGTCCCCTGTCTGCCAAGAAATGCAAAACTGTCAGTGAGGCTTGTTCACATTCTGGTTCACTACGGGCGGTGATCAATAGATCATCGACGTATTGGAGTAGGGCAGTGTTGGCAGGCATGAGAATACTGTCAAGTTGTCGTTTTAATGCTTGGCTGTAGATGCTGGGGCTTTCTGTGAATCCTTGAGGTGCGCGTGCAAATTTGAAGCTTCGGCCATTTAAACAGAATCCGAAAAGGTATTGGCTTTCCGGATCAATGGGGACACTAAAGAAGGCGTTCTTGAGGTCTATTACAGTAAAGAACGTCGCTTCGGAATCAATAGCTGTCAATAGGGATGAAATGTCTGGGACCACAGGATACTGTGGTATAATGCATTTATTTAATTCTCGTAAATCGATCACTAATCGATAAACAGGAGGGGCATTTGGATCTGTACGTTTAAGAATTGGAATGATAGGGGAATTACAAACATTGGAGTCGGTTTCTACAACCACTCCTTGTGCAATGAGCTCGTCAATGATTTTCAGTAAAGCCACTACAGCATCTGGTGGTAACTTGTATTGTCGAATACGTGGTAGTACTACTCCTGGCTTGAGTGTGACACGATACGGAGTAATGTGCATGCAACCGACATCAGTGGGGCCTTGTGCCCATAAATGTGCAGGAACATTCTGTAACCTGGGGTCAAAGTCTCTCAATACATAATGTCCCTTGAAATCACGAAGGAACAACCTTACTCCTTCCGGAGAACAACAAATTACAGCTCCTAGAGCTTTCAGGGTCTTAATACCAAGCAAGTTTTCTGGACATGATTTCGTGAGCAATAAGTCTGTAGTACGAGATAATGGACCAACTGCTAGGGGAACAGGTTTCGATACTTCGTTGACTATAGGCTTTCCTGAAAATCCAAGGGAAACATTCTGTGAGCCTGAGAGGGGTGCCCCTGGAACCTCGTCATGACTGATGGTCGTCCTGCTTGCCCCTGTGTCAATCAAAAATTTTCTATCCTTCCCTAATACCTGACTGTGTACATAAGGACCTTCTTGATCTACAGGAACCTCGATAAGGGGCAAGCCAACCTCCCTCTCTAGGCTGTTTCATGTGTATTGCTGATAATCGGGATAGTCAGATTGTGCATACTGGTACATCTGCTGTGTAACATGTTGTGTTGCGGCAATGGGTTGTGGCTGTGGTACCGCTACGGTCTGTTGTGGAATCTGCATAGGCTGGACATTCTGTGGAACGTGTTGTTGGACCTGGTCCTGTCTAGGAGGACGCGGTCTCTCTTTAGTTTTACCTGTGGCTATGTTGTGTTTTAAAACTGCACAATCGTTTACATAGTGACCTGGCTGTTTACAATAGTTGCATATCCCTTTAACAGGGGCCGCTGAATTTGAATTATTGGATTGTGTCGTACCCCTTCTATGACCATCAGCTGGAACTGTCTGAGCAACTAGTACTTTCATTTTCGTGTCTTTCATACGTCTCTGTTCGTGATCATGTTCTTCCCTAATTCTGTTCTGGTGGTACTGTAACATTTGTAACATTTGGGAAGGCGTATTAGCTTGCCATGTGCTCTCGACTTTCAGTACACGGTTCTTAACCTGGGGCAGAGAATTCTCGACTAATTTTGACACAAAAAGGTGTGGGTATGACTCGCTACTTGTTTTCAGGCCACTATTAATAATAAAACATTTCTCGAATCGGGAATAGAAATCACTAGTGTCTTCGTCGTGTTTCTGTTTGCAGGCTGAGATTGCATCCCAGTCCTCCTTTTTAGTTGCCAACAACCTTGGCAAAACCTGTACTAACAATCCTGGTAATGCTTTAGTTTTCTCCCCAAGACCTAAACCTGGGGTTTGACCAGTTTCTTCGGTTTCTAATTCAGCCCAATTAATCTTTTTGTCTCCCACCTCCCATTCTTTTTCCTTGAGTTTCTCGTAAATACCGGCAGGCAATAATACTTTCAATATTTTCATGATGTCGGGGTAGGTGTAATCTCCCATGAGTAACATGTCTTTTATTTCACGGTGGAAACCTGCAGGGTCTTTATCATGACTGGGCACTATTTTCTTCATTTCTAATAATTCCATTTTAGTTATGGGCGTGTATACAAACACGCGTTCAAGGGTATCATCGGGGTTCCGGATTAGATGTACTTCTTGTAAAGGATTCTGTTTGTCTAGGTGGTATGGTTGCCTGACTGGGGGTGGAACGGAAACAAGATGTGGAGTCAAGAAAGTTCTATATTTATGACGTTGTTCTAAAATTATTTCAATTAAATCGGTACCTAGGCCTCTCCATCTTCTCAGGAGTAAGTCTTGCAATAGATTATATAACGAACCTGGGTCAGATGCTTGGTTTTCATACTGTATAATAAGGTGTTGGATCATGTATATACCAGCTAATCGCTGTTCTTCTGGAGTAAGACTCAAAAATGTTTGCACTATTTTATTTTATTTATTTATTTAATTTATATGGCGCGTTATAACCACCGGGGTCTCTAAGCGCTGTTTGTCCAGATTTACATAGTGAGGTATTGCATTCACTTGATACCGCCTGTACACCTAAGATCTGCTCCATGCTTGTTTAAACAGTACCGTTTTTAGTTTTTTTCTGAAGGATAGTAAGTTACTTTCCTTCCTGAGTTCTGGAGTCAGTTTGTTCCATAAGGCTGGAAGTGTGTTTGAGAATGCGCGACCCCCCACCGTGGTCAATTTGAAGCGGGGTTGGGATAAAAGAGTGGCATCCGACGAGCGCAAAGTCCTACCCGGTGTGTAAGGGGATAGTCGGGATTTCAGATATTTTGGCGCTTTACCATACAAGGCCTTGTGAACAATGCACAATCCTTTAAAAACAATCCTCTGACGGATTGGGAGCCAATGTAACTCCTGCATCAGAGGAGAAGAATGGGCAGTCCTGGGTTTTTTGTAGATCAGCCTAGCTGCATCATTCATAACCCCCTGTAGTTTGTCCAGCAGCCGCTGGGGCAAACCTATATATAGGGAGTTCCCGTAGTCCAGCCTAGCCAAAATTGTGGCTGAGACCACGTGTCTCAAAGTCGAGAATGAAAGTAAGGCAGAGATCTTCCTTAGTTGTCTTAGAAGGCCTATACAATTGCCCACCACCGTGGTAACTTGTATTTCCATGGATAGTTTGTCATCCACATATAGGCCTAGGCTTTTAACTGCGGACGCTGGTTTCGGTGGTATACCCAGCTCCATTGGCCAAAATTTCTCACTCCAGGGGTTGCCCGAGATGGAGATGGGCAGCACTTCCGTCTTATCCGGGTTGACTTTCAGAGAGTTCTCGGACATCCAGTTGACCGTGGCTTTCAGTATATCCTGCAGCCTGGTGGATGCTCCCGGGCCATCATCCAGCCGAATGATTATCTGGGTATCATCGGCGTAGTTATAGACTAGGCAGTCCATCCTGTTCAGAAGAGCGATTAATGGCTGCAGGTAGATATTGAAGAGTAGGGGTGACAAGGCCGAGCCTTGTGGAACCCCGCAGGTAATTGGAGCAGAGGTGGAAAGTAAATCTCCCAACTGTACTCGTTGCGTCCTGCCCTGCAAGAATGATGTGAGCCATGCATGTGCTGTACCCATGATGCCAAAGGATCTCAACCGCGACAGTAGCTGTTTGTGACACACGGTGTCAAACGCCGCGGAGAGATCCAGTAGTATCAGGGCGCTCGGTGTTTTTACATCAGCCCGAGTTCTGAGCTCATCCAGGATAGATAGCATGACTAGTTCCGTGCTATGATTAGCACGGAACCCTGCCTGATTGGTCTCCAGCAGGTTATTGCTCTCTAGATGGCCCGAGAGTAGAGCTAACACATGCTGCTCAATCACTTTAGCCAAAAAAGGCAACTGGGAGATGGGCCGGAAATTTTTCAGACACTTCGTGTCCGAGCCAGGTTTCTTCAATAAGGGAATCAGGCGAGCCTCTTTAAAAGCTAGAGGGATCTGTCCTGTGCAAAGAGAGGTATTCAATAGATGCAAAACCTCTGCCTCGATTCCTGGTACTGCCAACTTGAATATATCAGGAGGGCATGGATCCACCATGGAACCCGATTTAACCCGGTCCATGATTTTGAATAGTTCCTGTTTTGAAATAGGGGAGAACTCAACTAACGGTGAGATGTTTAGCGGGGCGGTAAGATCCGGTGGACAGGGACATTCGAGGTGTGTAGTTGCAGCAATTTCATCCAGAATATCGGATATCTTCTTTACGAAGAAGTCCTGAAACCTCTGACAGTCCTCCTGAGTGAACTCGGGACTTTGCTCTTTATTTACCCTGAGCTCCGCCAGGACCCGAAAGATTTCCTTTTGCGGATTTCTTGCTGCAGCTATTCTTTCCTCGAGGAACACGGCCTTCCTAGTTTGTATAGCTAGTTTATAATTGGCTAAGGATGAGACGTATTCTTGCTTGGCAATGGCGTCATATTTTTTACGCCATTCCCGTTCTTTCTTCCTCACCCCACGTTTCATCTCCCTTAGGGCATCATTGTACCAAGGAGCCCCAGCACCTCTCGCCACCTTCTTCACCCTCCGAAGAGGTGCCACCACATCAATGGCACTCCCCAGTTTATGCTGGAGGTTACCACAAAGGATATCAACATTGACATCCTGCTCCTTTGCTGAAGGGGGGTGTTCCAAGAGGTGGACCAATTTCTCCCCATCAAGATTTCTCCACTTCCGGGCCATTTTCCAGCCATCCCCAGGTTTGGACAGGTGGCCCCTCAGTACGAGTCTACCCTTTATTAGAGAGTGGTCGGACCATGCACAAGGCAGAATTTCCGTAGCACCCTGGGCTGGCATGGTAGTCCAGACTAAATCAAGCACATGTCCTTTCTCATGTGTTGGTCCATTGACCTGTTGGGTAAGACCTAAGGAGGAGATAGCCTCCTCGATCTGTAGTGCTTGTCCCTCTTTGGGGGATTTTTCCCAATGATAATTGAAATCGCCAACGACGACCAATTTGTCATATCGTGTACACAGGTCCTGGACCAGTCTCGTAAAGAGAGTCGGGAACTCTGGCGAAGCCCAAGGTGGCCGATATACCACCAAGAACACCACACATACCGCTCCCCGCCTGAGCTTAACCCCCATCACCTCTGCTCCCCCAAGGGTTTCGGAGAGAAACCTTTCGGCGCGGAGCCGTGTCTGATAAAGAAGGGCTACTCCCCCTCCTCTCTTGGCTCCCTCCCTGTTGAAATGAATTGCCAGATAGTTGTCTGGAAGGGCCGCCACTAGGTCTGGCGCCGAACAGTCCTCCAGCCATGTTTCTGTAAGCGCAAGAACATCTAACTCCCCATCTTCCAGGAGTGTGAAGACCTCCATCTTATGACTCTGCAAGGAACGCGTATTCAGCAAGCCATAACTCAGGGTGTAGATGTTGGAAGTGCGCTGCCGCACTCGGATGCTCCCAGATGGGACTAACAAGCCCTCACAAGCCAGCCGATGTATTGTGGCCTGGTCAAGATGAGAAGTGCCCAGATTGAGCTGTAATAACTCACCCCTGGAATAAGGCACGATTAGAGCAGGGGTTCTGGCCCCAGGCCCCGAATGGTCACGGATGGGCAAAGATGGGCTCACCTCTGGCGAACCTCCGGCGCGCCTATGGCGCGCCCGCTGCGCGTATCCGCTGCGCGTCAGCATAGTGACGTTTAAGTAGCACCCAATCGTGCTATGTGTGCAGCATCAACTAGAGCGCGACCAAAAATGTCGTCTCTTGCCGGCACTTCCCCTCCCAAAATGGCGCCTAGCCCCCAGACCAGCTAACGGGCCGCCAAACAGCGGTGAAAAACTACTGAATCATCTTTATATATGCTGTCATCCCCGGCCCACTGTACTGCGGACCTGGCTAGTTCCTGATCACGTAAGGTATTGAGTTCGTGATAACCTACTCTTTCTTTCAGTACTTTATCAGTAATTTGGAATATATGCTCAAGGGAACATCGTTCTGGTATCGGACAAAGGTAACGTTTCTTGTTTTCTAAGCGAATGGGTCTGTCAAAAGGATTACCTAATGGGTATTGTTTAGGAGGTTTCGTTCTACCTACATACGCGACTATATCTTGAGTTGCTGCTGGATTCTCTGGTTCTTCCTCCTCTGAGGAGTCCTTATCGTCTGACTCGAGTTGCCTTTCAGATTCTCGACGGGCATGTATTGCTACTATTTCTTTACGGATCTTTCTAATCATAGCATGTATACATTTCTCTCTATCATGTTTACCCTCTGCAATATTCTGACTCCATTTTGACAATCTCTCCATCTCTTCTTGTGGAAAGCTGGGCTGATCTTGTTCCCTTATCAAACAATTAATCAAAAATCGCATTATTAAACCTTGTGTCTCCACTTTCTGATGTGCCATGGCTTCACTAATACACCCCGGTCTTTCTCCCGTTCTGATAAAATGATATATATTGTCTAGATGGTCTGGCATTTCCGGTAATAACACCAAATAATCTGTAACACGTCTTAAACGCAGAGAGGCTAACATCATGGGACCTGTTTTTCCAGGCACTGTATCATATCTACAATCTGTAAGCTGTTCTTTAAGCTTTTCGGCTGGGGCTGCTTTAGGTGTACGTTGCATTGCTAATTCTCTCATTGTCATTCGTTGTAAATGTGGCGGGGTGCGATAACCTCCTGTAGCACCTCCCGAGGCGGAGGCATGAGCATAACCTGGCGGTAGGGTCGGTATCTGTAACGGGGTTGGAACCTGAGTAGCGCCAGACCCAAAGGGATTAAGCGGATGAATACCAGGGAGAACAATAGGGGAAGTGACAACAGGTGCGGGAAGTGGTGCGGGAGGGGTCTGCTGTTGCGGACCTAGGAGCGGATGATCAGCAGGTGGTACAGGTGCAGGTGGTACGGGTACATTGACGGGTACATTGGTGTATGCGGGAGCTACGTCGTCTAAATAGGAAGAAAGGAAAATGTCTGCTGCAGTCTTATGACGTAATTTAGTCGGAACCAATGGAGGGGGCAGATCCTTCGGTATTTCCGGGGTCGCCTTGGGCAGGCCCTCGGCCAGGACTGGATACAGTCCTGTCAGGATTGCGTTGCTCTGTCTTTCGTGTTGTTCCATTCTGACTCGCTGTCCTTCTTCTAGTAGTTCTTTTTCTTTAGCTTTTTCGGAATCCTCTCTACTTTTCTCTACCTTTCTGAGCGCCTTCTCTGTCCGTCTATGTGATTCTTTACGCCATAGCTCAATGGCATCTTTCTGTGATTGTCTGGCTTTCTTTTTCCATAACGCTTCCTCTACTCTCATGATGCACTCGGCATCCCATGTCCCTGTAACGGGCCATCTCTGATTCTCTGCTAAGTCTTTCGTATAATCCACCCACAAGTCTAGGTATAATATGGCATCTAAGCCGTGCTTGTGGTACATAAAATGTCCGGGAGTGTCCCTGGGTGGGATGGGAACTGCTTCTTCGAGTATCCCTTTCCTAGTTCCTATCTGTCGTAATTTCGAGAATAAAGGCATAGCTAACTCGATCTAGACACAATAAACACAGTAAGAAAATGCAAACAATCACTCATACCACGACATTAAAACATATTTAAACATTTCGAAACGAACAACAATAACTGGATAACTGAATACTAGATGCACTGCTAAACAGTACAGATACACTGCTAAAACAGTGCAGACCGGATCTGTGTACCCAAACCCGTCTTGACCGGACACAAATTAATGCACTCGTCTTGATGCGTCCCCAGCAACGGTACTCACCGGGAAGCACGGAACGGAAGGCCTCGGAAACTCGACTGGACTGGACCGCTACGACGTCGCTGCTGCTGCTGCGCACTACGCATGCGCCTCGACACTACAGGTGGGCCTCTCGATACCTCGGACACTGCTCTCTCGGCTGGGCTCTGGTCGGGATCCTCCGCACTCCTCACCGCCTCGTCTGGATGTCGACCGCAGTCTCCGTCACCTCCGTAGGCCTGAGGGAGATACAGGAAAACCTGCAGATGCGCATGGGGTCCGTCACAGCTGTAGTCGGGGGCAAAGCCTGCGACGCATCACCGGCGCGTGGGGTGGGGGAGGGGTTCCTGTTCGGGCGCCAAATTATGTGGTAAATATTTTACCGTATACGAGTTTACCATAGAATTTCGGACAAGTAAAGAAATAGCTCAATCAAATGAGAGGCAGAGTCCGTGGTGTCTGAGTCTTAGGGGCTTTAATCATAAATGATGACTCGAGCCATGGAAATCTATTCCATCAATACAAGGGTTCGGGTATGCAATGATGGCAGGAAAGATGTCAACGATTTCTTAACAGTACATGACATATATAGTAAAATGGCACAATGGCAGTGAATACAGTAGGCGTGACAAGTGAAATGTATATGATAAGAACACATGTGCGTAGCAAAAAGGCGTGTACAAGGGTGTGCACAGAGGCGTACACTGGAAACGTCACAGAAAAGTGTCATAAGTGGGTGGATGCTTAGAGTATTCTTGCAGAGTCAGCTGAAACCTGTGACCTGAATGCGCGCGCAGCTAACATGACGTGTGATTGACGTACATCTAGAGGAAGCTAAGGGTCTGACATTTAGCACTAGTAGAGGAGACAGAAGTCTGGCATGTCAGATCGACCTGTCCCTATAACATATCTGATATCTAGTATTTGGAGAATGTTTAATCTGGAGTAAAAGGTCTCCTGGGCAGAGGCTACTCTATACTGAATGTTAGTGCATGCATAGGTGTCTGTGTGTCTGTGTGTCTACGTGCGGGGCCATGGGCCTACTCTGGCAACGGGAACTGTAAATTACTTGCACGGAGACAGGAAGACTTGCTCTTTGCTCTGCAGCCGGGGATATGTTTACCTAAATCACTAGACAGGAATGTGTTTCCGAGGAGCTGAGCTGGCTACGCTGATAACTTGAAGGTAAAATACTGTTTTTGGCAGGCAGACCAGGCCGAGCCGGGCACCGCTCGCTTGGCAGGAAGTAAGGCAGAGGTCAGGGATGCATCTCCATGCTGCAGCTTTCAGAGGCAGAGACAGATGTAGCTCGAAGACAATAATCAGGGCCTAGCTCGGCAGAGCCAGGAAAAACGTGAAAGTGCACCATGTAAAGACGGTGGCACGGCATACTTAGGAACTGAATTATCGATCCATTCATGGTGGATCTGATAGAGGACATGTTAACGTTGGACGCAAATGTATTTGCGTCTTCAGATTCGGTTGTGGAGGGAAATTACATGTACTTGAAACTCGTACATGAAGCCGTTGGGGTACACGTTGGGGACACATTTGACCATAAAAATTTCAATTACCTCAATGCCATGAGTGATGTAATATGTGACGTCATCAGCAGTGCATTGCGGGCGCCCGAGTTATAGTTAGCTGAAGCAACTATAACGGGGGAATTACAATGGTTTTGTATGAGTGAAATGTCCAGCTAACTATAACATGTGTGAAACCTATAGTTTTTTCAGGGAATTTCTAAGGTTTTTTAAATGCTAATTCCTAACTATAACGTGGCTGAAACCTATGGTTTTTTTCAGTGAATATATATATATATATATATATTAAGTCGAACACTTCTCACCAACCGGTTCAAAGAACAAAGGACACCAAACGGGGCTTCACAGGCTGTTTATTTGGATTTTTCAAACGGCAGACCGGTTTCAGCTCCTCGCTTTTCTCAATGCCTGGGATCCAAATGATCGCATTCCTCCTACAACAGTCTTTTATCACGGCTCCTCCTTCCCAGTGGAATGGGGCACACCTGCACTGAGTCTTTACCGCTGCTCCAAATCTCGGGGACTACCAGTCCCACAATGCAGCTTGCATCCCTCAACTGGATATATGTTTTTTGCCCATTAAAAATACCTTAAACCCTACCCGGCTGGAGTGGCTCGTGATTCCTTCGCATCGCATGGCCTGTGCAGGAGATCGGACTGAATATATATATATATCTGTATGTTACCTAGCTTAACTATTTTGATTTGATGAAACATTATTTCCTCGGATTTTATTTTAAGTCCCTATCAACATTATTTTGCATGGAAGGTTGTTGGAATGCCAGTGGTTGGTCATCTGTGGTGCTGGACTTACTCCAGCTCTGCTATTGGGTACTTTTACTACTGTTTTGAGTCTTTTTGGCTGTGTTAACTTTAGATGTGAACTTTGTGAATAGCAATGGGGTTACTCTTTTGTGGGTGGGTGCATATCCCTTCCTAAACCTATATAAGACTTTCTCTAAACCCATCCTTCCTCCTCCCTAAATTCCACCCAAATTTTCCCAGCCACTCCCCCCTGCCCCCTTCCAAATGTACTAATAATTGGTAAACTTACGTGTGGGAGGATCTATCCTTAGAAAAGATTGGAGTGGGGATATTTACACTTAACAGTTTCTGAATTGCATTTTGAAGTGAGTTAGTGGTACGCGTGTAGCACTAATTTAAGTACTACAAAGTGCAGTTTATCAATTGGATTCGATGATTGAACTAGCCTCTTGCTTAGTGTGCAGTCTGCATTTTATAATTTACTTAATGGTAGGTAGGTCCAAAAAGTACTGCAAATGTGGATTAAACACATTTTCAGTATTTTATGAGACATTTGCTGTAAATCCATATATGAATTTTTAATAACACTCTATAATGTATTTTATTACCTGACAGCAATTGCAACAATTATGCAGTGGGAATGAATAAAAACAGTTTGTCGCTGTTTCAATTCGATTTCACATTGTCCCTCTTAGAGTTCAAATCGCCCCACCTTAATATATGAAAGCTGGCAACCAGTTGGCACGTACTTCCCCCCCTAAATCCGTCGCTTGGCACTAGTACATGCCTTACAGTCATGGAAGCAGCTGCGTCTTTTTGCTCAGTGCCTGGTGCAGCTGCTTGAGGCTGGTGTGGCTCAGTGAATGTTCTCTATTACCACCACCGCATCCCCCCTTTACAAGCCACCAGAGAGCATTCACGGTCTACAAATCCGCCGGCTCTGGTTTTAATTTAAGAATGATGCCTTCAATTAGAAGGAGATCAATAAATATTCACGTCAATAAGGTGAGTCGAAAGCAGCTGAGCTGCATGTTCACACATTCGCAGCTGCTTTGAAGGTAAGTGAACAAAAGAAGTCAAGCAAAGGAGATCTGCAGCAAGGATTTGAGAAATGCACAAAGATTGACTCTAGTCAAGTATAGGAGTAAATTTGTTTCTAGGGTGGAAATATGGGGAGAACATCCTTATATAGGTGGTCTTTAGGGGAAGGGGCCCTTAACTGTTTCCCTAATGTATAAATAAAAGCAACTGAAAAGTACAACTTCACTTTGGCATCAAATGCATGCTAGCAAAATTTAAAAATCCTACATATTTTTACTGGCATACATTAGGCCTGCATGAGTTTGCCTTAAAATCCATGCCTGATATAGATGTTCATGAGTACCCTGGGATTCTTTGAAAATCCTGTCAAAGTCATACACTTGTGCTTCAAGACTAGAAATAGCATAAAGGAGAAGATTCACGACTTTCACTTTGTGAATTATACCACTAATAACGAAGTTGTCAGTGACATACTCAACAGCAGAAAATGCAGGTCACAATACAGATTTTGTGCTCAGTATTAATTTTCTTTCAATATATGACGTATTGAATTTCCAACAGTGATACAAAGTAATGCATTTCCATTCAAATGCATCACTGCATGATAGGTTTATAATAATACTTTTGTGTAAGGACTTAAGTCACCTTTGTTGTTACTTATAAAGCACATCTATACCTTTGGTGCATATGAATTATATAAATAAATAATACTAATATGGTGCTGAAACAGTGGATAAAATCCAAGCAGATACAACAATGTAAAATCTTAAACAAGTACAACATGTACAGTGGCAAACATTTTACAGAGAGAAACTGATGTTTGCGAGTTATCATCAATTGTTTATGGCCTTATTATTACTTTGGCGGTGTGGCAATGGGCCCCCATGACAGCTCCCCGCTGCCACACCGCCAAAGCAATAATGAGACCACCCTCCGGATTCTGACTTAAATCCAAGTCAGGCGGTCCTGCGGCCGCTGGTCCAATGTGGTGCAGGGCTAAGTCTCATACGTGAGCCTTAGCAGGCACCACAATGAGAACGCTATTGCATGTTTCTGAAGGGCATGGACTATAAAGTCCATGCCCTGCACGAACTGGGTTCATGCATACAGAGGGGCACACTATGTGCCCCCCTGCATGCATCCCCTGGCGTAGAGGCAACAGAGGGCCCTGCAGGGCCCCCTTTGTTTCCTCACCACCACACTTTTCATGGCAGGCTCTCCACCACCAAGTGTGTGGCGGTGAGGAAACTCCTAATATGTTTGGCGGTGATGCAACAGCACCACCAGCATATTAGAGGACTCAGACCACTGCAAGACCGTCAGTCCAATGGCGGTCCAACCACCCAACTTGTAATAGGATGGTCGGACTACCAGTGCGGCAGGAACTGCACTGCCACAATGGGTTTGGCGGTCCATCAGACTGCCAAACTCAGAATGAGGCCCTAAGGCCAGATGTGGGTAGCTAAATACCGGTCGGTAACGGCCAAAAATCGGTGATTTTCCCGTTACCGACTGGTATTTACCCCTTTCTAATGTAGGAGGCTGGAAATAAGGATTCGGTAATTTACCGATTCCTTATTTTAAGGAATCAGTAAAATACCAATTCCTTATTTTAAGGAATCGATAAATTACCGAATCCCTAAAACCTATGTAGTTAGCACTCAAGTGAGTGCATTTTTGCTTTAAGGATTCGTTATTTACCACCAACTACAAGTTGGTGGTAAATACCGAATACCTTTAAAAAAGCAATAATTTGCTTTTTTCAAGGTGCCATGTGGCAGACATACATGCCCTTAGGGCATATATGTGCGCCACATGTGCACACATGCACGATTCAGGGGGTGTAACAGGGTGTCAATGTGACACCCTGCCACCCTTGAATATGCTCCCGCTATTACCGATTTCAGTTAATGCCGAATCGGTAATATTTCTTATTACCGAATCGGTATTACGGTATTACCGAATCGGTAAATTTTACGATTTATTACCTACATCATATTTACCGATTCCTAAATACTGAATCGGTAAAATTCGGTACTTAGGAATCAGTAAAATGAGATTACCTACATCTAGCCCTTAGTCTTTTAAATATGTGGACAAATGCAAAAATCGCTCATAACCAAGGCCTCCATTAACAGTAGGACTTTTAGACACTTTGTAAGCAGAATCATTTTTTAGATTTTCTACACATGCTTGGCCTTGAAACTTGCGGTCATTTTATGTCTGCTCATTGTATTGATAGCTGTCTTGTTTCAGACGGGGTGGCAGAAAGTAAATCAGCAGATGTCATTGTTGCCGTCACCACGACCTCCAGGGACTCTGTCATTAGCTTGCAAACCTAAGTGGCATAAAAGCAGGGGCATAACACAGGCGCATGTAAGCCCTGTGGTGCTGGGGCGTCTCCCTTCTGGGGCCCATATTCGGTTTAAAACTTAGGAATAGTTCTGAGATACAGGAGTCTCAAAGCCCCTCATCAATTCTGTAGGGTGATATCATCATTTTGGGTTACATCGCTGCATAAGACGTTCGGTCCCACAAGTACCTCAAACTTCAACAAGTTCAGTTCCAAGGGGATTGTTTGTTCAAGAGTTAGAAACTTACCTGCAAACTTCCGAAGTTTCGAAAATAGCTTTTTAGTCTTTCCTGTTACTTCAAGTTTAATGCTTTTCTGCAATGCCACCAGGATTGGACTGGCCCGTATGGCAATCTGGCAGTCCCAGAAAGGCTGGCCTGGTATCTCAATGTATGGGCTAGTTTTGAGCTGTTTGTGGGCTTGTTTTATGTTCTGGTTGGCCAGTTTTTACTGTTGATTTCCTTAATATTGACTCACACATTGCCTGCAGCAAGAAAACATGCACTTAGTCGCTTTACCTTGCAACACACTTATAAAGTATACATTTACAAGTTCAAAACTGCCCTGATTTGAAGATGTGGGCCACTTTTTTTTAGCAATCTGATAGTCTAATGGGGTTCACTTTTAGGGATATTTTTGCTAAAACATCTTGCAAATCAGCACAGGAACCTAAGTTGCTGCACTGCGTTGTGTGTCAGGGAGAGAGCAGGATAGCACCATGTTTACAGAGATATGGTGTTCTCCTCCTTTCTCCTTAATGCTGGTACACAATCAGGCTGTCAGTTCCACTTTGCACTACTATGCACTTTGAGGCACTTTGTGCCACTTTGCACCTTGGCACAGTCGTGTGTGTGTGTGATGTCTAGTTTTGGATTTGTACTGCAAGTATATCCTTCCAGTAGAAAAACTATGCTTACACTAACTTTTAAACTGTTCCTACTTTGGGGTCGATTCCGATCTCGGTCGGAAGGGCTCCAAACGCGATCCGGCGGGAAAAAGGTACGAGTCGGAGGTGTGTTTCCTGACCGACTCAGACACCTGTACGAGTGAGCAAGTACGATGCGACTGTACGCGTGTGTTCCGACCGAACCGTTTCCGGATCCGACCTGCTCCAAGTGAATCATACGGACACGATTTGCACCACGCAATGGAGACGTTTTACGACCGAGCGAGTACAATATACGTGTCGGACAGCCGAATCGAGTCGAAGTTTCCGGCTTGCAAACCCTCCAGGAAGCTGCCTTTGGGAGTCCACGTCGGACCCCCGTCACCAGCAGCCTTACCACTCGGACACAGGGGGAGACCCAAGGGTCTCCCCAACACAGGCATGTACGGTGCGGATGGCACCGATGCGTACCCACTGTAGGGGGGGCCCTTGTGCGAGACATACTCATTCAGTCAATGGGAGCCCATTTACGCGTTGTATGACTGGCTCCCATTGACTTCTATGGGAGCCCGACCGAACCGAATCCAGCAGCACGTGGCCGCATCGTACTCGCTCGGTCGGACTGCAGGGGTCTGACTCGTTCGGAAAACACTCCGGATTCGACTCAGTTGGAGAGCTTTCTGACCCAGATCGGAAACGGACCCTAACTGTGCTGAACAGTGCAGGATACATACGAAGCCAGAAAAGCTGGAGAAAGAAACTTATTTCTCCTTGATAACACCAATGTCAAAATAGAGTTCTTTTTTATGGCAAATCTGATCTTCGATTTTAGCACATACTACTACACTTGAATACTGCAGCTATCAGGTTTCAATGAGCCCCACTGGGCTCTTGGCCCTAGTGTCACTGCATGTGCTGTGCGAATTGTAGCTATGTCACTGTCCAAATCCAGTTACACTTGTGAAAAAACATGTAATCGTAATTAGCAAAATAATTCGTGATATAATGGATTTCTAAATGAGTTATTTTTGTGTGATGTATAGGGTTTCATTATACTTGCATACACCCAGAAACATAAGTGTTAGGTTCTGAAGTCTAGATTAGACAATTCTATTCTGTATTTCCGTTTTCTTCTTTACCTCGGTTTACATTTTTTGCCGCATAATTCCCAGCCCAGAATGGAGGAAACAGTGCACTGGAAGCAAGCAGAGAACTGTTCCTGTAGATAATCTGCGTTCTGACAAGTGCAGACCGCAGTTTGCCATAGCAAATTGGTGCTGTAATAAAAAAAAAAGTTTTGGTGCATTCCCAGGCTTACCTTCTCATCACCTGTGTAGATTCTATCTCCCACTTACAGCAAGAAAGTACCCTGCATGCTCTGCTTCCGGCTTTGGCCAACACGTGCTTCAAATCTGTGTTCTTGTGGTCTCAGCTAATGAAATATTTGACATTTTAGTGGTGAATTTATGATATACAGCTGCACAGACACAAATGAACACCCATCTGGCAGTATCTAATAAATATAAGGAAAATGCTGTAGCAATTTGGCACCCACTTCCATCTTGCCTGGCAGAGGTTGTGCCATCTAAGACAATTCTGAAAAAAATGGTCTCCGTTTTGCATTGTAGAACCATAACTTGGCAAGACTTTCCTAGCACGACCACTTTATCAAGAGACATTTTTGGAAAGTTTATTCCTATAACAGTTTTAGAAAAGTACCAAACATTTCACTTAAAGATAATGTTATAATTTCTAGCCCAAGCAATATGAGCGTGCCAGAACCAATGACTTTAATTTTCAGTTCTTAGTTTACAAAATTCTACTGAGCAGAAACAAGTGAGATTGTGTGAAAAATTCCTATCGATAACTGTCGGTAAAACACTTCAGAGAAATCAAATAAAATCTGGAAAGTTTGTGCGATTGAAAAAGGCATTCGTCTAAAAAAAAACTACTGATGTATGCAGCAAGCAGAGAGTTTCAGAAAATTGCACATGCCAGAAAACAGACCATTTTTTTGAAAATAGAAGTCGAGAATGGAAATTAAACCCTCGATCACAAGTAACATTCCAGACTGGAAAGATGACACACGTCCCCACATATGAAGGAGTACACGAAATCAGGAACACGTGCCAACACACCATTGCAAATAAAACCTCGATTTATTGATATACAATGAAATACAGCGCAGGTGCAAGACGTGCATAATGGAGGCAGCATTCACGGACAACAATTCGATGTCTGCCAAACAGAAGCATCAACCAATAAAAATAATTCGCGGGAGCAAATTAAGCTTGAGACAACAATGGAGATAAGTCATTAACCCAAAAAAGGTGTCTATATAAATCTTTGTGCCTTGCATATGAAAGTCATTGCAACCCACTCTTGCCAGAGCCTGAAACATCCGGGCTGATTTATGAGAAAGTCATGCAGCACAGCCAGTAACCTCGCTGCACTGCACTACGTGATATGGAAAAGGTAGAAATGCACCGTAATTAAGGCAATATGGTGCTTCTGTCCTTTCCCCTGCGCTGGAGCCCTTTTGCTTAGCACCAACACATCACCATTGCAATGATGCAAGGGTGCCTGTGTGGTATACTGGATTGTTTTTGTGCAATAAGGGACACCTTCCTGCACAAAATCAATCCCAGGAGGCATATTCTTCTTCATATGTGTGCTGCAGGATCCGGCATATATAGAAAGAGGAAGAAATGAGGAGAAATAGAGATATTTCTCTGCGTTATGCCTCCCCTGGGAAGGTGTAAGAATTTGGTGCAGTTCCAGGTTTGCAATTTTTTGTAAATCTGGCAATGCACCAGAGGCAATGGGAGTTGCATGAGAACACCCATGCAACACCCATGGAGTGCCTTCCCAGCAGAGTAACGCAATGCGGTGACTTGCGCTGCATTGCATTACTCTAGACTTTTGGAGCCACTCAGAGCAACGCAAAGTGACTTGGCGTGGCTTCAAAAATCTGACTTAGAGGTTTGTGTGACGTGAGTACCACATTGCGTGGTGCAAACACGACACAAGCCTCTCATAAATATGCCCCATGGTCTTTTTAAGGTCAAAGTTATACTAACAATCCTGAGTCATCGCTGACATATGGCTATATTAGGTGTCTGAAAAAGTTAATTTAGCCTCCTTGAAAGCGAAAATCAGATTTAATGAGTCTATCATTTACCAAAAAGTGGCTGTGATAACTCTCAATTAAGCACAAAGCAGTAATGCCACATCTGCTAGATTTGACACACGCCCCATGCTCGTGGGCAGTTGGCTGCCTTGACACGGTCATTGAGAAATGAGTGTTGTGACAGCTGTACAAACTGCTGCCCTCAGTCATGACTTACTCCGAACTGAAGCCCTAAGGGCGATCTAGTATTTAAAATGGAAGAATCTTGCTAGGTGAGTGTGCACCGTGCAGCACTATAGCTGCCAGCAATTCATAAATTTAGGACTGTTATGGACTGCAATAACTTCTTGGACAGTGTTTTTGAATGGCACTGTACCCTGGTTTACGGATCTTGTTATATCTTTCAGTAACAACATTTAAATTTGTCACCATCCTTTACCCCAAACCCAATTTGCAAGGTTTTTGGTGTAGATCATGCTTTATAGAAACCATGATTTTAGGACCTTGCAGGCACAAGGCACGGCGGGTCACACCAAAGGACACCAGACAGCACTTCCTGCTAAGGGGAAAGACAGGAAGAGGGAGTGAGAGAGGGAATAAACAGTGGAGGAAGGCCAATGAAGGACACATGGGGAGTGGGCTCCTGAATATCCTGCAACCCCAGTATTATAAATACAGAAGCTTCTTTCCCTTTGTTCTTCCATGGCAGCCCGACAACTGATGGCAAGGATGGGATGAACTCCACATGCAAAACAATGCTTCCCACTGTTCCCCAGGTGAGGGCAACACTACAGTGCGTGATTGCACCTTATATCAATCAATCAATAAAACATTCATAGAGTGCAGTAAGTCACTCGTTAGGGTATTGAGGTGCTTTTAGCTGCTGCATGGTGATATCTCATTCAAACATCCAGATTTTGAGTTCTCTTCTGAATTACTGGAGTGACAGGGTAGTCCTTAGTGTAGGAAAAGGAAGCTTCATGTCTTGGTTGCTAGGTGCGAGAAGGAGCGCCTCTGCTGTTCTTTTGCAGATCTGGGGTTGTCTGTGAAGAAGCGGGAGGCAGAACAGAGGTGTCTGGTTTGAAGGTCAGTCGTTTGTTGAGATATGACGGTCTTTCCTTGTGTAGGGCTTTGAAGGTGTGGGTCAGAACTGGCACTTCTTCTGTTTCGGGAGCCAATGTAGTTTCCTGATGTGGGGTGTGATGTGGGTCTTTCTGGGCAGGTCGAGGATGAGTCTTGCCGCTGCGTTTTGTATTGTCTGAAGTCTCTTCAGGAGGCGTGCTGAGATTCCTATGTAAAGTGCTTTTCAGTAGTGCAGCCTACAAGTGATGAGGCCCTGTGAGACAATACTTCTGGTGTTGACTGTGAGCCACCAGAAGATCTTGCGAAGCATGCGGAAGGTGAGAAAACAGGCCCATGAGACTGTGCTGACTTGTTTTTCCATCAAGAGATTGCTGTCCAGGATAATGCTCAGGTTGCAGGTATGGTTTGTTGGGGCCGGTGTTGGGCAGAGACTCGCTGGCCACCATGTATTGCTCCAGATCAAGGTGTTGTTCCCAAAGATAAGAACTTCTGTCTTGTCTTTATTGAGTTGCAAACAGTTGTTTCTCA
Source organism: Lissotriton vulgaris (assembly GCF_964263255.1). Classification (NCBI taxonomy): domain Eukaryota; kingdom Metazoa; phylum Chordata; class Amphibia; order Caudata; family Salamandridae; genus Lissotriton; species Lissotriton vulgaris. Next base: position 440,968,867 of record NC_141685.1, on the reverse strand, counting down.
AACATTCGGTGATGTCCAGCATGCAGGTGTGGAAGTTGGCTCTGGCAGTGGAAGGGACTATGGTCAGCGAGATGATGACCTGGGTATTGTCGGCATAGGAATTGATGTTGATTTCTAGTGATCTGACGGTATATGCCAGGGAAGTCATGTAGATGTTAAAAATGGTGAGGCTGAGTGGATGAGCACTGGGGAACTCCACAGATGATCTCCTTGGGCTCTGATTGGAACAGTGGGAGACGGATCCTCTTCTTCCGGAGAGGAATGATGCAATTCATTTGAGGGCATGTCCCTGGATACTGATGTGGGAGAGTCTGTTGATTAGTGTGTGATGGGAGACGGTGCTGAACGCGACTGATAGGTCCAGGAGGATGAGAGCTGCAGTTTTTCCATTTTCCAGGAGAGTCCTGATGTCGTCGTTGGCTGTTATCAGGGTTATTTCAGTGCTGCTGTTGGCTCTGGATTGGGAAGGGTCTGGTAGGTTGAGGTGCTCCAGGTGGGGGTGAGTTGCTTGTTGATTGATTTCTCAAAGAACTTAGCTGGAAATGAGAGTACAAAGATAGGCTGGTAGTTCTTAGGCTCGGTTGGGTCAGCGGATGGTTTTTTCATGAGGGGTCTCACTTCAGTGTGTTTCCAGTCTTTGGGGAAGGAGGACGATGTGATAGAGGTGTTCAGGACCTTTCTGAGTTTGTTGCCGATTGTCTTTTTTCCAAGATTGAAGGCATGGTGGGGACAGGGGTCTCTGTGGGTGCTCCCTAGTGCACAGGTCCACATTGGAGTTAGTGTCTTGCATGGTGAGGAGTTTCCCATTGGGTTTTTGGGTGTTCTGGATGTGTTTGTGGGTGTGAGCTGGTTGATACTGTCAATGGTAGAGGGTTAGAAGTTCTCTTAGATGGTTGAGATTTTGTTGTGGAAGAAGTCCACTAGCGTGTTGCAAAGTTCTTGGCAGAGTGTAATGTCATTTTCGGCAGCATATGGATTGGAGAATTCCTTCACAATGGTGAAGAGTTCCTTGCTGCAGGTGGAGCTGGTCTCAATGTGGTCTGATAGGGTGTTCTTTTTTGTTTCTTTCAGGATCAGTGTAACTGGTTGAGGGCTGTCTTGAAGAAGGCATGGTCGTCTGTTTTTATGCTGATGCACTTACTTTCTAGTTGCTGGTTGGCCCTGTTGCTGGTTTTCAGTTCTTTGGTAAACCAGCTGGTTCTTTTTTTTGGTCCTTTGGTTTTGGCTGTCATCATTTGTTGACCTCTGAGGCGGAAGCCGGAGGACTGTTTATTGCTCTGTTTTTAAAACTTATTGTTTGCACTGCTTTTAAAAAAAGACTCACCTGCACTAGGAAGCGCTTGCTAAACGCGCCGAGCAGCCCTCCTGAGACCCCCCTGACACAGCGGATTCAGCGCTGACACAGGGAAACTCCCCTCTAACCGCCATCGCGGCTCGAAGGCGTAGACACGCCCACTACGAGGCCACGCCCACCCACAGCCCTATATAACCGCTGACTAAAAGCGTTGTTTTCTATCATTTGTTGACCTCTGAGGCGGAAGCCGGAGGACTGTTTATTGCTCTGTTTTTAAAACTTATTGTTTGTACTGCTTTTAAAAAATGACTCACCTGCACTAAGAAGCTCTTGCTAAACGCGCCGAGCAGCCCTCCTGAGACCCCCCTGACACAGCGGATTCAGCGCTGACACAGGGAAACTCCCCTCTAACCGCCATCGCGGCTCGAAGGCGTAGACACGCCCACTACGAGGCCACGCCCACCCACAGCCCTATATAACCGCTGACTAAAAGCGTTGTTTTCTATCATTTGTTGACCTCTGAGGCGGAAGCCGGTGGACTGTTTATTGCTCTGTTTTTAAAACTTATTGTTTGCACTGCTTTTAAAAAAAGACTCACCTGCACTAGGAAGCGCTTGCTAAACGCGCCGAGCAGCCCTCCTGAGACCCCCCTGACACAGCGGATTCAGCGCTGACACAGGGAAACTCCCCTCTAACCGCCATCGCGGCTCGAAGGCGTAGACACGCCCACTACGAGGCCACGCCCACCCACAGCCCTATATAACCGCTGACTAAAAGCGTTGTTTTCTATCATTTGTTGACCTCTGAGGCGGAAGCCGGAGGACTGTTTATTGCTCTGTTTTTAAAACTTATTGTTTGCACTGCTTTTAAAAAAAGACTCACCTGCACTAGGAAGCGCTTGCTAAACGCGCCGAGCAGCCCTCCTGAGACCCCCCCGACACAGCGGATTCAGCGCTGACACAGGGAAACTCCCCTCTAACCGCCATCGCGGCTCGAAGGCGTAGACACGCCCACTACGAGGCCACGCCCACCCACAGCCCTATATAACCGCTGACTAAAAGCGTTGTTTTCTATCATTTGTTGACCTCTGAGGCGGAAGCTGGAGGACTGTTTATTGCTCTGTTTTTAAAACTTATTGTTTGCACTGCTTTTAAAAAAAGACTCACCTGCACTAGGAAGCGCTTGCTAAACGCGCCGAGCAGCCCTCCTGAGACCCCCCTGACACAGCGGATTCAGCGCTGACACAGGGAAACTCCCCTCTAACCGCCATCGCGGCTCGAAGGCGTAGACACGCCCACTACGAGGCCACGCCCACCCACAGCCCTATATAACCGCTGACTAAAAGCGTTGTTTTCTATCATTTGTTGACCTCTGAGGCAGAAGCCGGAGGACTGTTTATTGCTCTGTTTTTAAAACTTATTGTTTGCACTGCTTTTAAAAAAAAACTCACCTGCGCTAGGAAGCGCTTGCTAAACGCGCCGAGCAGCCCTCCTGAGACCCCCCTGACACAGCGGATTCAGCGCTGACACAGGGAAACTCCCCTCTAACCGCCATCGCGGCTCGAAGGCGTAGACACGCCCACTACGAGGCCACGCCCACCCACAGCCCTATATAACCGCTGACTAAAAGCGTTGTTTTCTATCATTTGTTGACCTCTGAGGCGGAAGCCGGAGGACTGTTTATTGCTCTGTTTTTAAAACTTATTGTTTGCACTGCTTTAAAAAAAAAAAAAAAGACTCACCTGCACTAGGAAGCGCTTGCTAAACGCGCCGAGCAGCCCTCCTGAGACCCCCCTGACACAGCGGATTCAGCGCTGACACAGGGAAACTCCCCTCTAACCGCCATCGCGGCTCGAAGGCGTAGACACGCCCACTACGAGGCCACGCCCACCCACAGCCCTATATAACCGCTGACTAAAAGCGTTGTTTTCTATCATTTGTTGACCTCTGAGGCGGAAGCCGGAGGACTGTTTATTGCTCTGTTTTTAAAACTTATTGTTTGCACTGCTTTTAAAAAAAGACTCACCTGCACTAGGAAGCGCTTGCTAAACGCGCCGAGCAGCCTTCCTGAGACCCCCCTGACACAGCGGATTCAGCGCTGACACAGGGAAACTCCCCTCTAACCGCCATCGCGGCTCGAAGGCGTAGACACGCCCACTACGAGGCCACGCCCACCCACAGCCCTATATAACCGCTGACTAAAAGCGTTGTTTTCTATCATTTGTTGACCTCTGAGGCGGAAGCCGGAGGACTGTTTATTGCTCTGTTTTTAAAACTTATTGTTTGCACTGCTTTTAAAAAAAGACTCACCTGCACTAGGAAGCGCTTGCTAAACGCGCCGAGCAGCCCTCCTGAGACCCCCCTGACACAGCGGATTCAGCGCTGACACAGGGAAACTCCCCTCTAACCGCCATCGCGGCTCGAAGGCGTAGACACGCCCACTACAAGGCCACGCCCACCCCCAGCCCTATATAACCGCTGACTAAAAGCGTTGTTTTCTATCATTTGTTGACCTCTGAGGCGGAAGCCGGAGGACTGTTTATTGCTCTGTTTTTAAAACTTATTGTTTGCACTGCTTTTAAAAAAAGACTCACCTGCACTAGGAAGCGCTTGCTAAACGCGCCGAGCAGCCCTCCTGAGACCCCCCTGACACAGCGGATTCAGCGCTGACACAGGGAAACTCCCCTCTAACCGCCATCGCGGCTCGAAGGCGTAGACACGCCCACTACGAGGCTACGCCCACCCACAGCCCTATATAACCGCAGACTAAAAGCGTTGTTTTCTATCATTTGTTGACCTCTGAGGCGGAAGCCGGAGGACTGTTTATTGCTCTGTTTTTAAAACTTATTGTTTGCACTGCTTTTAAAAAAAGACTCACCTGCACTAGGAAGCACTTGCTAAACGCGCCGAGCAGCCCTCCTGAGACCCCCCTGACACAGCGGATTCAGCGCTGACACAGGGAAACTCCCCTCTAACCGCCATCGCGGCTCGAAGGCGTAGACACTACACTACGAGGCCACGCCCTCACTCCATCTCCTCAAATGTGCCGGCCTTACCAGCGCAGCGGACGAGCGCAGCGGGAGCGCCTAAGGCAAGCCCGTCTGCGCCCGTCCGCGCACGGCCGGGCCCAGGGCCAGAACCCCCGCCGGGCCAAGCTACCCTCAAGGTAAGCTACACGCGTCGGGACCTCCTCAGTCTCAGACCTACTGTCGATAGCGCATGCAATTACGTTCACGATCTGAAAGGACCATTTACCAGCTGTACTTGGTGCCGCCCAGTCCAGCTACAACTGCCCAACCGACCCACCAGGCACTCAGCTCTTAAACTGGCTACTCTGAACTGTCGCTCACTACCTAAGCATGCGCTTCTAATTAATCATCTCATAGAAGACCACGAGCTCGACATTTTGTTCCTCTCAGAAACATGGCTTACCGATCATTCAGATGCAGACGTTGTTCTAGCCCTTCCCCCGGGCTTCCTTATCCAGTCCCAACCTCGTCCAGTTGGCAGAGGAGGAGGCTTAGCTATCATCCACCGGGACTATCTCTCCTGTAGAATAAGCGATGCGCATATCCTGGACGCCGAAAGTCTCAATTTTTCCATTCAGCTAGCACCGACTAATTCCCTGTCAGGTCTCTTAGTCTATCGCCCCCCGGGCCACTCTGGCCCTTTTGCCAGCGCCCTCCTAGAGGTCATAGCATCTCAAGCCCACTCCACTACCAACTTCTCGATACTTGGAGACCTCAACTTACATTTCGACGACCCCCTAGACACAGGGGCAGCCGACTTGATCGCAGATCTGGCTGCATATGGTCTACACCTCTCCAACTCCGGAGCCACACACACTAAAGGTCACTTGCTTGACCCGGTGTTTACCAACATCCCCACCCTCCAAACCAAAGAGCACCTCCCCCTCCCATGGACGGACCACTTCATGCTGCCTCTCCATTTACCAGGAGCCTTTAAGAAACTCCAGAAACCCACTACCTATACCAGGGACAGGGCATGGTCCAGACTCTCCACAGAGGACTGGGCCAGAACCCTGAACTCCACTACCCCGACTTCCTCGGAAGACCCGGTCACCGCAGACAGGAAATTCAGGGAGTGGATCACCACATCACTGGACTCCATCCTCCCTATAAAAACCCGGGAGGATAAAAACGGCAAACTAGGATCTGCCCCATGGTATACCCCGGAACTCCGGACCCTCCGCAAAAACTGCAAAAAGGCAGAGCGGCTATGGAGGAAAGACTGGCAGCACACCAACAAGGAAGCATATCATAAGTCAGTGAGAATTTACAAAACAACCCTGAAGCTCACCAAAGCATCTCACTATGACATGAGAATAAAAAACTCCACCAACTCGGCAAGGGAATCCTTCCTCATTACAAAAGAGCTATTGAAAATACCAGCCCCTCCCTCCTCCAACACACCCCCTGCGGACAGAAGTAATGAACTGGCTACCTATTTTAATTCTAAAATCGACCGTATTCTAGTCTCACTCCCCCCTCCCTGCCTGCCTAATCAAACGGACTACGAGGCATCCACCAACCACGAAGGAAGCAGCTCTCACCCTCAGCTGACCGCTTTTAGGGCAGTAACACTGAAGGAAGTAGACACAACCATGGCCAAATTGAAAAGCGGGTCCCCCCTAGATCCTGCCCCAATCAGATTCCTGAAAACAGTAGCCCCGGCCATCGTGCCCACGATCACAGAGCTCATAAACATCTCGCTCTCTCAAGGTTCGGTCCCCCCCAGCTGGAAAAGTGCAATAGTCAAGGCACTCCTAAAAAAAACCCCAGCTGGACCCTGCCGACATGGCGAACTACCGGCCAATTTCACTCCTCCCCTGTATCAGCAAAATGGCCGAGAAGTTAGTCAATGGGCAATTGTCACAGTTCCTAGAATCAAATAACATCCTGCGGCAGTCCCAAACAGGATTCCGCCCGGGCCACGGCACAGACACCGCCCTTCTCGCGGTCATCGAGGAGGCAAGGTGCATCCTGGATTCAGGAGGGTCAGTGGCAGTGATCCTCCTGGATCTCAGCGTAGCCTTCGACACAGTCAACCATCGTGTCTTACTCCCTCGGCTGGCCGCGGCAGGGCTCACAGGGTCGGCGCTCACTTGGATAGAATCCTTCCTCTCAGGGCGCTCGTTCCAGGTATGGGATGGCAACTCCCACTCTGCCTCCCTCCCCCTCACGAGCGGTGTCCCCCAGGGGTCATCACTAAGCCCCACTATATTTAATGCTTACATGGCCCCTCTCGAAGACGTGGTCACCCCCTTCGGGATCAAGATAGTTAGCTACGCTGGCGACACACAACTGGTCGTCTCCCTTTCACAACTGGACAACTATCCTGACAAACTGCCGAACTGTCTCAAGGCCATCCATAAATGGATGTGCGACTCTTCGCTCAAATTAAACGGGTCAAAAACGGAAGTCATGCTTCTGGGGAAACAATGGACCACCATCCCTCCATCAGTCTGGCCAGACGTGTTCGGGGAAATTCCCACCCGAAACAAGAAATTAAGACCCTAGGAGTCTGGCTAGAACCCCAGTTGTCAATGAAAACCCAGGCATCCAAAACCGCAGGGACCTGCTTTGGCCTCATGCGCTCCATTCGCAGGATCCTCCCACTACTTCCGCCCCTTTCCAGAAAACTCCTGGTCCAAGGTCTGATCCTTGCGCGGCTGGACTACAGCAACATGATATATCTAGGAGCACCTGAATCCACCATGGCCAAACTCCAGCGCACGCAGAACGCAGCCGCCCGGCTGCTCATGAACCTCCCCTCCAGAGTCTCAGCCAAACCAGCAATCAAAGCCCTACATTGGCTCCCTATACGTCAAAGGGTCGAATTCAAGGCCATGTGCACTGCACATAAACTTCTCAACGGCATCGGACCTGCCATTCTGAGAGACCTGGTCACTCCATACAAGGCCCACAGGTCCCTCCGTTCGGACAACGAGCGTCTGGCCAACGTCCCCAGATTCAAGAAGACACTTCCCCGCCCCCTCAGGATGGAACCCAGCCATCCGATCTTTAGGAAAAAACTGAAAACGCTGCTATTCCCAAAATAAAATCCCCCTCCCCTCCTTTTTTTCCTCTGGACTCTACAAATGCTATAGCGCGGGGATGCCTACGGGTCACCAGGCGCTCTACAAATCGCGAAATAAATAATAATAATAATAATAGTGAGGGCAATTGTGTCGGCACAATCTGTGATCCATCGCGAGAAGATGGTCACAGCTACTTGGTCTGGGTTGGGTGTTGTGTTTGAGAGGCGGGACTCCTGGTCTGCGTGTGGAGCCATGGTGTACAGCAGCCGCGGTCCATGCAGGTAACATTGGTGGGGTTGCGTGGGGGGATTTTGAGGGATGATGCAAGGGAAAATTAAATAAATAAATAATTTTCCCTCTGCATCATCGCTCAAAATCCCCCCCACGCCGCCCCACTGCCCCGCGATGTTACCTGCACGGTCCGCGGCTGGTGTACAGTGCCTATACTGTTGGTAAGTCTTGAGATGGTGAAGTGGATGCTGTAATGTTCTGCACAGGTAAGCCTATAAGCCTAACATCTGGCTATCAGCACAATACACATGGTCAGGAGCCACCACCACCACCGAGAAACCTTTTGTCAAGCTGTGTGCAGTATATTAAGATGGCTGGCCACCGCCGACATTGGCTTGTGTATGCTGGTCGAACTGAACTGCTCTGGGCAATTACCACTGCAATCTTATGGAGTGATCCTAAAGAGCACTGACCACCCAGCACTGTTAGAGTGGAGCAAAGCATAATGGGCCACCACCAGAAAGCATTGAAGAAGCGGCACCACAAAACCTTCACTGTCGGATCTCCATGGTGAGATTTTGCAACACTAATCCACCATCTCGGAGTCAGGCAGAACCCCATTCACTTCAATGGAGACCACCATCACACAGTCAGGCTAATTTTGAAATCTGATGAAAGTCTACAGAAGGGCATCCAAAATGCAAGCAGTACTACTAATATTCCACAAGAAACTACATACACGTAATAGCTACTGGTAAAGGTCAAAAAAGAAAGCAAACAAAGAACAGCATAACATAACAGACAAGATCATTTCCAATACATCACATAACTCGCAAGAAAACAGGCAGTCAAGAAACTGATTCATGAGTTGTATGGCGAGGGTCCCTGGGCACAAGTGAATGCAACATTAAGACACCCACTGTGTTGTCAGAAGGTGGAATATCTAGCACTTTCTTTTGTCTTCCCCCTCTATTTGAACTCACACATTCTGAACTCAAGGTGTCAGGTGAGTGATGTTAGAAACGAGGGTCTCCAGTTGGCAGTGGTTTACACCCTATCCAAGTAGGGACCCTTCCTTCTAGTCAGGGTAAGGAGATTACACAGCTAAAATAACCCCTGCTCATCCCCTTGGTAGCTTGTAGTCTTATCTCGGATACAATGTGTAAAGTATGTGTACATAACACACACATTAACACAGTGAAAACACTTAAAATGGACACAACACCAGTTTAGAAAACTAAAGTGTCTTTATCTAAACTAAACAAGCCCAGAACGCCAAAAATCCAACATGTACAACTCAAAATATGACTTTTAGAAGGTTTCTATCAATTCAGTCCTTAGGAATCTATGGATGCGAGAATGTTTACACAAAGTACCTATAATGCGTAAAAATCCTCATGGCAAAACAGTCGTAGAGGAGGGAAGTGTTGGAAAAACCAGAGATGAGTGAATTTCTGAGTCCTTGGGAAAGGGACAGTTCTACTGTATTCAGGAGAATTGATGTGTTGAATTGGGACTGTAGGGGGAAGTAATGAATCAATTCCACAACAGTTCTGGTCTGCGGGTGCTGTGTCTGAGATGCGTGGCACACAGGTGCGATGCATGGAAAACCAGGACTTGCTGGAGATCGATGTGGCTGCGTCAAACAGGCGCTGCTTTGGTTTCTTCAGTCATGATCCCATGGTTAGTCGCTCCTAACAGCTGCATGGCAGGGCCTGCGTCAGAGTCAGTGTGGGGGTCTCAGACCTTGGAGACATGGTGCGCTGAGCTCGGTGTGTGGCTGATTTTTCATCCCTGGGCAGGCGCTGCGTCGATTTCTTTGGCTGCACAGCAGCAGTGTGTGAAAATTTCTCCTGCACATCGGTGCCCTATTGAAAAAACATGTGCTGGCAGGGCGATGGTCAATTTTGATGTCTTCCAGCAGTTCTTTGCAGCAGGAACTACCTCCAAGGGCACATAACTGGATTTGACACCACAAGGCAGGTCTGAACTCCCAGCAGTGAAGTTCAGGGATGCTGCAGGTGACGTCTTTGCTGACCCTGAGACTTCAGAACAGGAGGCAAGCACACACAAGCTCTTGGAAAAACTTCACAAGCAGGAAAACAAGCAGGTTCAGTCCTTTCCCTCTCCAAAGCAGAAGGAGCAACTGTAGGCCAACTCATCAAAGCAACACACAGCAAAGGGGCAGTACTCCTCATCACAGCTCTTCAGCTCTTCTCCTTGGTAGAGGTTCCTCTTGATCCAGAAATATTCGAGTCTGGGGTCTTAGGTCCCTTATTTATACCCCTTTTGGCCTTTGAAGTAGGGATAATTCAAAGGGGTTTTCTTTGGAGTGCCCAAGTCCTTGTCCTGTCTGGTCTTGGTTCCAGACATATTTCGGGGTGGGGTGGAAGCAGCATTGTTAAAGGCCAAGCAAAGCCCTATTCAGCTGCAGGTGCCATCTCCTCCCACCACTCTAGCTTAGGAAGGTCAATCAGCTGGTGATGGGCCATGAGGATATGCAGGGCACACCCCAATTCCCTTTGTGAGACTGTCTAGAGTGAATGCACAAACAGGCCCCTGTCAATCTAAAGCAAACATTGATTCCACAGGCAGGCAGAGAAAAAAGATGGATAAACAAGAACATGGTCACTTTCTTAAAGTGGCATTTCAAACACACAATGTAAAAAACACATTTACTATGAGATGTGTTTTTAAATCCAGAGCTCAGAGAGCCCAACTCCAAATCACTAGCTGTGTCCAATTGAAAGTTACACTTGTAGAATGTTACACATCAGCTCAAATTATAGCCTATGGGGGACCTAGTCCTTGCAATAGTGAATAATGAAATAGGTGGTATTTCACTATCAGGACATGTGAAACACACCAGTGCATGTTTTACCTTTCACATACACAGCACCCTGCCCATGGGGGCACCTTGAGCCTATCTTAGGGGTGCCTTACATGTGGTAAAAGAGAAGGTTAGGGCCTGGCAAGGTGGTACACTGGCCAGGTTAACGAGGCAGTTTCAGACTGAACTCACAGACACTGCAATGGCAGGCCAGAGATACTTTTACAGGGCTACTCGTGGGTAGCACAACCAGTGCTACAGGCCCACTAGAAGCATTTGATTTACAGACCTGGGTCACACATAGTGCATTTTACTAGGGACCAGTAAATAAAATTTGCCAATCCAGGAGAATCGACCAGAAATACAATTTACACAGGAAAAACTTGCACATTAGCACTGATCAGCAGTGGTAAAGTGCCCAGAGTATCTAAACCAGCAAAAACAAAGTCCAGCCCAGAATCACAAATACAGACGGTAGAGGCAAAAAGACAGGGAAAACTAGGCCAAAGATGAGGGGTCTAACAAGAGAGAAGTGGTTTCGTCTTTTCAAACACCACTTGAATGCTGTAGGAAATTGGGATACTGGTTGGGGGGAGGGGTATAACCCCACTCAAGCAGCAATCACAATCTTTGTCATGGTGAAGTCACAAACAAACCCTAAATAAACCTGTGCTTAACCCTCTGGTTGCTCAACGTAGATGTAATGTGTAAAGACGTTATGCACCCCTTTAAATAGTAATAAAGCAAAAACACAACACATGAGAAATTCCATACCAACTTAGAAAAGTAGAGTAAAATATCATAAATTATTTGAGACCAAAATGAAAAAAAATCATCCATCCAGTAGAACCGCAGATAGGCAACTTCAAAGTTTTTTACACATTCTTTTTATTGGTAACAAAAATATTAACACAGATTTCCAGCTATTACATTCAAATCATAGTAGTCAGTGGTGCGGGATATACAGTCCAGTATCATTGTATAACATCAATCATGGCCAGAGTTCACCAGTATGCTAATTCTTCCGGGGAAAGCTGTGACAGTAACCTCAGTAGCACACATATATTTCCTCAATATTTGTTCCATTTCCCCATTATTTGCATCCATTTTCTGGGGCATCCCCTTGACATGTACACTGTTTTCTCTCTGAACATGCACCAATCCATGTCACCTTCCCATTCACTCAGTGTCCGGACCATCTGCACTCCCCACTTTCTGCAATGTTCCTCTTGGCGACCATCAAACCCAGCGTCACCCATGCTTTCTCTTTGCTACCCAAATCCATTGGTTCCCATATTTAATAAACACAGTTTGGCTTCAGTTGTTATCTCTCCCATGACCTCCCCCATATATAAGGCAATATCGCTCCAGTATCTGCTAATTTATGGCATTCCCATATTATATAAAAGAATGTGTCCTCTCGGCCACTTAGTCGTCTACAACTGGACTCATCTCTATACCCCATCTTGACCAGTGTTGGCCCTGTAACATATATTCTGTGCAGTATTTTCTGCTATAACAATTTTAGTTTAAAGGATATTGCCCCCTCCCTTGGGGATGTTAACCCTTCCAGCTACTCCTCCTCTTCTAATTCTGCTAAATAGCCTTCCAATTTTGCACAGAGTTGTGGAAGGGGGTCAGCTGAGTGATTTACCAATTTTTTTAATATGTCATGGAAATTGCCTTTTTGGGAATATATCCATCCAGAAGCCTATCCTCAAGAGGTGAGGCCTCAGAAGGGTTCTCTCCCTTTGGGATCCCATAGTGGGGTTGCCTGTGTTATAGTCTTTGCCCATGCGTACAAGATGTGATGGAAGAATCACTGCAAGGCGCGCATTTTCACATGAAACTGATGGGTTTCTTCAAGAGCTTATGCAAAGAATGCAAAACAAACTTGCTTGAATGCTTAATTGCGAATTTATTTCATTCCAATAGGGGGATAATTCATCAAGTTTATTCTTGAAATGTATCCAACATAAATAAATCTTCGCATTACTTGATGCTTGCCCAATGCATTTCGGGTTAAAAGGTGTAACCCTTCGTCAGGGGCCTAAAAATGAAAACATACAAGACCTTAACTTTCAGGAAAAAGAACCATGAGGTCATAATGACCGGACATATACATAACATTAATGCTATTGTTGTACCTGTGGCTAATTCAACATTATCGAGCCTCAACACTGCGATGTACATCACAGGTACAACAATAGCATTAATGTTATGCGAAGATTTATTTATGTTGGAGAAACCCACCAGTTTCATGTGAAAATGCGCGCCTTGCAGTGATTCTTCCATCACATCTTGTACGCATGATTTAAGGCACTACCTGGCATAGTGCGACAAGGAAACGCGCCCAAACCAATTGAATTGGAATAATTTAGTGAGTGCACGGAGATATTATAACCTAATTTCATAGTCTTTGCCCATCCCATACTCTTTTGGACCGAATGCCACACCTGTACAGAGTGTTTTGTGGGGCCCTTCAAGTGAAATTTCATGGACTTTGAGTACAATGCTCGAGTGCGATTGCTTCCAGGGAGTAGCCACCGATACGTGGCATAACCCGGATCATTTGGGGGTCGATATATGCAGTGATTACTGGCTGCTAGCTGTGCCGCCCAGTAGAACTTTTTAATAATGGGCAATCCTTTTCCCCCGTCATACCAGCCTGTCACTAGTTTGTAGAATTACATTTGTGGTGGACTATTTCTCCAAAGGAACGTTCTCTGTGCATTTTCCATCAATCTAAAATATGACTCGGGGAAGAGATCAGGTGAGTTCTGACGAATCCACATCACACCACAGCCGCTGTAGTGGTGGTAACAAGTTAGATGCGGAAAACAATTTAAGATCTTTAGTAATAAAGATCCCTAGATACTTGAACTCCCGCAGGGCTGGACTGGCCGTAGTAGGCACCGGGCGTTTTCCCAGTGGGACGCCAAGGTCGGGGCTGGTTTTGGCCCCCTGGGTTGCTGTTTTTGTTACCAGGGGCTGGCAATATCGGTCCACTGTTACAAAATCGATTGAAACCGGCCCTAGAAAACAGCTCAGCCATTCTCCCCCTTTCCCCCATGGGGGCTGCCCGATCAGCTTTCCAGGGTTGATTTTGGTTCCTAGTCCGGCCCTGCCCCCCCATAGCTATCGTAATCTGATAATCTTTTGGCATGGTAGGTGGTCCTCCCTTCAATGCAAAAATGAGCGATTTTGACCAATTAATGGTGTACCCGGAGTATGTACTGAAGTTAGTGAAGATGATAAGAACCCTATGCAGTGATCTATTTGGGGAGGCAAGGTACAGCAAAATATCATCTGCATAGAGCGAAATACAGTCCTCCAAGTCCTCCATCCAGCGTAGCCACCGAATTATAGGGTCCCTACGGATCCAGCAAGCAAATAACAGCTGGGACAAAGGGCACCCCTGTCTCGTCGCCCGATGGAGACGGAAGGTGGCTGATTTTTTGTTGTTGACTACAACTTGTGTGCATATAAGAGTTGGACCCAATTAAGAAACTTAGGACCAAATCCCAATCTCTCCAGAATGCCGAAGAGATATGACCGCTCTATGGTGTCAAAAGCCATGGTAGGGTTCAAGGATACGACCACAGAGTCTTCCCTTATGGTGTCTACTCTTCCCAGTACCCCATGTACTCTCCATAGGTTTAGGGATGTATTCCTTGATGGCATAAATCTGGACTAATCGGGATGGACCAACCCGGGGATGACTCAGACCAGCTGAGTGGCTTGCAATTTGGCTAGTATTTTGGCCTCAGCGTTCAGCAGCAATATGGTTGATATGAGGTGCATCTGATTTTGGGTAAACCTTCTTTGTATGTCACTACCCTGGGATGAGGGGCTATTTTATCAGGTCATAGTTTGCAGAGCTCTATCGGGAGCCATTGGGGCCCATTGCCTTCCCTGTCTGGAGAGAACGAATGGCCTGAGCTATTTCGTCCTGCGCAATGTCTCCTTCCAGCAAAATTCTGTCCTCTTCCGCTAATAATGGCACACAAATTTCTGCCAGTAATTTTCAATTCTCTGTATCCTGCCTAGTGGTCCTGGATGTGTAAAGTTGTTTATATTATCTAGCAAATTCCTCCGCAATATCCTGTGGGCCCGTGAGGTATCCCCAAAATCAGTCTGTAACTCTGGGACCAGACAGCTCGCTAATTCCCTCTTATCCAAACAAGCAGTAGCTTCCCCACTTTATCCCATAGCTCGTATACACTCCCCAGTTTCTGGCTAATGGTCTTAGCAGCCTCTCTCACCTCACTTCTATATTCTTATTTTCTCAGATTAAGAATGTGCGTCTTGTCTCGCTCTGGTGATGTGGTGAGTTCCTCCTCTAATTTCTATAAATCCTCTTCTAAGCGGAGTAGTCTGGCATGTTTCTCCTTTTTCTCCCCTGATATGGGGGAGATCGTGTGACCCCGTATCACTGTTTTAAAAGCTTCCCAAAGGATCTGAGCCAATTCAACCGATCCTTTGTTCTTGCTAAAATAGTGTTCTATTTCCTGAACAATCTTCAATTTAATCTTAGGGTTTTGGAGATGCCAGGGGTTAATTGGAGCCACTCTAGTACAGTAACCCTTCCCAAACTCCATTTACATCCATATTGGGGTGTGGTCCGATATGCCTCTCGCTAGATGGCTAATCTACTTGACATTACCAATTTGCGCCGCTGGGGTGAGGATATCATTTATACGGGAGAGACTATTGTGATCCCCGGAGTGAAATGTATATTGTGTCTCTGTGGGATGGTGCACTCTCCATGCATCCCCCAATCCATGGCGTCAAGGAAATATGGAAACTGTAGCTGCGATGAAGTTATATCTCTGGGTGGATATCGATCTAATGTCTCTGAAAGCACAGAGTTAAAGTCCCCCCCTATCACCATTCTCCCACTGGGGAACGTTAGCAACACTCTCCCCAGGTCTCTGAATGTGGCCTCCTGTAGTCCTGGCGGTAAGTGCAATGACATAACCATCATCAACTCGCCTTACCATTGGCCAGATACCGCTGCATATCTCCCTAAGTTATCAGTGTGTGCCCGATCTATTGTCATTGGGAAAGTGCGTATTTTCAGTATACCCACTCCCCTTGAACCCTTTGTAAACCCAAAGTGTGCCACTAATTGATAGCCCCATCTAGCTAGGGCCTTAAACATATTTCCTATTAGGTGTGTCTCCTGGAGCAGAACCACCTCTGGGGCATGTCATTTGAGAAATTGCAATATGATTCCTCTTTTGAGTTTATCCCTCAATCCATTTACATTCCAATATAATAGCTTAAGTCGTTTCTCATTTGTGGTGCCCATGATGTTGCTCAATATTTGCTACTAAAGACAGTTCCCAGAACTCTCCCCATAGCACTATCAGTTAGCCAAGAGCCATGATCGATTAAACTCACTGAACCGACCTCCCACTCACTGTCCTCCCCATGCCCTGAATCATTGAATGTGAATCTATGACATACTAAAAATAACACAATAACAAACCTCCCAACCCCCCTACTTCCCTCCCTGCTTTCCCGCACTCTGGGCTTGAAACTACCCATGTTTCCATCAGTGCATAGTGCCTGTCGCCCTTAACTTCGAAACTAACAAGAAAATTGAGGGGGGAGGGTTGGATACTCCCGCCCAATGGTCCTCACTCTGCCTCTAAGGATCCCCCATTAACATTGTTTGAACAATGTCATATATAAACAGAATCACTTAGCACATAGAATGTCCATTTAGTCTGAATGTCCATTTAGTCCACTCAGCATGTCCCTGCAATTCTCCAGCTGCAGGGGGAAGAAATTCGGCACAGGATTTTCTTAGTCAATAGTTATCGTCGTACTAGGACGCTTTACGTGTAGGTCTGAGAGTCCCTTTATCATCATGAACAGTGATCTTTCGCTGATCTCCACCCCTCCAACCATTCTTGTAACACTTCCGGAGAGTCAAAGAACTACGATTTGGCATCTGCTTCAACTCTCAGCCTTGCGGGAAATAACATTGAGTATCGAATACCTTTGCCTCTTAATAATTGTTTCACGCCTAGAAAGGTTCTTCTTTGGCATTGGTCCGCCATAATGAAGTCCGGATAGAAAGACGGTTCTCTGTTTTTGAATTTAAGAGGAGAATTAGAAAGAGCCGTTTGCAAAATGATGTCCCGGTTTCTGAAGTTGAGGAGTTGTGCCAGAATTGGCTTTGGGGCGCACCCTCCTGATACTCTGTGTGCTCTCTCGACTGTGAAAAATTTTGATAGCATTTTAGGCCAAAGATGGCTCATGATTAAATCTTCTACAAACAGGTCAAAATCCTCAGCTCTTTCAGGGACCCCGATGATTCTGACGTTGCTGCGTCTCGTGCTACCTTCATAGTCATTCAGCTGGGTGTCTATTCATTGCTGAGCGGCTTGAAGATCCTTAATTTCTTTACAGATCTGTTGGGTATCACTACTGAGCTCCGTGGTTACCACTTCAATGGTTTTCACTTTCTCACTCATTTATTGCAGATCGGTTCTGATCAGCACCATCTTGATTGATATACTCTCCATTCTGTGTTGCAGCAATTTTCAAACCCCTGCTATCGGCTCTTCCTTAGATGTACTCAGTGTCTTCTCCATCTCCCTCTACTTTCTCCCTCCACCTCTCCTACTTTTTGGGTGGTCTGTGGCGTGCTTTTTTGCCCCTTTGTTCCAGACATGGCGCCGTGACCAAAGAGGAGGGGAAACATCTTTTACAATGCAACTTTTACCACGCAGTGCTTTTACATCGCAACTTTTACAACGCAAACCATTACAAAGCATTGCGCTGGGGGGCGCTCTAGGATAGGGAATAGATTTAATTTACTATCCAACACCTTCCCTACTATCCACGGGGACTGGAGTTGGAATAGTAAATGAAACTATTCACTATCCAGCACCCCTCAACACTATGCGTTGTAAAGGCATGCGTTGTAAAAGTTGCGATGTAAAAGCATGCGTGGTAAAAGCATGCGTTGTGATGTTATACATCCAAGAGGAGTCTCCCACTTTGGTACCCCCTTCCTGTTACTCAGGTATGCTTCTCACTCCAATTTGAGTAGGTTCATTCGGGAGGTTCCCTGACTGTAGTCTTATTAGGGCCACCAGTAGACAACCACTCTATGCAGCGAGCTCCAGCAGCGCCCCAACCCTCAGGCTGCCACTTCTGTCAACTGGAAAATCTGCTGCCTTCAAACATCACGTTCTGAGGCACAATCACTGTTCACTGTCCCTGATACACTTTTTGACATGGAATCAGTATGAATCTTGTGCTCTGAATATCTTTTCTGGGACTAAAACCGTGACTCCTTGCCCCGGGACTTCTCACTCCCAGTTCCTCATAATCTAGTGCGCCATATTTCTACCACTGCAGCTCTTGGACTCCTCGCCACCTGGGCAGCTCTTGGCACCCCCGCAATGCCCAGATTCCACCACCCGGGGCTCGTGTGCTCAGGTGCAGTCACAGCCACCCAGCGCCATTGATCACCATGCCCAAAGGCCGCACTCACCCAGCGGCCGATAGTCCCATCGGTTATGTGACGGAGCAGGGTAATTATGCACTGTACCACAAATCCGGCTCGTTTGCCTCTGCTTTCCCCGGCGACGCAGTTACCCACAACACAGCAGGAGGGGAGAGGGGGGGCGTCATGTCCGCAATTTATTGACTCCCGAAGGTCAGTTATGGGATAGCGCCGGTATTGTTTCGGGCCCGCCGAGCCCGGAGAGCAGATGCTGCCTCTCTCGGAGTCACTGTCGGCCGATTTCAACTCGAGCCCAGGGATTCTCACCCCCTATCAAAGTGAGGCTGTTCCTCTTCGTATAACTTAATCGCTGGGGATTTCTGCAATCTCGAAGCCATAGTGGGTGCTAAACCAACACTCCGCTGCACTTCTGGGGTTAAAACCGGATCTGTAGACGGATATTGTGGCGAGTTTAGGCCACTGGCGTCGGGAGCTTCACCAAAGTGCAGCCATTGCGCTCGGCGACCGAGCCACGTCCCCAACTTTAAAGTTTTAAGTAAAGATAGTGTCTAGAAACACAGAGCACCAACTGTGGTTATCTGTTCGCCGGACTGGGAAAAAGTCACAAGTTCAGGCCGACCACAATGGAGAATGGGCTGGATTCAGGGAATAGTTAGGCCAGCTAAACAAACTTACCTTAAATCCTATTTGCGGACCAATTAAAAATCCTGTATCCAGGGTAGATTGTACAGCAGACATGATGCAAGGTCCTTGCATGGAAATGCGTTGCACTGCTGCGGAGGTGATGCATGGTCTGTGTGGGGAGCTGCATCGTGCAGATGTGGTTCTGAGGAGCTGCAGTGGTGATGTGATGTCCTGCGTGGAGATACATTACACAGTGGGGGTTCCGAGGGGCTGTGAGCAGCCATGCAAAGTCCTGCCTTTGATTGCTTTATGCAGGGGCTCCGATGCAGGGTCTTGTGAGGTAATGTGTTACACTGAGTCAGTTCCTCTAGGACCATACATGGGCTGGCAGAGCACCTTTAGGCTTACTTCCAAGGTTCCAGGACTGGGGTGGGACCACTTGGAGGAACAGGACTCACAACTGGCAGGGTCCAGGTGCTGTGTACAATATTGTTGGAACCAGCTCTGTCCTTGAGGCTCTCATCAGGAGGCCAACCAACTGACTATTGGGGGTACTCTGGTGGTCCTGAGTTCAGGGTACAGGTCTAGTCATTCTCACTCAGTCAGGAGCGCAGCTGGGCAGCACAGCAGGGCATCAGAGTGGCAGTTCTTTCTGCAGCATAGCAGAACAGCAATACTTCTTCTGAGTCTTCAACAGGTCCCGATGTTTTCTAAAGGGCTGGGGTCCACTATGTATACCTGTGCCCATTTTGAAGTGGGAGAAGTTTCTAGAAGTGTCCATAGCTGTGCCCATTTTTAAGTGAGAGAAGTTTCAAGAAGTGTCTGCCCCAGAGGAGTTTGAAGTTTCCTTTCACCCTGCCCTGGCCCCGGTTCATTTGGGAACACAAAGGACTGGTGACAAACCCTTAGTGAGTGTGCTGGGCAGGGCCTTTGTGATGTGCATGTGTGGTAGGTGACAGCTCTGCCCCCTCTTTAAGTCAGAGTGGCCAATCCTGCCAACACTTATCTTTCCTTTGTCTCACTGACTGGGAGCAATACACAAAGATCAACTACCAGTTACACCTAGTTATGTGACCAAGGATAATGGCTGCAGGCATCAAATGTTTAGGACAAGAAAATATTAACTTTCTAAAAGTGCCATTTCCATTATTGTGGCTTAAGATCAGATTCAACCAATAAGGTGCGTTTTAAATTACAATTCATTAGACAATAAACCCGACTTTCCTACCTGCTCCCAACTAAAAATTACACAAAAAGATGATGGACGGAATGCTGAACATTGTCAAACATTCCCCCACAGTCACAGATCTGGGTTAAATCTATTTATTTCTGCTCATCATGCCACTCCAGTTTGAAACTAGCCGTATGCAAATCAGTCTTGACCCTGCTCCACATGGGAACAGTCCCGGCCAAACTGCCTGGCCAGGTCCTACCTGGACGAAAAAATCAGCGTCCTGGGACCGGTTTTGGGGTATCATCCTTCATCATCTAGGCTAGTTTGTATCCAGTGGCATAGTGAGCCCGGGACACACGTCTGGGCCTACCCGTCCCACTTAGGGCAACTATATCAACACAAAAAGATGATGGATGGAATGCTGAACGTTGTCCAACATTCACCCCCAGTATTAGATCTGGGTTAAATCTATCATCTTTTTGCTCACCATGCCGTCCCAGTTTGGACCCAGACATATGCAAATCAGTCTTAACCCTGCTCTCCATGGGAACAGTCCAGACCGAACTGCCAGGCCTAGTCCTCCCTGGACAAGAAAACAGGCATCCTGGGACCGGTTTTGGGGTATCTCCCCTCATCAGCCAGCCTATCTTGGACCCAATGGCATACTGAGCATAGGACCCACGTCTGGGCATATCCTTTCCATTTGGGGTGACTATAGCAACAAAAAAGATGATGGCTGGAATGCTGAACATTGTCAAACATTCACCCCCAAGTCAAAGATCTGGGTTAAATCCATTTTATTTTTGCTCACCATGCCACCCCAGTTTGAACCAAGCCATATGCAAATCAGTCTTGACTCTGCTACCCATGGGAACAGTCCAGCCTGAACTGACAGGCCTGGACCGGAAAACAAGCATCCGGGGACTGATTTTGAGGTATCACCCCTCATCCGCCAGGCTCGCTTGCATCCGATGGCATAGCAAGCACGGGACCCACTTTTGGGGATACCCTTCCCACTTAGGGCAACTATACCAACACAAAAAGATGAGGGACGTAATGCTGAAAATGGCCAAACATTCACCCCTAGTCACAGATCTAAGTTAAATCCATAGTTTTTTTGCTCACCATGTCACCACAGTTTGGACCCAACCTTTAGCAAATCAGTCTTGAGCCTGCTCCCCATGGGAACAGTCTAACTTGAACTGCCAGACTAGCCCCTCCCTGTACTGGAAAACAAGCATCCTGGGACCGATTTTAGGACAGCACCCCTCATCAGCCAGGCTAGCTTGCATCCAGTGGTATAGTGAGTAAGGGACACACCTCTGGGCATTCCCTTTGCATTTAGGGTAACAATAGCAACAGAAAAAGATGATGGATTAAATTCTGAACATTGTCAAACATTCACCCCAGTCACAGATCTGGGTTAAATCCATTGTTTTTTTCCTTACCATGCCACCCTAGTTTGGACCTTTCATATGTAAATCCGTCTTGATCTGACTGCCCATGGGAACAGTCCAGCCCGAACTGCCAGGCCGGGTCCTTCCTGGACTGGAAACAAGCATCCTGGGACAACATGTTTCCGCCAGGCTAGCTTTCAAACTAGGGTGGCATGGTGAGAAAACAAATGATGGATTGAACCCAGATCTGTGGCTGGCGTTGAATATTTGATTTGTTCAGCATTCTGTTCATCATTTGTTCTTATTGCTTTTTTTACCATAAAGGGAAAGGGTATGCCCAGAAGTGGGTCCTATTCTCATTTGTGCCACTGGATTCAAGCTAGCCTGGTTTATGAGGGGTGATACCCCAAAATAGGTCCAAGGATGCTTGATTCCGGTCTAGGCAGATCCCGGCTTGACATTTTGGGCTTGACTGTTCCCCTGGTGAGCAAGGTCCCGACTGATTTGCATATGGCGGGGTCCAAACTAGGGTGGCGTAGTGAGCAAGAGACTAAAAGAAAGTGTCCTCTGGGAATACTTTTAAGCCTTACTAAACAATACTTCACCATGCATAAAATCATCCCTCAAACATTCATCATCCAGCCAAAGGGATCCCTGTTCAGACCACTTTTCACAATGTATTGGCACATAAACCTACAGTTTGTACATTAATAATGGAAATGTATTAAAAATATATAGTACAAGATTAAAAAGCCTTTCATACAAAAGGAAAAAATCTTTTTCCTCAGAAAATATGGCTGGGTTCAAACCAGGGTGTCGTGGTGAGCAAAAAACGCAATGGATTAAACCCAGATCTGAGACTAGGTGAATGTTTGATTTGTTCAGCATCCCGTTCATCATTTGTTCTTTTTCCTAATTGAAAGTTATCACTTATTAAATGAATAAAGTTAACCCAATGTTATTTTATAGGAGAAGTGGGCCTTGCAGTAGTGAAAAACAAATGTAAGAGTTTTCCACTACCAGGATATGTAAAACTTAAAAATACATGAAAGCCACAGTTGATGCATTGTGGCTCCAGGCACTATTTGCACTTACAACTTGAAAATTGCATATATCCAGGTTTACTGATTGAATTTATGTTGGTTTGGTCTCATATGATTTATTAAATGTTACTCTATTTTTCTGAATGGTTTTTTGATTTTCCGTGTGTTCTGTTTTCACTTTATTACTGTTTGAAGTGCCACAGAAATACTTTACACACTGCCTCTAAGTTAATCTTGACTGCTTTTGTGCCACGCTACCAGTAGGTTAAGCACAAGTTATTTTGGGGGGGTTGCATTGACTTCACCCTGAGACTAATTGCAGTTGCTGCTTGAATAGGGTTTCACCTCCCTCAGCCAGGAACCCAATTTCTTACAGTGTGCAAAATAACCATGGATCGGGATGCCGCCCTGAGTAATTACCGGTAGCTGAGGTCAATTCAAGCATTCCCTCCATCACTTTTTGTACACGTTATTTCTGCAGCATTCGAAATACTGTGCAAAAAGTGTCCTTATCACCACCACTCATTAACATTTTATCACAGAAATAAGTTGGGTCTTCTAAAACACCATGCAGCATATTATCAACGATTCGCGTTGAACATCTCCAATCTCGCTTAGCGCAATTTTAATATCACCATTTATCGCCGGTTTACATCGCCGTGTTAGCAGTGTATTTGCAACGATTTCCAAACAGGCGATGTGAACTCCGGCAATATACGGCGATTTTGATCAATATCGCCTGAAAACCAACGATAGTACAACTGCTCTGATGGACATGTTGTTAGTAGGGAGCGGTGGATGTAAGCTTACAATCCACCTCCCATTATGCACACGGCTAAGTCGAAATATTTGTAGACATTAGTTTTCCCCAATATCCGCGTTTAGAGCGGCTTTTTTCTTCCCTACGCTTGTACTGGCCCAGCTTGTAAATACTGTGATGTGCGTTTAGCGAATATTTTCATGTTGTTCCCTGAAAGGTACGCCTACTTTGCATCTCATTAGAGATGTGAAGTGGTACCAACACGGCTGCTAGCATGCGCTAATGCATGTTAGCGCCGCCTTGTTAATAGGGCAATTAAATTATTGCCGCTTTACCGGCAAAAAGTGGTGCTAAAGCGGCGATAATGCCCTTGTAAATATGCCCCCATGTCCTTCTTTCAGAGTAGTGAGGTTAAATGCTATGCGCATGTGAAGCTTCACTCCGAACTGCAGACCTTTTAATAAGTGATATTTTACACACTTGCTAAATACACCCCCGTGTGAACGCTATTTACCTGGAACTGTAATTACCACTCATTTGACTCGCATGTCAGGCGAGAACTTGTATGTAAATGAATACCTGATGCCCAACGTTTTTATAGATGCGTTAATTGTTTTCCTTTATCACATTCAGCAGAGCTGACTCAGATTTTCTATACCAGAATTTGCATATTAGTAAATGCTGAGTGGGAGTTCAAAATAGCATTGTCATAGCTGTGAAGTAGTACAATTAATATTGTACTTTACACTGTTTTTCACTTACACAGACACAAAATATAGAAGTAACTTTCCTCGAGTGTATTTCCGAATCTTTGCACGAATTATTTATAGTGAGTTTGAACATCAAGATATTATGTAAAAACAGAACAATTCAGCAAAACGAAATATGCGAAGGTTTTCCACATTTACATAAACCCAATACCAGGGATACCATTTGATGTGCACGGTCCTTAGAAACACCACCTGTCTGGCATTGGTTGCACTCAGTTGTAAGACTTGAGTCAGAACTTGGAAAAATCCTAGACAGCATCATTTTCATTCTCGCACAAAGTCCCCATTCTTCTGAAATGACCAAAGGAAGCAAAAACCGATAGATTGCTAGCAAAGCCGGTCTGCAGTGCCGGATTTCACAGGAAGTAATACAGGGTCTCCGCAGATAGGTTTCTCTCGGGAACAAAGAACCATTTTGTTCGGTCTTTGAAGACTGATCCATTGAACCTGAAACAAGGGGATTGTACATGCCACAGAGAGCGAGGCAACGAAGTAAAAGTGAATACGTTTCTCCCAAATTATATCTCAAGCGACTGGCAAACATTCCTTATCTTTTTGCTTGAAAAAGACTCACAGAGTTTCACTAATATGAACATTAGCTTAGTGGAGGTGTTTGCATATTTTATGTTGTTTGTTTTTCTGAATCACACATAATTTAGCACTTTTGAGATAAACATTAGAACAATAATAGCTCTGGCATTTGTATACTAGGAAGCTTCCAAGCTGTGTTTGAAGCACTTAACAGAACGTGATAACAGCCATATAGATAAGCCAAGCGTATAGCCATTTATTGCAAAACATTTTTAATACCAAATCTCAAGTCTATTACTATTTTACCACATATCTTAAAGAATTGTATTTAGTATACACGTGTTTGGAAATATGGTATACGGTTTAATATAAACGGGAAAAGGAACACCATTTAAAAACTCACTGAATTTGCCAAATATTATTTTTTAAATTGGAGTCATATTCCTTAGAACATAACTGATTCCCATTCACTGTAAGAACAAAGACCCCCCATCTTTTTTCTTTGTTCATGAAGTTGCCTATATTTTGTTGCTCGGTTTACATGGAGGGGTTACTCGCAGCCAATAACACCAAACAGAAACTCTATCTATCCCTTGGGCCACTTGTGGTATTCCATGAGAGAGGGGGACTCCTTACTGGCCTCACCATTGGGTAGATTCTGAACGTCAATTGCATTTTAGTCTTTAGGGAGATTCTGGCTACTGGCAAACTTTGCATAGTTTTGCGGTTCTGATGCCATATACCCTTTCCTCACCACAATTACAATTTGCTTTCTCCTAATAACATCTCTGGAGAAGCTGTGTCAATATGCCTGGCTATCAAAACATAAGAATCAAACTCACTTAGGGATTCCCTCTCAGCCTCCTGATTAGAATAATTCTTCTCTTTTCTCGGAACAGACACAGCTAACATGACAAATACCTTTCTTCACTCTCAAGTTGTGCCTGGTTGTCTGAAACACAAAATTAACTAAACTATCTGTGATAATAATTGGCTTCTCCATTATCATCGTCTAGATTTGAACCTTCCAGGTGCACTGAACAAGCCCATGCCAATATGAGGAAGGAGTTCCATTTTTCCATGGGCAAGTCAGAATAACACCCTTATACTCCATCATATGTCTACAGCATAAAGCATTATCAACCACACCATACAGGCAGAAAAGCTGGAAACCTGCGCAGGCATAGCTAGATGTGCTCTATCTTAGATTCTCGCCTTCCTATTTCCAACTGTAGCGTCCGCTCCTGTTTGGGTACCCACTAATGACTATGCCACACACAGAGCTTAGCATAACACATCTTTATTTGTGTGTGTGTGTAGCCGCAAACTCAACATTCTAAACCTGCATTCACTGCACTCCACTCTAACACTTATGTCACAGTTCCACGGAGTCCATCGGGAGCCAAAAATGTTTCGTCATTGCTAACTCACACAATTCAACATCTCCACTTCTGGTACATAAAAAAATACAATTTTGTTCCAGATATATATGATCATAGCTCTTCGCTGAGTCATCGTAGCACTCTGATCAGACATCCCCAAAGCGTTTTAGGAAACTAGGATAAGGCAATGGCAATCTAGGAACAACAGCAGTCAGGGGTCTTCGATTGTCCTTTCAGATCCATTCTCTACATTGACATCAGTGCTTGACGAGTGATGAGCCACATGGCAGAAATGTGAGAAATATCACGTAATGGACTTCCCAGGACTTTGGGCAGTCCCCATGGGTCCTTTGCTGGTCACAACATGAAATGGGTCAGCATCGAAGAGAGTATCAGATTTTCCTTATCAAGACTGGCGAACAAGCCCCCGATCTCCTCTAGTGAAAGTAATGTCTTTTGCATGTCAGCGCTTGTCTGCATAGGCCATCATTTTTCTTTTACAATCCAAGTCTCTTATATGGGTTTCTTCCTCAGTACTTGATCTTCTGTCGGTTCATTGAGGTAACTTGGTCATCATGGCTCTCCCGAATATTAAGGTTGCAGGCCATTCACCTGTGGTTGAGTGAGGGGTTGAGCGGTAAGATCAAAGAGTATACTTCAAGATAGTTTTAAAGTCAAGGTTTTCCAATACAGAATGCTGAACAGCTTTATTGAGAGTACTTACGAAAGATTTGACAAGGCCATTGGCCTGTGGCCAAAGAGGTGGGCTCTTCTGATGCTTCACATTAAGATGACTAAGAAAGTCTCTGAATTCTCGACTGTTGAAAGATGGGCTGTTGTCAGATTTTAAGTTCGCAGGAACACCCCATGTCACAAAAATGCCATCTAATCTCTCGATGACTCTTCTTTCTTTAGTGATGTATGAGAGATCTTCTATCAACAGAAAAAGGATGTTCTTATCAAAAATCACCATCAGGTGAAGCCCGTTGTCAAGAGAACTGAAGAAGTCAATGGCAATTCTTTTCCATACATGCTTTGGCAACTCTGACATGTTTAAGGTGTGTTGAGTGGTTTTCGATGAAAGGCAGTTGCATAGATGACAGGCCTTCAATTCTCTTTGAGGCCCAACTTGTTCTCGGAGAGCTTGTTTAGGGGCAACGATTTCATGATGGCCTTCATCAGCCACTTCAATTATCAGTTTAACGCATACTCTCCAGAATAACAATTCTCAAACCTCTCAGGATAACTCCTTCTTGAGTAATGGACAGTACATCTTTGACATTTTTAAACTTCTGATATTCACTGTCACTGGTAAGAGGTTGAGAGTGCTGGTTCCAAGACTGATGTGTAATAACGTCTTTTAGTTACAACATGTCACTATCTTGACTAGTGGCAGTGACAATTTGTTCCATAGGCTTCATCCGTCTTGGAAGAGTTACCATGGCACTGTAGAGGCATTCGCGAAAAGTAGTTAGCAGGATTTTGATCTTTCCCTGGACCATGCATGACTGTATAGTTGTATTCTTGAAATCGCAGGCCCAACGTTCAATGCGAGCAGGCATATTTGCCTTTGGATTGCCAAAGATGGTCAATAAGGCTTGATGATCCATCACAAATGTGAAAGGCTTTCCATAGAAGAACATGTGAAAATGTTCACAAGTCAACACCACTGCTAACCTTTCTTTCTTTTGCAGGTTGTGAATAAGCACATTCAGTTTGGGACAAAATTCTGCTTGCTTATGCCACAATTTATCTTCGAGCATTTGGGTGTCTGTTGTGCTGTGCAAAGATTTAGCCCGACTGGGATAGCCTCAAGAAAAACCTCTGTGAGAAGCTTTGGATCAAAGTATGCCATTTCAGTAGCATTCTCGATAGCTTGTTTCATTCGCTTGAAACTTTGCTCGAATCCTCGTATCCAATGAATTAGTCTCTCAACGGAGCACTTACAGTGACAAAGTCATCTCGAACAGTAGCTGGCCATGTCAAGGAAAGTACAAAACATGGAAACATTTTGTGAGGGACTGGCAGTTGAAAACGCTTGCACTTTAGCTGGATCAGGTGTCACAGAATTTTAGTTCTGTGTAATGGAATGCACATTTTTAGCATTCAAAGTCAAACCTGTATCTGCAAGTAAAAGACACACTTGCACAAGAGCTTTATTGTGCTTCTTCTGGGTAGCTTTGAAAACCACAATATCATCAGTATAATTAAACACATTCATAACAGCCTGTATGATACATTAAATGACATCTTGAAACAGCTCTGCAGCTGTTGACACACTGAATTTTAGTAAAAATTCCAAGGGGAATGACTTTAGTGATGCACTCCCAGTCTGGTGTGCATTGGAGAGAAGCTAGTGTTCACCAAGCAAGGCCAGCCCGGAGGCAAAAGCGTCCGTGTCCTGGTCCCCTTGGAATTTTTTGTACACAATACCTTGGATGCATTGCTTGATGTACCAAACTCTTGGAACATTACTTTGCTCCAACACAACACCAGCGGAGATTTTTTGTAACCCACTCTTGAAGATGACTTGAGCTATTTACAGGTTGAAATGCCATTGACCTTTCAGCTTAACTTTTGGCATTTATTCGTTCTCTAACTTATTGACAATGTTGTGCTTTCTTAATCATTTTGAAAGCTTTGAAGGCTTTGTAACCATTTATTGAATCATAACTCTTGCACCGTTTGTTTCGCTGGTCTTTATAGATTTCTTCACGCGCCGTTTATTTTCCTGCATGAGCACTGATGTGTACACATATGTTTATATTACACCCACATACAACGTAAACATTGCTGATACTTCTTCTTCCAGGAGTCCTAACTTTACTACTCCAAAACTGAGAAAAAATCCTATCTTTAAGACTTTCGGTATTCACAAAAGGCATTTAGGAGTCCTAAAGTTAGGACTCCTAACTTCTGTGATACCGAAATGCGTAAGTGCCTTCTGTGAATACCAAAATGAGTAAGTGCCTTCTGTGAATACCAATGGTAGTAAGTTTAGGATTTTGTCTTAAGTTAGTTCTGTGAATCAGCCCCTATAATAGCATATTGTTGGATTTATCAATACCATTCTAGTGAGTTCTTGAATTATATTTTTTGGGTTTTCCTGGCGGGAATTATTAGTTTATAACTTCTTGCCATATTAACCTATGTGGCTGGGAATCTGCAATGGGGATAATGAACTTGGCAATTCCTCCTACACCAGGGCTTAAAAACATTTTTATAAGGACTCTGCCTATATCTACAGTACCTTACCCCTAGACACCTAGGGGAGACCATGGAGGTACCTGATATGCCAAGATATTCCAGTTTATTCATTTTGAAGTGCCCCAAACACCAAAGTTGAGTTTGAACACAATTTGCATTTTAAAAGCAGTCCTGCAACACAGGATTGTTTTTAAACTGACCTCAGGCCTCAGCCATGCACACATGCAAGTGTAGAAAGGGCTGCTACTGTATACTTGTGACTTAAAAGTAGTTTTAGCCCCCCTGCCCTATTATGTACTAGGGTCTTATAGGGGAGGTCATGCCAAACCCATAGTGCACCCTCGTGTATGTAGATGTTTTTGCTGTATTCTAAGTGTGTTTTCAGCATAGCACAAGCCCTGCTTATGCAGAGCCCGGGGACAGTCAGAATCAGCAATAAGAAACTCCTTGGCCTCCCGCAGCACAGGACACGCCTCCAGTCAGCTGCCTTAGCTGTGAGGGGAACGGCTTTCTTTTTCCTGTTTTCTTCGGCCGTAAGGGGAACAGCTTACCTGTATGGATGTCCTGCCATGAGGGGAACGGTTTATTAGCGTGAATCTGCTGCCACGAGGGGAGCGGCTCTGGGTCTTGGGTACTCCTTCACCCAGCAGGCGTGGGCAGTCCCCTGCCGCTGACGACACTCAGAGCACCAGGAGGCGCGATAAGACGCTCCTTGGCCTCCCGCAGTGTGGGACACACATGGGCGGCGCCCGGGCAGAGCCTGGGCAAAGGGCGGGCCTATTCTTGCCCGTCATTGCCAGGAAGAGGCTTGGCAGGGCCACCCCTCTTACATTTAAGGGCCCAGGTCTTTGCCCTCCACTAGAGCCAGCTGAGAGGTACTGTTTGATTCTTCTTTAACTGCCCTTGCACTTGCAGTTGATATTTCCCCCCACATTGACATTTGGAACTGGTATGGCCTGTGGCCAAGCTGACTGGGCATAACATTAATAATT
Source organism: Lissotriton vulgaris (assembly GCF_964263255.1). Classification (NCBI taxonomy): domain Eukaryota; kingdom Metazoa; phylum Chordata; class Amphibia; order Caudata; family Salamandridae; genus Lissotriton; species Lissotriton vulgaris. The sequence continues at coordinate 440,939,083 of NC_141685.1, read as the reverse complement.
ACCTTCCAGTGTGGGCTGATTGGACCCTCTGGGACTTGCTATATACCCAAAACTGGGACATTGTACGACACACTTTAGTGACAGTAACTTGTTCATATGCCCTTTTGCTGCTAAATACATTAACCACGTTGCACTGTTGTCCTTTGGGGCCAGGTCTTGATAGTCTCAGCACTTTGCACTTTTTGGTCTGTGTCTGCTTGCCCTTCTGCTTCCAAATATATGAAGCACGTCGCACTTTTGTCCCCAGGGGCAAGGTTGTGTTTGGCTTCTGACTAACTCTGAAATCCAGTTGATTGGTTATTTTTTAACCCGACTCTTGGGTCTGTGCTTACCTAGTCTCCTTTTTGTATTATTGTATGATTGTTTCTCCTCTTGCTTTGGACATGGGGAAGCATGGCTGTGCTCCCCCAAAAAGTCCTTCGGTGTTAATACCGGCCCCACTCTACCAAACTTCATTTGATAGGATGCATCAGAGATCTATCGGGGTAGTCTCGACTGAAATCGAGCTTACAGAGAGGCGACTATCCTTAACCCCAGACATCTTTCTTCAATCCTCTGAGCCACCTATTTCTGTACAATCTAGTCCGGGTTCTACCTTTAGCCCACTAAAATCCTTACCTGGACCAAGTGAAACTTTGTCATCACCCTTACAACCCTCCCCGGTAAAACCGAAAACCCGCAAAGGTAGAATGAATACTACTTTACCTAAAGCCGTGAGGCGAAAAATGGGCAATGGGACCGGATTAAATAAAAAGACTAGTCCAGAAATTAGCCTCAGTGAGGGCGAATCAGTCAGACTGGGAAGAGTGGCAGAACCCCCCTCAAACTCTTACAAAAATCCTGACTGCCCTTCATGGGTAAGGGACAGATGAGAGCCATTGTAAAAGAAGAATTAGCGCTCCACTTTGGGAACAGAGTTAGTGGCCAGATGTCTGCCCCGTGCGTAACGGGCAACCCTCTGGTTAATATTTTGCCGTCTCCAGTAGAGAAGAAAGACTGTAGTTCACAGACAGACAAAGTAGGGCAACCTTCACTAGCTAGAGGAGGCATTTCCACTATTCCATCATGTCCAGCCCCTATGAGTGCTGTCAAGACAGGCGCTGCTCAAGAGGGTAATGTTCACTCTCCTGGTGAGGAACCTGGTACATACCGGGCTCAAATAAGGAGGGACATTCCTAGCAACAGGAGTCCTAGCACGCAGAGTGCGAGTTTCCTTCCTGATCAGATGATAGATAGGGAAGTGCCTATCTTAGCAGAAAATGTGAACGCAGGCCCAGTCACCCCGGCCCGCCAATAATTGATTTACCCCCAGCCTCACTCCCTTATGTTACAGTTTTCCTCAGAGAGCTCACCTATTGAGCCGATTATTGCTGCAGACACTTGGAAACTTCACTTTCAATCGTTGTATTCCACTCAGGACATTATAGACCCCATCAAGGGAATTCTGCCAACTGTTGTGGGGAATCACCTCGAAGATGATGTAGGGTTTACCATGACAGAAGTGCTGAGTGCCCAATATCTGGGGCCCGTATTTATGTGAAATATTTAACTTGGATACTTGGTTAGGGGCAGAAATCTTGCCAGTATTCAAGAAGGGTCCCCCCCCCCTCCTGCCCAATAATTACAGGCCAATAAGCCTGATTGACGTAACTCAGAAGTTGCTTGCCAGGATTGTGCTAGAGCGCCTCCAGTCCTGGATGGAGGAGCGTGAGAGTCTGAGTGCGTACCAGGCAGGTTTCCATACAAATATTTCTACCATCGACCAAATCTTTAGGCTCCAATTATTATATTGGAAGATGGTGACTATAGAGGTGACTATAGAGGGTGGGAGCCTCTATTTGATCTTTGTTGATCTTAAATCAGCCTTTGATTTGGTGCCTCGTGACAAACTTTGGGCAGTTCTAGAGCAACTGGGCATTCCTCCCTATTTGCTCTCTTTGATCAAGCGGCTGCACACTGGAAATTTTGCACAGGTGAGATATGGGAAATATGGGGAACCCCATGCTTCCCAGTAAATAGGGATGTAAGGCAGGGGTGTGTTTTGGCCCCCACACTGTTCTGTCTATTTATTAATGCCCTGGTGGACCAATAAAATGAGGTTGTCAACATTGATGCCCAAACTTTTTTACTATCAAAATCGTCCATGGGCATCCAAAGGACCCTTGACTGCTTCTCTTTATTTTTGCAAAAATAGGGGCTTAGAGATTAACATACTAAAAACCAAGTACATGGTATTTAACCCTAGTAAAACATCTCGCCCTAATCCTACCCTAAATGGTATCCAGCTAGAGAGGGTAGCTGTCTTCGACTATCTGGGTGTTACGCTGACGGAAACCTTTGGGTGGGGCCCACAGCACGAAAAGGCTGGTTTAAGGTTAGCACAGATGGTTGGGGGAATAGCAAAATTATACAGGAACTCAACATCTAGACAACTGGGTCAGTTGACTCAGATATATAAAGTTCAAATCAGGAGTGCTATAATGTACCTCCCTGTAGGTGGACTGGTTAAAACCGAGAACAAGTTTATGAGACAGCTCTTGGGCCTACCGCAAAGCACCCTCTTATCCCCCTACGAATGGACCTCCGGATTAGAACCATAGATGAGGAGATTGGACTGCGACCCATGGCTTTTTTTTGCCCTAGACTATGGGTGACTCCCAAGCTAATAGCCTACCAGTCGGAACTCAAGGAGATCTTGGGGCTCCCAGGAGCGGGAAAACTATCCTGGTTCGCACACATACAAGATCTGTGCATTAAACTAGGCCAGCCCAACCTATGGACCCACCCTGAGGAAGTGTACCCGACATATCACGGCCCAAACTAGTCAAAACCTACAGACAGTTTAGATTGGCAGCACTTCAAGGGAGTACAAAACCAGGCCGTTTAACCTATGACTTCCTCAATTTTAAAGATCAGTATTTATTTGAGGCCTAGGGTGATGTTCATCCATTTATGGCAAGGAAACTCTATGCCCAGTTTAGATGGGGTTGCTTGCCGGTCCTTGCACTTACAAACAAATGGTCAAAAGCTTCCCCTGTTGGATGTCCTGCCTGCAATAGCCAAGAAGAGACACCCATTCATGTTTTCTTCTTTTGTCCAGGATATAAGGTACCCAGGATTTATTGGCTCTTACCAATATGCAGGAACCTGGGGTATAGACAGTCACGGGAGGCCTTTAGAGTTTTGAGAACCAACACTCATCCCCCGATTTTTTTGCTGTGTCTCGTTTCCTTAACTCTATGGGGTATAGGCACCGGAAGTTTTTAATCTCCCCCTACACCTGATAAATGTTCCTTTCTCATTTTCTATTGTTTTGATCTTACTAATACATTAAATCATTGTTTAATTTGCTTTTTAAACTTTAATATATTTTTAACAGCTATGAAAGTTGTTCAATTTACTGTACATGGCTATATTCTGTAATGTTTATTGATGTTTTTATTGCCCAAATTCAGTGATGTATGTATTTTATTTTTTGCTTTTATGGTCTATAAAGATCAAAATAAAGCTTGGAAATGGTAATGGCAAAACTAAACTGACTAGTGATAGTAACACATAATTAGCTGTCCAATAGACACTGCAAAGGTTTGTGCAGTGCAACTATAATAAAATATTATTTTTTCAAAACGCCTGAAACTGACAATTGAGACACTTGAGAGGACACACTGTACACTTGCTAAAAGACACTGCAGACATCTACATTTCTAGGGAAAAAATACTCCAGTATATTAACAAAATGAATTAACAAGAAGAGAGGGGGATTATGCAGTGAGACAAGATGGCCGCTCCTCAGAGAGGGGGTTCAGCTACAGTGAGACAAGATGGCCGCTCCTTAGCACTCCTCTGTGGCACAGAGGAACTGCCAGTCACGGAGGGACACCCTTATGCTGTTATGGGGCAGTCGGCGAAAGAGAAAGAATGCTGGAGACCCTCTGGAGCAGAGAGGCACGTTTTTAGACCCTGAATCTGTCTAGTTGTCTATCGGCTGCTTTTCTCCCTCTGTTCTCAGGCGCTCTGTCTCCCGGCCGCCATTTTGAGAGCTTGACACTCGCAATTACTTCAGGTGTAAGTGCCCCTGCAACGCCTTTTGGCAACCAGGAAATTGATTATAAAAGATAATGGAAACATTTACAGAATGTATCCTTTATTTAAAGACATTTATTTATTTCAAACACAAGGATGCAACTTTAAACAGGTGATGGATATTTCTAAGACAAGAAAATGTGGTAAACGACTCTATAAGGAGTGTGCTGCGCGTCTATAAATGTTGTAGCACTATAAGGATATTGGAGGGCCTCGGGAGCAGAGAGGCAATTTTTTAGGCCCTTATTGGATCTAACTGCCAGCTTGCTGCTTTTCTTCCTCCGCTCCTGAAATGTTCTATTTTCCGGCCGCCATTTTGTGCGCATGATATTTACTATCACCTCAGGAATTAATGCACTATAGTGCCTCCAAAGCAATAGGGCTCATTACTGCTAAATTGAAAGATTAGCTACCGAGCCCTAACTCTTCTTACATTTTAGGGCATTTTTCATAAGCTTTGAGATAAGTCTATTCAGTTTTGTGGGAGTATTTTGGTTCACTTAATTGGTGACTTCTCCCCCCAATAGTTTTTCTCTGGATAGTTTTGTCATTTGTGGATCATCAGGTTGCATTTTTATCTAACAGATCCTAAAATAATATATAGAATCACCTCCGTCTAGTTTAAACATGGATTCCTTACATTCAAATAAATCCCAAGGGTTCACCAGTTCTAATGCTAATGGATGCAAAGAATCTGTCGGCAATACTAATAAAAGGGTTAAAAAAGATCCTTCCTCCCCAAACAAATCACCTCTTCCTTTGACCTTACAGGATATTATGGATGAACTAAGAAATATACGTCCATTCATGGTGGATACCACTACAACACTTCAAAGAATTGAAGAGAAATGGTCTAGTCTAGATTCATGACTTGCAGACGTTGAACAAAGTATTAGTGAAGCGCAGGATGTTGTCGCTAGAGTGGATATTTTATCTAAAGAGGTTGCTCAACTGAAAAAAAATCTGAGGATTTGAAAAATTGAAACAGACGAAATAACCTAAGAATTTATGGTATACCAGAAGGTTCGGAAGATTCTTACATGATTTCTTTCTTGAAAGCGCAAATTCCACAAGTAGTTGGCCTATCGAAATCTGTATATCATAATATCCAGAGAGCGCACAGGATAGGTCTTCTCAATGTAGCCGCTTCAAACAGACCAAGAGGAATCATTGCCTACTTTCTTTTGTACTCTAATTTAATGTTGACCCTTGAAGCAGCTAAACTGTGTAAACAGATGCTTTGGTCTGGTCACATTTTTTTTCTTTAGTTAAGATGTTTCAAAACCCACAGCTAATCACCGAGAAATGTTTTTAGACCTCATCCGTGTTTTTTCAAAATAACATATATCGACAGAACAATCACCTTCAAAGATCCTGCAGAGCTCAAGAAATGTACATATGCACAAGGCAGAAGATATGGAACTTAGTAAAACCTAATTGTTCTCTCTTTTTTGTTTCGCAGGTTCCTACTTGTATCTTATTTAATGTTGATGTTTCTGTTCCCATCGTCCATCTGTTTCATTGTCCGCTCGGTTGCGTTGTCTCCCCAGTGTTTTGTAAGTCCCTTTGCACTGTATTGGTTCTGTTCCCTTTTCATTAATTGTGTCCTTCATTTAATTGTTGATATTACATCTGTTTATTCTTGATGTTCCTCGATGGAGTGATGCCTGTCCTTCTCGTTCTCCCCTTTCAACATTATTGTCTTTTCTGTTTGTGATTGTTATGGCTAAAGTCTTTTGGCCTTTTGTCCTCTTTTTTACATATATACTGTAAAGGAGATAATGTTCTCCTTTTTTTCCTCTTGTCCCTTTCTTACCTTTTATCTTTTATCTTATTTCTTCTATTTTCTTTTTTCTTTTCACACGCAGTATACTACAGCAGCCTTTTCTATATACAAATTTGTTCTAGTGGTTCTCTACTATTTTCTACTTGGCTGGATCGGTTTTGGAAAACAAGTGGACTGTTTTGTTTGTTTTTCTATCTTTTGCCACACTTTTTCTGAACTCTTCTAATTTAATCTCACTTCCCTGTTGATTGGCATTCATGAATCTCTGGATTTGCATTATTTTCTACCATTTTTGTTTTGGTTGATAAAGTCCTTTACTTATTTTAGGTTTCATTTATGCCTTGTTAAAACTTTTTACATTTTGATCTCTAAATTCTTTTAAGTTTTTCCTCATGAGTAATTTACGTATTGTGTCATGGAATGTCAAAGATCTTCGTAACCCGGTTAAAAAGCAAAAGGTTTTTTCTCACTTATCAAAATTGAACTGTCAAATTGCTTTATCACAAGAAACTCATCGCAACGAACAAGACATAAATTCTATTAAAAGACAATGGGGGGGGGGGAATGTTTTTAGCTCCTTTTCTGTACATAACAAAAATGGTGTACTGATATTGTTTCATAAGTCGTTAAATATTCAATTGTTAAGCAAATTTAAAGATGATGCTGGAAGGCGGCTTTTGTTAGATGTGAAGATAAATAATACACAATTTTCGATTTGTAATGTCCAAATGGAGTAGATCTCTTATTTTGGAATGATTTTTCTTCTATGTTGTCCTTCCATGCATCAGAAAACCTTATAGTTGGTGGAGATTGCAATCAATGTATGGACCCCTTTCTGGACAGCAGATCTCAGATCAGATTTATTTCCACCAAAATGCATAGAGCCTTTCAGAAAGCCATATCCGCTAAAGGGTTGGTTGATGTTTGGAGAGCATCACACCCTGATGTTTTGGAATTCACTTTCTTCTCTCCCATCCTGAGTTCCTATTCCAGAATAGATTACGTATTTTTTACCCAGCATACACTTTAATTTTTAACACACGCGGAAATATGTTAAATTCTAATCTCGGATCACGCTCCCGTTATTGTAGACCTTGACTATCCAGCCCCAATTTTCCCACTCGTAGATGGAGATTTACCAACTCGCTTCTACTGGTTCAACAATTCACAGAACAATTCAGTTTTCCTACAAGAATTGTTCATAAATAATCTTCCCTCAGATACACAAACGACTATTGTCTGGGATGCTTTTAAATCAGCCTCAAGAGGTTTTACAATAGATTTTGTAGCTAGAAAAAAGAAATGAGCTCTTAAGGATTCCATGCAACCCTTAGAACAGATTAAGATTTTAGAGCATGAATACTTCTCTTCCAATGGTAATGATATGTTATCTAAACTCATTAATGCCAAGTTGCAATACAACAAACAAACCTGGAACAATGCTTGTGATACCCTACTTTGTTTCAATGCAAAAATGTATGGGGGTTGGAACAAAGCTGGCAAATCCATGGCACATTACCTTAAAATTAAAAAACTGAAATTTAAGATTGTTGCCATAACAGATTCAACTGGGGTCAGGCATATGAGTGACTCAACATCAAAGTCCTGTCCATGTTGCAAGGCCCCAGTAGAAATTGTTGCCCATGCCATGTTTGTCTGCCAGGCATACACCACGCCGAGGATGAAATGGTTAAAACTGATCTGCCGGCAGCTGGGCACACAGGACTATAGGGTCACCCTGTGCATCCTCATTTCAGATCCTAGGCCAATCTTTGCCTGCAGCGTGGCCAAGTTCCTAAGTCATGCATGGCTCATCAGATGAAATATCCAGACGGGAATGCTGCAGCGCTCAGTGGTATGAGGATTATATTTCGGCTGCAGGAGGGCATATAGGCTGGCAATTTATGTTTTATATAAATGCTATGCACGTTCACTTTATTGCTCTAAGTCTCTCCATGATGTTGCCTCGAAGAGGGCTGGAAATCTTAACAAGGCTCGCTAGAGATTGCAAATTGGGTTCAACAGAGAAGGCACCACGCTATGCAGTATTGTAACACTTCCTCCTAATCATTTATAATATGTCTAATGCATGTTTTTAATTGTATTATGTTGTATTAATTGCTTTATCGCTGATCTGTCGAACTACCTATTGTACTCTGGTTGTCGTCGCGTACTATGTTGGATGTTTAAAACATGTTTATCTGCAATATGCTGTTATATGAATTGGTCATTTTAATATCTTTTTGATATATAAAGTGGTGTTTGTATAGCTTTTATGACATGAGCTGTCAAAATAAAGCTTATACAACAACAACAATATTAGTGACACTAAAATTTTAGAATGCTTTTCGGAATATTATACTAATTTATATACCACTGGATCATCTCCCTCTATTGAACAATTCAGTATTTATTTTCAAACAATCCCTAAAAACACCGATATTAATGTAGATTTATCTTCTCTGGATACTCCTCTATCTGAACAAGAACTATTAAATGCCATAAATCAACTCCCCAGAGATAAAACTCCAGGGCCTGATGGCTTTACTGTACTTTTTCTTCACATTTTAGACAGCTTTTAATTCCCAAGTTATTACTTCTTGTTAATCATTTTTTTTTAACACAGGACGGACACAAGGCTCTTTCACTCAGGCTATGCTCTGCTTACTCCCTAAGAAAGATAATGATCTCTCTTAATGTAGCAACTATAGGCCTATCTCATTGATTAATACAGACTGCTAAATTATTGGCTCTCCGTATTAATTCTGTTATTCCTGGTTTAGTTGATATGCATCAGTCAGGTTTTGTGAAGGGAAGATCTGTTCCAGACAACTCTAGAACTTTCCTTAACATCATTCACTTATCCGCTAAAGGTAACTGTCTTTCAGTCGCCATAATGCTCGACGCCGAGAAGGCTTTCGATCGAGTGAATTGGGAATTTATGTTTGGTGCGCTGAAGTGGCACAGTTTTAGGCCTCATTTTAACCAATACATTAAGCTATTATACTCTGAACATTTTACCCTTATTTGGGTCAATGATAAACAATCCCACTACATCCCCTTCATAGAGGTACAAGGCAGGGTTGCCCTTTGTCTCCCTTTTAGGTCTCGCCTGTCGATGCGCATGCGCATCGAGCAAGGCGAGAGTATTGCGAGTTATCCACTCTTTATCCACACTGCAAGGAATCGTGGCGATTCCTTGCAGTGCCCGTGACTTTTAGGGTCAATGCGCATGCGCATTAAGCTTATGCGCATGCGCATTGACCTTAAAAGTCACGGGCGCGTGCATGTCCGTCTTTGTTTACCCGCTCCGCCCCCTCCCGCCGTGTCGCCTTGCCTACTCTCTTCCACAGCCTCCCCCAGCTCCGCCCCCTCACTACTTGATTGCACGGCCGCTAGGCCGTGCCTCCCCTACTCTCCTCCCCCCTCCTCCTCTCCTCTCCTGCCTGCCTGCCGTGTCGCACCTCTCCCCTCTCCGCCCCCTCCCCCGTTCCGCCCCCTCCCCTTCCCGCCGTGTCGCATTTCTCCTCCCCCCTCCCCTCTCTTCCCTCCGGCTTGTCTTAAGTACTTGCGAAGGCATAACAAACTGTGGGGCTTTGTTGCCCTCATTGCATTGGTATTGAAAGAACAGGCTTCAGATGGCCCTAAGCAAGGCTTATACATGAAGCAAAGAAGAGCGGATTTAGCCATACTGATAAAGAATCATATTTCATTACCTTTGAAGAAAACTTGGTCTGATCAAGGATGGGTTGGCGTTACAGCTCTTATCTACGATGAACCCGTAACACTGATCAATATCTACGCCCCAGGTTGCTGGCGGCAGTGCAGCAGGCCCTTCTGATGGTTGGGGACAACTGGAACAGTCCCTCCTTGCTGCTGCCATGTGTCCTTTTGGCCACGCGCACCGGGATTCGATCTTTTACCGGCGGCGTGACACTCTTTTCCCCATTAGATGGGATGCACTTTTTTTCCCCTCATTCTGCTTTGGCAAAGGCAGCTGCGTGTTTATTTTCCCATCGAGCTTTAACTTCAAGTGAAAGCTCGATGGGAAAATAAAAATGTGGCTGCCTTTGCGGTATCGCGCTTGTTATGCTTTGACGGTGCTTCCCACGGAGGAACGTTGCTTAAAGCCCTCTTTGCAAGTGACCTTCGTGTAGTGTGCGCTCCAGCTTTCCGTTGGCGTGCGTGTGACGCAACACGCCTCAGCGGATTAGTGCGCGAGAGTGCCCGGAGCGGTAGCGCTGTATGCACACTCGGCGCTGTTTCTGCGTACAGTAATTATGAATAAATAACTGGCTTGCAAACCTACAAACCTGGGTCCTGGTCCTCATTTGGTGGAAGTAAGCAACATTACACTTAGTTACTTACTGCTACTCACTCACTAAGAAGCTCCGGGATAATGTGTGCGGCCGCAGCCTAGTGGCCAAAGGCTGGTCTCATGAAACACTCCCTCCATCCCCCATTCCCCACCTTTCTTCTGACGCAGGAAAAATGTCAATTGAGTTGGAATCTGACAACATGGAGGCTGCAGGAGATTTAAAGGCGCCACCTCCCTCCTGCTTCCAGGCTGACAGCGAATCCTGCACCCTTGGCCGATGGGGTGGGTGTGTTGAGCACGCACATTGCTCCCCGTTTGTAAATAGTGGTTTGTTTCCCCACCACCCCTTTCCAAAATGGCCTGGGTGCCTGCACACTCTTCTGACATGTGAGATTTCCATTTGCACGTATGGGACCATATGACCTGTGTTTTTATAGGGTGCTGTCTCAGTTCTCAACCACTCACTCACCCTCACCCTCACTCACCCTCACCCTCACTCACCCTCAACCCCTCACCTACCCTCACCCTCACTCACCCTCAACCCCTCACCCTCACCCTCACTCACCCTCAACACCTCACCCTCACTCACCCTCACTCACCCTCAACACCTCACCCTCACTCACCCTCAACCCCTCACCCTCACTCACCCTCACTCACCCTCAACCCCTCACTCACCCTCACTCTCACTCATCCTCACTCACCCTCAACCCCTCACCCTCACTCACCCTCACTCACCCTCAACCCCTCACCCTCACTCACCCTCACCCTCAACCCCTCACCCTCACTCACCCTCAACGCCTCACCCTCAACCCCTCACCCTCACCCACCTTCACTCACCCTCACCCTCACTCACCCTCACTCACACTCACCCTCACCCACCCTCAACCCCTCATCCTCACTCACCCTCAACCCCTCATCCTCACTCACCCTCAACCCCTCACCCTCACTCACCCTCAACCCCTCACCCTCACTCACCCCCACTCACCCTCAACCCCTCACCCTCAACCCCTCACCCTCACTCACCCTCACCCTCACTCACCCTCAACCCCTCACCCACCCTCAACCCCTCACCCTCAATCCCTCACCCTCACTCACCCACACTCACCCACACTCACCCTCACTCACCCACCCTCACTCACCCTCACCCTCACTCACCTTCACCCTCACTCACCCTCAACCCCTCACCCTCACTCACCCCCACTCACCCTCAACCCCTCACCCTCAACCCCTCACCCTCCCTCACCCTCATTCACCCTCAACCCCTCACCCTCACTCACCCTCAACCCCTCACCCTCACTCACCCTCAACCCCTCACCCTCAATCCCTCACCCTCACCCACACTCACCCACCCTCACTCACACTCACCCTCACTCACACTCACACTCACCCACCCTCACTCACCCTCACCCTCACTCACCCTCACCCTCACTCACCCTCACCCTCAACCCCTCACCCTCAACCCCTCACCCTCACTCACCCTCAACCCCTCACCCACCCTCAACCCCTCACCCTCACTCACCCTCAACTCCTCACCCTCAACCCCTCACTCACCCTCACTCACCCTCACTCACCCTCACCCTCAGCCTCACCCTCACTCACCCTCAACCCCTCACCCTCACTCACCCTCACTCACCCTCAACCTCATGCTAAAGATTTACAAAAAAACCCATAAACAATTCTAAAAGCACTAACTCTAATGCTGCGAGACCTATTGCATTTCTAATGCTTGTTATTCATTTTATCATTAGGACCCTTCCTGGAAACAATTCACACATCTCCTACATTTCCTGGTTTTCCTTTAACAAAATCTGAATATAAAATACACAGCATTTGAGGATGATATTTTACTATATAGATATATATCCAACCCCTCTACATACTTACCAGAGTTATTTTCACTATTAAACACAAACTCTGTTGTTTCAGGTTAGAAACTAATATAGATAGATCAGAAGTCTTGCCACTGAATAAATACTCTCTTCCTGATATGTTCAAAGACTCTGGTTTCAAATGGAACTCAAAAGGTATTACATGTTTAGGCATCCTCTACTCCAATAATAATAAAGACATTATTAAGATTAACCTTAATAAGATTATAACTAAAGTTCATGCACTAATAGAAGGTTGGTCTTCTTTATTTCTGTCCTGGTGGGGTAGGCTGGCTAGAATTAAAATGATGTGGTTACCTATTGTTCATTTTTATTTGTAAATCCTTTCAATACCTCTTCCTCTTACTTTCTTTAAAACCATTAATCGTTCTTTGACCCAGGGTTTATGGAACAAACACAACCTCAAATTGCTTTAGCCCGCCTTCAGCAACCTAAATATTCTGGTGGAGTTAATTTTCCTAACCTTACAACATATCACTCAGCCTTCACATTGAAACATATTTGAGTTTCCCTTTCTGAAACTCATGCAGACTCATCAAAAATTGAGGCCAACTAGAACATGCACAGTTTTTACCCTTTGCTTTCAAGGATGTGGTCCGAATCACCCAACCCCCAAAAGGTTTTATCTCCCCAATATTTACCCAGTTTATAGCTATTACCAAACCTTTAATTACCTCTTCCAATTCTACCTCTGAAAATATTTTACAAACCCCAATTTGGTATAACACAAACATTAAAGTAAATAATAGAGTTCTTGTGTGGAAAGAGTGGATTAACACGGGTATTATAGTCATCGAACAGTTATTCCTTAAGAGTTCACTGCTAGATTTTAGGAAAAATATAGCATATCTCCCCAGTATGCTTCTCATTTTCAACACCTTAAACCTCTTCTTCTCCTCTACATATCTCAACAACCTGATGTAGCTCCAGACGTGCAACCTCCTCCTTCCCCGATAAACTTTTCCTCACATACGAGGGCCTCCAGTATATACAAATTATTGCTTGGTTCCTCTAAATTAACTACAAAGTCTAAAACAGAGCTCTTTTGGGAATCAGAACTACATCAGGAATTTTCAGCTCACACTTGGAAATCAATATGGGACAAGATTCATACCTCGTCTTGTTTAGCAACCATAACACAAATATTATATTATTTTTACAACAGATTATATATCATCCCCACAAGCTTATATATGTTAACTTCCCCATACTACTAAGTGTTGGTCCTGTGCTCATGACAATAGTGATCTTCTACACATGTTTTTTGAATGCCCTCTTGTCAAAAAGCTCAGGTCACAAGTATGGGATGAATTGAACAAAATACATTTTGTCCGCAAGTTTCCCTTTTGATATCATACACATTTCTTTGGGGGTAGTTCCCCCTTTGGATTTGTCAGCAAATGTTTGGTAAATTTGCTGACTTGATGTTTTCTTTAGCATTTCAAATAATCACAACTAATTGGTAAAATACAACTGAAAGTTCCTATTTGGCATGGTGGAATCTGTTGTGTCATCACCATCGTCTGGATCGAGCCCATGCTACTTCTCTTCCTTCAAAGATTAAAAATATTTATTATGGTCACCCCTTACTTTATTTCTATCTAGATGTATGGCTCGACCCGTATCTAGGGTCCGTAACTATGAACCTCTTTAAAGATTCAAATTGTTTGTTTCATATCCATTTATAGTGCCACATAGTTGTTAATTATTCGCCTCTTTAATTTTAACATTACATTATATCTTCCCCTCTCCTTTCTTCGCCCCCTTTCTCTGCCTTGCCTCTTTCTTCCCATATGTTTCTTTACTTTTCTTCTCTTTCACCCTTATAAAATAATTAAAATGCACTTGTTTTAGCATTACAGTTATGTATTTCATTTCAAGTTTACTATGTTTTTAATCTATTATTATAGGATATGTTTACTTTGTAAAATTCTTATACGTTCATTATCATTCTTGTATTTTCCGAATGTTTTATTAATACATTTTGCATATTCCTCTATTTGCTTGGATTGACCTTCAAATGTCTATTTTTATCTGATGTAATTGCATTTTGTTCTTTAATGTTCTTCAATAAAGCATTTTTAAACTCAAACAAAGAATAGATCAGGTATATTAGAGAAAATGTTTTTAAAGAGCATAGTAGAAATCCACAAACAGATCAATGAAGGTAATCAGAATTTCATCGCCCTAGCTGGATCAGTGTATGAGGTCGTGTATTTATAATTATATTAACGAGTTTGTGAGTGTAGTGAACAGTTTCCCACCTTCTTCTGACCAGACAGTCCTGCTTCAACCTCTACCACTTGACTTCAATCACTCAAGAGCATGAACTATCAGATGATCTCTCACTCCCCAGAGCTCAGAGCCTAGAAGCCCAACTCCACCCTCAGGCCTTTCATCAACTGGATACATTTTTAAGAAGAAGATGACAGCATCTAGTAGAAAGGTGGAGTTGTATACATTGTTACACTTCACACAGTCAGTAATTGCAGTACTGGTTGTCCCGACTTTACCTTGTAAAGTGAGAGGAAATAATGCTCACATTAGAATGAAGCTGAACTTTAATAAAAGTTGTAGCCTGCCACCCAGATTGATAGAGTTGACAAGTATGGTATTGATTGGAACACTTTTGTGTGGTTGTGATCTTAAAGTATACGTGCAATTCTGCTATGAATAGTGGATGCTGGACCTCCGTCGCCATGGGGAATTTACATATCTCCAATAGGATCTAAATGACACACTTTGTAAGTGGGCAAGAAAGGGTAGTTTGAGACCCGAGTAGTTAACTGCTAAAATAAGCCAAGCTAATGATGTATGTGTCATTGTTAAATTGTAGGTGAATGTGGATTCTTAAGTTATATGATAGGTGATATCTGTGTGCCAGGACATGCTGGCTATGACAGAACCCAGTCAAGTGTGTGAATCAAATACCACACCAAGATTTTGTGCAGTTAGGGAGTGGGAGAGACGATAGGAGGAAAGA
The DNA here is from genome assembly GCF_964263255.1 of Lissotriton vulgaris. Lineage (NCBI taxonomy): Eukaryota > Metazoa > Chordata > Amphibia > Caudata > Salamandridae > Lissotriton > Lissotriton vulgaris. Next base: position 440,924,024 of record NC_141685.1, on the reverse strand, counting down.
GAATGATTGGAGTTGAAACAGGCAATGTCGTGAGTGCGTCACTTGTTACACTTAATGGCTAGATGTAATTCTAAAACTGGCTACTTAACTTATAAAGCCTTACACATGAGAAGTCCAATCTACCTAGCAAATCTTCTGATCATATCAGGGAACAGCAGACCCTAAAGAAGCAAAAACACTTTACAATTGGAAACTCCTTGTTCAGAACTGACCAACACTGAAACAATCCTTCACAGGAGCAGCCACCAATGTCTGGAACTCTCTACAAAACCAGCTAAGGACACAGCTTGACATTCTAATATTCAGAGGGGAACTACCTATATATGTAATCTTTAGCTTGACTAAGTGCTGTAGGGCAAAAAATATTGTGACTTCACCAAACAATAATGATAAGAATGTATTCTCTTATTTATGTACCTTCTAAAGTCCTTCTTTCTATCTGTCCCTTTAGTACGTCCACTCACTGATGTTATTGATGGCATGAAATGTAAGATTAACAGCGTCTCTTATTTGTAAGCACTCAAATATCCCCCTGGTCAATGTCTGATCACAAAATCTCACAAAAAAATGTGTAAACACTTAGTAAACACTCCCATCACAATACACAACCGAGCTGAAGACGGAAAATGTATTACCGTCATCAACATATATGTTACATTAGAAACTGGAGGAGGAAACAACATTACCCAACAATAAGACCCCAAAGCAGATGAAGAAAAATGCCTTAAACTGGCCAATTTTTTCGAGGAGAAGATCCAGAAAATCCTTGCCTCCATTCCATCTACTAATTTTAGCGAGGAAGAAGGAATTAACACGACTCCCATCTCTCCCCGCTTAACTTCCTGGGGATCAGTGACTGTCGAAGAGGTCGCAATTACGCTAGACACCATCAAAAGCGGATCTCCTCGGGACCCTGTTCCGCTACGCATCCTTAAGAAAGTAGCCCCTACCATCGCCCCCCCCCCTTACCCATCTCATTAATGCCTCACTGCTACAGGGAATTATTCCCTCCAGCTGGAAGGCGGCTGTCGTCAAGGCTCTATTGAAAAAACCTTCCCTGGACCCCTCGGACCTGGCCAACTATAGGCCAATTTCCCTTCTCCCCGGAACCAGTAAGATTACTGAAAAGCTTGTGAACAAAAAACTTTCACAGTATCTGGAAACCAACAATCTGCTTAAAAGCTCGCAGACTGGATTCCGCCCTGGGCAGGGCACTGACATCACCCTTCTCGCAGCGGTGGAGGAGGCCAGAGCACTTGAGCGGATTTTGCGGATTGGCAATCCGCGAATTTGCGGATTTGCGAACTCGCAATCCGCAAAATCCGCGAATTCCCGCGAATTTGCGGATTTTTTTTTTTTTTTGTGTTCGCCCGTGTTTCTGCCAGTTCGCGAGGGTTTTTACAATTTCGCAATTTGCGAACTTACCTGTCGGGTCGCAAGTTTTGCGAACTTGTTGTTTCTACGTGTCCAACCTGTTTGGGACACTCTTCTTCATCACTGCCACTCTCTGTCACCACTGCCACTCTCTGACTACTCATGCCACCCTCTGGCCCACCCATGCCACCCTCTGTTTCATCACCACACCCTCTGGTTGTCCAGTGTACATTATTTTCGGCAAAGCAAAGCACACCTTCCCTGCCTCAAGTGACCTGAATTAATTTGGGGCTGATTAATGTGTCACAGAATATTTTTTTAGCTGGCACCTGCTTCCTTAGTGCGCCCTGATTAGTGATCTTTTGCACTTGCTAAGTGCTTTCATTGTTGCAAAATTAGTTACAACACCTGCCCTGCCCCAACTGACAATAATGAATTAGGGGCTGATTAATGGATTTTAACTTCCAGCCTGGCTCCTGCTTGTCTCCCTTAGCTGTAATTCATGACCTTTGTGGCATATGTGTAACTATTCTGAGGTTCAGAGCAGGGTCACATAATAGTTTCAACTGGCAACTGAACTCTGGAGGGGCCCCTCAGGAAGCACTACAGGAAATGGCTACTAATGATGTGCCTGAACTTTTGAACCTGGTAAGTAGTTACTTTCAGTTTTGCTTAGAACGTATTTCTGCAATTTCGCACTTATTCGCGGGGCGCGAACTCACGCGAACAGTGCGAGCAGTGCGAGCAAAATCCGCTGCTCGCGGATTTGCGGATTTTGCAGGAAATTCGCAAATCTCGCGGATTGCGGATTTCCCGAAAATCCGCAAAATCCGCGAGCGGAACGGATTTTCCGCCCATGCCTAATGTGGGAGGATCAGTGGCAGTGATCTTCCTGGACCTCAGTGCGGCCTTCGACACCGTCAACCATCGGCTCCTAATTCATCGACTTAGGAATATCGGTGTGGAGGGCACAGCGCTGACCTGGCTTACTTCCTTTCTGGGTCAACGCTCCTTTCAGGTGTGGGAGAACGACACCCACTCCCACGAAACCCCCCTCCAATGTGGCGTGCCTCAGGGTTCTTCCCTGAGCCCGACATTATTTAATGTCTACATGTCCCCATTGGAGGAGGTTGTCAACCCGTTCGGAGTGAGTATCGTCTTTGAAACTCAACGGCTCAAAGACAGATATTCTCCTCCTTGGCCAGAAGGGCCTTTCCCTTTCACAGAACATCTGGCCCCCCTGCTTGGGTGAACCCCCTAAGCTGAAGTCCGAGATTAAAAGCCTGGGTATTTGGCTCGAAAAAGATCTGTCTTTCAAGACGCAAGCCAAAAAAAGTTGCTGGGACCTGCTTTGGGCTACTTAAATCGATTAGGAAGATTGATGTTTGATGTTTGATGTTTGGGGGTTTTTGTATAGCGCACGCACACTCCAAGGAGCATCTTGGCGCTATTGACTTCATTACAGAATAGAATGTTGGGAGGTTTTAACTGAGCTTTAAATGTCATTTAGACAAGGGTTTTGCATTTTGATTCCGACAGTCCATAGATCCAGGTTTTTAGTAGTTTTTTAAAAGTTTTTTCTGATGGAGATGCTCTGAGGTGAGCCGGAAGACTATTCCAGGCTTTAGCGCCTAGGACTGCCAATGATTTTGGAAAGGGGCGACCACTCGGTCCCCCCGAACGTATGGATGGGTGCCCCGTTCCCCCCGGGAAACCATTTTGGGCGGGGGCGTGGCTCGGCTGGTATGCCCAAAGTGGCGTAGCCGGGGCGCGCCCTTTCCCACCCTGGAGGGGTTGTCCTAGACACCCGCACGGAAGACCATGCCCAGTAGGCGTACCTGAGGAGGGTCCCCGCCCTCCCGCAGACAGATAAAAAGAGCGGGAATCCGAAGAAGCGTCCTCTTGTTCCTGTGCTCTGAAGGCTGCACCAACTCGTTGCTCGTGAGCCCTCGACGGAACAAGCGGCAATTTTGAGAACTTGTAATCTTGTTTCTCTTTCAGTTATTTGGAGTACGAAGGATCTGGGACCTCGTTGATCGACTAGAGCGGAGTAAACAAAGCTATGGCCGGCAAAAAAGCAGGAAAGAGCTCCGAGTTGGAGAAGGTACTGCGCACCTTGTCGAATCGAATGGCGATCATGGACCGAAAACTCAGTAAAGTTGACTCGATCGGTCGAGGTTTGGCCGAAGTTAAAAAACAGCTAGCGGCTCAGAACAGCTCAGGCCGTCCTAAGAAGGTAATAGGCCCGGCCTTGCCGGGAATCGTCCCCGAGGGTAGGGGGAAGCGTATTAAGAGGAGGGCGGTTTCCGGGGAGGATCCGGTTCCTGAGGTGCCCCCAGTCGCCCCCATCACACCGGCGGACACCCCGGTACCAAGTCCAGATATAGGTTTACCAATCCCAGTTGTAATTACCCCTGTTAATGATGAGGAGATGCCCCCGGAACTGGCCATCCAGTTAGCAGCAGTGTTACCCTGGCTCAAGAAGAAAGCGGGGGGGCAGCGGCCGCGAGGGACCCGGCCGAGGAGGCTAGACTAATAATCGAGCAGTTATGGCAGTCGAGAGAAGCCAGGACGGCGAATGTTCCTCTTGTTCCCCCATAGGTGGCGCCAGGAGTATCTACGGTTAGCCGGGAAAAGGCGGCAGACACGACGGGAGAACCCGGTAAGCACACATTGCCAATGGCAGGGGAAGGTTTGTTACCTTCAAGGCGCGAAAGGGTGGCCCAGCACATCCCTGCGGCCACAAAGGAATTGATATGGGGGGAAAAATATGTGAATATGTTTTCATTGTTGACTGACCATCGCGAGATGGAATATGCAAAGTCTCAGAAAGATTTATGGCACCCCAGTGTATGGCGGGCCAAGATGGCGGAATTTAGGGTCGATGAGACCGTAGCGAATTGGGTAAAGGCCTTTTCGATATTTACGGCAGTCATGGGTGAACGAAAGCCGGAAGTGCTGACCGAGTTGTCCTGTTACCAGAATAGGATTATGGATTTTATACCATGTATGAGGGGGACGAGTGGAAAGGATATGACATGAAATTCCGAAAAGCGAAAGAGTTTGATACATGTTTGACCTGGGACTGCCTCGACTCGGTGTCATGGCACAAGCAGCTCTTGCCTGGTGCGGCGGGTACATCCTCGCCGGGCGGGAGCGGGTCGGGGTCAGTTCGCCAGAAGCCTGCGGTGCCCTTTCGAGCAGGCGCCGGTGGGGAATTTCAGCCCAAGACCGGCGGAAATGGCGGCAAGCGGGGGGTTTGTTGGGGCTTCAATAGAGGCAACTGTAGCAGGCCCCAGGGAACATGTAGGTTCAGGCATGCGTGTGCGGGCTGTGGGAACTCCTCACACCCGGAGAGTAGCTGTAGATCTAAGAACAGCGGAACGGGAGGAAAAGGAGGGTCTAAGCAAGAGTGAGGTGATGCTTGGGAACCGATTGCCTACACCTGTCGATATCATGGCTCTGACTCCTTGGTTGAACAAATACCCTGATCATGTATCCGCCGGGGTGTTGAGGAATGGATTCCTATATGGCTTCAACATCCCGGCGGGGGATTTTCGGGGGGACTCTTTTTGTAAAATCAGTTATCTGTCCAACATAACCCAAGCGTAGCAGCAAAGAAAATTTCCAAAGAAGTCAGCTTGGGGCGGGTGGCGGGGCCTTTTCATTGCCCGCCGGTGGCGGATTTCGTGTGTTCCCCGCTAGGGGTGGTTCCAAAGAAAGACCCAGGGGAGTTTAGACTCATTCACAACTTGTCTTCCCCAAGGGGGTCCTCGGTGAACGAAGCCATTGACCCGGATATTTGTTCGGTGCGATACGCATCGTTCGACGATGCCGTTGCCATATTAAATCACCTGGGCCCCGGAGCGCTTATGGCGAAATCGGACATCAAATCGGCATTCAGGTTGCTCCCGGTACACCCGCGAGACCAGCGCTTGCTAGGTTTTGCGTTTCAAGGGAGTTATTACATGGATAAATGCATGCCTATGGGTTGCTCCATTTCTTGTGCCTATTTTGAAATGTTCAGCTGTTTTTTAGAGTGGGCATTCACCGAGGCCACAGGGCATAGGCACGTTATGCACTATCTAGATGACTTCCTGTTCTTGGGAGCGGCCGGCAATACGAAATGTGCGCAGGCGCTGCAGGACTTCTGCATCCTCATTCGGGAGTTCGGAGTCCCATTGGCGCCAGGTAAGACGGTTGGACCATCTACTTCACTGGAGTTTCTGGGAATTGAGCTCGATTCTGTGGAAGGATGTTTCCGTTTACCGATGGAAAAGGTGGCCAAGTTTAGGGCTTCCTTGACGCAATGCCTGGGCAAGGAGAAAGTGACCCTGCACCAGTTACAGCAAACAGTGGGTCAGCTTAACTTTGCCTTAAGGGTGATACCAATGGCCCGCCCCTTCTCAAGCTCTATTGCACAAGCTATGGTTGGCCTCAAGGAGGGACACCACCGTACGAGACTGTCGGCAGAGGTTCGCCAGGATATGCGCATTTGGTTGGCATTTCTGGCGGACTTCAACGGTCGAGTTGTGTGGAACAAACCACCAGCATCTTCGGATGAACTAGGTTTGTGGACCGACTCAGCTGGGAGCGTGGGATTTGGCGCCATCTTTGGTAACCGATGGTCGGCGCAAGTATGGCCGACGTGGTGGCACTCCAGCGGTCTGACAGGTAACATTGGGTTCTTGGAGCTATTTCCCATTTGGGTTGCTCTGATGGCATGGCCAGACGACTTTAGGGACCGCTCGGTGGTGTTTTGGTCTGATAATATGACTGTGGTTGAGTGCATTAATCAGCAGGCAGCCCGCTGCAAGTGGATCTTGAGATTGTTGAAAGAAATTGTTTTACGTTGCATGAAATTGAATGTACAGTTCAGGGCAAAACATGTGGCAGGCGTACTGAATTATGCAGCTGATGCACTCTCTCGTTCACACATGCAGGCTTTCAGGGGCTATCTACCCACAGCGGACCTAGTGGCGGCACTGTTCCCCGAAGCACTATGGCTAATCGGTGCCCCGGATTACAAGACCTCGTGGCAGCCAGCTTAGCTCCCAGGACAAGGAAGGCTTACGAGGGAGCGTTTCGTTCCTACTGCACATTTTTGGGTCCGACAGGGAGACAGAGCTGGGGGCAGGAGGAATCCTTCCTGGGGTTCCTGGTAGCGCTGCACAGAGAAGGCCGATCAGCGGCAACGGCCAATAGACATAGGGCGGCCATTTCGTTCATGGCACAGCTGCACGGCATAGGTCACCCGACGGGTTCCTTTTTGGTTAGGAAGGCACTCCGCGGCTGGCAACGCCTCGAGGGTCGCAAGCAGGATACGAGGCGCCCGATTGGCTTAGACAGATTGTCTCTGCTTTTAGCAAAGCTGGATGAGACGTGCTCCTCCCCTTTCGAAGCAGTTCTGTTCCGGGCAGCTTTCGCCTTGGCATTCCATGGGGCTATGCGGGTAAGCGAACTCGTAGCAAGGAACAAGAAGGATATGGAGGGAGGCTTGTGCAGGGATCACTTACAAATAAGGGGTGATTCGATGGTAATCTCGATAGCCAGGTCCAAGACAGACCAGGAAGCTATGGGAGATAGTGTTGTCGTGCAGCGAGCACGAGGGTCCCCTACTTGTCTGATAAAGTGTTTAGAGGAATACTTGGCACTGAGGACGGCTACATGGGGGGGGAGCCTGCTTAGGCACAATGATGGCACCCCACTGACGAGATTTCAGTTTCAGAGGGTGCTAGCACTGTCAATCGCTGCCGCGGGCATGGACCCGTGCGATTTTGGGACCCATTTATTTAGGATAGGGGCTGCTACTGAGGCTACGGCCCGGGGTCAGAGTGCGAAGGAAGTAAAACAGCTAGGCCGTTGGTCCTCGAATTGCTTCAAAAGGTATGTGCGATTGCACATGTTGTAAAAGTCAATTGACATGCACTCACGCTTCTTGTCTTTTGTTTGAATTATAGTTTCGCGAGCCTGTCACACGGGGCGGAATTGGAAGTCGACCCAACATCAGGAGACCAGCGGTCAAGGATCACCGACTGGAGAGAGAGTGGTATGGGTCGTGGGCCACTCATATGTGAGGCGTGCCGGGGACGTATTCAGGGCAGGTGACGCGACTCACGCATCTGGGGAATACGGGTACAGAGTGACCTTCCATGGGAAGGGCGGGCTCTGTTTTGACCAATTTCAATCGTTTTTGGAGGGTCTTTTAGGGCGGCAAAGGTCACCGCCATCTGTAGTCATAGTACACCTGGGGGGCAATGACTTAGTGAAGCTGGGAAGACGAGTGTTATTAGAACACATCCTGTCGGCAGTTAGCTGGTTGGCTAAGAAACTCCCTGGGTGCACGATTGCCTGGTCCCACATGATCCCCAGGAAGATTTGGCGGGGGGGGTCTTTCAGTGTCAGCATTGAACCACTCAGTGAAAAGGGTCAACAAAAAAATTGGGAAATTGTTTCGCTCCGCGCAGTTGCATAGCATTCCTCACGGGTGTATTCGGGGTGATCACATGTATCTGAATGATGGGGTTCACCTGTCCAGGGAGGGGAATGATTTACTCATAGGAGACTTCATAGCATGGCTAAGGGGTTTGAGGAAGCATGACCTTTAGGAGGAGTGGGGGGCCGGATAGTCGGTCAACTATCCGGCCTGTGGCGGTAAGGTCATGATCGGTGAGCAGTAATTTCAAGGTCCCTAGAGGGGGGCGCCACCCAGAATGGATGGGAGCGCCCAGGGGGGGGCGCCCATTGGCCCCTTCCACGGGGTGGCGGCACCCACTAAGGATGGGTCGCCTAGGGGGAGACGGCCATAGGCCCCTCCCACTGGGGAGGCGGCTAGATGCCCCTCCTACGAATTTCCCGGGGATATCCTCGACGGCGGAAGAGAGTGTGGGGATGGGGGGGGGAGTCCACGCTGTCCTTCCTACAGATACCTCACACGGGAACTCGGACGACCTTTAAGATGGCGTCGAGTGAAAGGGGGCCCCCACGACAAGGGAAGTTACAGTTGGCAATGAGGGTAAAGTCCTCTGCGCATGCGCCACTCACACCGTGAGGGCGGGATTTTGGTAGTAGGGATCTGACACCGGTTAAGACCTTGCCGTTGGCCCTTAATGCTAGGATGTACAATTTTAATTTAGAATGTATGCATTTTCAGGATGCTAGACTCGGCTAGGAAACCTTTGTATTAGAGATCTGTTAAGGTTAGCCAAAGAACATGTCTTCATCAAAATGTAATAAAAGTAAAATTGTACATAATTCATGAAACTTTTATTTAATGTTTTAAATTTTGTTTCATATTTTAATAAATACGGCCGGGGGGTAACTCCCCCCCGCCTTCCAAAAGTTCAAACCTGTGTCTGTCTTCTCCCATTGGGAAGTGGTGTTGGGAGGGGGTGGCGGGCATCCCGGCCATATCCACCTTTGGTGGCCAGTCTGTATTTGGGGATGGACATTAAATTGGCCGTAGCTGACCTGAGTTCTCTATTCGGATGGTATCTGTGAAATTTATTGGACAGATATTTTGGTCCGCACTTATGAAAGCCTCTGAAAGTGATCAGGAGGATCTTGAATAGTATACGTTTCTGGATGGGGAGCCAGTGCAAGATGTTCAAGGCTGCTGATGCAGATGATTTTCTAGGCCATCTCAAAACCAGCCGAGCCGCCGTATTTTGGACCATCTGTAATTTATGTAGGGTAGATTTTGCCACCCCTGCATACAGACTGTTACAGTAGTCATTCTCGATGTTATGAGAGCAATTGCTACTGCGCGACGGGCGGACAAAGGCAGGTAGTCAAAAAATTTGCGAAGGCCTTTGATTATGTTAAAACAGACAGCAGCCACTTCTTTAGATTGCTGTTTGAAGGATAGCATGTCGTCAAATTTTATTCCTAGGTTACGTGTTGCACTGATGGTATTAGGGGGGGCTTCCGCATCTGAAGGCCAACAGGTGTGTGGAGAAAAGATGTTGTTTTTTCCGAAAGGCAGGATCTCTGTCTTGGCGGAATTGCATTTAAGATGGTTATTATGCATCCATTTAAAAGTCGCAGTTAGGCAGTCTTTCAATACCTGTTCGGCCCTTTCTGTGTCCTCATCTAGAACCAGGACCAGTTGGGTATGGTCTGCGTATGCAACTGTGCTTACATTATGAGAGGCAATTAGATTGATCAGGGGTGCCATATACAGATTGAAAAGGGTAGGGCTCAGGCTGGAGCCCTGAGGCACCCCCGAACTGATCTCCTTCTCCTCTGAGTAAAACTGGCCCAATCTGATTATCTGTTTTCTGTGTAGTAGAAAATGTTTAAACCATTTCAACACGGTGCCCCCTATGCCTGCCTCAACCAGGCGATGTAATAAGATGGCATGGGACACCGTGTCGAATGCTGCAGATAGATCAAGGAGAATTAGGACTGCCTTCTTCCCCTGATCTAGTGCCGCTCTTATGGTTTCTGTTGTTGACAGAAGTGCTGATTCAGTAGAGTGGTTAGCTCTAAAACCTGCCTGATTTGGGTGTAATATGTTGTTTTTCTCTAAGAATGTTGAGAGTTGCTTATTGACCAAGGTTTCAGCACATTTACATAGGGCGGGAAGTTGTGAAATGGGTCTCAGGTTGGTTAGGACAGATGGATCATGTAACGTTTTTTTTGTAGGGGTTTTACAATCGCCGTCTTCCACGTGCTGGGAATTTCACCCGACTGGAGTGATGCATTAACAATGGCGTTGATCATGGGATTGACCTCATCTTTAATTGCATGGACCAGTGCAGGGGGGCAGGGATCACGTGGTGAGCCGGATTTAATTTTTGACATTGTATGTGAGGTGTCGACCAGATCAATTGTAGTGAAAGTATTCCATGTAGTTTTTTCAGGATTGTTTTCAAGAGCTATGTTATCGTTATTTAAGATAATATCAGGGAAGTATCTTGTAATGTTGACAATTTTTTGTTCGAAATAATCTGCGATCTCATTGCAGAAGCTCTGTGATGGAGGTATTTCCTGAGACAGAAACCTTGGGTCTCGAAAGCTCTTCACCACACGAAATATCTCTTTTTGGTTATTCTGAGATGTTTCTATCTTATTTGTGAAGTAATTTATTTTGGTACGTTTAATTTGTGCATGATAGTTTTGTCTGGCTGTTTTAAAACTGTCCTGGTCATCCTTATTATAGTGCTTACGCCATTTGTGTTCGAGTTTGCGTACTATACGTAATGCATCTTTTAGATCATTCGTGTACCACGGGGCTGAAATTTTCCCTTGTTTGGGTTTAGATTTGTTGGCTCCTCCAGAGATTATTTTTTCCCCTATGGTTCTCATCCATTTTTCGTAACTAAGATTGTCACTGGTTACACCCTTAGTTATCAAAGGTTTATTCTCTTTGACCCATATGGGCAACTCCGGGTGTTCAAATATTTTTGTCCAACAAGGAGTTGGTTTCTGATGTCTGGGTCCATTTGGTTTTGTATTTTTAGTTTCCTTCGTTGTGAGGTGAAATGCTATAAAGTTATGATCGGTCCAGGTCTGGGGCAAAGGAGTGGATACTTTGATGGTATTGAGATTAGAACAAACACAGTCTAATATGTGGCCCGCTATGTGTGTGGGGTCATTCGTAAGAATTTTTAGTCCTAGCACCTGCATGATATCTTTAAAGCATTGTACATTTGGGTCGAGGTGAAGATTTACATCTCCCAGTAGTGTAAAATTAGCTGCTTTGAGCGTCAATGTAGTGATTACTTCCCCCATACTATCCAAGAAATGTTTCATTTGTCCTGGAGGACGATAGATTAATGCTCCCGAGAACATAAAGGAGTCATGGGCCTGTAGGTTAAACGCTAAGCTTTCCGCTCCTTTAATATCAGGTAGTTCAGAGATGCTACATGTGAGAGTCTCACAGTGTATGATAGCAATCCCCCCTCCTCTTTGTATAGGTCTGTCAAGTCTTTGTATCCTATAGCCAGGTGGTAATGCACAGGTGATATCTGGGTTGGACCATTCTCTCAGCCACGTTTCCGTGATCATAAGGCAATCCAGGTTGTTCTCTGAGATCAGGTCATATATATGTAGTGCATTCTTGCACATGGAACGTGCATTTATTAATCCACCTTTGATGGTTTTATAAGTGATTTTGGGGGTGTTCTTGACATGGGGTTGTAGTGTGTGTTTACATATCATGCATGTAATAGGTCCTAGCCATTTATCAACTTCTATAAAATGATTGCACTTCTTAGAGTTAGTATTGAGAGATAGAAGTTTTCTCTGGTTACCTGTCCTGGTGGCATTTTAAGCAGGTGATGCAGCCCCCAGCCCGTCCTTAGCGCGGACGGGCGCAGACGGGCTGGACTTTGGCTCGACTTCGGCGCGCTTCCGGCGCGCCCGCTGATCGCGTCCGCTGCGCGGAGGGATCACCGTATGCTTTTATACACGAGCCTCGAAGTCTAGAGCGCTGGGGCAGTGAGTACGCCCAATATGTCCGCCAAAATGCTGCCTCTCACTCAGCACCTTATTCGGCTGGGTGTGGGGCGATTCTACAGTATTTGGCCGTCTAATCACAGCGGTTATCTGAGGACAGTGCTCCTTTTTAAAAACCAAACACTTTGTGGCGCAAATTAATATTTTAAAATAAATCAAACAGTTTTTGGCAAAACGCTTTACAGCTCTGTTCTAACCCCCGGCTTCCGCCTCAGGGGAGTAATAGGCAATGAGGTCTCGCGAGCAGAATCAGATCTCTGCTTTTATACACGAGCCTCGAAGTCTAGAGCGCTGGGGCAGTGAGTACGCCCAATATGTCCGCCAAAATGCTGCCTCTCACTCAGCACCTTAGTCGGCTGGGTGTGGGGCGATTCTACAGTATTTGGCCGTCTAATCACAGCGGTTATCTGAGGACAGTGCTCCTTTTTAAAAACCAAACACTTTGCGGCGCAAATTAATATTTTAAAATAAATCAAACAGTTTTTGGCAAAACGCTTTACAGCTCTGTTCTAACCCCCGGTTTCCGCCTCAGGGGAGTAATAGGCAATGAGGTCTCGCGAGCAGAATCAGATATCTGCTTTTATACACGAGCCTCGAAGTCTAGAGCGCTGGGGCAGTGAGTACGCCCAATATGTCCGCCAAAATGCTGCCTCTCACTCAGCACCTTAGTCGGCTGGGTGTGGGGCGATTCTACAGTATTTGGCCGTCTAATCACAGCGGTTATCTGAGGACAGTGCTCCTTTTTAAAAACCAAACACTTTGCGGCGCAAATTAATATTTTAAAATAAATCAAACAGTTTTTGGCAAAACGCTTTACAGCTCTGTTCTAACCCCCGGCTTCCGCCTCAGGGGAGTAATAGGCAATGATTCTGCCCCTACTTCCTTCCACCTCCCAGAAACTGTTAATCCAAGGCCTTATCTTATCAAGGTTGGATTACAGTAACACCATCTACCTAGGCGCTCCTGAGGCAACCCTGGACAAATTACAAAGGATCCAGAATGCCGCGGCCCGGATCCTCACCAATACTCCGGCCAGAGCCTCGGCCAAACCAGCCCTGAAGCTCCTCCACTGGCTCCCAGTGAGAGAGCGAGTGAAGTTCAAGGCCCTCTGTCTGACTCACAGACTTCTACAAGACAAAGGCCCCCCTATTTTAAGAAAATGTATCAGGCCCTACAAAGCCCCAAGATCCCTACGATCCGATCAGGAATACCTTATCACCATCCCCACAGTTAAGATGGCGCGTACAGGTGGAAGGCGCTTCTCTGTCAACACTGCCCGTCTTTGGAACTCGCTACCCCTCGACCTTAGAACAGAGCCAGACTATCTCCGATTCAGGAACCGGCTGAAAACGCACCTTTTCCCCTAATCTGACTCCCCCCTTTCGCCCCACTGAACCTCAGATGTATGGATCTTAGCGCTGGGATACTTACGGGTGACTACGCGCTTTATAAAATTTAATAATAAGGTATAAAGTGAGCATAGCACTGGATACAGAACGGAGTCTTGGGTTTTATCCACTTTGAATGGGGTGGGTAATGATAATGAAGCAGTGCAATGGGCACAACAACAGCCAATCCATAACTGAATAAAAAAATTGACAGAGGTAGGGGTGTGCATCATAACTAAACAAGTAAGAGTATATCCATCTGTTTACTCATGCAGAGCCCACAAATGACACAGGAAGGCAACTCGGGTGCCATGCTCACATATGATTTTTTTTTATGGGATCATGTCATTTGACAATAGGGAACTAAACAGTATAAATAAGGTGGACATTTCTCATCTTGCGCCTGAGGATATACAAATTAGAAAGTAGCATGTCATGCAAGCCAGAGAATGTGTCAGTGGAAATTATATGGAACTGGTGCAATTACAGGACAATGCTGTGCTTGGTTTTTGGTGGAGCCCTTTCACTTACTTTTATTACTCTTTGATTCGCTTCACTTACTGCTGGTATATGCTTTCTATACACTGTGGTCTAATCTGGGTCTGTGGAGTTTCATTCTTGCATGTGTCCCCGCTGAGTTTTTTATTGGCTCCGTACGAGTTCGGTATGGATTGAGGTTCATTGGGCACGTTGGACACTGCATTAACACAGATGGGTGAGATGGTTTTTGCACATGTTTATTGTCTGTGATATAATTAGTGTTTTTGTAACATCGTTTTAGTACCCCTGTCCTAATGAAGCCATAAAGAGTCTACTGGCGGAAACGCGACAGCGACTGCGTCGACACTCTTGTGTTAAAGGAGTCCCTTTATCGTTATTTGTATTTGTTTCAACTTCTTGCGCCCTGTATTAAGCTAGTTTTGTGAGAGCATTTTCTTCTCAGGCGCTAGTAGGATTCCCTTTTAGATTTATATCACTCATAAGTGGGAGTGCATATGTATTGAGAAAGGTTTCAATTATCTGTCTTAGGGTACGCTGTTGTATAATTTATGTACTGTGTATAGTAGGATTATTTAGATATTTTTTTGTCTGTTATTTTTTGGATTAATTTTGTGTGCCACTTTCTCTTGTGATACGTTTATATGTCCTTATAAATTATTATTAGTAAGATTTGTTTACATTAAGTTGTAAAGAACAAGATAATTTACATTTCTTGTGTCATAACATTAAATGTGAAATGTATCCCTTAGTACCGTTTTTTCAACTTTTTCATCTTTTTGATGACCCCTGCTCTGGTATGGGAGGGTGATGTGGGCAGAACCCCTTTGGTATAAGCAGGTGCTTTGAGAACAATCTGGAGATGGGCAGAGTCCGCAGAGCCAGGGCAGATTTGCAGTTGGGTGCCCCAGAGGGACATGGTTTGTAGGCTCATCTCAGGAAAAAGCGAGATGCAGATTAGAACAGAGATTGGAACAGAGACACAGATGCCAACCAGGGGCAGTATTATATCTTGGGCGAAGTGGTAATATGTGCACCCACTGCACCTTTATCTAGGAGTGCAAGGTGCAAACATGAACAGTGCGCCAGATTGCATTGTATACACTGCCCTCAGGGCAGCCAGGAACTTAGGGCTGCCATGGGGGCAGCACATTCAGTGAAATATGGAGCAGCTGCTCCAAATCCACTCCATATTTCATGATGCAGGCAGGGGCCCACCTTTACTTTAAAGAAGGGAGAGTGACCCAACTCCAGAAAATGGGTGCAGTGAGTGACTGCACTCACCTGCAGGAAGGTGCCTGGGGGTTCCAGGAGCTACATTGACAGAGTGCCACCATTTTGTGGTGCACTGTGAGTGCACATCCTAAGGGTCTACTTGCCTCTGCACCCTTGTCCATAATACGACATGGAGGCAGAGGCTAAGAGATTCCCTCATTTGCTTGGGGCCACACACCCAATGAAAATGAGGGAACTCCCTCTTGAGATAGTGCTGGCACTACATGTGTGCAAGCGCTATCAGTATTACAGAAGTGTCCGTACAAGTGTCTGTGGCCCATTCTGTAATGCCAAAGTGCCCAGGAAGCGCAAAAAGCAGGATCGTATGTCTTTGGTACCCCCAATGGCACTTTGCTTAATATGGCCCCAGGTGTAACAGAAAATTGGGCAGGGCATGATATAAGTCATCCACAATGTCAGAGATAAAAATGAGTGCAGTTAGATGCAAACATTGTGTCCTACATGCTGCCGCTGAGTCAGCATGAAGGGGAGTGAGCATCATTGAATTGAATGAATTTCAGCCTGTTGTTTCTGATGCTTGGCACCGGCACTTAATTGTCAACACCAGTGCTTAACTGTCAACAAGGTGGCCCTATGTGGCTTATTTAGAGATGGCCACAACAGCAGTTTATTATTAATTCAATGTACATAAAAAATTACTTTTGCCTGCGGCCCAAGCCATTCTATTAGCTTTGAGGGCCTGAAATAGTCCGAATTGTAACACTTGTAGGAGTGTGACGGTGGGTAGTTGGGCTGTTGCTATCATTGGCAGCGCTGGCAGGGACAATGAGTGGTGCAAGCTGCAATGACCTCCTGATGAGAGCCCTGGCACTTATTTATTTTTCACAAATTAAGCACTGGTTTCCTTCCAACCATTAAACGGAAGACTTAATTCACAAGACAGTGAGGAACAACACTGGAGTAACGATCATTGTGCTTGAAGTGCAATAGCAGTGTTTGAAAAGGCAAAGGTGAAAAATGCCATGTGCTGGCAGCAGGCAAGTGGGATTCGTCAAGAGGGAGACACACTTATGTTCATGGCTCACCATTAGCAGTAACATCACAAGAGATTATCAGTGACAGCAAAAGTACATGTTTGTCTGCTTCTGACTCTTCTTTGTTTTTTCTCAGTTTTCCAACAAGTCGGATCCGCCAACCACCTCCTGTGATTTGCTCATTCAAAATGTGGATCTAGTTGCTCAGGTCTTCACTGCTCTCTCATTTGTGCAGGTCTTGCTTCTGCTAGACATCCCATCTCCCACTGTAGTCTCCCACAGTGGGCCGTCTTGCCAGCATCCGCAGTCCTGAATTCAGACCCCTTGCAGTGAGTGTGTCTATTGTATGCCAGTAGACTCCATGGTCCCAATGAGCTGTTTCTCTCCTGTTAAGGTGGCACTAGCAAGGAGAGTTCATAGAGATCCAATGGCTCCCTGCAAACCAGACTAGGGGGCATGTGCACTTTATACCTATTTGTGTGTCTTATTGACTTATCCCATTGGCAGCTGACATTCTCCAAATGTTGCAGGGGGATAGTAGTAATGCAGTAGACTAGACAGCCCATACTCTTTGGTTGTGACAATTTCCATCAGATGGGCTAACAGCTGCCTCCTTTGATTTAAAATTGCCTGCTCGGTTATATGGTGTACAGCCTGAGGATAAACAGCAATAGTCCTTATACCTTCAGGAGATGAACTTTGCATATTATTTTGAAGCAGAAGTGTGAAACATTGTTTGAACCCCCTCGTAACTCTCAGTGGTGCATCGTGGGCAGCTGTGGCCCTAGTGATCGTAGACTGTCATCGACCATATCAGGGCAAGTAGGAGTAGTGAAGGGTTGTCAATGTGTAAAGGTATGCTGTTATGTTTATGCTTGGAAGAGTGACTCAACTCGTAGCAAATGTCTGTGCGTGAGAACATGGCCTGGGGCAATGACCCAGAGTCTGAACCAAACAAAAAAACGAGACTTAATTAAGGTAAGATGTGCTTACTTTTGGTAGCTTGGCCTGAGCATCCAGCCTGAGACCATATCCACCAAGCACCAGTAAGCACCCAATGGTAAAAGGATATCCCTTTCAAAATTAATGTAAAACCAACATTATTAGAAACATCATTAGCAAAAATAAATGTAATACATGTTAAAAATCAAGACATCAAGCAAAGTAGACTTAGCATAATTAAAATATTAATGATGAAAACAATTGATGAACAATTGATGAATGTGTAACATTAAATCAACAGTCAACCAAAATAAAACACAAAAATAATAATGGCCAAGTTAAATTATTATCACTGGAGAGAAATATATAAAATAGTACGAAATGGACATCAGTGAAAATCAATGGTAATAAATATATATCACTAAAACAGTAAGGCAAATTATAAAAACGTTTCCAGAGAGTAATAATAATAATAATAATAAAATAATAATAATTATGATGATAATAATAATAATAATAATAATAATAATAATAATAATAATAATAATAATAATAATAAAAAAATATAATAAAATAGTATTACTGTACAAATTCATTAAACAAACCTAGTAATAGTAACAATAAATGCAACATTGAACATAGGACAGTCAGAGAATGTAACTGAACATTCAGATGAACAACCACTTCTGTACCTTAGCAGTGTCATATATACCCCATCCACATATTCTTCCAAAGATTGCTAACACACCTCACACCTTGATGCTGAGTTTGGTGAGAGGTATTTTCAGCATCTGGTAAATTCTGCTTCCCCAGGGTGAGGTATTTGCTGTAAATACCTCTCATTCCGAGTGCCACAAAACCCCCAAAATGTAGAATTCTGACTGCTGTGCAAACTTGTGTTCTGCTCGAAATTTACACACTCGTCTCATGATCAAGGCAGTAGAAGTGTCATTAGTGTTTGACGAAAGAGCGGTCTTCATATAGTTGGTGTTGTGCATCCACTCAGGATCCACAGATTGAACTTTCTCCTTGAGGTGCAACCCCTGTACCCCTCCTCTACCTGATGCATCCTACAAGCAAGCTTATAAACCTGTAACCACTTGCCTTCCAATGAACTAGGACACAGCCACCACTATTAGTGTAGGCTTCAAATTACGCAGGGCTCAGAGTTGTATTAATCAGCATTTTTGGCTGTAATCAGATGTGCTAGGTTGACTCAATGTCTTCAAGGCTCCTGGTTCAAATTATTTTAGTCTTTGTTCCTGAGCCTAACTGTACATTGCAAAGTCCTATCAAAGTCGCCCTCTGACACTATTGGACCTTGTTTTATTTTTCCATAGGCCTTATTCCTCCTATTAAATCATGTCTCTACTCATTCTGGACCCGTATCAACTTCTCACGTAGCGTGCGTGCAGATTCACTCTGGAGACAGAGAGAGCGTTTCTCTGAAGACAATCGTTTTTAAGATGG
This sequence comes from Lissotriton vulgaris, assembly GCF_964263255.1. NCBI lineage: Eukaryota > Metazoa > Chordata > Amphibia > Caudata > Salamandridae > Lissotriton > Lissotriton vulgaris. Next base: position 440,905,621 of record NC_141685.1, on the reverse strand, counting down.
AAGAATCCAAAAATAGAAAAAAATCACAAATCGTCCATCCGGAAATTACAAAAATTAAAATTTCAAAAGTAAACTCAACTAAAAATGTAAACAACAGAAAAACAAAAAACGTAATTTTTGAACAACACTTTGTGCACTGACTGCAATTGTTACAAGTTCCCTCTTTCTCTCTAGGGTAATAGATTTCATTGTGGGCAACTTTTCATTAGTTTGAGGTGAGAGTTAGGCATTGAATAGAGCCAAGAAACACGATCAGCGTGGGTAAACGTCCCCTTAAGTGTAGGCATTCACTGTTTCTGTTTTTCCATATTTATAGTTTGCAAAACCACAGAAAATCAAAGCAACATAATAATGGTGATGGACCAGACTGTGGAGACTCACATGCACCTAAATATGAGGCCTAGTGGTGGCTCATTCCTAGGTTCACTTCTGAGTTATATGTCAGTGGTATTACAAGAAGGTTTCACACATTCCACACTCCATACTGTTCCTGGCAGCAGTGCAAACTGCTAAGGTTTCCTGTTATTTTGACCCAGTTCCCATCTGACTCGTGCTGTGTTGTGTTTATTTTGTGCTTCCTTCATTGGTGACTCTGTGGGTTTATTCCCTTGCTATCTGCCTTGGTAGGGAGTTGTTTTGACTCTCACAAGGGCTTACCATGTGGCATTCTGGCCCCAAAGAGTCTATATAAAAGAGGGCAGAGGGATATTAAAGGTCCAGCGTACACGCCCTACTGCGATAATGTCAAACACAGGGTATGCAGTTCCTGGTAAAAACTAAGGGGCAGATTTATGTTGGACTTGCGCCACGTTTGCGTCACGCAATGGCGGCGTAAACGTGGCGCATCCCTGCGACCCATTTACAACGTGACGCATCTAGGCTGATGCGTCACGTTGTAAAGCCGTGCGCCACATGTGGGCGTTCCGGCGCAGGGTGGGCGTTCCGGGGCAGGTGCGCCTCGCAAAAGTGGCTGAGTGAAATCTATAAGATTTCACTCAGTCACTTTTAGGCCAATGCTGCGTCAAAACCCTGCGCCTGCTTGAAGCAGGCATAAGGCTTGCCGCAGCATTGGACAGACAAGGCACCGCCGAGCCTTGCTGGAGCTGCGTCGCACTTGCGACGCAACTCCAGCAATGCGCCACCTTTACGGCACAGATGCGTCACGCATCTGTGCCGTTTTTGCCCCATGGTGCGGCGCATTGTAAATGCGGCGCACCATGGGTGGCGGAGCTGCGGCGCACAATAACTGGCGCATCCCTGGGGATGCGCCAGTTAATGTAAATCTGCCCCTAAGGGAGTAAAGGGTCGGTTGGACTTGAGAGGTCAGACCGGGGGATCTTATCCCTCAGGAGCAAGGGCCCTCAAACACCCAGACGGATTTCATGCTTCATCACCGGGCAGCTCCTCACTGGACCGGCACTGCAATGCCCAAAGGGCCCCACAGTGTGTCTCTTTTCCGGAATTACCACACCCCAACAGTGGGTAGCAGAGTGCTGCGCGTTTGCCTCAAGCCACTGATTGTAGAAAGCGTGGCTGGTGAGCAACCTAACCAGAGCTCCACTTCCACAACCTTGTCGTGGACAACACATTTATTTTTTGTCTACAGGCATAGGTAAATTAAGTGATTTGCCCAATTGCCGCCCTAGAATCACTGGATGTTGAAGTGATGCCGAGACTCGAACGAGTTCCTCAGTTCTAAAGTCAGCAGCTCTGTCTATTGTGCCACTTCGTCTCCTCTAAATGAAGAACGCATTCCTCTTGGGAAAATTGTTTGTCAAGAAGATGAGCGCGGAGTGTAAAGTGGAGCCACATCTCTGATGGTTTTCATTTATATTGTGCGGTTTGTTTCCTGCATCAAGTGTGAAGAGGAAAAAAAAACATTTGGTATTCGCGAATATATTTATGACGCCTGCACATTGCCTTTCTGTAAACATGGTAATTTTGAAGCTGGGAAGTAAGGTGAGGGAGGAGTGTGGTGGTTGGGATACAATGGGCAGCGGGCGAAAAACTGACACAAGTGAAAGGGCTTATGCCCTAAACAAATGAATGGTGGTGCTGCGGAAAAGAAAGCCTAGTTATCTTCACTAAAAATTGAGTAAAGTGCAACATTTATTTTTTTAGGTTCATAAAAGCCTGTGTGTGTCTTGCACTTGAGTGCTTTGCAGTTACTGCCTAAATTGGCACAGATATCAGTTTAATAAAACAGACAAGGATTATTAGTTTCTTTTCTGCAGCTTTATATAGCACGAATATTGACCAAAGGCATTGGAGTGCTTTACATAAGCAAACATTTAATTAAACACACATTTTTGTTTTATAGGCTTGGGGAAATTAAGTGATTTGCTGAGAATCATAAGATGTTGAGATGACACAGAAACTCGAACTAGGTCCCCCCGTTCTACAGTCAGCAGCTCTACTCATTATGCCACTTTGTCTCCTCTCAATGAAGACAGTTATTCCTCTCTGGTAAATTGTTAGTCGAGAAGATGGGCTGAGGGTTTTCATTTATATTGTGCAGTTAGTTTCCTGTATCAAGTGTTAGAAGAAAAAAAAAGTTATGTCTGCACAAATATGCTTCTGACACCTGTGCATTACCTTTCTTGTAAACATGGTCATTTTGAAACTAGGCAGCAAGGTGAGGGAAGAGTGTGACGGTTGGGAAACAATGAACAGCAGGGAAAACAGAGAACAATAGTGAAATGGAGCAGTATCAGCGAGAGGAGTTTAGTGGTGAAGGAGATGGAGTGCATTCAAAAACTAAAAACAGTTACACAAATAACATGCAGTTGCCAAACACGCTTGTTCACAGAGAAAAAAGTAGGTACAAAAAGCGGATGATAAGGAGTATTTGGGCCAAACTCCACAGATAAGAAAAACACCCAGGGCCTCATTTATGAGGCTGTGCGCCAATTTTACGCCGCCTGTGCGTCACTTTGTGTGGCGCACCAGTAGCGTAAAAAATGTGCCTAGTTGTGCCATATTTACAAAGTGACGCATCTAGGTAGATGCGTCACTTTGTAAACCCCTGCGCCACATTATACCTGCGCCAGGTATAATGTATGCCAGGGGGGCATTTTAACGCAAGAAAGGGTCATGGAAGTGACGCAGTGAAATCTATAACATTTCACTGCGCCATTTCTTGGCCGCTAATGCGTCAAATTCTTACGCCTGCTTCATGGCAGGCGTAAGACTGAGACGCAGGCACTAGCAACATGGGACTTGCCCATGTGAAAGTACATATTGCTGGAGTTGCGCCACTTTTGTGACACACTCCAGCAATGCGTCACTTTTGCTCCTACAGATACGTCAGAAATACTGACGTATCTGTAACTCCTTGCGACATGATGCGTCATATTATAAATATGACGCATCAATCATGTCGCAAGGAGTGCGCACTGAGAAGTGACGCATCGCTGCTTTCACGTAGCGATGCGTCATTTCTCATAAATGAGGCCCTCATAGAACAACAGGAAATAGCATGTTACAACCAACAGAAACTGGGAAATAGCAAGCTACAACCAACAGAAATCGAAGAAAACAAAGTGGTAAGCACACAAATGAATGAAAAGTAAGGGTGGGCGGTAAGCCCCTTTTAAGATGTATATTGATTACATGAGATTTCACAAGCACAGTGCAAGTGCTGGGTAGGAGAAACCTAAATATATGGGTTTGGATTTTAATTCATTCTTAAATTATCAACCTCATTGCCTTATTATTACTGCTTACTTTCTGATCTATTAAATCACAAATGCATAATAGATACCAGTTGCTGCTGCCCAGGTCGATGGCCTATGGTCAACAGAAGCAGCAACCTCACTGGTGCTCTTCGATTGTACAAGCATTTGCCCACAGCTTTGACCTCACGGTCTCCACGCTGTCTGCCTGCCTGTCTGACCACTGTAAGTCATTGCAGGCTGAAACACAGAGATGTTAGAAAAAGTGGGGACATTGAAGTCAGGTTCCATTGTCTTCCCATCCACTTTGAAAGCTGCTTCAGCCGGCAGTGGAATTTGAACATCGACCCCTTCTACTTTTGTCTGTGAATGAGTCTTTCCTCTCCATTAGCCTCCAGCTACTAGGAAACCAACTAGTGAAGGCTAGGAGAAGTTGGGAGGTATCGCATGGAGTAGGAGGTTTTTTGGGTTGGGTGATGTGTGTTGGCAATGCTATCAAAGGAGACTGTTAGTTGTGGATTGCACTTCAGAGAAGCTTGCAGGTGATTGAATGTAACCAGAGGAGGTGTTGAACCAAAGTCATCATGTATTTTTAACTCTGACTACAGTGTTGGTGACATTGGGCCCTAGAATTTCTATGCTACTGACACACACGCAATCTGTTCCGTCTGTTTACGGACCTACTGATTCGTTTTCTGCAGCATGAGCAGCAAATACAGACAGCCTAGTTTAGGATACCCTAAACCCACTGGCAACGTGCAGGCTTAGCCAATTTAACAACCAGATAATCTGGCAGACTATAAACAACAAACCTTCCATGCGTTTTTTGGGAATGGTCTGTATGGGGCAACAATCAGTCCTGTGAGACTACAGGATTATTTGTATTATTAGTAAATTCTGAAACTCCTTTCCCCATAGAATAGACACATAAGAAATCCATTCTATAGGTCATATTCATAAAGATAAATGTACCAGTGAAAAAACTCTACAACTGTAAATGTAGTCTTAAGTCTAAAGTTAAAATTTGTACTTTTCAGATGTAGGCAGAATTCTATGTCACAAGGGCTGGGATCTCCCTATGATAAAGTATAGGAAAATTTAAAATGTTCATTAAAGTTTAACATGTAGAACAATATAAAACGAATGGTATAACAATATTAACTTAATTTTAAATTAACTATTTAATGAATTGTAATATATTAAATTCAATTAAAATTATTTTTCTCAGATAAAAATTCCACCTAACACAAAATGTTTATTTATTCTGTATTAAACATTATAAAAAGGTATGTATATAATTAATTTAAATTAATTTAAATTAATGTAAGTAAAGCTAGATTTACTTTTGAATTTAAAGGGGATATTAAAGTGCATATACTTTTTTAACATTAAATAATGTATATATATTTTTATAAAGTCAAAATAAAGTAATTAATTTGTTTAACATTATTTCCTAAGGGATTCTATTATAAATTCCTGCTTCCATTATTTTCTATGGGAGAGTATGGCAGTGCCAGTGATAGGCTATGTGTGGTGCTGGACTTCCGTCAGGTCTGAGCTGGAGTACATTTTCTACTGTTTTGGGTCCTTTTGGGCTGTAGTAACTTTAGAAGTGTAGTTTGTGAATAGCAATGACCTTACTCTTTTGTAATTGGGCATCTGTCCCTCCCTAAACCCCTTCTCAGCCCTTCCTAAACCACTGTTTACTACACCTTCAACCTCTCCCGCTAGTAATAAGTATACCTCATTCTCCAGCCAACCCCTCCTTTAATACTAAGTGAGTTGTAAATCTAAATGTATGTGGTTCTCCCTATAGCAAAGACAGGAAAGACATAGATTTCCACTTGTAGGTTTGTGAACTGCAGTTTTTAGTAAGTAAGCAATACTAACACAGTACTATTTTACATTCTACAAAATGTAGTTTGTGAATCTAGCCCTATAAATGTAAAAGGCATTAGTAATATTTAGGCCCCAATCTAGTGCAGATTATGTGAATATATGTGACCATAAAAACAAACAAATCAGTGGCAATAAAACATGTAATTAAGCAACATATAAAAGCAATTTAACATTCTGCTGGTCCTCAAATTACAATCGTTAAAGCAAAGCATTGAATGATGAAATCAATCTTTACTAACCAAGCCCTTTCTTCTAGAACCTACCTAAACTTTCTTAGCAACAAATTACCCATTTTAGATTCTTTGGTTGTCTAAATCTCCCCTGAATAACAGAACTTTTCCAGTCAGCAACTTTGCATTGAGAAAGGCACTCTCTGTCTCTGTTGCGGTGTTCCTGAGCTGGGAAATATGTAGATAAGGTCGACCTCATGGGGCCTGTGGCCTTTACTGGAGCTACCTGCAGTACACCTCTTGCTTTAACCTCGCAAGCAAAGTTTATGATGCCTCTCCCAGAATATGTGTCTGTACTAGACTTAAATACCTTTTAAGGATTAGTATGAATGGGGCAATGACCCCCTGCACGCGACCGCCCATCCACACAGTCCATCTCCACTGACCCAGTAGCCCCTCCTTTCTCCTCCCTGTGGCATGTAAGCATATGCAAGACCCACAAACTCGACACCTCCTATGTAGTGGCACACATACGCCTATATGCTGTACCGGTATCCGCCATGAATATGAGGAGCACACATGCTGACTCTATACTATGCTACCTATCTTTCATGGACCTAAGAGTTCTCAAAATGTTGACTTTTCCTTCCCCCCCATCTTTTTATTCTCCTTCTTTATCTCCTTACAAAGTTGAAGGCTGCCAAACATTTACCTTGATTCCATAATGTGCATGTGCATCATATGTTGGGAGTTCCACTGACATACTACGAAAGGCTACACCTCATTATTAATTAATCAGAATGTAAGAATTAATATACAAATTCTGCTGCAAATTCCCTAAAAACCGCGATGTATTAAAATCCATGCTGCTACATGATGTATGAACAATTGATGCGTTGTCAACTTAGAAATGAAACAAATGTTATATGTTATACATTTGAAACTAATTCTAAATGCAGCATGCTTTTATAAATGAAAACTTTGTATTTAAGTACATGAATAAATGAAATGAAATGCATTAGCAGAAAAAACTAAGTACACGTCAAATTCACTGATATGTTACATTTGAACACTTGAAGCCTAAATTGGATTTGTGAATCTTGAGCTATTGTTACTCATCTTTGTCATCATTTTCTTTGTGCTGCTGTGAGAAGACTTTACTTCCAGTGTTTGGTTATGTGTGCCAGTATTTTTATCTAGCTATCTGGAATTTCTTAATGACCAATGACGTCCTGTTAATTCATAGGTAGTGTAAATGTATTACTATACAATGTCTTCCATGTTTTAGACATTTAAAATCATATTTGCCTTATTTAGATACTATTTATAGTTGAAGACACTGTGACGATCGCAAACATTTTCTACAGGTGGAAGTTTTGGAAGAAGGATTAAGCCTCTGTTTACACTCTTTCACAGGAGATCTGAGCCACCTGACAGTATTTGGCCAAGGAGTTTACTAAGGAGTCAAAAATAGAATCACGAATTGGGATTGCTCTATCCCTACCTTCTGATCATGTGGAAGAATCCAATTCAACATCTCTATGTCTTATGCACTTAAAATTCGCTCTGCCAGATATAAAAATTGGACCTAAAGAACCACCGGCACCTGACAAAATTCTTCAGGTGAATCTTAGTTAATTTAATAGTATTCCTAGAGCTAAGTTGCTGTTTGAACATGATCTCTTTGCCATGCAGGACCTGCCACTTGAGGGTTTTTTTTATTTTGTAAACAACGAAGGAGTGACTAAGGTGCAAAAGAAAAGTGACAAACGTGATAGGTTCAGAGGTTTATGAAATAAAGCTCCACTGTGTACTGCACGCGTGATCAATGCTCACACAGGTGCAGTATGTACAGCGGGGCAGTCTCAATGTCCCTAAGAGGGCCCGAGCGACTGTCTTCAACTAGAAGAAAGTCAGGGCGTTTGCTGGTCACCCTGTAGTGGGTGGAGGGAAAGAACCTTAGTTCTTAGAAGGACCCTCACTCACCACTAGTTGGTGAGATGCTTCATCATCGGGTCCCCGCTGGGGTGACCGAATGCCTCCCCAGCGTGCTACGACGCCTGATTACAGCGGAGCAGGATGTGGTGGGTGCAACAGTGCCCAAATTAGGAAGTCACTAAACGTGATAGTGCAAATGTGTATTTAACAATTAAAAAATGCAAAGGTTGTGCCTTTAGAATTTTTTTTAATAATGGCCAGCACGCATTGGTTAAAAACAAGGTGAGCGGACTCCCCAGGTTCTTAATTAAGGAACCGGAATCCTAAATCAGAAGTCAAATTTGGTCGACATGTTTCAGCTGTTTAAGTTGCATGTAGCTCAGCTTTCTTCAGGACCTAAACCAAAAGTCCTCCGGTGGTGTGCGCGCGCTAAGGTGCACCCTCCAGTGAGGCTGTAAGTGTGAAAAAGTTATATACAGTGTCAAAGGACGGAAAACATTCCATCAACACCACACTACTCACTCTGGTAGGGGTGTGTTAAAAAAGGGAACCTGTGGAAAAGAAGGGACAAAAACAGGACCACAAACACATAAACATGAAGGAGAAGGGTTAATTCCTTCTGTACAAGGTTGTAATCAACATTGGTTTCACATATGTTCAGGTCTGGGCATCATGCATAATTTATGTGACACCCATATCGGGGTGCTACCTTAGATTCCTTAATAAGGTGCACCTAAATTAGCTATCAGGACCAGCCCGGTGAATGAGTCTGTGTCCGGAAAATGCTCGAGGGTCATTAGGGTCGAGCAATGAACCACTTGGTTATGAAGTGGTGAAGTTAAAAGACCACAGTGATAAAAGGGTATGAGCAAGTATATCCCTCAGTGTATGAACACAAACACACACGTAGAGGAACAACCCCCTCTCACAGCGTGAGCAGAGAATACTAAAAAAAGGGGTTTGTAAGCAAGCATATCCGCAAGTGTTTGATAATCCACAGACACCCACATAAATAGAGGAAAGCTCCCTCTCAAAGCGTGGGAAGTAAATACCAAAAAGGCGATTTGTGAGTAGTAATAGGTATTGAGAAAGTTTTTAGAAATAACTCACTTTGTGAAGGAACAGATTGCGCCCCTTCGGAAACGACAGCGTGGGTTGACTTCACGTGGCGTTTTTCTACCAGAAACGAAAATTAGAAGGGTGCCGGGTCATTAGAAAATAGTACCGCGTTGTGAAAGTTCGCCTCGATTAAAGCGCTCGCCATAATGCTCGGGATAGAGTTTTGCTTACTTCCACGCCAGCGGCTCCCCTCCGTGTACCTACACGGACTGCAACTGTCTCCCGGGAATGACAAAAGAAAGAGCACCCGGTTGGTTTAAATGCCTGAAGTGTCTGATTGGATGCACCCGCCCTCGTGGGTGCATAACGTTGGAGAAATTCAGCGCGTGTGCCGCGTCTTAAAGGCATAGGCATCTCTTACAATGGGAAACAATGTAATTGGTTTGAAACTACCACGTGGGGGGCGGATTTAGCCAGCATTACGGAGCTAGTAGTTCTGAGGTCGGGGGTTCGAGTCCCAGTAGTATCTCAACCCGAATCCCGAATTAGATTAGCTAGTAATCTACCGACCCCCTGGACCACGCACACAATTCAGCGAGGACATCGCCGACTTCGTCAGCCCGCATGCCCTCCCCTCCGCTGACTACATCCTCCTGGGAGACCTCAACTTCCATCTGGAGAACAACAACGACCGCAACACCAGCACCCTGCTCGACAACCTCGCCAACCTGGGACTCAAGCAACTGGTGTCCACCCCCACCCACCTCGCCGGACACACACTCGACGCAGTCTTCTCCTCCAGCACAGACATCGACTTCAGCCACGCCACTGAGCTTCAATGGACGGACCACAGCTGCGTCCACTTCACCTTCAAGAGAACGACGACCCACCACCACCAGCAACAGGCCGCCCGCAGAAGCTGGAACAAGATCACAGCAGACCAGCTCGCCACCTCCCTGAGCCAGCACCCTCCTGCCAGCACAGCGAACCCCAGCCAGGCCGCCGACAACCTCACGAAGTGGATCAGCAACTGCGCGGACGAACTCGCCCCACTGAGGAACCCGCCTAGCAGACCCGGCAGCAAGAAGGCCCCATGGTTCACCGACGAACTCAAAAGCTCCAAGAAGAACTGCCGAGCCCTCGAGAAAGTCTGGAGAAGGGAACCGACACCGGACAACAGGACCTCCTTCAAACTTGCCACCCGGAAACACCACCAGCTGATCCGCGCCGCCAAGAAAACAGCATTCAAGGACCGGTTGGACAACAACGCACACAACTGCAAGGAACTCTTCAACATCGTGAAAGAGCTCTCCAACCCCAGCGCAGGAAACAACGACATCACCCCATCGCAAGACCTCTGCAACTCCCTCGCTTCATACTTCCACAACAAGATCGCGGACATACACAGCAGCTTCAACAACCAACCAACGCACACCATGAACGAACAACCGCCCCCCACCACCACCCTCCACGCCTGGACCCCGATCAGCACCGAAGACACCATCCACACGATGAACTCCATCCACTCCGGATCACCGACCGACCCCTGCCCTCACCACGTCTTCAACAAGGCCGACGCTGTCATCGCACCCCACCTGCGAGACATCATCAACACATCATTCGACACCGCCACCTTCCCTGAGAGCTGGAAGCACGCCGAACTCAGCGCTCTACTCAAGAAACCCACAGCGGACCCCACCGAACTCAAGAACTACCGCCCCATCTCGCTCCTCCCGTTTCCAGCCAAAGTCATCGAGAAGACCGTCAACAAGCAGATGGCCGCCTTCCTCGAGAAAACGGATCCCTCGACCCCTCACAATCCGGCTTCCGAGCCAACCACAGCACCGAGACCGCCCTCATCGCCGCCACCGATGACATCCGAGCCCTGATGGACAAGGGAGAAACAGCGGCCCTCATCCTCCTAGACCTCTCCGCGGCATTCGACACGGTCTGCCACCGCACCCTAGTACGGCGCCTCAGCAACATCGGCATCCAGGACAAGGCGCTGGAATGGATCATCTCCTTCCTCGACGGAAGAACACAGAGAGTCCGCCTTCCACCGTACAAGTCAGAGGCCTCCGAAGTCATCTGCGGCGTCCCCCAAGGATCATCTCTGAGCCCCACCCTCTTCAACGTCTACATGAGCCCCCTCGCGGCCATCGTACGCAAACACAACCTCAGCATAATCTCCTACGCCGACGACACCCAGCTGATCCTCTCCCTGACCAACGACCCCGCCGCCGCCAGAGCCAACCTGCACGAAGGGATGAAAGAGGTAGCCGAGTGGATGACAACCAGCCGCCTGAAACTGAACTCGGACAAGACGGAGGTCCTCATCCTGGGCTCCTCACCCTCCGCCTGGGACGACTCCTGGTGGCCTCCCGCCCTGGGCACCGCACCCAAACCGACAGACCATGCACGAAACCTGGGCTTCATCCTGGACTCCTTCCTCTCCATGACCAGGCAAGTCAACAACGTCTCCTCGGCGTGCTTCAACATCCTACGCATGCTACGGAAGATCTTCTGGTGGATCCCCACCGAGACCAGGAAGACCGTCACCCAGGCCCTCGTCACCAGCCGACTGGACTACGGCAACGCCCTCTACGCTGGTACCACCGCCAAGCTCCAGAAGAGACTCCAGCGGATCCAGAACGCCTCAGCCAGACTCATCCTCGACATCCCACGAACCAGCCACATCTCCGGACATCTGAGAGACCTCCACTGGCTCCCCGTCAACAAAAGAATCACCTTCCGCCTCCTCACCCACGCACACAAGGCCCTACACGACCAAGGCCCGAGCTACCTCAACAGACGAGTCAACTTCTACGCTCCCAAACGCCACCTCCGATCAGCCAACCACGCCCTCGCCGCCGTCCCCCGCATCCGAAGAGCGACTACAGGAGGAAGGTCCTTCTCCTACCTGGCCGCCAAGACCTGGAACTCCCTCCCGACCGACCTGCGCCTGACCCAAGACCACCTCTCCTTCAGGAAGAAGCTGAAGACCTGGCTGTTCGAGCAGTAGCGGCACCCCCCCCCCCCCCCCCCAGCGCCTTGAGACCCTACGGGTATGTAGCGCGCTTTATAAGTGTCACTGATTGATTGATTGATTGATAGTAATAGCAAAATTAAGTCACAACGATTGTCTGATCCAAGAATAGTATGTCTGGTCAGAAAAAATACTCGCAGTAACACGCCCACAATTGTGAGTGTGGTTCCATCGCCTCCAAGTACCATTTATTGTTTGTTTTTTATCATTTGTTTTTTATTAGCTAAACAGTGTGGGGTGAAAAATGGAGGATATTTGATACACGGGTCCCTCACTTGGGTAGAGAAATAAGGATATTAATGGCCATTCGGAGAAGGTACGATGGTTCCCACCCAGAGTAGTAGTATAAGTGGATGGAATTCTAAAGGTGTCTTTTCTACATGGTGTAAACTAAGTCCCTGAACTGGGGGCAAACGAGCTCAACCTGGAATCTATAAAAAATTCAGTTTGTTATAGGACTCATGCTTCTGCCCATCAGCGTAATACAGTACCCCATGGTATGTCATCGTTGAGGCCTTTCGTGTTGGTGCCTAGGCGATACACCCAACGCTGTTCCTTCTCGAATAGTAAGGACTCCGAACTGCCCTCCAGGTGTTCCAGGATAGTCCATTCGAGGTCATTGGGTGTGTGGTTAGTCTGTAGAAAATGTGTAGTGAGTTTTGTTGTTGTTTTTTTGCAACAAATGTTACTACGATGCTCACATATTCTTCTTTTAACACGTCTGGATGTCATCCCAATGTATTGTAACTTGCATCTACAGGTGATCAGATAAACCACATTCGCTGTGTTGCAATTGGTGTGGCTGCATTGTACCCAGCGTGTGCCATCCGTCAAGTCCAGGAATTTGGTGTGTGAAGTCAGATGGCAGATACTGCAGTTACCACAGGGATGATGGCCTGCTACTGGTGGTAGCCCCCAAGCGTTAAGAACGCTCGGTAGTTGATTGTTATTGTTATTGTTTCTTGGTCATGTGTGGACCAGAGAATCTTTTAAGCTGGTGGACCTTTTATAGGAAAAGAGTGGTTTTCGCCAGTGTACCTTATTACTTGTGATGATTCTCCAGTTTCTAGATATGCATCTGCTCACTGCGTTCGATAATGGATTGAAAGTGGTGACGCATGTGAGGGGAATCTCATTCACCTCTGGAGGGGGGTTGTCTTCCAAAAGAGCCTCCCTTTGTTGATTCCGTGCTCTCTTTTGGCTGGTGTTCAGGATCCTCGATGGGTATCCCCTTTTCTCCAATTTTTCAGTCAACACACTGGCCTGTTGCTTGTATGTGGACAGGGTACTACAGTTACGCCGTATTCTTAGGTATTGCCCATACGGGAGGTTTTCCCATAGGGCCCTGGGGTGGTAACTGGTGAAGTGCAACAAGTTGTTTTTTGCTGTCGGCTTGGTAAAAGTTTTTGTCTCCAGTCGGTTGCCTTCCCTCTTGACTTGGTTTTTTTTATTTCCCAGGAACCTGTGTACAATTTTCGGATCACTGACAGAACATCGACAGACAAAATATCGAGAGGACAAAATATCGAGGTCAAAATATCGACTGCAAAAATATCGACTTCCTATCTTCAAACAGGTAAGTACAAAAATATCGACTCCAAAATATCGAGTGTAACAAATATAGACTGTCAAAATATCGAATTTTTTAAATGTCTTAAAAGTAAATTAAAAGTAATATAATAATAAATTAAATTAATTTAAACATATTTAAAATACTTAAATGAACGTAAAATTGAGAAATATTTAATGTAACTTAAAAAAAATATATATTTTTAATACATATATATATATATATTCACTGAAAAAACCATAGGTTATAGACCATATATAGTTAGGAATTCGCATTTACAAAACCTTATTTTACTCACACAAAACCATTGAAATTCCATATATAGTTAGTTGCACTAACTATATATCGCGCACCCGCAATCCACTGCTGATGATGTCACATATTACATCATTCATGACATGGTCAGTGACATCACTGATGACATCACTGATGACATCTCAAATGACATCACTGATGACATCTCAAATGACATTACTGATGACATCACTGATGACATCTCATTTGACATTACTGATCACATCACTGATGATATCATTCATGTGATAATACGATGAACCTCTTCAGACTCTAATATAACCTTAGATACAATCAGTGTAAACAGACACTCACAGACTGTCACTCATCCATGGAGTTACTCACACACCTAGTCAGTCATGCAAAGAATCAATCACACCTCCATTTCCTCAACTATACAGTTATACAAACTTTACTTATTCAAACATATACTAACACATATTTACTCTCTTATACAATCCCTGATACAAGTTCACAATGATCCATACAGCCACTCACACATTCACTGGCTCTTATGCCCAGTTATTTATATATGTCAACTCTCACATGTACTGTGTTTTACATATGTACTTACTTTGACATGTAGCACTGAGATATCCATTCACTCACCAATACACTCATGCACACAGTCAACCGCCCATACAGCTGTTTCCACATGCACTTTTGAAACCATACATCTAGTGAATCAACTGCTCACACATCTATGCACAGAGTCATACACCTCCCAGCCACCCACACACACACTCAGTCTCCCATACAAATACTTGGGCAACCAATCAATAACCCATATAGTTACTCATATAGCTACTTATCAACACATGCAACAGTTTACAGAACAACAGACATAATGATGCACAAATTAAGACAGTTTAGTCACTAACCCATGCACTCAGTGAGACACATTTAATCACTCACTCATACAGTCAGTCATGCACCTACTAAATCCTTCATCCAGACACTTATACATCCACTCATTCTTCAATATGTAAGACATATTTTAACTTTACAGAAACATACAGTCACTGGATGTTGTCATCAGTGATGTCATCAGTGATGTCATTTGAGATGTCATCAGTGATGTCATCAGTGATGTCACTGACCATGTCATGAATGATGTAATATGTGACATCATCAGCAGTGGATTGCGGGTGCGCGATATATAGTTAGTGCAACTAACTATATATGGAATTTCAATGGTTTTGTGTGAGTAAAATAAGGTTTTGTAAATGCGAATTCCTAACTATATATGGTCTATAACCTATGGTTTTTTCAGTGAATTTTCAAGGTTTTGTAAATGCTAATTCCTAACTATATATGGTCATTAACCTATGGTTTTTTCAGTGAATTTTCAAGGTTTTGTAAATGCTAATTCCTAACTATATATGGTCTATAACCTATGGTTTTTTCAGTGAATATATATATATATACATACATATATAAACATATATCATCTGTATATCTATATAAATACAAACATAAATGCATGCATACATATACTTATATGCATACAGATGCATGTTATTTACATGAAAGTTGAAAAAACACTAATAAAAGCAAAGCTAAAAAGCCACCTCATTACAAACAGAATGGCTTTAACTTAAACGAGGGCGAGATCTATTGCATTTTCAATGCTTGTTTACTTTGGTTCCATCAAGAAGGCATTCAGATGTGTCACACATTTGCCATAAATTCTGAATGTTAGCACTCTAGTTGCACATTAGATCAGTGTAGTAAAGTTACTGCTCACCAGGGACGTCTGCTGCTGGTATTCAAAGTGCATGTTTCAGTCTGCATGTCAGAATTTTTTTAATGAAATAGAAGAGGATTTGAGAAGTCACTCAAAATGATCCCTAATTTTTCTTTCTGAAGCACTAATCATACTTTCTATGGCAAAATTAACCCCCTCATGTTGTTCCTTTTTAAATTGAGTGTTTTCAGACTTACCACTTCATTCCAATCAAGATGGCTTCTGGTGTGCCATACTTTTGGCATAAGTAAGACTGTTAGCGCTCTAGTTGTTCTTTAGAACACTCTGGGACATTCTGTCATTGGGCTATACTTGGGGTACATCTGGGTGATATTTGGGCTACATTTAGGCTCTTTTGTCTCTGGTGGCCATCTTGGGAGACTGTATGTCAGAATTTTTTAATGAAATTGAAGAGGGTTTGAGAAGTCACTCAAAATGTGCCCTAATTTTTCTTTCTGCAGCACTAATCATAATTCATATGGCAAAATATACCCCCTCATTTTGTTCCTTTTTATATTAAATGTTTTAAGAGTTACCACTTTATTCCAATCAAGATGGCTTCAGGTGTGCCATACCTTTGTAATAAGTAGGACTGTTAGCGCTCTAGTTGTTCTTTAGAACACTCTGGGACATTCTGTCATTGGGCTATACTTGGGCTACATCTGGGTGATATTTGGACTACATTTGGGCTCTTTTGTCTCTGGTGGCCATTTTGGGAGACTGCATGTCAGAATTTTTTAATGAAATAGAAGAGGATTTGAAAAGTCACTCAAAATGTGCCCTAATTTTTCTTTCTGCAGCACTAATAATACCTTCTATTGCATAATATACCCCCTCATTTTGTTCCTTTTTAAATTAAATGTTTTAAGAGTTACCACTTTATTCCCATCACGATGGCTCCAGGTGTGCTATACCTTTGTAATAAGTAGGACTGTTAGCGCTCTAGTTGTTCTTTAGAACACTCTGGGACATTCTGTCATTGGGCTATACTTGGGCTACATCTGGGTGATATTTGGGCTACATTTGGGCTCTTTTGTCTCTGGTGGCCATTTTGGGAGACTGCATGTCAGAATGTTTTAATGAAATAGAAAAGGATTTGAGAAGTCACTCAAAATGTGCCCTAATTTTTCATTCTGCAGCACTAATCATACTTTCTATGGCAAAATATACCCCCTCATGTTGTTTCTTTTTAAATTAAATGTTTTAAGAGTTACCACTTTATTCCAATCAAGATGGCTTCAGGTGTGCCATACCTTTGTAATAAGTAGGACTGTTAGCGCTCTAGTTGTTCTTTAGAACACTCTGGGACATTCTGTCATTGGGCTATACTTGGGCTACATCTGGGTGATATTTGGGCTACATTTGGGCTCTTTTGTCTCTGGTGGCCATTTTGGGAGACTGCATGTCAGAATGTTTTAATGAAATAGAAAAGGATTTGAGAAGTCACTCAAAATGTGCCCTAATTTTTCATTCTGCAGCACTAATCATACTTTCTATGGCAAAATATACCCCCTCATGTTGTTTCTTTTTAAATTAAATGTTTTAAGAGTTACCACTTTATTCCAATCAAGATGGCTTCAGGTGTGCCATACCTTTGTAATAAGTAGGACTGTTAGCGCTCTAGTTGTTCTTTAGAACACTCTAGGAGGCTGCAGTAGAACACAAAGGAATCAACTGACAGTCTCTGTCCTTGTTGGATGTACATGTTTTACTGAGAATGTCAGACTTCATTTTCACATGACTGAGAAAGATAATGTGAATTTACAGAAAATATGCTTTCAGTTTAGCTTATAGATCCCCTTCCAAACCACTGTGGGAAAATCATGAGATATTAGTTTTCTTTCAAACAATATTCATGATATCACAGCAGAAGGCTTTTTCACATGGTAAAATCACCTTAGAACCCACCACAATTCCTAAAACGAGTATGGTACCATCAACAAATGATTTATAATGTAACTAAAGTCCTAAAACCCTCTATTAACTACAATGCTTTTTAATGAGGTGCTATCATGTATATTGGTCCCAAGATGGCTGCCAACACTTCTTGGATGAAGTGCTGACAGCCAATCAGATCAGATGTGTGGTTAGGCTCCGCCCAGATATATATCTTTTTTTGAACGTTAATTTCTCAAAATCCACTGGAGCACATATATTGAGACCTAGCAAAGGCACATCGGGCTAACAGTCCCTACAATTTTGCCAAGTTTCGTGCAAATCCATTCAGCCGTTCGAGCTAAAAGTGAGGCCAACCGCCCTATGGAAATTAACATGGGAAAAACGTGTTTTGGGACCCCCCTTTTTTCTCGGCCCCCCCTTGACGAAACCCCCCCAAATTTCAGGGGCTGCTCAGAAACAAAATGTTCCATTTTCCTGAAAATTTCAGCCAATTCCGTCCACAAACGCCAAAGTTATTAGACATAGAATTTTCAAAAATCCCATAGAGAAAAAATCCTAACTATATATACCTACTGGCGACCGCCAGTAGGTAATATATATATATATATATACATATTATTTACAAAACATATACAATATTTTTACTGTAGGATAGCGAAAGGGTTACATTTACTGTAACGACTCCAGTGAGTGCAACAGTAGGGAAAGCATTGGATAGCGTAGGGGTAAAAATTACTATTCCCACTCCAGAGAGTGCAACAGTAGTGAAAGCGTTGGATAGCGTAGGGGTAAAAAATACTATTCCCACTCCAGAGAGTGCAACAGTAGGGAAAGCGTTGGATAGCGTAGGGGTTAAAATTACTTTTCCAACTCCACTGAGTGCAACAGTAGGGAAAGTGTTGGATAGCGTAGGGGTAAAAATTACTATTCCAACTCCAGAGAGTTTAACAGTAGGGAAGCATTGGATAGCGTAGGGGTAAACATTACTATTCTCCCTCCAGAGAGTGCAACAGTAGGGAAAGTGTTGGATAGGGTAGAGGTAAAAATTACTATTCCCACTCCAGAGAGTGCAAAAGTAGGGAAAGCGTTGGATAGCGTAGGGGTAAAAATTACTATTCCCACTCCAGCGAGTGCAACAGTAGGGAAAGCGTTGGATAGCATAGGGGTAAAAATTACTATTCCAACTCCAGAGAGTTTAACAGTAGGGAAAGCATTCAATAGCGTAGGGGTAAAAATTACTATTCTCACTCCAAAGAGTGCAACAATAGGGAAAGTGTTGGATAGCATAGAGGTAAAAATTACTATTCCCACTCCAGAGAGTGCAACAGTAGGGAAAGCGTTGGATAGCGTAGAGGTAAAAATTACTATTCCCTCTCCAGTGAGTGCAACAGTAGGGAAATCGTTGGATAGCGTAGGGGTTTAAATTACTTTTCCAACTCTAGAGAGTGTAACAGTAGGGTAAGCGTTGGATAGCATAGGAGTAAAAATTACTATTCCAACTCCAGAGAGTGCAACAGTAGGGAAAACATTGGATAGTGTAGGGGTAAAAATTACTATTACCACTCCAGAGATTGCAACAGTAGGGAAAACGTTGGATAGGGTAGGGGTAAAAAGTACTATTCCCACTCCAGTGACTGCAACAGTAGGGAAAGCGTTGGATAGCGTAGGTGTAACATTTACTATTCCCACTCCAGTGAGTGCAACAGTAGGGAAAGCATTGGATAGCGTAGGGGTAAAAATTACTATTCCCACTGCAGTGAGTGCAACAGTAGGGAAAACGTTGGAAAGCGTAGGGGTAAAAATTACTATTCCAACTCCAGTGAGTGCAACAGTAGGGAAAGCGTTGGATAGCGTAGGGGTAAAATTACTATTCCAACTACAGTGAGTGCAATAGTAGGGCAAGTAAATACTTCTTATTTAAATATAAATAATATAAATAGTACCACCAAATTCAAATTAATTAAAATATTTTACAATTGTGTAAAATATATTAAATAATCATTTTGAAATACAAATAAAAATTATTTAATAATAAAAGTTAATTACTAATAGTAATTGTTTACCTATTAAAAATAAAATAATTAACAATTTAAAAGTATTTTTAAAAATTAACTCAATACATTTTTTATTCAAAAATGTAATTACTTACAATTAAATTACTTAACAAGCTATTCCCCTAAAAACACACAACCCACTACAGAAATAAATTTAATAAAAGTAACATATTTATCAATAATTCAATTACAATACATTTCTAAATATATTTTAATTAATTGCAAATTAATAATTAATTTACAATTAATTCTAAATAAATATCAATAATTAAAATAACATATTTAAATAATTATAATTAAATTACTTCCCACCCTATTTCCCTATAAACCCACAACCTGCTACAGAAAATAAATTACTAAAATTAACATATTTATCAATTAATCAAATACATTTAATTACCAATTATATTTTAATTAATTGCCAATTAATGATTATTAAACAATTAATTCTAAAATAATACCCACAAATTAAATTACATATTTAATAAAGTATAATAAAATTACTTCCCTCCCTATTCCCCCATAAACCCACAACCCTCTACATAAATAAAATTAATAACATTAACATATTTATCAATTAATCAATTAAAATTAATTAGCAATTATATTTTAATTTATTGCCAATTTTCAATTAATTAGCAAATAACTCTAAGTAAATACCAATAACTAAAATAACATATTTAATGTATTATAATTAAATTACTTCCCACCCTATTCCCCTATAAACCCACAACCAACTACTGAAAATAAATTACAAAAAATGAAATATTAATCAATTAATCAATTAAAATTAATTAGCAATTATATTTTAATTATTTACCAATTAATAATAATTTAACAATTAATTCTAACTAAATACCAATAAATAAAATAACATATTTAATTAATTATAATTAAATTACTTCCCGCCCTATTCCCTTATAAACCCACAACCCGCTACAGAATTATATTACACAAAAATTTAACATTAATATTAACTTCCCTTAAATTCGATATTTTTGTTGTCTATATTCTGTCTAGTCGATATTATGTCCATTCTATATTTTTGATTCGATATTATTGCTATTCTAGTCGATATTAATTTTTTCTGGGCGATATTTTTGTAGTCTATATTATGTCTAGTCGCTATTATGTCTATTCTATATTTTTGACTCGATTTTATGTCTAGTCGAAATTAAAAACTCGATATTTTGACTAGTTACCACAATTTTCACAGGTCTTGAGGTTCTTTATATGATCCATATTTCTATTCTAAAAGGATGGAGAACCCATCCTCAATTATAGGTCACATAGAAGCCATTTTTGGGGAAGGTTATCTTCTCTTTTTTGTGCCCTTATCAGGAGTCATGATACTTCAGGAAAGTCAGAGGTATTTCATTCTCAATATTATTAATGTTTTCCATCAATCTCACCCACAAGCAAAGGGTAGCATTTCTATATTCGTGTCCTCCACCAGATATTCTGGCTAAGGTATGAATAGAATAAATGTGGTGACTCAGGTAGGTCAACCAATGTTAGAGAAAAGGCTAACTTTAAAAAATATGCCTAGTATAAAGGAGTCTTTTGATTACATAGTTCTGTTACTAAAACTGTTTTAGCAAAGCTGCCTGACTCATTTGAATATGACCTCTTCTGAATCGGCAGTAAGAGTACTCTGTTTTCCGATTTTCAAAAAGCAGGCTAGAGAAGAGTCACAGATATCGTTAACTCAACTGGCAGTGCAAGCAACTGGAAAAACGAAAAAGGGCAAAACTAAGAGGAGTAGAATTACAAACAAGCATTTGCAATGCAATTGGTCTCGCATTTGGGACCTTATATGTATTTAGCTATGCAGCACATTAGCCTGGGTGCTGAAACATCTACTGTTCTTTAACATGGAGGGAAAGTAAGCACCAAACTGCGTGTCATGCCAGGTATGGGAACAAATGGAGAGAAATATTGCCTTTCAGCAGGAAATGGTATAGTCCAAAGCTCTGTTTTTAATATAAAAGCAGGGCCTTTTATGGTCATATCACTGAAAATACAAGATTTAAAAAAAATATAATTGTCTACGCGTGCTCGTGGAAGACAATTTCTATGGATTTGAATCTAGAGAATGTTAAAAGTGATTCTGGTATTTTACTGACCTCTGCTGGTCGTTTTCTATCAAGAAAGTTAAGTGGAGGCAGTTGCCAGAATTTTTTTTAAAAGAAAGTCCCTCAGGAGAATGCAATTCTGGTATTTTACTGAACTCTGCTGGTCGTTTTCTATCGAGACAGTTAAATAGAGGCAGTTGAACAAAAAATAAAGTCCCTAAGCGGGAGCAGACAAGTCCTAGGACTGATCTTCAGAGCCCACAAAGTACATACACATATAAGTTTATACTAAAGTATATATATTAAGTATATACTAAAGTATATATAAGAGGTCTTGAATGCTCGACCTAAAAAGTGTCTCAGGAATTTAACAATTCATGCATCCACAGATGAAAATTTACCAGTCGGTGAACCCTCACCCTCCTGTTAGACCATGTCACAAATGGCTCCACTATCACATCCTTGATTGTGGCAGAATCTAATCCTCACCCTCCCCAGAGGCTGAATCCTTTAGCTGCCGCATTTAGGGGATATAATACTACTTCATTAGTAAAGGGGTATCTTTGACTGCGCTGATGAAGGGCCTAGACTCTCTTTTGAGGGATTTTACTGTGGAGGATACATGTTGGCAAAAAAAACGTCAAAAGGATGTTCTAGACTTAAATTCACTGTAACATCCTACATTGTTTTTAATCCAGCCCTGTGTACCCCAAAATAAAGGGAAAGCATGGGGTTTTCACAAAGGTTGTTTTATAGAATCTGGTCCCCTTGTATGACCAGAAGAACATTTATTCTGATTTACCTCGCAATGAGGTTGAGACCATCATGTTAGGACCATCTTAACATGGTGGGACAGACTAGCCGATGATGAAGAATGCCACAAAGAGTGGGTGAGGAATTTCCGTCTAAATCTTTTTTGCTTCTCGTTTTCCCTCAGATATGACTCTGCTATTCCAAGAAAAATGTAGGAATAGGTACTTTGCAGTAATTTAATGTGGTTCTTTGGTTTTGTGTTGGAGGGTGTATGGTATATAGACCTCTATCTCTCTATTTGTGTGAGTTATTAGTATGGGAGTATTCCCCAGGAGTTCATTTTGCCTCAGACTTAGGCAATATTTACTTTTATTTTTCCTGCAACCTGGCAGAGCTTAAATTAGATGATCAAAAAATGTGTCTTGTTGGAAATGGCCCTTTTTGCAGGGTTATACCCAAACGTTTTTGCTCCTTCCTCCTTTATTTTTCCTGACCTGTGGTTGTTGGCTATAGGACTCTGGGCACTTTACCGCCGCTGATCAGTGCAAAAGTGCCTATGCTCTCTGTATAAATTGTTATTGTGATTGGTTATCCATGTTTGGCATATTTGTTTTACCAGTAGGTCCCTAGTAAAGTGCACTGAGTGTGCCAGGGATGGTGATTCAAATGCTACTAGTGGGCCTGCAGCACTGATTGTGCCACCCACATGAGTAGCTCTAAAATGGTGTCTCAGACCTGCCACCGCAGTGCCTGTGTGCAGTTTCTAACTGCCCTGCTGACCTGGCTAGTGTCCCCATTGGCCAGGCCTAACCCTTCCCTTTCTGTACACGTTGGACACCCCACTGGAAGGCCCAAGCTACGCCCCTGGGCAGGGTGCAGTGTATGTGAAAGGTAGAGCATGTACTAGTGTGGGTGACATGCTCTGATAGTGAAATACTGCCAATTTCGTTTTTTACTATTGAACGGCTATCTTGCCCATAGGCTAGAATGGGGAATGCTGTGTATAATGTTTACCTGCATATCTTCCCAATTGACTGTCTGGTTTGTGAGTGACAGGGGCTGGGGTGGCTCCAGGAGGCTGGGTGGGTCAGCACTAGGTTGAAAAGCTCCATCTTCATCTTGAGTGATGGGAGTGGATAGCATTTGGGCCTGAATAGAGCTGTGCCTGCCTTCACAATGCCAGCTCCACCTCCTGCTGGGCAGCTGACGACCCTGCCCCTCTCTCTCAAAGGAAGAAGGTGTTCACTGGCAGGAGACAACCAGAACTGGTTTTGACCGGGCTCAGAGCCCTCCTGCGCAAAGGGATCAAAGACTTTTTGGGGTATAACTATAGGACCCCAAACCCCTGAACTTTAGATCATCCTGGAATCAAGAAGGAACGTCTGCCAAGGAGAAAAGCTGGAAGACTGAAGAGGAAGGACTGACCTGCTGCGTGTTTGTGGGCTGGCCTGCAGTTGCTATTCTGCCAAGGAGAGGGGAAGGACTCTGCTGTTGCTGTGTCTCCTGCTTGAAGAGATCTCCAAGGGCCTGAGAAGAGCTGGCCTCCTGTTTTGAAGTCCCAGGCACAAAAGGACTTTACCCCCAGCTTCCCCCAGAACTCTGTTTTGTGAGTTCCAACCTGCCTAGAGTGCTTGATCCAGTTGTGGGGTCTCTGGAGGCTATTTGGAAGCTGAACAATAGTACAAAATAAGCCAAAGAACTTTATTTACGACGCCGTTGATGCCGCCGCTATGACGCCACGACCTGCACCAAGGCCGGGAGCCGCACGTGACGTCAATGACTCAGCGCCTGCCCTGCTCCGCAGCTCTGACACCCTGCGACGTCTGTCACGCCGTAAGTGATCAACGTCAGCACCTCGCATTGACTCCGGGTCTTTGCTCTGGCCGGCCTCCGGTTGTCAGGGCACCGATAACCGTCGAGAGTGCAGCACTGATTGTGCCACCCACATGAGTAGCTCTAAAATGGTGTCTCAGACCTGCCACCGCAGTGCCTGTGTGCAGTTTCTAACTGCCCTGCTGACCTGGCTAGTGTCCCCATTGGCCAGGCCTAACCCTTCCCTTTCTGTACACGTTGGACACCCCGCTGGAAGGCCCAAGCTACGCCCCTGGGCAGGGTGCAGTGTATGTGAAAGGTAGAGCATGTACTAGTGTGGGTGACATGCTCTGATAGTGAAATACTGTCAATTTCGTTTTTTACTATTGAAAGGCTATCTTGCCCATAGGCTAGAATGGGGAATGCTGTGTATAATGTTTACCTGCATATCTTCCCAATTGACTGTCTGGTTTGTGAGTGACAGGGGCTGGGGTGGCTCCAGGAGGCTGGGTGGGTCAGCACTAGGTTGAAAAGCTCCATCTTCATCTTGAGTGATGGGAGTGGATAGCATTTGGGCCTGAATAGAGCTGTGCCTGCCTTCACAATGCCAGCTCCACCTCCTGCTGGGCAGCTGACGACCCTGCCCCTCTCTCTCAAAGGAAGAAGGTGTCCACTGGCAGGAGACAACCAGAACTGGTTTTGACCGGGCTCAGAGCCCTCCTGCGCAAAGGGATCAAAGACTTTTTGGGGTATAACTATAGGACCCCAAACCCCTGAACTTTAGATCATCCTGGAATCAAGAAGGAACGTCTGCCAAGGAGAAAAGCTGGAAGACTGAAGAGGAAGGACTGACCTGCTGCGTGTTTGTGGGCTGGCCTGCAGTTGCTATTCTGCCAAGGAGAGGGGAAGGACTCTGCTGTTGCTGTGTCTCCTGCTTGAAGAGATCTCCAAGGGCCTGAGAAGAGCTGGCCTCCTGTTTTGAAGTCCCAGGCACAAAAGGACTTTACCCCCAGCTTCCCCCAGAACTCTGTTTTGTGAGTTCCAACCTGCCTAGAGTGCTTGATCCAGTTGTGGGGTCTCTGGAGGCTATTTGGAAGCTGAACAATAGTAATAAATAAGCCAAAGAACTTTATTTACGACGCCGTTGATGCCGCCGCTATGACGCCACGACCTGCACCAAGGCCGGGAGCCGCACGTGAAGTCAACGACTCAGCGCCTGCCCTGCTCCGCAGCTCTGACACCCTACGACGTCTGTCACGCCGTAAGTGATCAACGTCAGCACCTCGCATTGACTCCGGGTCTTTGCTCTGGCCGGCCTCCGGTTGTCAGGGCACCGATAACCGTCGAGAGTGAAGCAAGAAACTCACTGATGTCACATCGACACCGAAGACGACGACGCTCATCAACACCATTGCAACCAGAAGATCTACACCTCGTACCTGTGCAGCACCTGCGCATCGGAATCCGCAAGAAGACTCGATGCCGCCCTCCCCCTACAGACCGGATTCTACGTCGCTCGACACCGCCTTGCCTCCCCAAGGTCTCAGGAGTGCCGCATCTCTTTGTTTTTCAACGCTGGAGCTGTTTTGAATCTTACTACAGATTCAGATACTTTGGGCCAAACTTGACGTCTCTGTGGATTATTTTGATGCAGGTTCTTGAACTCTTTTTAAAGTCATATTTTTAAACTGTGTATGTTGGGTTTTTGTTTTTTGGTCTTGTGTAGTCTAGATCAAAATACTTTATTTTTCTAAACTGGTGTGGAGTCCATTTGTGGTGTTTTCACTGTGTTACTGTGGGTGTTGGTACAAATACTTTACACATTGCCTTTGATAAGCCTGTATGCTCATGCCAAGCTACCCAGGGGGTGAGCAGGGGTTATCCAAAGAGTATATCCCCCTTACCCTGATTAGAAGCAAGGGTCCCTATTTGGGACCTCTGCCAACTAGAGACCCTCAGATCTAACAAGTCTATTAATAGGCTCCAGTGCAAATATTAGTTGGTTCGAAGGGACCTGAAGAACTGTGAATTTTCTAAATGAAAAATATTATGTTATTAATAGTTCGGCCAAATGCCTATTGTTTGAGGATAAATCATGTAAGTGCTGGTATAGTCTCTTTGATTTCTGTGAATTATTCACAGAATTATGTGGTTTTTCACCATCAAGGGAATTCTGGTCTGTGTATACAACTCAATTGCATTATGCCATCTTTAGAGCAAAAAAAAATTCTGCTATTATTTAATGTGTTTGCTCCATCGGAGTGCAATTCAGCCCGATGCTGACAGCAGTTTTATACTTTTTTGCATACATAGACAATAGGGATGAAGCTGAATGGGTATTAAAAGTGGGAGACCAATGCTAAACGGTCAGATTATGTTTAGGATGTGTACAGAAATACTGTCATGGAAAAAGCATGGAATGCACCTGAGTCCTAGTTCTGCTTTGTTACAAAGCAGGCCAATCAAAGCAAACACAAGGGGATGATGGACAGAGCGCTGAACATTTTCAGACTCTCATTCCCAGTCACAGATCTCGGTTGAATCCATCATCATTCTTTAGCTCACTTCACCACCCCAGTTCAGACCCAGCCAGATGCAAATCAGTCTTGAACCTGTGCCTTATGGGAACAGTCCAGTCCCAACTGAGAAGCTAGGTCTTCCCTGGACTAGAAACTAGCATCCTGGGACTGGTTTCGGGGTAACACCCCTAATCAGCAGTCGCGGCCCGTCCCCTGCCAAAGAAGTGGGTCGGCCCAGAGGAGTGCCTGGGAGGGAGAGGGGGTGGGTGGGGTATGGGGGAGACGCGGGGGAACAAAAACATAGAATAGTAAAGGAAATAAACTTACCTGATCGCTGCCGTCCGCGCCGTCCCGATCTTCCTGATTCTGGGACAGGCTCCCAGACTGCACAGCGCCAATCGTGACTCTGCAGGAAAGCAGCGTCATGATTGGTTTGAGCGCTTTAACTTTGCGCTCCCATGCAGACTGGGAGCCTGTTCCTTCTTTCTCCATCAACACAGCTGGGGCTGGAGAAAGCTACACTGCACATGAGGTGTTTGGTCGGCCTGAAACTCCAGCCAAACACCTCCTGCCCAGTACACTCCCCCACCACAGTGTTATCCCCCCTGGGCCTGCCCCCAAGACTCATCAGAGTCCTGGGGGATTTAAAAAAACGATAATAAAACAGGTTAGAAACCTGCTTTATTATCTTTCTATTTGTTGCCGCTGGTGGGGGGGGGGGCGCTCCTCCACCCTAATGGAGGGGCTGTCGCTGCTCAAGAGTCAGGCTAGCTTGAATCCAGTGGCAAAGTGAGCAAGGGACCCAGGTCTGTGCACACCCTGCTAACTTAGGGCAAACAAAGCAAATACAAGGGATGGTGGACTGAGCGGACACTCACCCCCAGTCACAGTTCTGGGTTGAATCCATCATCATTCTTTAGCTCACTTCACCACCCAGTTCAGACACAGCCATATGCAAATCAGTCTTGACCCTGTGCCTCATGGGAGCAGTCCAGATCGAACTGCTGAGCTAGGTATTCCCTGGACCAAAAACAAGCATCCTGGGACCGGTTTCGGAGTAACACCCCTCATCAACCAGGCTAGCTTGAATACAATGGCAAACTGAGCAAGTGACCCACGTCTGGGCATACCCTGCTAACTTAGGGCGAACAAAGAAAATACAAGGGGATGATGGACGGAGTGCTGAACCTTTTCAGACACTCACTCCCAGTCACACATCTGGGTTGGATCCATCATCATTCTATAGCTCACTACGCCACACCAGTTCAAACACAGCCATATGCAAATCAGTGTTGACCCTGTGCCTCCTAGTAAGAGTCCAGACCGAACTACCAAGCAAGGTCTTCCCTGGATCAGAAACAAGCACCCTAGGACCAGTTTCGGGGTAACACCCCTCATCAGCCAGGCTAGCTTAAATCCAGTAGCAAAGTAAGCAAGGAACCCATGTCTGGGCATACCTCGCTAACTTAGGGCAAACAAAGCAAACAAAAGGAAATGATTAACAGAGTGCTGAAACTTTTCAGACACTCACCCCCAGTCACAGATCTGGGTTAAATCAATCTTTGTTCTTTAGCTTACTTTGCCACCCCAATTCATACCCAACCATATGAAAATCAGTCTTGACCCTGTGCCTCATGGAAACAGTCCAGAAGGAACTGATGTGCCAGGTCTTCCCTGGACCTGAAACAAGCATCCTGTGACCGGTTTTGGGGTAACACCCCTCATCAGCCAGGCTAGTTTGAACCCTGTGGCAAAGTAAGCTAGGGACCCACGTCTGTGCCCACCCTGCTAACTTAGGGCAAACAAAGCAAATATAAGGGAATGATGGACGGAGCACTGACACTTTTCAGACACTCATCCCCAGTCACAAATCCGGGTTTAATCCCTCATCATTATTTCGCTCACTTCACCACCTCAGTTCAGACCTAGACATATGCAAATCAGTCTTGACCCTGTGCCGCATGGGGACAGTCCAGACCCAACTGCCAAACTAGGTATTCCCTGACCAGAAACAATCATCTTGGGACTGGTTTCGGAGTAACATACCTCATCATCCAGGCTAGCTTGAAAACAATGGCAAAGTGAGAAAGGGACCCATGTCTGGGTATACCCTGCTAACTTAGGACGAACAAAGAAAATACAAGGGGATGATGGGCGGAGTGCTAAACATTTTCAGACACTCACTCCCAGTCACACATCTGGGTTGAATCCATCATCATTATATAGCTCACTACCCCACACCAGTTCAAATGCAGCCGTATGCAAATCAGTCTTGACCCTGGCCTCATAGGAAGAGTCCACACCGAACTGCCAAGCCAGGTCTTCCCTGGATCGGAAACAAGCACCCTAGGACTAGTTTCGGGGTAACACCCCTCATTAGCCAGGCTAGTTTGAACCCAGTGGCAAAGTGAGCTAGGGACCCACGTCTGGGCATACCCTGCTAACTTAGGGCGAACAAAGCAAACACAAGGGGATGCTGGACAAAGCGCTAAAACTTTTCAGACACTCACTCCGAGGTCACAGATCTGGGTTGAATCCATCATCATTCTTTAGCTCAATTCGCCACCCCAGTTCAGCTGACCTGGATTGGCAGTTCGGACTGGACTGTTCCCATGAGGCACAGGGTCAGACTGATTATCATTTGGCTGGGTCTGAACTGGGGTGGCAGAGTGAGGTAAAGAATGATGATGGATTCAACCCAGATCTGCGACTGGGGTTGAGTGTCTAAAAAGTTTAAGCGCTCCGTCCATCATCTCCTTTTCCTTGCTTTGTTACAAAGCAGATCAATGTGTTGTAAATTTACTTGGGAATCTGAGAGAGATGACCTATTTTATAATGCATTTTAAATGTGATTCTCCTGGTAAAATGGACACCGAATGTCCTCATGAATCTTCAGTAAGTAACTATGTGGTCACTACCTATGAACATTTTATGGTTATTTGTAAGAAGTAGGTATTTGATTCTGCCCTTATTGACCAATTAGTTTTTAGTATTAAACTGGTTCTTCCACTCCGGTGACCTTAGACTGCCATCTTCATTGGGTGCATGTAGACATACAGAAATCCGGTAGTTTATGGAAGAAATGCTCTAGGTATCATAAAGTAGAAGGAGGTAAGATGGCTTAATTTGGCATGACTTAAAGTATACTGTAAAGGAAAAATATCACTGGACTTCTGTCTAGTCACAACCTTATTGTATTGGCTATCGTAAATAATCATTCTTGATTACATATCTGAACTCTTTATTCCCTCTCTAGTTCTTTTTCATTAACCTCCTCTGAGAGTAAACCACAAAGGCCTCCTTATTCGAAGAGCTAGGCATTAAGGTGGGGCCCTATCAGATCCCATTAGTGTACCTTTTATGATACTTTTTATATGCCTTAATCTCACAATTCTTTTTATAAATCAAGAACTATTCAAAGCCCCGAGGCTGGAAACATGTTATCCCTATACACTAAAAGGGGTATACCAAGTCTCCTAGTAGTGATAGACCAATAGCGCTCTTCACCTCGATATGGAAGAAATTCACCACAAAAATATGTTAGAGCAGAATTTGACTTCATAAAAAGCTACTATATCCTGTGAACAGTTAGGCTTGAAATCCAAATGCTCAGTGCTTGACAATATAGCCTCTGTTCAGTCCATATTGGAAGATATGTTGATTTCAGCAGACACAAGATGTATTGGTTTTCTGACAGCATTTGATCATAGCAACAATCCTACCCTATGGAAAAACCTGCTGTCACTTAAAATTCCGTCTGGCCTTATGAAGCTTATCATCACCCTTCAATCCTCAACCTCGTGTAAGGTCCTAATGGGAGCAGACAGAGGTTTATCCTTCAGAATAAAGGCATGGAATTTATTAATGCAAGGGTATCTCTTAGGCTACATTTTGACCTCTATTTGATCATTTTTGACCTCACTCCAACAAGTTTCCAACATTGCTTAAAAGAAATGCATTGCTATTTGTCTAATCACGTTGTGAAGATTAATATCTCAAAGAGTTTTGTTGTTGCTTTTAGAGACAGTAGAAAGTACACTCCATATTAAAGGGTGTTCAGTCAGGGAAAAAGCAACAGTGTAAAACCATGTCTCAATTTAAGAAGAGTATTTTCTCTCATCCTGAGCAGTAAACAGGGTAGCAAGGGCTTTGGTCCATGGGTTGGTCCTAAGCTCTTTGTATAAATCACTTGGCCAAAGACACTTTAAGCATCGAATCGATTTTTAGAAAGTCAAAATTCATGCTTCGCTGCTTTATGCACTTGAACATGTACCCTGTAATTGTGTATGCTTTTTATTTAAAAAATATTGAATGGGAAATAATATGAGCATATAATAAGCATTGCGCCTGGAATTTGGACTGTTGAGGCTACCACAAGATCCATTCTATAGAGCGGTCACTGAGAGAGTTCTTGAAACAAGAACTCTTATGAGTCATGAGAATCACAGCTCATTTATAAAAAAAAAATGAATTAATGCCCTACAGCTTTTTGAAATGTCTCATGATTGCTTACTTACCTTTCTGTGCCATAATTGTCTCTGTCCATGCCTATATCAATAACATCAACTGAAATGAACTGAACTGACCAAGCCTTCTACATCAGGGTCTGCACTGAAAGACCTGAAGCACATCTTAGACAATGGGGTTTAAGCCACAGCATCAATGGCACAGTCTAAAGAAGGCGAGGGACATAAGAATTGGTATTTTTACCTGGGCTGATTGTGTTTTTCACAGTGTGTCTTGGCGTGTGTGTAGAGGATCTACTGATGAACCTAGATGACAGTGGGAAACCACTAGTTAGAGAAGTGTAGACAATGTTGTGACATGTAGGTGGGCATCACAGGTCAACTGAGACCTATTTTGCAGAAGTATCTCTGTGTTTCCAGTCGGTGCTGTGAGCCGAGAGGCAATTAGGGTTTCAGCTCACCTGTGTCTTGTCATATTACCCTGCAGATGAATGATTGGGAGATGCAGGCATCTCTGTGAAGGAAGCTGTTGCAGGATATTGTAGGGCATACATCATGTTGTCTTCCCGCACACGATGCAGGGCATTTTATTTTTGGGCCTGGAGTGGTGTTCTTTAATCTCTAGTAAGGGACTTAAATTGGTATTTGATGACAATTGGATTATTCTGAGACGCCATACAGTGGATGTGGTCTTGCGACTTTTCACCTATCCAAGCAAGCCTATTCTTTTGGTATTGCCCCTGTATTGTGATGTTCCTGTCTGTGTCATATGATCTCAGAGGGTTATTAGGGTTATATGTTCCTTCAAGTCAATGTGTTCCTTGTCCATGTGCAAGTTAGGTTGCTTATATTCCCTATGTAACCTCTCACGGAGGCCCTGCTTCACAAAGGTAAACTTACACGTTTGTGTAAGTTTACGTTTTTTTGCTATTCACAAATCAATTTTAAAAGTAGTATCTTTATGAATGGGGAGTCTGCGCACAGAAAATATGGAACAGTCCTATATTTTTCTGTGCAGAGACTCCGCAGTCATAAAGATACTACTCGTAAAATTAATTTTTGAATAGTAAAAAAACATAAACGTACACAAAAGTGTAAGTCTATTTCTGTAAATAAGGCCCACAGTGTAAATGTGTGTATTATCCTTGAATGATTTTATTCCATAAGGTATGTCCCTAAGTCCTATTACATCTATCTCCGATTGGGGTCCTCATTAAAAAAAGTTTCTCATGCTCAGAGACAGCAGGTCTATGTTCAACTCAAAATGTGTAGGTAGTTGCTTCCAATAATTGTGTCTCCTTATTCCAGTTATGGCATTTTCCCATCATAGAAACATCTTTTAACCTTACAGCATGCTTGAGTGCGTGTGCTTTGTTGGTTTTTATTACATTTACACTGGTCGTATCAGTGTATCCCAGTCTGATGCGTAATAATGATTCATTCTCTCCCAGGGTGGATGACAGTACTTCATTCTCTCTCTCCACATTTCTGTGTTTCTCATCATCGTATTTCTCACACTTCCACTGTCTCTCTATCATGGGTAGGAATCAGTGCATGTTTGTGTCAGCATGCATATTGATTTCTCTCTCCAAGTGAGCTAGTCTCTAAGAATTTGGGTTTGTGTCCCTATTACCCGGTGTTGGACTCTCCCAACTGAGTGAATGTGTTCCTCCGTCCTGTAGTAGGTCTAATCTTTCACACGAATGTTTTGTTGCTTCTCCGCATATATCTGATGTATTTGCCCCCTGCTATATGTTCTCATTTGTTTTATTGTTAGTGTAGTGTGTTCTCTCTGATTCCATGTACCTCTTTCTATTTCCAAGTGTCTCCTAGTCAGTATGTAAGTTCTCCCTGTGCCAGCGTCTCAGTTTGTCTTGTCAGACAGTAATTGTCTTCCTTTCCCCATGGTGGTATATATCACATCATGTTTTAGTGTATTCCCTGTTCCAGTATCAGAGTATTCCCTTTCCTGGAGTCACTCTGTTCACTTCTCCCAGATCCTGTAAATTTGCCTGCCTGACCTACTGTCACTGTTGTCCAATCCTATGAGTTTCCTTGACAATGTGTAACTGTTCTTCTGTCCCAGTATGTGTGTCTCCTTGTTTCAAAATCAGTACATTGCAGGGCCTGATGAATATGGCCCCTCTTCCTGGTGTAAGTGACTAGCACTCTTGATATTGTCATCTATAGGGGTGGATGTTTGCTTAATTAAACCTGTAGTGTCAGAAAAAACAGAACATTGCATTCTGCGTGTAGTAATCAAAAGTTTCCAAATTTTTCCTAGCAGGAGAGACTTAGCCTTTAACTTCCATAACCATTTCAATCTCCTCAGGCGGAAACATCCTGGAGGAGGAAATCATGTATGGGCAGGGTGCATCTTTCCATAACCGATGGTAAGTGCAGGGGGAAGGTAGCAAGTGGGTGAAGTCCCAGCACAGAGAGCATCTTCTTGGAGGCATGCAGGGTGTTGTAGATGGGACACTTAGTCTTTGTGCGAGGTGGAGGTCTTAGCAGGAGATGGTGTGGATGGGAATTTAACTGCTAGATGCTATGCTAATTGAGTAGAATTGATTAGTTTGAAAAAGTTGCCGACTCCCTATCATAGAAGTATGTTTCCTCGTGTCCCGAAGTAAATGTTTTTCATTCCCGGGTGTTCCTCTGTATCAAAGACTCTCATGCTTATCTCCCAACAATGGAAGTAAAATTCCTCTTTTCCCTGAATAAGTGTCTTCCTTTCTCATCTGTAGACCTCTGTTTGTCCAAGTGATAATACATATGCTTTCCAAGTTTATATTTTGCCCACTACCAATAATTTGGTATGCATGCAGTTGTGTCACATTTTCCCAGATGAGTGTCACCTTGTAATAGTATAACATCCTTGTCACTGAATATTTCCTCTTCTGATAGTGTGTTCCACATCCCAGTGTCGGTGTGTTTTTCTAATTCTCAATTACTGTGATTTCTTTGCCATCATGTCTGAGTCTTCCTTTCTCAGTATCCTCAGTGATGCAATGTCTCACTGTGTTCCATTTTCAGATAATCTCTTGTCCCCATTACTTGGCCCAATTTGCAATGTATGCATCTTCCAATCCCAGGGTTCATGTCTTCCTTCCGAATTGTTGTGACTACATGTGTCTCCATGTTCCCCATCAACAGGATGGCTAGAGGCATTTCATTATACTTGCCCCCTACTCAAGGGAATGTGTCTATATAGTGCTGTGAAGTGTTCCTGTCTCCCTATTCCAATGCCAGCTTATTGTTCATTCTGGTGTATATGCTTCCTGACCCAAAATAGGTATCTCCCTCCTTCAGTGTTGGTGAACCCCTTATCCCAATTGCAGTCTGTTTGCTAGCTCAGTGTCTATATAATCTCCGAATCTACTTTTGTCTACTCTTAATTAGAGTATATTCTTGATGGTGTGTGTGTGTGTGCTGTGTGTGTGTGTGTGTGCGTGTGTGTGCGCCTGTGTGTGACAGACCATTGAACAGCTACTGACACTGGACTTAAGGAGTTGGCATCCAGTTTGCAAAAGGGAAGCTGCCCCTTTGTAAACAGTGGTGGGTGGCCTAAGAGGGTGCAGAAAGTCCAGGGAACCACTGCATTCTCCCCACAATTTCCTTTCCTGTATATGAGCAATATTTTTTAAACGTAGCACCTGTCCTGGTAAGGGACTGCTTTAAAAAATAATGTACACCTCAAGGGAATTCGAACGCTGGGATTAAGGTCTGCTGCCCATTGCAGGCCTTCCTACCCGCATTCACAGGCAATCACAATAGGTCGCAAAATGGCTCCTGCCTCGTAAATATTAATGAGGCAGAAGATTTTGTGACCTCATACGAATATGCATTTTGCTATGTAACTGATTAGTGCATCAGTGGCATTGCAAAACATAATCCAGGATGCAAACCTGTCAGTGTGCAAAAATACGGATTGATTGGAGATTGGGGCAGTGTATCGGGCTCTCAGTCTCAAAGTACGTTCTTTCCCTGTATATGCTCTCACTGCCCATAAGCATATTATCCCTGTACTAGTGTATGAGCATCACCATCTCAGTGTGCATGGCTCCTTGGCCTGTTCTGAACCGATTGCTTCTTTAAACATGAGTGTGCCCCTGTTGCCGGAAGTTGTTTATACCTCACGGGACTTAACCTTTAGTTAGATGTATGCCTAAAACATTAAAGGTGCGATAAATATGCTCTGCGGCGTGGAACACACAAACCATACTTGCAAGTTCTAGTAACTTAAAATAAAGTCTGCACTCCGCAGTTATTTAAACAACATGTTTCCTGTTTGTTTCAATGTTACCTTTAGGCAGTTTTCATGAAAACATGAAGTGATTCATTTCCTCTTGAACAGCCTTTCCTGCCCAGTCTGGGTTTAATGATTTTCATGGTTGGTGAGATTCACTCTAGTAGAAAACTATTTTCACAATCCCTGTGGCATTTTAGAATCATGAATTAGGTAAAGAAAGTGCACGAAGTCATGCTGGTCAATAGCCGATAGTACGAAGTGCCAGCGCATTGCGGCACTTCTAAACTAACACTTAACACACAATTATAATCAACCGATCAGAG